>NC_133333.1:255285572-255927818 GCF_042186555.1 Aquarana catesbeiana
TGTGTTTGGAATCAATTGCTATTAGTTAAAGCTGAGCTCCAGCTAAAAAATAACAAGATTAAAACTAATTAACCCAATAAAAGTTAAAATAACAGCTTTTGCTGCAATATTCAGCTTCAGAGATTTCCCATGCAGTACTAATTTTCTGCCACTAGATGTCCTCAGTTTGCTGTCCATAATCATCAGCCTGTGACTGGTCAGGGAAAGGAGAAGCAGCTCAGTGATGAGCTCATCTCTTTGTCACTCTGCCCTCTCCTCCTATCAGCATGCTCCTTGTCAGCTTGTGAACTGATTGGCTCCTTTTTACTGTTTCTCTCTCTCACATTGCCACCCTGCTATACATGGGCCGCAAAAGGCTGATACCAGGTCACCTTCAGGTGCTTACACTTGTAAGCTAAGCGGTAGTGGACGCCTCAGGCAATAGGCAGCCAGAGGGAAGACACAGCACACGCAGCGGTTCAGGAGGTGTAATGTATTGTTAGCCATTTCAGGTACAACGACAGAGTCACCTTACATTGAGTGTTCCCATCAGAGTGCCACCTTTTATTGGGTGTTCCCATCAGAGTGCCCCCTTACATTAGGTGCCCCCATCAGAGTGCCCCCTTACATTGGGTGTTCCCATCAGAGTGCCACCTTTTATTGGGTGTTTCCATCAGAGTGCCCCCTTACATTGGGTGTTCCCATCAGAGTGCCACCTTTTATTGGGTGTTTCCATCAGAGTGCCCCCTTACATTGGGTGTTCCCATCAGAGTGCCACCTTTTATTGGATGTTTCCATCAGAGTGCCCCCTTACATTAGGTGTCCCCATCAGAGTGCCCCCTTACATTGGGTGTTCCCATCAGAGTGCCCCCTTACATTGGGTGTTCCCATCAGAGTGCCCCCTTACATTGGGTGTTCCCATCAGAGTGCCCCCTTACATTGGGTGTTCCCATCAGAGTTCCCCCTTACATTGGGTGTTCCCATCAGAGTGCCCCCTTACATCGGGTGTTCCCATCAGAGTGCCCCCTTACATTGGGTGTTCCCATCAGAGTGCCCCCTTACATTGGGTGTTCCCATCAGAGTGCCCCCTTACATTAGGTGTCCCCATCAGAGTGCCCCCTTACATTGGATGTTCCCATCAGAGTGCCCCCTTACATTGGGTGTTCCCATCAGAGTGCCCCCTTACATTGGGTGTTCCCATCAGAGTGCCCCCTTACATTCGGTGTTCCCATCAGAGTTCCCCCTTACATTGGGTGTTCCCATCAGAGTGCCCCCTTACATCGGGTGTTCCCATCAGAGTGCCCCCTTACATTAGGTGTCCCCATCAGAGTGCCCCCTTACATTGGATGTTCCCATCAGAGTGCCCCCTTACATTGGGTGTTCCCATCAGAGTGCCCCCTTACATTGGGTGTTCCCATCAGAGTGCCCCCTTACATTGGGTGTTCCCATCAGAGTGCCACCTTTCATTAGGTGTCCCCATCAGAGTGCCCCCTTACATTGGGTGTTCCTATCAGAGTGCCCCCTTACATTAGGTGTCCCCATCAGAGTGCCACCTTTCATTAGGTGTCCCCATCAGAGTGCCCCCTTACATTGGGTGTTCCTATCAGAGTGCCCCCTTACATTGGGTGTTCCTATCAGAGTGCCACCTTACATTGGGTGTTCCCATCAGAGTGCCCCCTTACATCGGGTGTTCCCATCAGAGTGCCCCCTTACATTGGGTGTTCCCATCAGAGTGCCACCTTACATCGGGTGTTCCCATCAGAGTGCCCCCTTACATCGGGTGTTCCCATCAGAGTGCCCCCTTACATCGGGTGTTCCCATCAGAGTGCCCCCTTACATTGGGTGTTCCTATCAGAGTGCCACCTTACATTGGGTGTTCCCATCAGAGTGCCCCCTTACATTGGGTGTTCCCATCAGAGTGCCCCCTTACATTGGGTGTTCCTATCAGAGTGCCCCCTTACATTGGGTGTTCCCATCAGAGTGCCCCCTTACATCGGGTGTTCCCATCAGAGTGCCCCCTTACATTGGGTGTCCCCATCAGAGTGCCCCCTTACATTGGATGTTCCCATCAGAGTGCCCCCTTACATTGGGTGTTCCCATCAGCATGCCGCTATTTTATGTTAAGGGGTACTCTGATGGCCGTATTCTGGTACGGGGCACTCTGACGGGTAAATTTAGTGTTAAGGGGCATACTAAAGGGCACATTTTGTTGTGCCCATTGGAGTGCCCCTTAACATAAAATATACAGGAGTTTACATATATACACTATATTGTCAAAAGTATTGGGACGCCTGCCTTTACACACACATGAACTTTAATGACATCCCAGTCTTAGTCCGTAGGGTTCAATATTGAGTTGGCTCCGCCCTTTGCAGCTATAACAGCTTCAGCTCTTCTGGGAAGGCCGTCCACAAGGTTTAGGAGTGTGTGTCAGTGGCGGCCCGCCCATGAGGGGCGTGGTTACTGTAAAATAAGATTCTACATTTTTATTGTATAATTTGTCTTGTTCTGGTACGAAGCGTTGCAAAGAAATTTTACAAATTAAATAATGTTTTTTTCTTTTCAATTTTTAAAAATGTGACAATAAAAAAATTAAAAACAAAACAAATGAGAATGATAAAAAATTAACAAAAAAAAAAAATACAGCAGGAATACAACAATTAAAAGGGTAACTCCACTTTTTTTGGGGAAAAAAATGAACAAATATTTAAAAAAAAAAAAGCAATGAGAAATGAATGTTGATAAATATTACCTTTTCTTTACAGGTAAAATACAATATGGCCACTTGGAGGCGCTCTGCACACAGATGGTATACAAAACACCTCCCAGAAATGTCATTTCCTGCTTGTGTGATTGGCTCTCTGATTTTCCCACAAGTCTGCACTAAGATACAACTCAGGTTTTAGGCATCCCCTGCAACATAAATGTCATTTTTAGTGAGATACTCCCAATAGTAAACATCACAGCTAAAGGGATGCAGACCCTGCCACTTTCCTCATTACAGCCCTGTCATGCAAAAATAAACTTTTTTTAAAGCAGTCGTTAGACAAAAAATTGATTGATTGTCCCAAAAAGACTTTGATGTGTGGTGTGAACGGGGCACATAGAGAACAATTGTTTTCTGGAGCGCTTGTGCTGAGCCTGCGTTGGTCTGCAGAGGTCAGAACGGGCCCTTAGGGATCCTTTTAGGGCCCCATTTTTTCCCCCCTACAATTTTATAGCCGACCGTTTATTATTTCTTCCTAAATTAGCACTTAAAAGGCATTTGTTGGAGGTGACGTCTCTTGTATTGTGCGGGGACTTTGGTCTCCCATGGCCTTCTGACCCATCCGTCAGTCTTGTGCCTCTCATCCCCGTCCAAGAGGAGTGCGACGTCTTTTATCTTCCCCCTCTCACTCCACTTCCCACACCATAGCGCGTCTCTTTCTCTGCGCCCCATGAATGGGCGGTGTGGGTTTTTCCCGCCATTGTCTTCCTGCATTCACTTAGAAGTCTTTTCAGGGACTGTGCCTGACTCCCCTTCAAAACAAATAGCAACCATCAGGAGAATGGAGCCCGGGGCCCCTGAACAGCGATCTCCTCTCCATTCATCTACGCTCATCATTTCACCGCAACTCCCATCCTTGTGTTAGGTGGAAACAAGTTTTCCGCACGGCATAAAAGCCCGTCACTGCGAGGGTGCATAGAAAATAATCATGGCCTGATGTGCGATGCGCTGCAGAAAAATGCGGGCGTGCATGGACAAAAAAGGATATAAATCCAATTTGTGTGCACCAAATTCTTCTACAAACCCAGATATTACTTTGTAAAAGTAGCCGTGACATTATCACTGTGCTGTACATAGCCTGTGCAGCAGTGGCGGCTGGTGCTCAAAATTTTTTTTGGGGGGGGCACAGACAAACTGAAAAATTCTGAAAAAAACCCCATCAATTGCAGCCACTGTGCCATCAAACGCAGCCACTGTGCCCATCAATTGCTTGCCGTCAAATGCAGCCACTGTGCCCATCAATTGCTTGCCGTCAAACGCAGCCACTGTGCCCATCAATTGCCGCCACTTTTTCCATCAAACGCAGCCACTGTGCCATCAAACGCAGCCACTGTGCCCATCAAACACAGCCACTGTGCCATCAAACACAGTCACAGTCAAATGCTGCCACTGTGCCCCATCAAATACAGCTACTGTGCCCATCTTATGCAGCCACTGTGCCCAAACAAACTGAAAAATTCTGAAAAAAACCCCATGAATTGCAGCCACTGTGCCCATCAAACACAGCCACTGTGCCATCAAACACAGTCACAGTCAAATGCAGCCACTGTGCCCCATCAAATACAGCTACTGTGCCCATCTTATGCAGCCACTGTGCCCAAACAAACTGAAAAATTCTGAAAAAAACCCCATGAATTGCAGCCACTGTGCCCATCAAACACAGCCACTGTGCCCAGCAAACGCAGCCACTGTGCCCAGCAAACGCAGCCACTGTGCCCATCAATTGCCGCCACTGTGCCATCAAACACAGCCACTCTGCCATCAAACGCAGCCACTGTGCCCATCAATTGCCGCCACTTCTTCCCTCAAACGCCGCCACTGTGCCATAAAATGCAGCCACTGTGCCATCAAACGCAGCCACTGTGCCCATCAATTGCTACCACTGTGCCATCAAATGCAGCCACTGTGCCATCAAACGCAGCCACTGTGCCATCAAACGCAGCCACTGTGCCCATCAATTGCTACCACTGTGCCATCAAATGCAGCCACTGTGCCATCAAACGCAGCCACTGTGCCATATCAAATGCTGCCACTGTGCCCCACCAAATGCAGCTACTGTGCCCATCTTATGCAGCCACTGTGCCCAACTTATGCAGCCACTGTGCCCCATCAAATGCTGCCACTGTGCCCCATCAAATACAGCTACTGTGCCCATCTTATGCAGCCACTGTGCCCCATCAAATGCAGCCACTGTGCCCATTATATGCAGCCTCACTGTGCCCCATCAAATGCAGGCTCACTGTGCCCCATCAGATGCAGCCTCACTGTGCCCCATCAAATGCAGCCTCACTGTGCCCCATCAAATGCAGCCTCACTGTGCCCCATCATATGCAGCCTCACTTACTTACCTTACAGGCAGCTCTGCTCGGGCCGTGCGTTCCACGGAGCTGCTGACGTCACTTCCGTTTTCCCTCTTGAACAGGGAAACCGGAAGTAACCTGTTAACTTGAACAACAAAGCTCCCACCTGTAGTAATACTAGGAGCGGAAGCTGCTCAGCTCTTTGGATTGCGCCACAAAGCTGGTCAAAAGCCTGCAAATGAAGCGTCTCGTCTGCAATCTCGTGATTGCATTGACGTGGCGCTTCCCATAGTGCACTGTGTCCGGCGCCCAGTGCACTTAAAGAACATTTGTTTCTATTTTTTTTAACGGAGCTTTTCAAAAAAAGTTTTTTATTGTGACTGCTAGGTGGGGGGGGGGGGCGCCCATGCGCCCCCTGGGGGGGGGGGCGCCCATGCGCCCCCTATGGATGGGCCGCCACTGCTGTGCAGAGAGCAGAGTTGTGGGTGGGGCCCAGCAGGCTCCACTCAGTACAGAAAACTACAGGAAGGGGAGGAGACAAGACCAGTCCCCCCTGCACAAGGAGAGAGATCAGAGCTGTAGGAGGGACCTAGCAGGCTCCGCCCACTACAGAAAACTACAGGAGAGAGGGCAGCAGTGAGCGGTCTTTATTACTGGAAGCCTCACATTGGATTACTGCACAGATCTGGAAGAGAGATACAAAGTAACATTTTTTTATAAACATTGTTCAAATGTGAGTTAGAGAGATACCAAAGTAACATTATTTATAAACATTGTTCAGATGGGAGATACAAAGTAACATGGTTTATAAACATTGATCAGACAGGAGATAGAGAGATACAAAGTAACATTGTTTATAAAAATCAATCAGACGGGAGACAGAAAGATACAAAGTAATATTGTTTATAAACATTGATCAGATAGGAGATACAAAGTAACATTGTTTATAAACATTGATCAGACAGGAGATAGAGAGATACAAAGTAACATTGTTTATAAACGTTGATCAAACAGGAGATAGAGAGATACAAAGTAACGTTGTTTATAAACATTGATCAGACAGGAGATAGAGAGATACAAAGTAACATTGTTTATAAACATTGATCAGACAGGAGATAGAGAGATACAAAGTAACATTGTTTATAAACATTGATCAGACAGGAGATAGAGAGATACAAAGTAACATTGTTTATAAACGTTGATCAAACAGGAGATAGAGAGATACAAAGTAACATTGTTTATAAACATTGTTGATACTGGAAATAGATAGTACAGACTTCTGTGAAAATCAATGAGCCAATCACATTCACAATCACAATCAAATTAAATTTCTGTGTGTGTGTGTGTGGGGGGGGGGGGGGGGGGGGTTCGGGTTCTGTATACTATCTGTGTACAGAGCGCCTCCAGGTGGTCATATTGTATTTTTTTACAGTGAATTACATCTCTGCAGATTGAAAAGGAAAGGTCATTTTTCATAACATACAATTACAACATGACTTGTATTTTTTTTGTTTTTTTTTTTTTTGTTTGTTAATTTTTTTGCCCAAGAAAGTAGAGTTACCCTTTCATTTTTATTTTCCTGCTGTATTTTTTTAACAGTTTAATTTTTTTTTATTCTCATTTGTTTTGTTTTGTTAAAGTTTGTCCAGCTAAAACTTTGTTTTAATTTTGGATAGGGTCGTGAACCCTTGTTGGTTTTTTATTTTGATCCGTGTCCCCCATTGTGTAGAATCACTTCCTCTCTAGTTCCTGGAGACCACCATCAGTGGCCGGTGATTGGCACGTAGTCGCGGTGAGCCGTGGCGCATTTTTTCACCTCTGCCACCTCCTGAAGTCGGCTCCCCCCAGCAACGTAACATCCTCTGGCCCGATCTTTTTCCACATTCACCATCTTCGGTCACCTTGATTGGCTGGCCCAGGATGGACCCGCACAGGTGAAATATTCATCCCAGCCCCCCAAGGATTGTGCGCCATTTACCAATGTATGAATGGGCCCTGATGGAGAACCCCTCAGCTCAGTCAGCTCTCATCAGATGTTATTGGATGTTGTGCAATGTATGGGATGGGCACTGACTGTTGGATGAATGTTTTATTAGATACATTGTTGATAAATGTAGGGAAATCTATCATTGCTCTACACCTGTTCTTTGCGACATCCGGCCGCCAGGGGTCGCTGTGTGCTCTCCAACATCTCTATGTAGCCGGGAAGGACACGCCCCGCCCCGGGCGGAAGTTAGGAGGTGCGCTTCCTCTCTGCCTCCTCCAACATGGCCGGCGAGCGGCTGGTGGTGGAGGGGAGAGTGAGCGCGGTGAGCTTCCTCCTCGGGGTGTCCGTCACCCTCCTCCCCGCCCTCACCAGCCGGTACACCGAGCGGGGACCCGGCCTACTGGGGAGTACCGGAGACCGCATCTCCCTCACCGCCTTCATAGCCGGACTCAACGGGATCCTTCTCCTCCTCTACCGGGGAGCGCATTACCAGGTACACCTACCGCCACCTACCTCCTACCCCCCCCCCCCCACCTACCTACCTACCTCTCCCCCTCTACCGGGGAGCGCATTACCAGGTACACCTACCGCCACCTACCTCCTCCCCCCCCCCGCCTACCTACCTCCCACCACCAGGGAGCGCATTACCAGGTACAACTACCTCCACCTACCTCCTCCCCCTCTACCGGGGAGCGCATTACCAGGTACACCTACCGCCACCTACCTCCTCCCCCCCCCGCCTACCTACCTCCCACCACCAGGGAGCGCATTACCAGGTACAACTACCTCCACCTACCTCCTCCCCCTCTACCGGGGAGCGCATTACCAGGTACACCTACCGCCACCTACCTACCTCTTCCCTCCCCTTCTACCGGGGAGCGCATTACCAGGTACACCTACCGCCACCTACCTACCTCTTCCCTCCCCTTCTACCGGGGAGCGCATTACCAGGTACACCTACCGCCACCTACCTACCTCTTCCCTCCCCTTCTACCGGGGAGCGCATTACCAGGTACACCTACCTACCCCCCACCTACCTCCTCCCCCTCTACCGGGGAGCGCATTACCAGGTACACCTACCGCCACCTACCTCCCCCTGCCCCCACCTACCTACCTCCTACCCCCCCCCCCCCCCACCTACCTACCTACCTACCTCTCCCCCTCTACCGGGGAGCGCATTACCAGGTACACCGACCTACCGCCACCTACCTACCTCCTACCCCCCCCCCCCCCCCCACCTACCTACCTCACCACCGGGGAGCGCATTACCAGGTACACCGACCTACCGCCACCACCTACCTCCTCTACCGGGGAGCGCATTACCAGGTACACCGACCTACCGCCACCTACCTACCTCCTACACCCCCCCCCACCTACCTACCTCACCACCCGGGAGCGCATTACCAGGTACACCTACCTCACCCCCCCACCTACCCCCCCCCACCACCACCGGGGAGCGCATTACCAGGTACACCTACCACTCCTCCCCTCCCCTCCTCCCCTCCTCCCCTCCTCCCCTCCTCCCCTCCTCCCCTCCTCCCCCCGCGCATTACCAGGTACACCGACCTACCTCCCCCCACCACCCACTGTCACCTGCCTACCTCCTCCCACCACCAGGGGGCACATTACCAGGTACAACGACCTACCTCCCTCCTCTACCGGGGAGCGCATTACCAGGTACCTACCGCCACCCCCTCCCCGCACACACCTACCTCCTCCCACCTACCTCACCACCAGCGGTTGCATTACCAGGTACACCTACCTACCGACACCCCCCCCCCCCCCCCCCGGTGGGGGGCGAATTACCAGGTCCACCTACCTCCTCTCCGCCACCGGGGGGCGCATTACCAGCTACACCTACCTCAACCACCAGGGCGCTACCTACCTCCTTCCCGCCACTGGGGAGAACATTACTAGGTACACCTACCTCAGCACCGGGGGGGGGGGCACCACCTTCCCCACCTTATCACCAGGGGCGCATTACCAGGTACATCTACCTTCCTTCCACCACGGGGGGGGGGGCACGTTACCAGGTACACTTACCTCAACTCCATCAACGGGGGAGCCACCTACCTCAACACTGGGGAGCGCATTACTAGGTACACCTACCCCACCACCAGGGGTGCCACCTACCCCGCCTCACCACCAGGGGGCGCATTACTAGGTAGAGCTACCTCCCTTCCACCACCAGGGGGTGCTCTGCCGCTATACAGGAGAGGGGGGTGTCGTCTCATGGGGATGTGCGGGGTCACATGGGGATGGGGGGTGCGGTCACAGGAGGGGGGTGTGGTCACGGGAGGACGGGGATTTGTTCTATTCCCAGTAATAGGATTTCTCCGGTTACAGTGAGAGGAGTAAAGCTGATTGCGGTGTGTTGGGGGAGGGGAGGCTCAGCATTGTACTATAGAGGAAGATCAGACAATCCTTCTCCATCTCTGCCAGTCACAGCGGAGGAAAAACTCCCCGTCCATCGTATAATATCCGGATCCATGAGCGCCGGCCCCCTAATCCCCATGTGGGGCGCCAGACGCCTAGTTTTGAGCCAATCAGTTAGCGGGTCCTTAGACCAGATTGGCTGGGAGGAGAAGCCACCCGCGACCTGCATGGGGTAAGTACAGGGTGGGTGAGCGGGCGGGGGTTTGTTTTCCACCCCCGTAAAAAAAAAAATTGAGCACCAGCCGCCGCTGGTACCCAGGATGTCATAGGCTGTGCTGTCAGTATTGGGGGGGGGGTGTTGGAGACGAGTTCTTCTCCCCCTACAAGTGATGTCATAAGTACACGTTACATGTCATGATGTCAGCGGGGCATTTTGACAATAAAACGGTCACGTGATCACAGATATGACCAATCCTGAATGGGAAGAGCTCTCCCCAATCACACACATTAAATCTTCTTCCACGCCTGTGGCAACTGAAATTACATGCAGTCCTCGACTTTTTATGTACAAGTCAAGCTTGACCACACCCCCTCCCTCCTGTGACTTTTACCCGCTCCTTTAATGTGATGGGCGGCGACCTCAATGACCAATAGTAAGACTTGGGAGTAATATGAGCACACCCCTCCCTCATCGTCCCTATAGGTAGACTCAGGGGGGGGGTAATCTATGACCACGCCTACTCACTTATTCTCAGGCTCCCTATAGGTAGACTCAGGGGGGTAATCTTTGACCACGCCTACTCACTCATTCTCAGGCTCCCTATAGGTAGACTCAGGGGGGGGTAATCTATGACCACGCCTACTCACTTATTCTCAGGCTCCTTTTAATGTGACCCCTTTGACCTGTAGGGAGGCTCAGGGGTAATACATGACCACACCCCCTTTCTTCTTTCTTATACTCCCTATTGCTCCTCCTTAATGTGACTGGCAGTCTCTCTGACCAGTAGGAAGACGTGATACATGACCACACCCTCTCCCTCCTTCCCAGGCACCCTATTGCTCCTTTAACGTTACAGGCGGTCTCTATGTTCTATAGAGAGACCCAGGGGTAACATAAGGCCACACCTACTCGCTTGCTATTGCTTTTTTTTTTTTTTTTTTATGTGACAGGTGGCCTCTTCAGCCAATAGGAAGATAATATATGACCACACCCCCTTTCCTCTTCAGGCTTCCTCTTGCCCTTTTTAAAGGAAGGTTGGGGCGGAGCCAAGTTGGACTTTAGAGGAAGTGTCAGTATTTGCATAGAAGCTCCTCCTTCTCCCGGATCTGCAGATCATTGCAGTGATGAGTTTTTATTACTGGACGTCTGTGTGTTCCGATCCAGGACAGGTTCTCTTTTGTTCTATATGTGATCCATGTCTGTGTCTTGCAGGTGGCCATCAGAGCCGCGTTCCTGGGCTTCGCCTTTGGCTGTGGGCTGGTGGTGGGCGTCAGCCAATCACCATGGAGACACTTCGGATGGTGAGTACGTGTGTGTATATATAATGTATTCTATATGTACACATCACTACTACAGGAGGATATATGGGAGGGGGGGGGGTGGTTCTGCATAGCAAGGGCCGCTCAATACAGAGGAAGTGATACAATGTATAGTACAAATATAATTCTATTTAGTTTTATTTTATTATAATAAAAGTGATACAATGTAAAACTCTGGCCAAGGTGTAGCTTGTGACATCATCCATCTCATCACCTTCAGCCAACCAGAGAACACCTTGTATTCATTAAAAAAATAAAAATATAAGGCACTTCCTGAATGGCTGAGATGTCACATGACCAACTTTCCGTCCAATCAAAGAAGGGAAATTTGTAGGAAGACGGCAACAAGCGGCTACATTGTGTTCCAACCCCCCCGCAAAATAATGTATATAATGAAAGCAAAACCATTTTTTGATTTAATTATCAATAGTGTTTGTGGGGGGGGGGTGGAAACGGGGAATGTATAGAATATAACCACAACCGCAATACATATAGACACCGTTGTGGCCTTGAAGTGGTTTACTGGGGTCATGGCTGAAGATATCGGCTACAAGCCCCGTATTTTTAAATATTTTTTTTTTTCCAGCTGGCGGTTCTCTCTCATGAAAGCCGTCTGAGCGGCTACTTAGCTGCTGGATAGCTTTCAGAAGCAGCAGGAGGGCCCCCTCCCCCACCGCCCTGCCGGTGTTTCTCGGGGTTCACCGCTAAAACAGACGAGCCAGAGGAACAATCCCGACAGTTCCCGTGGCTGGCCATAGAGATGAACAGAGACCTGATCACCTCTGTGGTCTTGGAGGACTGGAGCGACGCGTCACTTCTTCTGGTCTAGGGCGGAAGTAAACAATTTTTTAAAGCAAAAGAGAAAAAAATTAATTTTTGTTTTTGATCTTTTGCCTTTCAAAAGGAGAGATTTTGGAGTCTTATAAGACCCCCAGATGTCTCCATAAAGAGGACCTGTCATCCCTTATTTCTATCACAAGGGATTTTTACTGGAATAAAAGTGATCATTAAATAAATTTAAGGGACAGTGTAAAAATAATGGTAAAAAAATAAAAATAAATAAACCCCCTTTCCTCCGTGCTCGCACACAGAAGTGAACACATTCGTAAGTTGCACACACATGTGAGGTATCACAGCGAGCGTCAGAGCGAGGGCGGGAATCCTATCACCAGATCTCCCCTGTAACTCAAAACGGGTAACCTGTAAAAAAAAAAAAAAAGAAAATGCTAAAGCTTCACTTTATGGGGATTTTGAACCACTTCCGAAACCGCCCGCCGTCGTTATACGTCGGTTGTTTGAAGAGGAATACCATTGCTATGGCAGCAGATAGCCGCCATAACCCTCGCTATCCTCTTGTTCAGTGGGCGGTCCGCTTTCAGATAAAAGTGGTCTCTGTGGCGGATTTGCCGCAAGACCACTTTTATCAGGAGAGGGCCCCCCCTCCCACCGCGCCCGGGGGTCTCTGAGACAATTGTGCTCTCTCTGGATGCCAAGTGAGGGGGAAGATGACCCCCTCTTGGAGATATATAGAGATATATTTTTATATATCTCTATATATAATCTCTCTATCTATATATATCTCTAGATATCTAATTTTTTATTTTTTGGGGGGGTTCTAAGTAATTTTCTAGCAAAAAAAACAAACTGATTTTAACTTGTAAAAACCGAGTCTGAAGCGTAGACTTGGTCCTTAAGTGGTTAAAGCGGAGTTCCAGTCATATTTTTGTTTAATATTCAGCAGCAACAGAAAATATGGCTCACTGAGGGGCTGCAGTGTGTGTGTATGTATGTATGTGTGTGTGTGTGTGTATGTATATATATATATATATATATATATATATATATATATATATATATATATATCTATCATCTCTATCTCTATCTCTATCATCTCTATCTCTATCATCTCTATCTCTATCATCTCTATCATCTCTATCTCTATCATCTCTATCTCTATCTCTATCATCTCTATCTCTATCATCTCTATCTCTATCATCTCTATCATCTCTATCTCTATCATCTCTATCTCTATCTCTATCATCTCTATCTCTATCATCTCTATCTCTATCATCTCTATCATCTCTATCATCTCTATCTCTATCATCTCTATCTCTATCTCTATCATCTCTATCTCTATCATCTCTATCTCTATCTCTATCATCTCTATCTCTATCATCTCTATCTCTATCATCTCTATCTCTATCATCTCTATCTCTATCATCTCTATCTCTATCATCTCTATCTCTATCATCTCTATCTCTATCATCTCTATCATCTCTATCTCTATCATCTCTATCTCTATCATCTCTATCTCTATCATCTCTATCTCTATCATCTCTATCTCTATCTCTATCTCTATCTCTATCATCTCTATCTCTATCTCTATCATCTCTATCTCTATCTCTATCATCTCTATCTCTATCTCTATCATCTCTATCTCTATCTCTATCATCTCTATCTCTATCTCTATCATCTCTATCTCTATCATCTCTATCTCTATCATCTCTATCTCTATCATCTCTATCTCTATCATCTCTATCTCTATCTCTATCATCTCTATCTCTATCATCTCTATCTCTATCTCTATCATCTCTATCTCTATCATCTCTATCTCTATCTCTATCATCTCTATCTCTATCATCTCTATCTCTATCATCTCTATCTCTATCATCTCTATCTCTATCTCTATCTCTATCATCTCTATCTCTATCATCTCTATCTCTATCTCTATCATCTCTATCATCTCTATCATCTCTATCTCTATCATCTCTATCTCTATCATCTCTATCTCTATCATCTCTATCTCTATCATCTCTATCTCTATCATCTCTATCTCTATCATCTCTATCTCTATCATCTCTATCTCTATCATCTCTATCTCTATCATCTCTATCTCTATCATCTCTATCTCTATCATCTCTATCTCTATCATCTCTACACACGGCAGTCCTGAAGCGGTTAAACCTCAACTTCTGGGAAATAGCAAATCCCTCTTTAGTGTTTGCTTATTTTTTTTAAAATAAAAATCTAAAAGTTTTTAACCCTTTCTACTTCCTTTTTGTACCCTTGAACTGTATTTTATGGCGTTTTGCGTACATCGGATGGGAATGTGTCTTTGTGGTCCATTCACACCTGTGTGCGTTGTCAGGCACCATACATGTGTTGGAGCGTTGTGGTGTCACCACTTACCTGTCCAGTGTGGTGTCTGTACAACTTTCTGTGCATTGCGGTGTGTCGGCTGTTGATCAAAATAAATGAGACATGCGCCCCCCCGCCCCCCCCATTGCAATGCACCGTAACTGGAAGATATTTCTGGGTCCTCAGTGACTCTGACCTGCGTAGTGATGATGATGGGTCTTCTATCACCTGGATGTGGGTTTAGCTGAGATGTGGATTCCCATTTCTAATACAGATAATCTTTTCCCCTTCTAGGTACGTGTGTTCTCTGTCCTTCTTCCACTACTCGGAATATCTGATCACCGCGGTGAACAATCCTAAAAGTCTATCCCTGGACTCCTTCCTACTCAACCACAGCGTGGAGTACACCCTGGCCGCCATCTCCTCCTGGGTGGAGTTCACCATCGAGAAAACCATCTGTCCAGGTCGGTGTCTGTTCAGGGTCTTCTTTATGATGTGAAGACCAGAAATAAATTTAAATAAATATTAATAAACAAAAAAAAGGATTTACAATAGTAAATAGTAATAAAAAAGACTTGAGCATGAGATTGGGAAGTGATGTAGCCCGCTCTTCTCCTCCCCCCCCCCTTTTTTTTTTTTTTTTTTTAGTACACTATATTGTCAAAAGTATTGGGACGCCTGCCTTTACACACACATGAACTTTAATGGCATCCCAGTCTTCGGCTGGTCATACATTATACCGTTTTCTTGTACAACTTTCATTTAAATTTACCAAAACCATATAATATAAGGTCAAACCTAAACACTTTAAATTTGGATGCAATCAGGCAGGACTTTGCAAGGTAAATCTAAAGAAAATTGAATAAGAAAATTCATATAGTGTAAGCAATGTGACCTTTGTACTGTTAACAATTAAAATATAAAAGTAAATTTAAAAAAATATCTCCATCTCTATCAGCAATGGGACGCCTGCCTTTACACACAAATGAACTTTAATGACATCCCAGTCTTAGTCTGTAGGGTTCAATATGGAGTTGGCTCCGCCCTTTGCAGCAATAACAGCTTCAACTCTTCTGGGAAGGCCGTCCACAAGGTTTAGGAGGGTGTCTATGGGAATATCTGACCATTCTTCCAGAAGAGCATTTGTGAGGTCAGGCACTGATGTTGGATGAGAAGGCCTGGCTCACAATCTCCGCTCTAATTCATCCTAAAGGTGTTCTATTGGGTTGAGGTGAGGACTCTGTGCAGGCCGGTCAAGTTCCTCCACCCCAAACTCGCTCATCCATGTCTTTTATGGACCTTGCTTTGTGCACTGGTGTGCAGTCATGTTGGAACAGGAAGGGACCATCCCCAAACTGTTCCCACAAAGTTGGGAGCATGAAATTGTCCAAAATGTCTTGGTATGCTGACACCTTAAGAGTTCCCTTCACTGGAACTAAGGGGCCAAGCCCAACCCCTGAAAAACAACCCCCCACCATAATCCCCCCTCCCCCACATCGTAATCCCCCCTCCACCAAATGACGAGTGCACAAAGTGAAAATGTGCTCATTGCCCTCACACTGCAGTGCTCTGGGCAGGTAGAGCTGAACAGACACGCCCCCTATATACACCGCTTATACTGTGGAGGAATAGGGGGCGTGGCTGACAAGGTCTGTTACTGAGTCATATTTAGACGCCCTGCACAGTACAGGCAAATGTGTCCTCCATCTCTGGGGCTCAGGGCATAGGAAGTTTCTATTGGCCCCGAAAAAGCAGAACATTTTTCAAGTTTTGAATATATATATGTGTGTGTGTGTGTGTGTGTGTGTGTGTGTGTGTGTGTGTATGTATGTATGTATGTATGTATGTGTGTGTGTATATGGGAGAGATAACGGCTTCTCTTTCCTCCTCTTTGCAGGCCTGAAGCAGATCACATGGCTGAGTGTCATCGGACTGGTGATGGTGATCTTCGGGGAGTCTCTGAGGAAGTCTGCAATGCTGACAGCCGGCTCCAACTTCAACCACATCGTCCAGAACGAGAAGTCCGAGACGCACACTCTGGTCACCTCTGGTGTTTATTCCTGGTTCAGACACCCCTCCTACGTCGGCTGGTTCTACTGGAGCATTGGGACCCAGGTACCGCGCCATTCATAGATCTGAATGCTAATCTGTATCAGGTAGAAAGACATGTTCAGATTCAAACACACACACATGGTAGAGCTGCACGATCAATCGTCAAGAATCATTATCGCAATTTTTAATTTTTTTTTTCCCTTTGCGATCTTGACAAGTTTTTTATGAGTCTATGCAAAGAATTCTCTCTGCTCTTCTGAAGCCACAGCCATCAAAAGAAAGGAAGAAAAAAAAAAAACAGGCAGTCTGCCAAGAATCACAACATTCTTTAGCAGTGGAACTTAAGTATAAAAATTGTAACAATTTGTCAAAGGAATAGAGTGTGTGTAAAGTTTAACCACAACCCTTTTCTGACATGTGTTGCTTTCAAGTTAAAATCATTTTTTTTTTATAATTAGAACCCCCAAATCTCTCTCTCTCTCTCTCTCTCTGTCCATCTCTCTCTCTCTCTGTCCATCTCTCTCTCTCTCTCTCTCTCTCTCTCTCTCTCTCTCTCTCTATCTATATCTATATATAGATATATCTAATATATAGAGATCTCTATATCTATAGAGAGAGAGATATCGTATTTTTCGGCGTATAACACGCACCCCAAGTTTAGGAGGGAAGTTTAAGGGAAAAAAAACTTACATTAAAATACCCATCAATGCAGCCTTATCTGTCCATCTGCAGCCTTTTCAGTGTCAGTGCAGCCTTGCCCCAGTGCCGCCTTGTGCACTCGGTGTAGATTTAAATATGGCGCCGAGACTGCAGGGAGCCGAGATACACATACCCGAGTGTTCTCGGCTTTTTTCGGCACCGCCGTCACGCCCAGTCCTGCCCCGTCCCGCCCCTGGACCTGTGTTATGTCCATCATAGGGCGGGACTGGGCGTGACTGTGAGCGGCGCCGAAAAAAGCCGAGAAAACTCGGGTATGTATATCTCGGCTCCCTGCAGTCTCGGCGCCATATTTAAATCGCCACGATCGCTCCGATGACACAGAAATCTGCGGGTATCGGCCTATAACACGCACCCACGATTTTCCCCTGATTTTCAGGGGAAAAAAGTGCGTGTTATATGCCGATAAATACGGTATATATAGATAGAGATAGATATATTCGTATTTACCGGCGTATAACGCGGACCCCAAGTTTAGGAGGGAAGTTTAAGGAAAAAAAACTTACATTAAAATGCCCATCAATGCAGCCTTGTCAGTGTCAGTGCAGCCTTGCTCCAGTGCCCATTGCAGCCTTGTCAGTGCAGCTTTGCCCCAGTGGTCAGTGCAGCCTTGCCCCCAGTGTCCATGCTTGGACAGATCGCCGCCGACATACATATAGCATGTAGTTTTAAATATGGCGCCGCGGAGTTCGGAGGGACTCGGCGGAGCTGAACGAGCGCCGCCGAGATACACATAGTCGAGTGTTCTCAGCTCTTTCCGGCGCTGCTCACAGTCCCGCCCAGTCCCGCCCTATGATGGACATAAAACAGGTCCAATGGCGGGACTGGGCGTGACTGTGAGCGGAGCCGGAAAGAGCTGAGAACACTCGACTATGTGTATCTCGGCTCCGCCCAGTCACTGTGATTTCGGCGGCGCTCGTTCAGCTCTGCCGAGTCCCTCCGAACTCCACGGCACCATATTTAAAACTACACGCTATGTGACTGTCGGCGGCGATCGCTCCGATAGCTCACAATTAGCAGGGATCGGCGTATAACGCGCACCCACGATTTTCCCCTGATTTTAAGGGAAAAAAAGTGCATGTTATACGCCGATAAATACAGTAATTATTTTTGTAGAGACCCTAGAGAATAAAATGGTGGTTGTTGCAATATTTTATGTTGCACTGTATTTGCGCAGCGGTCTTTCAAATGCAATTTTTTTTTTTTTTTTTGGAAAAAAATTACTTTAATGAATAAAGACAGGAAAAAAAAAAAAAAAAACTAACCAGTAAAGTTAGCCCATTTTTTTTTTTTTTTTTTGTATAATGTGAAAGATTTTACGTTGCGAGAATCGGTCTTTACATTCTAAGCAAAAAAATCGTGATTCTCATTTTGGCCAGAATCGTGCAGCTCTAATACATGGGCTTATTTAACGCCAAATGTAATTTTCAGTTCCCGGGCACTGTCACCCCCTTCCTGCCCCAGGCCATTTTTCAGCTTTCAGCGCTGTCACACTTTGAATGACAATTGCGCGGTCATCCAACACTGTACACGTGACTTTTTTTTTTTTTTTTTTTTTTATCATTTTATTCACACAAAGCTTTCTTCTGGTATTTTAATCCCCACGGGTTTTTTTATTTTTGCAAAATAAACAAAAATAATTGCAAATTTTGAAAATGTTTTTTTTTTTTTTTTTCTGTTATAAAATTTTACAAATCTTCATAAATTAAGCCCAAAATGTATTCTGCTACATCTCTTTGGTGAAAATAACCCAAATCAATGTATATTATTTATTCTGTAGGAAAGTTAAAGAATCCACAAACTATGGGATATATATCTGACAATCGATCAATCCTGATGTACTGACGGCCGATCTCATTTCTTGAGACACAAAAATACCAGGACAGTACAAATAACCCCCCAAATGACTCCTCTTTTGGAAAGTAGACAGTCCGAAGTATTTAAAATAAATAAATTTTTTTCAATTTTCTTTTTTTATTACCCCCTTTTTTTTTTTTTTTTATTCCTCACTATGATTGCTTATATCAATGAATTTCATTGGTATTAGCAACCATTTTTACTGAATGAATCTGATTTGTGTGTATTGTTGTGATTAGCTGTGATTGGCCCGGTCAGTACCTTGTGATCACTGTGACCAATCACCGCTAGCAACAAAATTGTACACAATGGCATGGAAGGAAGTCATCCATTGTTTACCATTGTTGGTCACAGCGATCACATGGTATTGGCAGCCGGCCGGTGCACTGATCAATCATTGGCTGTGTTCCGGTGGACACAGCAGGTGCCAAATTGCGGCTGCGTTTCGGGAGGACGTCATATGACGTCCTCCCGGAATGACTAAAGTCCCGCCCGTCCATCTGTCATTTTGCAACAGGCTGGACGGGAAGTGGTTAAATCAAAACAAAAAGTATGTAAAAGTCTTAGACCCCCATACACACTAATTGTTTTTCTGCAGATTTTTGTCTTCAGATTTACCAAAACCATGTAGTACACGGGCCGGCCTGATTGCAAACAAATTGAAATTATTAAGGTTTGACCTCATATTATATGGTTTTGGTAAATCTGAAGACAAAAATCTTCAGAAAATCTAATAGTGTGTATGGGGCCTTGGTTAGTTTCGTTAGGCAAGCAGTCACAACCTTGGTACAGCATGTCGGCACACTGCACAGAACCCTTGCTCTCTATGTGGAAGCAGCGGTCTCTCTGTAGAGGTCTGGCCCACCACCCTGCAAAATCGGGAGCTAGAGCTCCACAATCAGCATGGAGCAAAGAATTTGCCATTTTTACAGAGCTATAGTTCCAATCTGATTCCAACTGGGGATGTCGGACCTCTGCAGAGGGATCACTGCTTCCACACAGGGAGCCAAGGGTTCTTCCCTGCAGCTTTTCTAAACCCCCCCCCCCCCTTCCTGCCATTGCCTCCCGGGCCCTTTAACTGCATCGAAATGCAGGGAGGCGGGCATTCTGATCATGTGATCACTGCGATTGGCTGCCATGGCGGATACATGATCGGAAAACTCCCAGTCGCAAGCATGAGCTTTCCGTTCCGTGAGCGCGCTCCCAGCACAGTAAATCATTTACGGATAGGCGCATGAATGCGGTAAGAGGCTGAAGAAAATGAAGTGTAACACTTTGCACACATTGGGGGCGGGGTTTACTAAGACTGGAGCAGACAGAATCTTGTGCAGCTCTGCATGGTAACCAATCGGCTTCTAACTTCAGCGTCTTCAGTGAAAGAAAAATGAAAAGGTGAACTAACACCCTACACCACTCCGCCCCTTTCCTGGTCCCTGCTGCACTTACCTTTGTGGATGATTGGCTTTCACTACCCATGAAGCTGGTAAAACATTCCAGGGATCTGGAAGCCACGTTCTTTCTCTTTGTTTCTTCGAGATGTTGGGAAGGATCAGAGTGATTCCAATTGGTCAAAAGCGGTCATGTGCCTCACTCTGATCCGTCCCGGAAGAAGACCACAGCTTTCAAAACCCCTGAGCCAGCTGCATGGGTAGTGAACGGCTACAGTGGGGGGGGAAGTATTTGATCGGCTGCTGATTTTGTACATTTGCCCCACTGATAAAGAAATGATCAGTCTATAATTTTATTGGTCGGTTTATTATAACAGTGAGAGAATTACAAAAATATCCAGAAAAACGCATTTCCAAAAAAAGTTATAAATTTGCATTTTAATAAGTGAAATAAGTATTTGACCCCTTCATAAAACATGACTTAGTAGTTGGTGGAGAAACCCTTGTTGGCGATCACAGAGGTCAGACGTTTCTTGGAGTTGGCCTCCAGGTTTGCTCACATCTCAGGAGGGATTTTGTCCTCTTTGCAGATCCTCTCCAAGTCATTAAGGTTTCCAGGCTGACGTTTGGTAACTCGAACCTTCAGCTCCCTCCACATATTTTCTATGGGATTAAGGTCTGGAGACTGGGTAGGCCACTCCATGACCCTAATGTGCTTCTTCTTGAGCCACTCCTTTGTTGCCTTGGCCGTGTGTTTTGGGTCATTGTCATGCTGGAAGACCCATCCACCACCCATTTTCAATGCCCTGGCTGAGGGAAGGAGGTTCTCATCCAAGATTTGATGGTACATGGGCCCCGTCCATCGTCCCTTTGATGCGGTGAAGTTGTCCTGTCCTCTTGGCAGAAAAACGCCCCCAAAGCATAACGTTTCCACCTCCATGTATGACGGTGGGGGATGGTGTTCTTGGGGTCATAGGCAACATTCCTCCTCCTCCAAACACGACGAGTTGAGTTGATGCCAAAGATCTCGATTTTGGTCTCATCTGATCACAACACTTTCCTCCAGTTCTCCTCGGAATCATTCAGATGTTCATTAGTAATCTTCAGATGGACCTGTACATGTGATTTCCTGAGTAGGAGGACCTTGTGGGCTCTGCAGGATTTCAGTCCTTCACGGTGTAGTGTGTTACCGATTGTTTTCTTGGTGACTATGGTCCCAGCTGAGATCATTGACAAGATTCTCCTGTGTAGTTCTGGGCTGATTCCTCACCGTTCTCATGATCATTGAATCTCCATGAGGTGAGATCTTCCATGGAGCCCCAGACTGAGGGAGATCGACAGTTACTTTGTGTTTCTTCCATTTGTGAATAATCGCACCAACTGTTGTCACCCTCTCACCAAGCTGCTTGGCGATGGTCTTGTAGCCCATTCCAGCCTTGTGTAGGTCTACAATCTCGTCCCCGACATCCTTGGACAGCTCTTTGGTCTTGGCCATGGTGGAGAGATTGGAATCTGATTGTTTCTGTGGACAGGTGTCTTTTATACAGGAGACAATCTGAGATTAGGAGCACTCCCTTTGAGAGTGCTCCTAATCTCAGCTTGTTACCTGTATAGAAGACACCTGGGAGCCAGACATCTTGCCTATTGATAAGGGATCAAATACTTATTTCACTCATTAACCACTTGCTTACAGGGCACCTAAACCCCCCCTCCTATCCAGACCAATTTTCAGCTTTCAGCGCTGATGCACTTTGAATGACAATTGCGCGGTCATACAACACTGTACCCAAATGAAATTTTTATCATTTTTTCACCACAAATAGAGCTTTCTTATGGTGGTATTTGATCACCTCTGCAGTTTTTACTTTTTGTTAAAAAAAAATGTAAACTGAATTTTTAAAAAAAATTTATTTTTTTTTATATTTTGTTATAAAAAAATTAAAACGGGTAATTTTTCTCCTTCATTGATGTACGCTGATGAGGTGGCAGTGATGGGCACTGATAGGCGGCAGTGATGGGCAGCACTGCCGGGTGGCATTGATAGGTGGCACTGTGGGCACTTTTAATTGGCACTAGTAGGTGGCACTGATGAGGCAGATGTGCCTCTTCCATCCCAGCCGGTGATCGGCTTTTTTTTCTACTCGCGCTGTCAGCATGAGTAAAAAAAAAAAAAAAAAAAAAAAAACAATTACCGATCTTTTGTTTACATCATGTGATCAGCTGTCATTGGCTGACAGCTGATCACATGGTAAGGGGCCGGGACCGGCCCCTTACTCAGATCGGTGATCAGCCGAGTCTCAGTGGCTCGGTGATCACAGCGTGCCCGTCATAAGACGGCCTCCTGGGAATTCAGGTCCGCGCTATGGCCGAATGACGGCCACAGCGCGGACATCAGGTGGTTAAAATGCAAATCAATTTATAACTTTTTTTTTTTTTTTAAATGCGTTTTTCTGGATATATCGCAGATCAATGCACATGTTCACCAGCACACCATGGATCTTCATTCGTAGTCCAAAGCTTTTATTGCAGAGAGGTCACATCGCAAAGGAATAAGTGCAACGTTTCGGAGCCGCGCAGGACCCCTGTGTCACGCATGCAATAAAGTGGCAACGAAATCTAAATGAACTACCACCAATTAAAGCCAAGAAAAAAAAGTGAACATGCATGCAAAATCCTTGTGACAGTGTCCCTGTATATCTTTTAACCACTTCAGCCTCAGAAGATTAACCCCCCCCCCCCCCCACCCCCCCCCCCACATGACCAGACCATTTTTTGCGATACGGCACTGCGTTACTTTGACAATTGCGTGGCCATGCGACGACGTGTCCAAACAAAATTGATGTGTTTTTTTTTTTCCTCACAAATAGAACTTTCTTTTGATGGTATTTGATCACCTCTGCGTTTTTTTTTTTTTTTTTTTTTTTTTTTTTTGCGCTATAAACAAAAAAATCCGACAATTTTGAAAACCTATTTTTTACTTTCTGCTATAAAATATCCACTAAAAATATCAAATTTCTTCATCAATTTAGACCAATATGTATTTTTCTTCTACATATTTTTGGTTAAAAAAAAAAAAAAATCAGCATATATTGATTGGTTTGCGTTTGCGTCTACAAACTATGGGATATATTTATGGACATTTTTTATAGCGCAAAAAAACCCCAAAAAAACAGAGGTGTTTAAATACCACCAAAAGAAAACTATTTGGTGGTGAAAAAAAGAACATCAACTTTTATTTGGGTAGAGTGTCGCACGACCGCACAATTGTCAGTTAAATTAACGCAGTGCCGTATCGCAAAAATAGCCTGGTCGTGAAGGGGGTAAATCTTTCCGGGGCTGAGGAGGTTAAAACGAATAGAGCTAATAAAATTTACCAAAAAATAAAATTTTATATACTGCAGAAAAAATAACTATAAGGCCACATGCCAAACGCCAGTAGCTTTGCAGTGAGTCTTTCAATGTTTTTGCTATAGCGTTTTTAGGAGTTTTTTGTGTTTGTGTGTGTGTGTGTGTGTGTGGTGTTTTTTTTTTTTTTTTTTTTTTTCTCAATGGATCAAAAACGTTAAATGCTGGTGAGCCGCGTTTTTGACGTTAGAAAAACTCCTCTCAGAACCCACTAATTTGCTTTATTTAATTTTTTTTTTTTTTTTTTTTTTTTTTTTTTTATTACAGCCAAACGCCCCAGCCAAAAACTGCTAACAGCCTATGTGTGCATGGACACAGGATAACATGATGGGGAGTTTGACTGTAGAAAAAAACGGCTACTGTAAAAACGTCCAGTGTGTATGAGGCCTCAAAGGTAGATTTAAATAAAAAAAAAATATAAAAATAAATATTAACAATGGGAAAATGAAAAACAAAATAACAAAAAATAGATACAAGCAAAGATCAAGAAAACGAGAGAGATGAAAGGAAATGAAGAATAGAGAAGGTGGGGGGGGGGGGGGGGGTGAAGGGATTGGAAAGGTGGGGTGGGTAAAAAAAACGAAAATAAACATTTTTGGTTTTTCAAAATTTTTTGGCAAAAATTTAAAAACCCAAAAGAACACACTAAAATAAAGCTCTATTTGCGTAAAAAAAAAAAAAAAAAAAAAAAAAAAAAAAGATAATCTCATATGGTTACAGTGTTACATGACCGTGCGATTGTCATTCAAAATGTGACAGCGCTGAAAGCTGAAAATTTGTCCCGGGCAGGAAGGGGGTGAAATTATTGAAGTGGTAAAAATAAAATAAAATTGCGGTCAGATGAATCCCTTGTCTGTCATTCTGCTTTCTGTCTGTCAGGTTTTGCTGTGTAATCCGGTCTGTCTGATTGGCTACACTCTGGCTTCCTGGAGGTTCTTCCGCGAGCGGGTGGAGGAAGAGGAGTATTCCCTCATCCACTTCTTCGGAGATCAGTATATCGATTATAAAAGGAATGTTCCCACCGGATTACCGTTCATAAAGGGAGTGAAGATTGAGCCGTGACTCGGCACTGCGACACACGTTGGGACTTCCTGTCCTCAGGATCTAGTCTGCTCCCCCTGACGACCAGCACACGTGACCCGGACCGCCGCCCGACACAGAACCCGGACCGCCGCCCGACACAGAACACGTAGAAGACCATTTTTTTTTCTTCAACTGTCCTTTTTGTTTTTTTTTTAATTGAGGATTAAAGGGCTACCATGATCCAGTCCATAGAGGAGCAGGCTGAAGGTGATCCTGAGGGGCCCCTTCTGTGTAACCAACATAAAGATCTGCAAAGGTGGGATTACAGTATATACCGTATACCTCGTCCCTTGCAACGTCATCCCTTTTTTTTAATATAAAATGACAAAACTCCATACGGCTCCGATTTCTATATCCTTTATATGCATGAATGTTCTACAGAACAAAGCTGGTTCTACACTGAGACACACACAGTGCAATCTTCAATGGAGATTCCGGGAACACCGAGGTGGGGGGGCCCAACCAACGCACAGTGCAATGTTCTATGGAGATTCCGGGAACACCGAGGTGGGGGGGCCCAACCAACGCACAGTGCAATGTTCTATGGAGATTCTGGGAACACTGAGGGGGCCCCACCCAACGCACACTGCAATCTTCTATGGAGATTCCGGGAACACCGAGGTGGGGGGGCCCACCCAACACACAGTGCAATGTTCTATGGAGATTCCGGGAACACCAAGGGGGGACCAAGGGAGGGGGGGGGGGCCCACCCAATGCACAGTGCAATGTTCTATGGGGAATGCTGGGAACGCCGAGGGGGCCCCACCCAACGCTCAAATCACTGGAGTCAATGCAGTTCTTCAACTAAAGACGTTTTCTTACAGATTCCGGGAGTCCTGAACTGGCCTCGGAGTTGACGCGTTTCTAAAAGTAAACTGTCTCTCTCCGCCGAGGTGATGAGGACGGTAAACAGACCAGGGAGGTCTCCCTGGTGTCAGTGTTCGGAGTGCAAGTTAGATTTACATCCGGCATTGATACAAATCATTCATCTTGGGGGGGGCTCTTTTTTATAGATATTAGCTGTTCCATATTCCTTTACCTGACATCATCAGAGAGGCCGCTGTTTCTTTTGCAGTGTTGTCTGCGGTGTTACCAGGTGCAGTATAGCAGAGTCGTACCTCCAATAATAAAGTATTACCAGCCTCTGAGATGGCACGCCGGATTATTAGTCTGCTGTGCTGATTGGCTCTGTAAAATGTGATTCCTGAGGACTCGTTCACACCGGGTGGGTTTTTTTTTATCCATGCAGGGTGAGCGCAAGGACACTCTAAGGCTCGGATCGCACGACTGCAACCTTAAAGTCAGGCAACTTAACCCCCCCCCCCCCCCGGCTCACACCGCTGCGACTTGTCATGCAACTTGAGTTCAAAGTCGCATGACAAGTCACTCCCAATTACCGGCAATAGAACAATCGGTGCGACTTAGAAAAAGGTTCCTGAACTACTTTGTGACTTCAACACGACTTGCATTAACTTCTGTTTAAAGAAGTCCTATCCAGGCCCCCTGATGAAGTCGCCCAGAGATGTCAGATTCAAAGTCGCAGCAGTGTGAACAAGGACCTGCGACTTGAGTACGACTTGGCCATACACCTTGATGTGACTTTGAAGTGAGGGAGGGGCTTCACTGCTTGGGAAATCTTCCTGTAATGTCGGATCCAATTCGCATCAATATAGATGAGGATCCGGCTTGGTGGCGACTTCCATTTTAAAGTCTATGGTCACAAGTCGCTTAGAAGTCGCCTTGAAGTAGTACAGGAACCTTTTCTGAAGTCAGAGCGACTGCAGTAGTGCTAAGACAACTCTCATTGACTAACATGGGATATCGCATGTTATGTGACTTGGGGGTCTCACAAGTCAGATCCCGAGTCGCAGCCGTGTGAACCGAGACTTGGGCCTGGCTCACACCTATGCAGGTTGCGGTTGATGCTCTTTCTGGGTGCGCTTTTCTTCTTTTTTTTTTTTTTTTTTTTCTTTTTTTCTTTTTTTACACTCGTTAATACACTTTTATGCGTTTTTGCATTTTTTCGGTGGGCCAGCTTGCAGGAGAAACCAGCAGAAACGCATCAAAAATGCAAGCACTGCGTTTTTAATGCGTTTCTATTGAAGTCTAGGGAACCATAGCGGGAAGCATACCCGCCCTATTCCTGGCGCTCTCCTATCCGTGCTCTCAATGTCCCCGTGTACAGTGCAGGGCTGCTGGGACCTGCATTGTATGTGATGACATTGACGGTACGACCGGCAAAGAGCGGTTTGGTGAGACCCTTTGGGTAAGAATCCTACCGGAATGAGGGAGAAGGCGAGCAGGCCCCTCCCCCCCCCCCCCCGGCCTTAACAAGAGAAGTGGGGATCCAACAAAGGGCCTTTCTGTTTGCAAGTTGACAGCAGTTCGGCTTTAATAGTGAAAGTATCAAAAATGTATGGAAAGGGCTTTCAAGTACAGTAATACCTCGGACTGCGAATAATGCGGTATACGAGCGTTTCGCAATATGAGCGATTAAAAAAAAAAAAAAATGTTTTTAACCACTTCAGCCCCGGAAGGATTTGCCCCCTTAATGACGGGGCCATTTTTTGCGGTATGGCACTGCGTCGCTTTAACACGTCGCTTTTGACAATTGCGCGGTCGTGTGACGTTGTACCCATACAAATTTTATGTCCTTTTTTTACCCACAAATAGAGCTTTCTTTTGGTGGTATTTTATCACCTCTGCGTTTTTTTTTTTTTTTTTTTTTTTTTTAATTTTTTGCGCTATAAACAAAACAAACAGCGACAATTTTGAAAACAAAAACTATAATTTAAAAAAAATACATTTCTTTATCACTTTAGACCGATACGTATTCTACATATTTTTGGTTAAAAAAAAAAAAAAAAATCGCAATAAGCCTATATTGATTGGTTTGCGGTGCGATTCCTTCCTGTCCGAATCGCATGCGGTTTACCGCTCCTGTGTGAATCCGGGCTGGAATCACTATGACAAGCCTTGGTTCACACATGCGATCCGGACAGGAATCACATGCGATTCTTTGCAATTAGTTTTGAGCCGATTCATCTTGTAGGGGCTCAAATCGCACCGCAGAGGTATCGGTTTCAGATGTCGAGGAACTCGCACAAACGCTCGCTATCGGTGCAGCCCTAAGCTTTCATTTATTTTTTCTCCGCACATCTCCTCCTCCTCGGCTTTCTTTTATGGTGAGGTGTGTTTATTTTGGAATGGGGGGTGGGGTCTGGTGGAGGGGGGGGGGGGGGGGGAGGGTTTGATTGCTTGGAACATTACTGGCCGAACGTTTGTTCCAGGCCAACGAATCACAAAATAATGAGATGAGGATGAGGGTGCCAGGCCTGGGCCTGGGGGTGGCGATCGCTCCCTTCTAATTCCCATCTACATTCTTTCTTCCCCTCTGTGCTGACGATTGATTTCTCGATCACATTGTAGACGTGGTGGATCCGGAGTCTGGAATGTATGAGGGTAAAAAAAAGACCAAAGATTGATCCCCCCCCCCCCCAGTGTTGTGTGTTGTATTGTACGATATGGGGGGGGGGGGGGGGGGGGAAGGGAAGCATGAGCCTGGAGCAACCAATCAGGAGGCGGCTTTTATTCTTTAATTTGCACTTTTAAACCTGAGGACTTATCTCTGAAAAGTGGAGAAAAATGGATCCTTCAAAGAAAACCAGTAACTTTTTTTTTATTTTTTTGTAAAAATTAAAGAATTTGGTCGCTGTAGGGGAAAAAAAAATCCCCCTATTAAAGTATAACCATGGGCAAAACCCCAGTCAGTTTAACAAGGAGATTTCACATCACTTCCTGTCCTGTTTGGGGGGATTTTGGCTTCACTTCCTGTCCCGTTGGGGGGGGGGGGGGTCTTCACTTCCTGTCCCCTGGGGGGGGGGGGGTGCTTCACTTCCTATCCCGCTTGGGGGGGATTTTGGCTTCACTTCCTGTCCCGTTGTTGGGGAGACTTTTCCTTCACTTCCTGTCCCGTTGTTGGGGAGACTTTTCCTTCACTTCCTGTCCCGTTGTTGGGGAGACTTTTCCTTCACTTCCTGTCCCGCTGTTGGGGAGACTTCACTTCCTGTCCCGCTGTTGGGGAGACTTCACTTCCTGTCCCGCTGTTGGGGAGACTTCACTTCCTGTCCCGCTGTTGGGGAGACTTCACTTCCTGTCCCGCTGTTGGGGAGACTTCACTTCCTGTCCCGCTGTTGGGGAGACTTCACTTCCTGTCCCGCTGTTGGGGAGACTTCACTTCCTGTCCCGCTGTTGGGGAGACTTCACTTCCTGTCCCGCTGTTGGGGAGACTTCACTTCCTGTCCCGCTGTTGGGGAGACTTCACTTCCTGTCCCGCTGTTGGGGAGACTTCACTTCCTGTCCCGCTGTTGGGGAGACTTCACTTCCTGTCCCGCTGTTGGGGAGACTTCACTTCCTGTCCCGCTGTTGGGGAGACTTCACTTCCTGTCCCGCTGTTGGGGAGACTTTACTTCCTGTCCCGCTGTTGGGGAGACTTTACTTCCTGTCCCGCTGTTGGGGAGACTTCACTTCCTGTCCCATAGATAAAACAGGATGTGAGAGGAAATCCTTGCAAATGAAGGGAATTCCTCTGGGACTAGCAGAACTAGCCCCCCCCCCCCGATTTCACCTCTATATATTACTCAAAATTTGTGTTTCTTTTACTTTCACTGATGATGGTAAACAGGAGAAATAGAGAGGGGGGGGGATTCCCCTATTGGGGACAGCGATTAAAAACAGAGCCTCTAATCCCTCTCAATCCAAAATTAAGAAAAATAAAATAAAAATAAATTTACACTTCGAAAATATACTTTAAGGGTTTATAAATCCTCATTTGGTTGCCGTGGACAACAACATCATTTATTTTTTTTTTTGCTCCATTTTTTTTTTTTTTTAGGTTCTTTCACACAGGCGGCAGATTATTACCGCCCCTCTGAAAAGTGATCTGTGGTGGACCGCTTTTTCGGAGGTGGTTTAGACGGTTCATAGGCCGCCTTTTTTTTGTGGATTTTACATTCAACTACCGCGCCGGAAACCACCATAGCTGCGGGGCGGTACTGTTGACTTAAATGGGGGTGTGGGCGGTGCTCAACCTCGAGTGGGCGGAGCTCTCACTCAATTGGTCGGACTTGAAATGTTGGCACTCCGCGGCCATTGCAATGTATGCTCCGCCCCCTCCAAGCCTGTCGCGCTCATTTGCCGGTGGGCGGTAAGCTGGCTGCCTGTTTGTCTGCCGCCTGTGTGAAGCGAACGTTTGTGATCGGGTCTCGGGATGTCCTCTTTGTTTTATTTGCTGCTTTGTAGACTTCGTGTTTCTTTGTTATATTATAGCGGCGGTGGTGACGGCGCGGTCCGCTGTGGGCGTGACTCTGGGAACGCGTTTCCTGTAGCCACCCTCACAAATAGGAGGGAAGAGTTGACTTAAGTGCATCAGTCAGCGGATTGCGGTGAAGGGGCTTCATAACGCCGTCACCTATAATCACCGCCTGCGTGTTCCTGTGGTTAGGCGTGAGAGCTTTTCATTTAGAGGGTTGGTTCACCTTTGCTGATAACCGCCTATGCCTGTAGGGGGCGCCTGTAGATTAAAAAAAAAAAAAAAACTGTGCAGATTTTACTAAATTTATGCACCTCCTGAAGCCTGGCTGAAAAACTCCCAGAGATGGGAGTCCTGCCTTGTTGCTAGGACATCGCTAAGACGCTCCCAGCTGCTACTTCCCACCCCCTGCTATCAGAGGAGCGAGCTCTCCAACCCACGCACACGCGTGGTCCACTATCTCCTTTGTTGCAGCATCACTGGCCTCAAAGCTACTGCAACAGAGAGGGAGAGAGCGGCGCATGCGAGGGGGGGAGGGGATTCATATTGGCTGGGAATGTCTTAGCAACGAGTTAGGACAGGATGATGCCACCTCTTGAAGCCTGGGCGAAAAACTTCCAGAGGTATGTAAATGGCCTACACCTATAGCAAGGGCTTTATTTTAACTCCTAGATATGGACAGCAGAGGGCGCATCTAAGTGTAGGGGTTATTAAAAACACATTTAAGTATACAAGTGGCTCAGCTGTAGTTCCAAGACACTTTAGTGCATCACCTCCTGAGAAACTGAAGATGCTCTACATCCGGGGTCTCCAAACTTAATGAGCAAAGGGCCATTTTACTGTCCTGGAGAGTTTAGGGGGGCGGAATGTGGCCATTGGGAGTAGAAAAGGTCCCGTCATTAGTGGGGGGGAAAAAATATAATGCCCCAAAGCTTGTTTCAATGGGAGGAATTGCAACCCCATCATTGGTGTTGTTGGGAAGAATTGCGCCCCATCATTGGTGTCATTGGGGCCCCATTGTTGGTGTCAGTGGGAGGAATTGTGCCCCATCACTGGTGTCATTGGGGCCCCATTGTTGGGTGTCAGTTCAGTGGGAGGAATTTCACCCCATCATTGGTGTAAGTAGGTGGCATTGCACCCCATTGTTGGGTGTCAGTAGGAAAGCACCCCATCATTGGTGCCATTGGGAAGAATTGTGCCCCATCATTGGTGTCCTTGGGGCCCCATTGTTGGGTGTCAGTGGGAGGAATTTCACCCCATCATTGGTGTAAGTAGGTGGCATTGCACCCTATTGTTGGTGTCAGTGGGAGGAATTGCACCCCATCTTTGGGAGCCATTGAGCCCCCTTCATTGGTGTCAGTGGGGGGAATTATGCCCCATTGTTGGTGTCAGTGGATAGAATGGTGCCCCAAGGACCAGATAAAGGCAGGGAAAGGGCTGCAGTCTGGAGACCGCTGGTCTAAATGAATGTTCTTAATAACCACTACGCTCAGATGCGCCCTCTGCTGTCCATATCTGTTGCTCTATATCAGGGGGTCTCAAACTGGCGGCCCTCCAGCTATTGCAAAACTACAAGTCCCATGAGGCATTGCAAGGCTGACAGGTACCAGCATGACTCCCTCAGGCAGAGGGATGATGGGACTTGTAGTTTGGAGACCCCTGGATCTAGAGAATCTTCAGTGTCTCAGGAGATGCTGCACTGACATTGGAACTACACCTGAGCCAGTCCATAATCTTCCACAGCCGCTCTCTTTATGACCCCGCCCCCCTACACCCCCTGTGCTATGATCTCCACTCCTTTACCATTGGTCAGAGCTGCACAGTTTGTTTTATGTAAAGGGCCGGTCACCTGCACAGGCAGTTTTTTTTGGTAAAAGTGAATAAAGTGAGACGGATTATCCGCGGAGCGTCTCAGGTTCATCTTTTGCTGCTATCCTTTAATTTCTGAACCTGAGGGAACACAGGCCAGGGAGGTTGTACGTCCCACTCGGCGGCACTGTGAAAAGCCTGCTGAATCTGGCAGCAATGTATTGTATAAAACACATTGAAGGTACAATAAACGTCTCTGACTTTAGCACAGCTGTGTGTTTTCCTGGATAGTATTAGCGTGTCGCTTTGTGTTGCCGGGCGTCCCCTCATCACACGACCTGTACGGCCGGGCGTCCCCTCATCACACGACCTGTACGGCCGGGCGTCCCCTCATCACACGACCTGTACGGCCGGGCGTCCCCTCATCACACGACCTGTACGGCCGGGCGTCCCCTCATCACACGACCTGTACGGCCGGGCGTCCCTCATCACACGACCTGTACCGGCCGGGCGTCACATGACAGGTGCGCTTCGCTCTTCCTGTAGACAATCAAATGTCAGATACGCGTTTCATCACTTCTCATGGAAACCGCAATTCCATTGGTTAGCGGGTGAGATCGGGGGCCAATCCATCCGACTCAATAAAATCACCTTTCCAACCATCCAGTCTTTGTGTTTATTTCTGTTATCTGTAAAGGTTAAAATTCTACTGGGGGGGGGGGGGTTAGAACCTCTGTCAGGTGATTATTGGTGTGTTTGTGACCCAGTTGGGAGATTTCGGTCACTTCCTGTCCGGGTGACACCAAACCACACCCAGGCCAAGACAGAAAGGGGAGGCGGGACCTCGGAGGATCCAGAGCAGCAAAAGAAAAAAATGGGTCTGCTTTCTATTGGAAATGATCATATTGGTGTCTATGGGAGGAGAGGAGACCCACCACAAAGAGGATACAGCAACAGAAAGGCCACCAGAGGTTCTAACCCTTCTCTGGCTAAAACTGCTTTTTTATTTTATTTTTTTGCCAGTCAGGTTTTTAGAATCCATTTTCTATGATCAGAACGGATTTCCCGCCACGTCTGTATTCATCATTCTGATTGGATTTTCTCTACATTCTGCTCCTGTAAATATTAGTGCATAAAATGACTTTAAATAAAATTATATTGTTAAAAATATATCTGTACAAAGCGGCTGAATTATTCCCCCATTTTATCTTCACATTCTGAATGTCTGATGAGGTTCTGTTGTTTCCCAAATCGAAGGTTTTTGTGTAATGTGGAGGTAGGTGACCCTGGAGAGGGAGATCTACCTGAAGTGTGGAGGAGGTCAGAGGTAGATGACCTACTAACACCGGCCAATCACAAGTAAGGAAGGTTTGAAGAGTTCTGGGGTCAGTAGTGCAGGGGCAGTAGCATGTAACACACAGTTCAGGGGTCGGTAGTATGTGACGCAGAGTTCGGGGGTCGGTAGTATGTGACGCAGAGTTCGGGGGTCGGTAGTATGTGACGCAGAGTTCGGGGGTCGGTAGTATGTGACGCAGAGTTCGGGGGTCAGTAGTATGTGACGCAGAGTTCGGGGGTCGGTAGTATGTGACGCAGAGTTCGGGGGTCGGTAGTATGTGACGCAGAGTTCGGGGGTCGGTAGTATGTGACGCAGAGTTCGGGGGTCGGTAGTATGTGACGCAGAGTTCGGGGGGCAGTAGTGCAGAGGGTAGTGGTATGTGACGCAGAGTTCGGGGGTCGGTAGTATGTGACGCAGAGTTCGGGGGTCGGTAGTATGTGACGCAGAGTTCGGGGGTCGGTAGTATGTGACGCAGAGTTCGGGGGTCGGTAGTATGTGACGCAGAGTTCGGGGGTCGGTAGTATGTGACGCAGAGTTCGGGGTCGGTAGTATGTGACGCAGAGTTCGGGGGGCAGTAGTGCAGAGGGTAGTGGTATGTGACCGCAGAGTTCGGGGGTCGGTAGTATGTGACGCAGAGTTCGGGGGTCGGTAGTATGTGACGCAGAGTTCGGGGGTCGGTAGTATGTGACGCAGAGTTCGGGGGGCAGTAGTGCAGAGGGTAGTGGTATGTGACGCAGAGTTCGGGAGTCAATAGCAAGTAGTGCAGGGGGCAGTGGTATGTGACGCAGAGTTCGGGAGTCAGTCGGGGGTCAATAGCAAGTAGTGCAGGGGGCAGTAGCATGTGACTCGTAGGTCAGTGTAATGCAGAGCTCAGCGGTAACTGAGGGTTCTGTGCTGGGACCAATCCTATTTAATTTGTTCATAAACGATCTGGAGGATGGGATAAACAGTTCAATCTCTGTATTTGCAGAGGATACTAAGCTAAGCAGGGCAATAACTTCTCCGCAGGATGTGGAAATCTTGCAAAAAGATCTGAACAAATGAATGGGGGAGGGGCAACTACATGGCAAATGAGGTTCAATGTAGAAAAATGTAAAATAATGTATTTGGGTGGTAAAAATCTGAATGCAATCTATACACTGGGGGGAGAACCTCTGGGGGGATCTAGGATGGAAAAGGACCTGGGGGTCCTAGTAGATGATAGGCTCAGCAATGGCATGCAATATTGGCATTAAAAAGGGCATTAAAGTGGAGTTCCACCCAAGAATGGAACTTCCGCTTTAAGTGTAGGTGACCCTGACATTCCACATTTGGCATGTCATTTTTTTTTGGGGGGGGGGAGTGGATACCCTCTTTTTAGAGGCACCCAGCTCCCACTTCCTCCCGGGGCTCGGCGGTGCCAGAAGGAAGATCACCCCCCCCCCCTCCAATCTTCTGGGACATGTCACAGGTCCCAGAATTGCCCAGCCATTCACAGCGCGGTTCACGCCCAGCCGTGAAGCCACAGCCAGGCACCCACAGTAAGAATTCTGGCGCCGCGGAGAGGAGCGAGGCTTCGTACGCCCTCCTCGCTGTACCGTGGAACAGTGTCTGATTATTAAATGTCAGCAGCTACACTTTTTGTAGCTTCTGACTTTTAATTTTTTCTTTTTCAGCGGAACTCCACTTTAACTCCAGAGATAAAACGATAATTCTCCTGCTCTACAGGACTCTGGTCCGGCCGCACCTGGAGTATGCTGTCCAGTTCTGGGCACCAGTCCTCAGGAAGGATGTACTGGAAATGGAGCGAGTACAAAGAAGGGCAACAAAGCTAATAAAGGGTCTGGAGGATATTAGTTATGAGGAAAGGTTGCGAGCACTGAACTTATTCTCTCTGGAGAAGAGACTCTTGAGAGGGGATATGATTTCAATTTACAAATACCGGACTGGTGACCCCACAATAGGGAGAAAACTTTTTTGCGGAAGGGAGTTTAACAAGAAACGTGGCCACAATTAGAAGAAAAGAGGTTTAACCTTAAACTACGTAGAGGGTTCTTTACTGTAAGAGCGGCAAGGATGTGGAATTCCCTTCCACAGGCGGTGGTCTCAGCGGGGAGCATCGATAGTTTCAAGAAACTATTAAATAAGAACCTGAACGACCGCAACATACAGGGATATACAATGTAATACTGACATATAATCACACACATAGGTTGGACTTGTGTCTTTTTTCAACCTCACCTACTATGTAACTCTTATGTAAAGCGGGGTTCAGGGGTCAGTAACAAGTTACCCAGAGGGCAGTGGTCAGTAGCATTGCAGAGTTCACAGGGCAGTAGTAGATTACACAGGAGGTAAGTAACTCAGGGGTCAGTAGTAGGTTATGCAGAGGTCAGTAGTATATATATGTAACAGTGCAGAGGTCAGGAGTATATATATATATATGTAACAGTGCAGAGGTTAGTAGTATGTGTGTGTATATATATATATATATATATATATATGTAACAGTGCAGAGGTCAGTAGAATGTAACGCAGAGGTTAGGAGTATTTTTAGGCCCCCCCCCCCCATGTAAATTCACTCCCGGGACCTCAGACGTAGTGATGCCCGGTAGAGTAAGCTCTCCCCTCAGACAAGCCGGGACCTATAAAAGCTCATTATAAAACACACACAAATATTATTAGAAGGGATACGGCTTCATTTTATTTATTTTTAAGAAGAGTTTTAATAAAACTTTTTAGAATCAGGAGATTCCTCTGTACAGGACGGCAGACATTGTTTAGAATAAAAAATAAAAGTGAATTTTTTCAAACCAACTTTATTTAAAGGAAAAACAGGAGCCAATCACAGAGGAGATATTCGCGGGGCTGAATTCGGTTATTCGGCGGCTCGGAGACAACATGAAGAAGGAAAATGAGCTCTTCATCCATGAAAAATTCTGTCACTGGATTCCTGAATTCTGTCTGGCCAAGTCATCTCAAGAAACAGATACAAGTCGTCCCTCGACAACGGTTACTACCGGGCAACGGACACGACTTTCCTCTCCCTGGCTTGTGATTGGAGTTTTTTTTTAGAGACAAGTTGCTGTATTTTACTACTTCCCATAATAAAGGCCCCATTCACACTCTTTGGATGGAAGTGACTTGTCCCCTCTGCAAAGTCTGACCCTCTGTTCCATGTAAAACATTCAGGTTGCGACTTTCATGTAACTTTGGGGGAGGGGGTTAACATTGAAGTCTATGGCCCTCAAGTTGCATGAAAGTCGGACCAAAGTAGTAGCATGAACGTCTTTGGTGTTGCTGCGACTAAAGCCTCGTACACACGATCGTATTTTCGGACGACTGAACGTCCGTTTTTTTTTTGTGGCATGCTGGTGGCACGAGGAAAGTGAAGAGGTCGCCATATGAAAATGTTCGTATGACAGGAAGTGACGTTGTGTGTTGAATCGTTTTGTATTCTTTTGTTTCTGAGCATGCGTAGTCTTGCGCTTACGATTTTTTTCGTACTAAAACCGTACTATGAAATGGATTTAGACGTCGAGTTCACATCCGACAAAAATGTTATAGTCCGCACATCCAGGTTTTGTCTGACGGAAAAAACCCCAAAATCGGCTGTCGAAAGCACCGTACTAACGATCCGAAAATTGGCAGATCGTTCGTCATACGGATTTTCCCGTCCGATTTTCATATCGTGTGTACGAAGGTTTTTTTAGTCGCACATAAATGGATGGTTATCATTGGGAAAACACGGGGTAAGACTTGCGATGCGACTTTGATGTCCAACGTCTCCTGATAAATCGCACAAGTGTGAATGGGGGTGAAAAGAGCATTTGTCAGGGGAGGAGCCTGAAGAACATTTGTTTTTTTTTTTGTTGCTCAATTCGCACCAAATGTGCATGCGGATAAGGGTGGATGAAAAGTGACGCACACGTGTGGGAGGTCAGGGGGGTTGATAGGACAGTAACTGACGGATGTTGGATGACCTCTGACCCCCAACACTGAACCCAAAGTGTCAGGCCAAGTCACAGGAAGGCCCCTTTCACACTTGTGACCCGAAAGTCGCACGACTGACACGACTTGAAGCAATTCTTGTGTAATCTTGAGGTCTATGGATCTCAAGTCGCATCAAAGTCGGACCAAAGTAGTACAGGGACTACTTTGAAGTCGCGCAGATATGATTGGTACTCATTGGAAATCATGGGGTGCGACTTGTTATGTGACTTTGCAGTCTCAAGTCGCACTTGTGTGAAAGGGGCCGGAAGAGGAGGAGGAGCTCATAAGACCAGTTGCGAGAGACATCTTGCACTTGTTTCATAAGATGACTGTAGATGGGGTCATTGTGAACCCCATTATGTGTTTAGCCCCTTCCAGGAGGAGAGATTCTGCTTCAGCCTGTAATAATCTTTGCTGATCAGCAGAACGTCATCACTGAGCAGGTCCAACGTTCGGTTGTCAAACTTCAATTCTGGAGGCTTTTCATGCTGATCTTCTGTGCAAGTCGTCACTTCGCTCCTAGAATGAAAGTGTCAGGAATTAGATAAAGCAGGGCTCCGAATTTCAAGTCCTGAGCTACTAGCCAGGTCTCAAGGGTTACTCGCCACCAGTTGCCCCACCTAACCCCGCCCCTAAACACGCCCTCATAAATTAGCTCATGAAATGACACTTAAATGTTTTATGCAGAATTAAGTTCTAAAAATAAATATTAACAACAACTTTTTCAGTGCCCCTCAGTGCAGCCTCACCTGTGTCCATCAATGCCACTTCACCTGTGCCCATCAATGCAGCCCGTGCCCAACAATGCAGCCCGTGCCCAACAATGCAGCCCGTGTCCATCAATGCAGTCTGTGCCCATCAATGCAGCCTGTGCCCAACAATGCAGCCTGTAACAAAACAATGCAGCCTGTGCCCATCAATGCAGCCTGTGCCCAACAATGCAGCCTGTGCCCAACAATGCAGCCTGTGCCCATCAACGCAGCCTGTGCCCATCAACGCAGCCTGTGCCCAACAACGCAGCCTGTGCCTATCAACGCAGCCTGTGCCCAACAACGCAGCCTGTGCCCATCAACGCAGCCTGTGCCCATCAACGCAGCCTGTGCCCATCAACGCAGCCTGTGCCCATCAACGCAGCCTGTGCCCAACAATGCAGCCTGTAACAAAACAATGCAGCCTGTGCCCATCAATGCAGCCTGTGCCCAACAATGCAGCCTGTGCCCATAAATGCAGCCTGTGCCCATCAATGCAGCCTGTGCCCATCAATGCAGCCTGTGCCCATCAATGCAGCCTGTGCCCAACAATGCAGCCTGTAACAAAACAATGCAGCCTGTGCCCAACAATGCAGCCTGTGACAAAACAATGCAGCCTGTGCCCATCAATGCAGCCTGTGCCTATCAATGCAGCCTGTGCCCAACAATGCAGCCTGCGCCCATCAACGCAGCCTGTGCCCAAACAATGCAGCCTGTGACAAAATAATGCATTCTGTGCTCATCAATGCAGCCTGTGACAAAACAATGCAGCCTGTGCCCAACAATGCAGCCTGTGCCCAACAATGCAGCCTGTGCCCAAACAATGCAGCCTGTGCCAATCAATGCAGCCTGTGCCCATAAATGCAGCCTGTGCCCATCAATGCAGCCTGTGCCCATCAATGCAGCCTGTGACAAAACAATGCAGCCTGTGCCCAACAATGCAGCCTGTGCCCAACAATGCAGCCTGTGCCCAACAATGCAGCCTGTGCCCAAACAATGCAGCCTGTGCCAATCAATGCAGCCTACCTGTGCAGGGGAAGAGAGGAGAGGATTGCCGGCCCCATCAGCAGAGCGCCGAGGAACATCACTGCAACAACTTTAGTTTCAATTGCTGCGTGTTCCCCGCGCTCGCCGTCACTTGCAGCCCCGCCTCCTGGCTTGGGGACTTTGATACACGTCACACGTCCCGGGATTGGATGGGTAATCTGTCTATCAAAGTCCCCGGGCCAGGAGGCGGGGCTGTGTGTGACGGCAAGTAGTGGAGACACTCGGCAATAGAAATGAAAGCTGCTACAGTGATGTTCTGCACTCTGATGATCCGGCTGTCTCTCTCTTCTCTCTTCCTTTGGGCGATCGCTAGGAGAAGAGCTCCCATTCAATCCCACCTGCTGGCGTTGCTTGCCGCCCCCCCCCCCCCCGCCCCCCTTGCTCCCAGGCTGCCCACGCTCGCCAGGCCTCATTTTCCACTTGAGTAGGCATGTGGAAAATCGGAGGCCTGAGATAAGGGGGTCTCCAAACTTTTCAGTACGAGGGACAAATTGTAAATATTTTACAAATTTTGCAGGCCAAAAAGAAATCCCCCATCAGGTCCCCCTTTACATCAGAGTCTCCCCTTGTATTGGGGTTCCCATCAGAGCCCCCCCCCCCCCTTCTTATGTCAGAAGTGGAGACCAGTGCTTTTCAGTCACCCTTTAATATTATGTACAATCCCAATTCACCCCATTCTAAAATGTAAAAAAATAATATTTATAACCCTTTGCAGTGATAACAGCTTCAACTCTTCTGGGAAGGCCGTCCACAAGGTTTAGGAGGGTGTCTATGGGAATGTTTGACCATTCTTCCAGAAGCGCATTTGTGAGGTCAGGCACTGATGTTGGATGAGAAGGCCTGGCTCACAGTCTCCGCTCTAATGCATCCCAAAGGTGTTCTATCGGGTTGAGGTCAGGACTCTTGCTTTGTGCACTGGTCCAAATCATTTGGTGGAGGGGGGATTATGGTGTGGGGGGGAGGGGGGATTATGGTGTGGGGGTTGTTTTTCAGGGGTTGGGCTTGACCCCTTAGTTCCAGTGAAGGGAGCTCTTAAGGCGTCGGCATACCAAGACATTTTGGACAATTTCATGCTCCCAACTTTGTGGGAACAGTTTGGGGACGGCTCCTTCCTGTTCCAACATGACTGCACACCAGTGCACAAAGCAAGGTCCATAAAGACATGAATGAGAGAGTTTGGGGTGGAGGAACGTGACTGGCCTGCACAGAGTCCTGACCTCAACCCGATAGAACACCTTTGGGATGAATTAGAGCGGAGACTGTGAACCAGGCCTTCTCGTCCAACATCAGTGCCTGACCTCACAAATGCTCTTCTGGAAGAATGGTCAAACATTCCCATAGACACACTCCTAAACCTTGTGAATGACCTTCCCCAGAAGAGTTGAAGTTTTTATAGCTGCAAAGGGCGGAGCCAACTCAATATTGAACCCTCCGGACTAAGACTGGGATGCCATTAAAGTTCATGTGTGTGTAAAGGCAGGCGTCCCAATACTTTTGGTAATATAGTGTATGTGTGTATATACACACACACAGTATATGTAAAAGGAATAGTCTATGGATTATCATTCTTTGCTCCTCTATCGCGGTGCGGCTCTCCAGGCTCGTTGATGGACATTTTATCTACATGAAGGGATATGAGGATCTCATTATTTGTGGGAGAGAAGCCAAATACTCAAATATTGAAGTGTGAGCTGCCATGTGTCTCCTCTTATCCGGCTGACACTCGGGGTTGAGATCTTTTAGCGCTTCCATTCCACTCTGCTTTATGAATTGAATAACCATCCGACCTACAAGAGTATTTTAAAATTTCCAATATATAAAAAGAGAAATCGTTACCAATGCCGGAGTTTATCCCATGTCCATATCACCGATTACTAGAAGATTCCTACTGGACATTACTAATGGCCCTCACTGTGCTTCTGACCCCCCACCTGTCCATCAATCTGCCCCCCCCTGTCCAGTAATCTGCTCCCCCCTTCCCTCAATCTGCCCCCCCCCACCCCACTTATCCGTTCACAGTCGGCAGCGTGCTCTGTCATTGGTTCATAGATCACATGCTGTGAATGCATAAAGGCAGAAGTCGATAATCTACACTACCACTCTGATATATCACAAAAGTAACTTTTTTTTTTTTTTTTTCTTTTGCAGAAATTACAAAAGGTTGTCAGCCTGGAGTTCTGCTTTATACACTAAGGGGGTGTATTTATATATATTAAAAAAAAAATGTACACGTTTGTCTGTGCAAAATGCATATAAATTTGTTCTTTATGAATGGAGCAAAATCGAACGTTCTCAGGCTACATTCCCTGCAGATGGAGGAGGAGTGAATGAGGAAATCGTGCATTATAACCAATCATAGGAAATGAGCTCCTCAGCTCCATCTAGTGGCCATTATGCAGTATTTTCCCAGTTCACACATCTGGAGTGCAGAGAATATATGGGGAGAACATTTACACAGAGAGGACTTACATGAAGTTTCAGGGAGTGAACAGCTCATAAATACTCCCTTCCCAAGACAAGTATGAGGTCAGGGGATGTAAAGACTAAATTTAGTTAAAGATAACAAAATAGGCACAGCAGACATTATTTACCATCAGTGTGATGTGTCTCTTGTCTCCTCGTTTAGGTGGGCAACTACATGGCAAATGAGGTTCAATGTAGAAAAATGTAAAATAATGCATTTGGGTGGCAAAAATATGAATGCATTCTATAGACTGGGGGGAGAACCTCTGGGGGGATCTAGGATGGAAAAGGACCTGGGGGTCCTTGTAGATGATAGGCTCAGCAATGCCAAGCTGCTGCTAACAAAGCAAACAGAATATTGGCATTAAAAGGGATCAACTGCAGAGATAAAACGATAATTCTCCCGCTCTACAAGACTCTGGTCCGGCCGCACCTGGAGTATGCTGTCCAGTTCTGGGCACCAGTCCTCAGGAAGGATGTACTGGAAATGGAGCGACTACAAAGAAGGGCAACAAAGCTAATAAAGGGTCTGGAGGATATTAGTTATGAGGAAAGGTTGTGAGCTCTGAACTTATTCTCTCTGGAGAAGAGACGCTTGAGAGGGGATATGATTTCATTATATAAATACCGGACTGGTGACCCCACAATATATAAATACCGGACTGGTGACCCCACAATATATAAATACCGGACTGGTGACCCCACAATATATAAATACCGGACTGGTGACCCCACAATATATAAATACCAGACTGGTGACCCCACAATATATAAATACCGGACTGGTGACCCCACAATAGGGAGAAAACTTTTTCCCAGAAGGGAGTTTAACAAGACTCGTGGCCACTCATTACAATTAGAAGAAAAGAGGTTTAACCTTAAACTACGTAGAGGGTTCTTTACTGTAAGAGCGGCAAGAATGTGGAATTCCCTTCCACAGGCGGTGGTCTCAGCGGGGAGCATTGATAGCTTCAAGAAACTATTAGATAATCACCTGAATGACCGCAACATACAGGGATATGTAATGTAATACTGACATATAATCACACACATAGGTTGGACTTGATGGACTTGTGTCTTCTATTCATAGAGCTTGTTTCATCCATACATAGTTACATATTAGGTGAGGTTGAAAAAAGACAGGAGGCTGATTGAAGGGTCCGTGCCTCCCTCCATTCATAAAATTTGTAGTGGCCACCGGCTTCTATGAATGAAACAAGCTCTATGAATAGAAGACGGGAGGATGATTGAAGGGTCCGCCTCCTCCATTCATAGAATCTGTAGTGCCCGCTGTCTTCTATGAATAGAGAATCTGGGATGAAAGAACGGGCATAGTTGGGCGCTCTGGACTCACACACTGATGAAGAATATATAGATCATTTTTTTATATTACCTGCCATGCAGCTCCATCATTGAGGAATCTTCAGAGGTTTTCTCAGATACATCGTCTTTCAGCTCCTGAGGTTCTTTCAGTCTGTTATATATAATAATAATAATAGAGATATATATATATATATAGTACTGTTGTGTGCAGTGCATCTCCTCACTGTTCCTGATTTACTAACGGAGTGGAGCTTGTTCACTATTCAAGTAGATTTTCACTTAAAGGATATGTAAAGGTTTGTTTAAAAAAACAAAAAAAAACACATCATACTTACCTCCTCTGTGCAGTTGGTTTTGCACAGATTGGCCCCCGATCCTCCTCTTCTGGGGTCCCCCAGCGGCGCTCCTGGCTCCTCCTCTTCTCGAGTGCCCCGTCTGAGAGTCGCTCTCCCTCGGGGCACTCGTGCGGGAGAGTCCTGCTGCTGCGTCCATTGACTCGGCCCCGCGTCATTGGATATGATTGACAGCAGCGGGAGCCAATGGCTGTCTGAGGCCAGTCACTGGGGCTATGGAGGGGTTACATCCACTTTAAGCATTAAGGAACGTTTTCATATCTTTTAGTGTATCAGGTAAAAAAGACCGTCACCATCATCGGCAGGTTGTGCCCAACAAGGAACAAATGAATAGGTTTAAACTCGAAAAAATGTATCAGGATGGAAAGATTTGAATAATTCTTTCTTGGATATCAATAATTAAACCAAAAAAAAACACATCACAAAAGTATAAACATTCCTACCTGGGCTCCAGGCGCTCTTTGACCTTGGCGATGGATCGTACATACGGCGCAATCTGCTTGGCGATCGTGGTCAGGTATCCGTTTTCTTGTTTCAGTTGCTGGAGGTCGTGTAGCTGAGCTGCAGAGAACGAGAGGCCAGACCACGGATGTGGCAATCATTATCGGTGGCAGGATTCTCCCTCCCAGCCCTGCGCCATATTAGGTTACTGTCCCCCGACAGCTGTAGGTGTACAAAGGGGCGAGGGTGATTGTGATGTCATCAACCAAATATGGTCACATGGCTATATTAGGCCAATGATATTGACGTAATACACCAATCAGCCAAATCCTTACGACGGATCACCTAATATTGAGTAGGTCCCCCTTTTGCAGCCAAAACAGCCCTGACCCGTCCAGGAATGGACCCCAATAGACCTCTGAAGGTACGCTGTGGTATCTGGCACCAAGCCGCCTTTAAGTCCTGTAAGTTGGGAGGGTGGGGCCTCCGTGGATCTGACTTGTTTTTCCAGCACATCCCACAGATGTTCAATTTGATTGAGATCTGGAGAATGCGGAGGCCAAGTCAACACCTCAAACTCGTTGTGTTCCTCAAACCATTCTTGGACCATTTTTGCAGTGATAGGGCGCATTCTCCTGCTGAAAGAGGCCACTGCCATCAGGGAATACCATTTCCATGAAGGGGTGCACTTGGTCACCAACAATGTTTAGGTAGGTGGTCCGTGTCACATCCACATGAATGGGAGGAGCCAAGGTTTCCCAACAGAACCTTGCCTAAAGCATCACACTGCCTCTGCTGGCTTGCCTTCTTCCCATACTGCATCCTGATGTCCATCTCTTCCCCAGGTAAGTGACCCACCCGACCATCCACATGAAGAAAACGTGATTCATCAGACCAGGCCACCTTCTTCCATTGCTCCGTGTTCCAGTTCTGATGCACCCGTGCCCATTGTAGGCACTTTTGGCTGTGGACACCAGTTAGCATTGACAACCCTGACCCTCACCCATACACAACAAACTGTGATGCCCATTTTTTCTGCTTTCAACACATCAACTTCAGGGACAACATGTTCACTTGCTGCCTAATATATCCCACCAATTTCCAGATTTAATTGAAGATGAGATAATCAATGTTCTTGACTTAACCTGTCAGTGATCATAAAGTTGTAGCTGATCGGTGTATAGCGAAATGGCTATACTAAGTCAATAACATTGACCTATAATGGCCGTGTGTTATATTAGGCCCTTGGCCCAGCTAACTTCGGGGTTCGGATGACCTTGAATTTGTGCCAAACCCAAGCTCATCGTTATTGGTCTCAAAGACCGGAAGGGGGAAAAAAAGGGGGTTCAATAGTCCTACAGGGTGCTAAGGGGGTTAGCTTTTTTTGGCAAGGCCTCTGTATATACACACACAAGTACAACCCAACTGTGAATACTGCAGGAACACGTCATATTACCTTCATATATTTCCTGCTCGTTTGCCACCCTTTGGTAGGTTTCTTCCCAAATCTAGAATTAAAAACTGAAAAGGTTGTAATACAGATTTCTGAATATAATGAAAATTATTAAAATTCATGAAAACCTAAAAAAGAATCAACAGAAAGACGATTTTGAGGACCCTCTTCACTCTGAAGGCTTTAGATGCCTCTGGTCTTCTGGCCTCTGACAACAATGGTTGCCCTGTGGCTCATAGCTGTGCCCTCGGTTCTGAATTCTTGGCACTCCTATCATCTCTTCCTTTAGTCTGGCCATCACAGAGGCTGCCAATGGATCTGATAAATGAACTCACCTCCTCAAATGCCGTCCTCATCATTTCCACCGAGGAATACTCCGAGGCGATCTGCACGTCCACCTGCAGAGACTTCTGGATGATCTCGCTCATGGTGTCTGTCTTGATGAGGGAATGGTGCTTGGTCAGGTCTCTGTGCAGCTCCTGGACCTGGTCCTTCAGATTCTGGATCTCTGTCTGGATGGTCTGCAGGAGAAGAGAGATGTCCCGTATGATGGCAGCTAAAGGAATGAGTGGCCCCAACAGCAAAATCAAGTCGAACCATTAGAGTAGTAGTCTCCAAACTGCGGCCCTTTGCTTGCTTTTATCTGGCCCTTGGGGCATTATTCCCCTCATTGTTAGCAGAAGTGGGACATAGTTCCTTCCACTCTATTCCTCCCACTGACACCAATGATGGGGCACTATTCCTCCCACTGACACCAATGATGGGGCACTATTCCTCCCACTGACACCAATGATGGGGCACTATTCCTCCCACTGATACCAATGATGGGACACTATTCCTCCCACTGACACCGATGGGGCACTATTCCTCCCATTGACACCAATGATGGGGCACTATTACTCCCACTGATACCAATGATGGGGCACAATTCCTCCCACTGACACCAATGATGGGGTACTATTCCTCCCACTGACACCGATGGGGCACTATTCCTCCCATTGACACCAATGATGGGGCACTATTCCTCCCACTGATACCAATGATGGGACACTATTCCTCCCACTGATACCAATGATGGGGCACTATTACTCCCACTGACACCAATGATGGGGCACTATTCCTCCCACTGATACCAATGATGGGGCACTATTACTCCCACTGACACCAATGATGGGGCACTATTACTCTCACTGATACCAATGATGGGACACTATTCCTCCCACTGATACCAATGATGGGGCACTATTACTCCCACTGACACCAATGATGGGGCACTATTACTCTCACTGATACCAATGATGGGACACTATTCCTCCCACTGATACCGATGATGGGACACTAGTGTTGAGATTACAAAGAAGGTTAGTGTTGGGAATGCAGGGAGGGTAATGTTAGGGTAGCATGGAGAGTTAGTGTTGAGGATACAGAGAAGGATAGTGTTGGGGATACAGAGAAGGATAGTGTTGGGGATACAGAGAAGGATAGTGTTGGGGATACAGAGAAGGATAGTGTTGGGGATACAGAGAAGGATAGTGTTGGGGATGCAGGGAGGGTTAATGTTAGGATTAGTGTTAGGGTCCTTTCACAATGGGGCGGTATGCAGGCGCTATTGCACTAATAATAGCGCCTGCAAACCGGCCCGAAACAGCCGCTTCTTTAATTCCAGTGTGAAAGCCCCGAGGGCTCTCACACTGGAGCGATGTGCTGGCAGGACGGTAAAAAAAGTCCTGCCAGCAGCATCTTCGGAGCGGTGAAGGAGCAGAATGTATACCGCTCCTGCCCATTGAAATCAATGGGACGGCGCGGCTATACCGCCGGCAAAGCGCCTCTGCAGAGGCGCTATGCGGTGGTTTTAACCCTTTCTCGGCCGCTAGCAGGGGGGTAAAACCACCCCCGCTAGCGGCCGCATACCGACGGTAAAGCGCCGCTTACAATAGCGTCGCTTTACCGCCGACAACGCCCCCGCCCCAGTGTGAAAGGACCCTAAGGTGTACAGGGAGGGTTAGTATGACAGTTGCAATAATGATTACGTTTAAAGTTACAGAGTTTAGTGTTAGGATAAGTATAACAGCTACAAGGAATGTTATTGTTAGGTTTATAAGGAGGGTTAGTGTAAGTATGAAGATTACAAGAAGGATTAATATTAGGGTTAAGGGGTTTAGTGTTGGGGTTAGTATCACTGCTACAAAGAGTATAAGTGTCGTGGAGAGTGTTAGGGTCATAGGGAAGGGTTCGTTTTCCAGTTATAGGGGGGCTTAGTTATGGGGTTATAGCGAAGGGTTAATGTTAGGATTGTAGGCAGTGGTGGCTGGTGCAAAATATTTGGGGGGGGGGGGGGGGGTATGGGGCGGTCGCAATCGCTGCAAGCACAGTGGGAGACAGATGGCAGACGAAAAGGCAGGGATCGTTGCAAGCAACCCCCCCCCCACGGGACCTTACCTTAGGAGGCAGGGGAAAGGAGGAGCCGTTGCTTCTCCTCCCGGCTGAACAGGAAGTGTGTTCTGTGACCCGGAGGAGAAACAAGAAGACAATAGCGAATATTAATTCCCTATTGTCACACAACTGGGTGGGCACTGCGCCCCGAGCCCACCCTTTTTTGAAGCCAATTAGAGCCTTAGGCTCTAACCATGTGCTTAAAAAAAAAACAATGAAATCCATGCGTCTGGCGCCCTGCATGTAGATTAGGAGTCGAATGCATGGATTAGGGGGGTTATGGACGGGCCGTCACTGGTTATAGGGAAGGTTAGTGTTCAGGTTATAAGGAAGGTTAGTGTTCAGGTTATAGGGAAGGTTAGTGTTCAGGTTATAGGGAAGGTTAGTGTTCAGGTTATAGGGAAGGTTAGTGTTCGGGTTATAGGGAAGGTTAGTGTTCAGGTTATAGGGAAGGTTAGTGTTCAGGTTATAGGGAAGGTTAGTGTTCAGGTTATAAGGAAGGTTAGTGTTCAGGTTATAGGGAAGGTTAGTGTTCAGGTTATAGGGAAGGTTAGTGTTCAGGTTATAGGGAAGGTTAGTGTTCGGGTTATAGGGAAGGTTAGTGTTCAGGTTATAGGGAAGGTTAGTGTTCAGGTTATAGGGAAGGTTAGTGTTCAGGTTATAGGGAAGGTTAGTGTTCAGGTTATAGGGAAGGTTAGTGTTCAGGTTATAGGGAGGGTTAGTGTTCAGGTTATAGGGAAGGTTAGTGTTCAGGTTATAGGGAGGGTTAGTGTTCAGGTTATAGGGAAGGTTAGTGTTCAGGTTATAGGGAAGGTAAGTGTTCAGGTTATAGGGAAGGTTAGTGTTCAGGTTATAGGGAAGGTTAGTGTTCAGGTTATAGGGAGGGTTAGTGTTCAGGTTATAGGGAAGGTTAGTGTTCAGGTTATAGGGAGGGTTAGTGTTCAGGTTATAGGGAGGGTTAGTGTTCAGGTTATAGGGAAGGTTAGTGTTCAGGTTATAGGGAGGGTTAGTGTTCAGGTTATAGGGAAGGTTAGTGTTCAGGTTATAGGGAAGGTAAGTGTTCAGGTTATAGGGAAGGTTAGTGTTCAGGTTATAGGGAAGGTAAGTGTTCAGGTTATAGGGAAGGTTAGTGTTCAGGTTATAGGGAAGGGTTAGTGTTCAGGTTATAGGGAAGGTTAGTGTTCAGGTTATAGGGAGGGTTAGTGTTCAGGTTATAGGGAAGGTTAGTGTTCAGGTTATAGGGAGGGTTAGTGTTCAGGTTATAGGGAGGGTTAGTGTTCAGGTTATAGGGAGGGTTAGTGTTCAGGTTATAGGGAAGGTTAGTGTTCAGGTTATAGGGAAGGTTAGTGTTCAGGTTATAGGGAGGGTTAGTGTTCAGGTTATAGGGAGGGTTAGTGTTCAGGTTATAGGGAGGGTTAGTGTTCAGGTTATAGGGAAGGTTAGTGTTCAGGTTATAGGGAAGGTTAGTGTTCAGGTTATAGGGAGGGTTAGTGTTCAGGTTATAGGGAGGGTTAGTGTTCAGGTTATAGGGAGGGTTAGTGTTCAGGTTATAGGGAAGGTTAGTGTTCAGGTTATAGGGAGGGTTAGTGTTCAGGTTATAGGGAGGGTTAGTGTTCGGGTTATAGGGAAGGTTAGTGTTGGGGTTATAAGGAAGGTTAGTGTTCAGGTTATAGGGAAGGTTAGTGTTCAGGTTATAGGGAGGGTTAGTGTTCAGGTTATAGGGAAGGTTAGTGTTCAGGTTATAGGGAAGGTTAGTGTTCAGGTTATAGGGAGGGTTAGTGTTCAGGTTATAGGGAGGGTTAGTGTTCAGGTTATAGGGAAGGTTAGTGTTCGGGTTATAGGGAGGGTTAGTGTTCAGGTTATAGGGAGGGTTAGTGTTCAGGTTATAGGGAAGGTTAGTGTTGGGGTTATAAGGAAGGTTAGTGTTCAGGTTATAGGGAAGGTTAGTGTTGAGGTTATAAGGAAGGTTAGTGTTCGGGTTATAGGGAGGGTTAGTGTTCAGGTTATAGGGAAGGTTAGTGTTCAGGTTATAGGGAAGGTTAGTGTTCAGGTTATAGGGAAGGTTAGTGTTCAGGTTATAGGGAAGGTTAGTGTTCAGGTTATAGGGAGGGTTAGTGTTCAGGTTATAGGGAAGGTTAGTGTTCAGGTTATAGGGAAGGTTAGTGTTGGGGTTATAAGGAAGGTTAGTGTTCAGGTTATAGGGAAGGTAAGTGTTCAGGTTATAGGGAAGGTTAGTGTTCAGGTTATAGGGAAGGTTAGTGTTCAGGTTATAGGGAGGGTTAGTGTTGAGGTTATAAGGAAGGTTAGTGTTCGGGTTATAGGGAGGGTTAGTGTTCAGGTTATAGGGAAGGTTAGTGTTCAGGTTATAGGGAGGGTTAGTGTTCAGGTTATAGGGAGGGTTAGTGTTCAGGTTATAGGGAGGGTTAGTGTTCAGGTTATAGGGAAGGTTAGTGTTCAGGTTATAGGGAGGGTTAGTGTTGGAGTTATAAGGAAGGTTAGTGTTGGGGTTATAAGGAAGGTTAGTGTTCAGGTTATAGGGAGGGTTAGTGTTCAGGTTATAGGGAAGGTTAGTGTTCAGGTTATAGGGAGGGTTAGTGTTCAGGTTATAGGGAAGGTTAGTGTTCAGGTTATAGGGAGGGTTAGTGTTGGAGTTATAAGGAAGGTTAGTGTTGCGGTTATAAGGAAGGTTAGTGTTCAGGTTATAGGGAGGGTTAGTGTTCAGGTTATAGGGAAGGTTAGTGTTCAGGTTATAGGGAGGGTTAGTGTTGGGGTTATAAGGAAGGTTAGTGTTCAGGTTATAGGGAAGGTTAGTGTTCAGGTTATAGGGAAGGTTAGTGTTCAGGTTATAGGGAAGGTTAGTGTTCAGGTTATAGGGAGGGTTAGTGTTGGGGTTATAAGGAAGGTTAGTGTTGGGGTTATAAGGAAGGTTAGTGTTGGGGTTATAAGGAAGGTTAGTGTTGGGGTTATAAGGAAGGTTAGTGTTCGGGTTATAGGGAGGGTTAGTGTTCAGGTTATAGGGAAGGTTAGTGTTCAGGTTATAGGGAAGGGTTAGTGTTCAGGTTATAGGGAAGGTTAGTGTTCAGGTTATAGGGAAGGTTAGTGTTCAGGTTATAGGGAGGGTTAGTGTTCAGGTTATAGGGAGGGTTAGTGTTCAGGTTATAGGGAAGGTTAGTGTTCGGGTTATAGGGAGGGTTAGTGTTCAGGTTATAGGGAGGGTTAGTGTTCAGGTTATAGGGAAGGTTAGTGTTCAGGTTATAGGGAAGGTTAGTGTTGGGGTTATAAGGAAGGTTAGTGTTCAGGTTATAGGGAAGGTTAGTGTTGAGGTTATAAGGAAGGTTAGTGTTCAGGTTATAGGGAAGGTTAGTGTTCAGGTTATAGGGAAGGTTAGTGTTGGGGTTATAGGGAGGGTTAGTGTTCAGGTTATAGGGAAGGTTAGTGTTCAGGTTATAGGGAAGGTTAGTGTTCAGGTTATAGGGAAGGTTAGTGTTCAGGTTATAGGGAAGGTTAGTGTTCAGGTTATAGGGAGGGTTAGTGTTCAGGTTATAGGGAAGGTTAGTGTTCAGGTTATAGGGAAGGTTAGTGTTGGGGTTATAAGGAAGGTTAGTGTTCAGGTTATAGGGAAGGTAAGTGTTCAGGTTATAGGGAAGGTTAGTGTTCAGGTTATAGGGAAGGTTAGTGTTCAGGTTATAGGGAGGGTTAGTGTTGAGGTTATAAGGAAGGTTAGTGTTCGGGTTATAGGGAGGGTTAGTGTTCAGGTTATAGGGAAGGTTAGTGTTCAGGTTATAGGGAGGGTTAGTGTTCAGGTTATAGGGAAGGTTAGTGTTCGGGTTATAGGGAGGGTTAGTGTTCAGGTTATAGGGAGGGTTAGTGTTCAGGTTATAGGGAAGGTTAGTGTTCAGGTTATAGGGAGGGTTAGTGTTGGAGTTATAAGGAAGGTTAGTGTTGGGGTTATAAGGAAGGTTAGTGTTGCGGTTATAAGGAAGGTTAGTGTTGCGGTTATAAGGAAGGTTAGTGTTCAGGTTACAGGGAGGGTTAGTGTTCAGGTTATAGGGAAGGTTAGTGTTCAGGTTATAGGGAAGGTTAGTGTTCAGGTTATAGGGAAGGTTAGTGTTCAGGTTATAGGGAGGGTTAGTGTTGGGGTTATAAGGAAGGTTAGTGTTGGGGTTATAAGGAAGGTTAGTGTTGGGGTTATAAGGAAGGTTAGTGTTGGGGTTATAAGGAAGGTTAGTGTTCGGGTTATAGGGAGGGTTAGTGTTCAGGTTATAGGGAAGGTTAGTGTTCAGGTTATAGGGAAGGGTTAGTGTTCAGGTTATAGGGAGGGTTAGTGTTCAGGTTATAGGGAGGGTTAGTGTTCAGGTTATAGGGAAGGTTAGTGTTCAGGTTATAGGGAAGGTTAGTGTTCAGGTTATAGGGAGGGTTAGTGTTGGGGTTATAAGGAAGGTTAGTGTTGGGGTTATAAGGAAGGTTAGTGTTCGGGTTATAGGGAGGGTTAGTGTTGGGGTTATAAGGAAGGTTAGTGTTGGGGTTATAAGGAAGGTTAGTGTTCAGGTTATAGGGAGGGTTAGTGTTCAGGTTATAGGGAGGGTTAGTGTTCAGGTTATAGGGAAGGGTTAGTGTTCGGGTTATAGGGAAGGTTAGTGTTCAGGTTATAGAGAAGGTTAGTGTTCAGGTTATAGGGAAGGTTAGTGTTCAGGTTATAGGGAAGGTTAGTGTTCAGGTTATAGGGAGGGTTAGTGTTCAGGTTATAGGGAGGGTTAGTGTTGAGGTTATAGGTAAGGTTAGTGTTGAGGTTATAGGGAAGGATAGTGTTCAGGTTATAGGGAAGGATAGTGTTAGTGTTATGGTGGGTGTTAGTGTTGGAAGGGAAATCCTGAAAGCTAATACATATGAGAAGTTGGGATGTTCTGAAATCAACAACTTAATTCAGACTCCCAACCACTAAAGCCATCAAAAGAGCCATCACTCAAAACTGACATTTTGGCCAACAAATCAGAATAGAAAATGCTATTTCTTGCAAATTAAACTGACTGATGGAGATGATATCAAAGAATAAAGGTTTAGAGATGATGATGAAAGTAACAGGTCATCTTTATAGAACTATTTCAGAGTCTAATTACCGATCTGCATGTCAGCCCCTTACCCTGTACGTCTCCTCATAGCTGCGGCAATGGTTAGTAAATGGGTTGTCCTCTCCTTCGGCCAGCAGAACTTTGGTGCTGATGTATCGGTGCATGGTGGGCTTCCGGACGATGGACCCAGCGATGGACATTTTATCACAAGAAGAACACCCGGGTATCATTAATGTCTTTGAGCACTGACCACTGGAGATCCTGGAGAACAAAACCAAAGATGTCACTAGAAACAATCCGATGTAAATAAGAACATTCTGACCAAAACTCTAGAAAAATCTTCTGCAATCTACTCTTAACACATAACCAGTTCTAGGCGCTGCTTTGTGTCCCACAACTGTGGCAGGTTGGCAGTTAACAGGAAGGAATTTTTTTTTTTGCCTTCCTTGGGATCAACTGTGGATATAGGATTGTGTCATATTTTTTTTTCCCATGTGACCAGGACAGGGTGAATTTTTTTTACTTTTAGAATAATTTTATTTTCAATACAGACAAATGATACCGACAATGCAGAGTTGTGCATATAGATAAGGTACACATTCCAAGCTTATTCCATAAGATGCTGTTTCAATGGTTAGCAGGTACAATGTACAAAAAAATAACCACACCATCGTTTATCACATATAGTAGGTTGGCACTTTAGAGACTTGTACATCATAGTCTGTGGGAAAGATTTAAAGGGCAGGCAGCATCCTAACAGGGTGTTTTATTTTGCTTTTTTGTTATTTGCCTTTAAATAGGAATTTTGTTCTGGGTAATCAATTATTATTATTGGAAAATTACACTGACCCTTAAAACTAGTTAATTTGCAGTATGACTATAAACCAATATAGAAACAAAGAACATAAGTTTATGAGATAGATAGATAGATAGATAGATAGATAGATAGATAGATAGATAGATAGATAGATAGATAGATAGATAGATAGATAGATAGATAGATAGATAGATAGATAGATGGATAGGATACCCTGTTTCCCCGAAAATAAGACCTAGCGTGACTGTCGGTGAAGGCTGCAATATAAGCCCTACCCCCCAAATAAGCCCTAGTTAAAGTCCTTGCAGGTCTTATTTTCAGGGTTGGGCTTATTTTCGGGGAAACAGGGCAGGGCTTATATTGCAGCCATCACCGACAGTCACGCTAGGTCTTATTTTCAGGAAAACAGGGTAGATAGATAGATAGATAGATAGATAGATAGATAGATAGATAGATAGATAGATAGATAGATAGATAGATAGATAGATAGATAGATAGATAGATAATCACTGCTATGATTATTTATGATTAATCACTGCTATGTTTATGATAATCAATGCTATTTTTATGAATAAAGCAATTATAGGAACAACTGAATAATAAAAACAGCAATAATATTATTAGTACAAATAATAACAACAATATCATAGAGAAATTACAATAATTATTATTATTATTGTTATTATTCTATGATATTGTTGTTAATTATTTGTAGTAATAATATTATTGCTGTTGTTATTTTTATTATTCCGTTGTGCCTATAATTATTAATAATAATAATAATAATAATAATAATCATATAAAACTATTAAATTCAGCATTCTGTTTGTTTTTGTTATTGCTACAATATCATTTTTTTTAAAAACAATGTGTGAAGCTTTATATACAACTAAATAATAACAACAATAATAAAATAAGTAAATGTAGTTTCCTAGCTGTTATTCCCAATACGTTATTGTGTACAATTTAATTCTGCTGTTGGGTTTGTTTACAGACAACAAGTTTAATTGTCACAAAAGGCCCAATGCCAACGAACACAAGATTGTAACAATATCTGCTAAATATACAGCTAAATATGTGATAGCAATTGTGCTCTTGTTACATTACCATTTTTAAAAAACAAAAATGGATGAGTTTTTATAAACTACCAGTCATACAGAAATAACTTTCATTTTAGTCATTAAACATACTGAGATTACAGTGAAGTAGCAATATAATTTTATTTTTCCATTTTTGATTTATAGCATATTCAAGTAAAAATGTAGCTTCAAAAATACTTTTTTTTTTTTCATTTGCCTACCAAAAAACATTCCCAAGTATTAGAAATGTAAAGAAATGGTGGGGAAAATTCACTATGACATATATCAATAGTTTTTGGGGAGTTTGTACTTAGCTCAATAAAACCCCCAAACAGGTTTTAGGAATTTAAATGAACAAAAAAAAATGCAGAGATGTTTCTCCTCATCTTATTGGCTGATTCCGTTGCATCTTCAACAAGGTGATGTAAAATATCCTCCTTTAGTAGATCAGTGCTGAAAGTCAAGCACCTGTTCTGGTAATTTATGTAAGGCACACTGTGATTGGCTGTTCGATGACTGTTGAGACTATCGCTTTATAATGTAATAAAAAAATCCAATTTACCAGAAATGTTGGGTTCCCGTCTTCTATAATATCCCTGTGTTTAGTATTACGGATCCAGACTCAGTGACTCTGTCAGGCCATCTCTGCCCCGTCTCATTTCTGTGCTGCATTGAAGATGCCTGCTCTGTGGGTGACATATATATATATATATAGAGCTGGTGCTAAAGACCCGAGTGCTGAGAGTTCCTTGAAATTCTGATATAAATAGTTGCAGGCGGAACACGTGCCCCCGCAGTTCCTCTATAACCCCGGCTCTGCTAATCACCCAGGTAAAAAAACGCAGAGGGACTCATGTGACTTACTGTATGTGGAAAATTGTGGCGGCGGGATGCAGATAAAAAGGATTGAAGTGGGAGGTTTAGTCTTCAGCTCGCAGTTATAAAGCAAACAAAATTAAAAAAAAAAACGCAAAACCTGCGTCATGTAAAGAGGACCAGTCATGATCGGGCTTAGGCAGCAATCTAAAGATTGATTTTCAATAGTACAATACAATATGCCATGTTTCCTATCAGGCCAGTTTCCACCACCCTGTTTAGTTGTGTGCAGTGAGAAAAGTACGGCTTGAAATATTTTCAGGGCCTGCAATCCACCACCTTGCTCTGTGCTGCAGCCAATAGAACCCAATGAAATGCCACTTTGTGACATTTGAATAAAGTTAGCTGAAAAAAAAAAAAAGGAAACCTTGTTATGTACTAGGACTGACGCATTAGCACCACTGCCATCCTACTGCACACTGGTGGTTGTGTTCTAGACCAGTGGTCTCCAAACTATGGCCCTGGGGCCAGATGTGGCCCTTTGCTTGCTTTTATCCGGCCCCTGGGCACTATTTTATTCACTGACACCAATAAAGGGCACAATTCCTACCAATCACATCAATGATGGGGCACAGTTCCTCCCAATGACACCAGCAATAGGTCCCATTGACACCAATGATGGGGCACAATTCCTCCCAATGACGCCAATGATGGAGCACAATTCCTCCCAATGACACCAATGATGGGGCACAATTCCTCCCAATAATGCCAACAATGGGTCCCAATGACACCAATGATGGGGCATAATTCCTCCCAATAATGCCAACAATGGGTACCAATGATAGGGCACAGTTCCTCCCAATGACACCAACAATAAGTCCCACTGACACCAATGATGGGTCACAATTCCTCCCAATGATGGGGCGCAATTCCTGCCAATAATGCCAACAATGGGTCCCAATGACACCAATAAAGGGGCATAATTCCTCCCAATAATGCCAACAATGGGTCCCAGTTACACCAATGATGGGGCACAGTTCCTCCCAATGACACCAATGATGGGGCACAATTCCTCCCAATAATGCCAACAATGGGGCACAATGACACCAATAAAGGGGCATCATTCCTCCCAATAATGCCAACAATGGGTCCCAGTTACACCAATGATGGGGCACAGTTCCTCCCAATGACACCAATGATGGGGTATAATTCCTCCCAATAATGCCAACAATGGGTCCCAGTTACACCAATGATGGGGCACAGTTCCTCTCAATGACACCAACAATAGGTCCCATTGACACCAATGATGGGTCACAATTCCTCCCAATGACGCCAATGATGGGGCAAAATTCTTGCCAATGATGGGGCACAATTCCTCCCAATAATGCCAACAATGGGTCCCAAGGACACCAATGATGGGGCATAATTCCTCCCAATAATGCCAACAAGGTGTCCCAATTACACCAATGATGGGGCACAGTTCCTCCCAATGACACCAATGATGGGTCACAATTCCTCCCAATGACACCAATGATGGGTCACAATTCCTCCCAATGACACCAATGATGGGGCACAATTCCTCCCAATAATGCCAACAATGGGTCCCAATGACACCAATGATGGGGCAAAATTCCTCTCAATAGCGCCATTAATGGGGCACAATTCCTCCCACTGAGACCAATGATGGGGGATCGTTTACTCCCACTGATGCTGGGATATTTTGTACTTCTGATGGCCACAGTCCGGCCCCCCTAAAGTCTGAAGCACAGTAAACTTGCCCTTTGTTTAGAAAGTTTGGAGACCTCCGTTCTGGACTAAAGAAACTGCTGAACAGCTAAGACCAGACAAAGAAAAAAATCCAGGCCGAAAACAGAGTCCGTCATGTCTTATAAGATATTGGCTACTTCAAGGCTGCTGTTAGAAACCACAGGGCCCCATACAGCCAACCTGACAGCCCCCCTCCCACCCCCCAAATAAACAGTTTACTATGCTTCAGTTATGAATGAACACAGTGAGTGATCAATACTGATCACTCATTGTGTTCATTCAGGAAAGGAAGAGACTGGTAAATATAGAATATTTACTGAAACCTTCCCCCACTCTCCATCTTGAAGGATCCTATTGTGTGTTTGCAGCTGCCGTCAGGAAGGAGAGGAGGGAAGCCAGAAGCACTGCGAGGGTAGGGGGGGCACACAAGGAGGCCTGGGTAGCAGGGGGAAACATATGGGGCACAGGGAGGGTAATCGGTGTGGCCATTACTGCAGCAGCTGAATCTCTGCAGCAGCTGAAATCCGGCAGGAGGGAGAAGAGAATAAGCCAGTTTCAGCTGCTGCAGAGAGAGCCATACAAGGGATTGGTTCAAGTAATTGGCCCCACCCTCCCTGCCCACATTAGGTTCACTCTGATGCCTAGACCCCCCCCCCCCCCGTTGGCCTGGGCCCTGTACAGAAGGAAAAGAGGTCCAAAAGGGACTTACATAGAGTGGAAGGCAAAATATGGTACAGCAAATGGTGAACACTTTACTCCAATCCAGGGTTACAAAGCTTTATATAGAAATAGATGGACAAAATAGATAATAATTCAAAGTTTCCTTATTTATTTTTTGCAATCACAGCCAAATGTCTATGACTGATGCACTTTAAATGAAGCATCTATAAATTAAGAACCATTCACCCATGTATTGTATATGTGCTGACAGAAAAAAGGAGGGGAGAGCTAAGTGAACACAACTGATGACTTAGTGCAAGGTTTCTCAATCTGGGTTCCTCCACAGGTTGCTAGGAGCTCCTTGAGAAATGAGCAATTTCTGCCTCTCAGATAAGTTCCCACTGATACCATTCATCTGTAAGGGGGGAATTGGGAGAGTGGAATGGAGTGTGTCCACAAAGGGCAGGAGAGGGGAAGAGTGGAATGGAGTGTGTCCACAAAGGGTAGGAGAGGGGAGCAGTGGAATGGAGTGTGTCCACAAAGGGCAGGAGAGTGGAGGAGTGGAATGGAGTGTGTCCACAAAGGGCAGGAGAGGGGAAGAGTGGAATGGAGTGTGTCCACAAAGGACAGGAGAGGGGAGGAGTGGAATGGAGTGTGTCCACAAAGGGCAGGAGAGGGGAGGAGTGGAATGGAGTGTGTCCACAAAGGGCAGGAAAGGGGAAGAGTGGAATGGAGTGTGTCCACAAAGGGCAGGAAAGGGGAAGAGTGGAATGGAGTGTGTCCACAAAGGGTAGGAGAGGGGAAGAGTGGAATGGAGTGTGTCCACAAAGGGTAGGAGAGGGGAGCAGTGGAATGGAGTGTGTCCACAAAGGACAGGAGAGTGGAGGAGTGGAATGGAGTGTGTCCACAAAGGGTAGGAGAGGGGAGCAGTGGAATGGAGTGTGTCCACAAAGGGCAGGAGAGTGGAGGAGTGGAATGGAGTGTGTCCACAAAGGGCAGGAGAGGGGAAGAGTGGAATGGAGTGTGTCCACAAAGGACAGGAGAGGGGAGGAGTGGAATGGAGTGTGTCCACAAAGGGCAGGAAAGGGGAAGAGTGGAATGGAGTGTGTCCACAAAGGGCAGGAAAGGGGAAGAGTGGAATAGAGTGTGTCCACAAAGGGTAGGAGAGGGGAGCAGTGGAATGGAGTGTGTCCACAAAGGGCAGGAGAGTGGAGGAGTGGAATGGAGTGTGTCCACAAAGGGCAGGAGAGGGGAAGAGTGGAATGGAGTGTGTCCACAAAGGACAGGAGAGGGGAAGAGTGGAATGGAGTGTGTCCACAAAGGGCAGGAGAGTGGAGGAGTGGAATGGAGTGTGTCCACAAAGGGCAGGAGAGGGGAAGAGTGGAATGGAGTGTGTCCACAAAGGGCAGGAGAGGGGAAGAGTGGAATGGAGTGTGTCCACAAAGGGCAGGAGAGGGGAAGAGTGGAATGGAGTGTGTCCACAAAGGGCAGGAGAGTGGAATGGAGTGTGTCCACAAAGGGCAGGAGAGTGGAGGAGTGGAATGGAGTGTGTCCACAAAGGGCAGGAGAGGGGAGGAGTGGAATGGAGTGTGTCCACAAAGGACAGGAGAGGGGAGAGTGGAATGGAGTGTGTCCACAAAGGGTAGGAGAGGGGAGGAGTGGAATGGAGTGTGTCCACAAAGGGTAGGAGAGGGGAGGAGTGGAATGGAGTGTGTCCACAAAGGACAGGAGAGGGGAGGAGTGGAATGGAGTGTGTCCACAAAGGGCAGGAGAGTGGGAGAGTGGAATGGAGTGTGTCCACAAAGGGCAGGAGAGGGGAAGAGTGGAATGGAGTGTGTCCACAAAGGGCAGGAGAGGGGAAGAGTGGAATGGAGTGTGTCCACAAAGGGCAGGAGAGTGGAATGGAGTGTGTCCACAAAGGGCAGGAGAGGGGAAGAGTGGAATGGAGTGTGTCCACAAAGGGTAGGAGAGTGGAGGAGTGGAATGGAGTGTGTCCACAAAGGACAGGAGAGGGGAGAGTGGAATGGAGTGTGTCCACAAAGGGTAGGAGAGGGGAGGAGTGGAATGGAGTGTGTCCACAAAGGACAGGAGAGGGGAGAGTGGAATGGAGTGTGTCCACAAAGGACAGGAGAGGGGAGAGTGGAATGGAGTGTGTCCACAAAGGACAGGAGAGGGGAGGAGTGGAATGGAGTGTGTCCACAAAGGACAGGAGAGGGGAGGAGTGGAATGGAGTGTGTCCACAAAGGGCAGGAGAGGGGAATATGCACATTGAGAAGACAGGAGAGAAGAGGAGTAGAGAGTGGGCATTGAGAAGATAGGAGAGAAGAGGAGTAGAGAGTGGGCATTGAGAAGACAAGAGAGAAGAGGAGTAGAGAGTGGGCATTGAGGATACAGGAGAGAAGAGGAGTAGAGAGTGGGCATTGAGAAGATAGGAGAGAAGAGGAGTAGAGAGTGGGCATTGAGGATACAGGAGAGAAGAGGAGTAGAGAGTGGGCATTGAGAAGACAGGAGAGAAGAGGAGTAGAGAGTGGGCATTGAGAAGACAGGAGAGAAGAGGAGTAGAGAGTGGGCATTGAGGATACAGGAGGGAGAGGAGTAGAGAGTGGGCATTGAGGATACAGGAGAGAAGAGGAGTAGAGAGTGGGCATTGAGGATACAGGAGGGAGAGGAGTGGAGAGCGAGGGAGTGGAGTGTGCACACTGAGGAGACAGGGGGGATGGAGTGGAGACATAGGAAGGGGGGACAGCGGTCATGGAGATAGCTGAAGACAAGAACCTGAAAAGGGGGAATTTTTGTTGAAGAAGAGCACCGACACCAAAGTCCGGGCTGGAAAAGCAAACAAGGTAAGCGACACTTTATCCTTTTTTTCACTTCAGGGTTTAATAACACTTCAACTGTAAAAGTGGTGTCAGCCTCCTGGCTGCGCTGTCTGGCAGAGCTGTACAAATCACACAAGTGGCTGGACAGAATTCTACACACTATGACAGATAAGACACGTCACATCAGTGGTGGTGCGTCCATAATGGCGCACGGGCGCCACCCCCTCTCTCCTACCACGCACTTCTATCACCAATAGATAGATTTATGCATTGCATGAATTTTTTTTCTTGCCATCTATGTCCGCGGCTGCCACCCCCTATTCAGGTGCCCGGTCCCTTTTCGGGCGCCTGAATTACAGCGGTGGGGGGGTGTCTTTGAAGCACTTGATTAGAGCCATAGGCTCTAATAGGCGTCAAAAAAGGTGACCTGCGATCGCCATGCTGGGCGCTTGCAGGTTACTCGGCTGTGTTAGAAAAGCGAATTATTATTCGCTTTACCCAACACTAAACCGCCTCTCCGCCAATCAGGTGCTCGGGTCAGTTACTGGTCACCTGATTGGCTGAAACAACGGGCACCGCTATTGGACGCCTATCAGGAGGAGAGGATGGGAGATGAGGATGGCAGGAGATGCACGAAGGACCCCGCTGCCCCACCAAGACAGGGTAAGTTTCGGGGCAGACGGCGAGTGGGCAGGGGGGTCACACTGGGGGCATTCTATTGTTGATACAAGGGCACACTGGCCCTTGAATCAACAATGATGATTTTTTTAAACTTTTCTGCGCCCCCCTCCAAAAAAAAATAATTTTTGAGCACCAGCCTCCACTGTGTCACATATATGTATTCGCTGGTTGGAGTTCAGCTGTAATATTTCATTCCCCATGTGAGAATATAAACTCTTGCTAAGTACTGAGCCCCCCCCCCCCCCCCCCCTCTGAAGATCATCTGTTATTCTATTGTTTGCTTTTCCTGGAATTGTCAGTTCAGGTGATGATTGCTGGATGTTGTAACAAGCAGGCGCCTGTCATCGATCCCTACAGCTGTTTCCATTCCTCTGTGACAAGAACAAGCACCCCCCCCCCCGCTCGGGGTCAGGGGCAATTAGCAGCGAATGTGACAGAGCGTGCGGAATAATCAGCGCACAGAATCTCGCAGGATCACAAAACACGGAAATGGTAATAATTCCGTACATCACATTCTATTGTTGAGTGATAATCCTTCTCAGTGCAGAAATAATGACAAATGCTGCGACTTTAACACGCTAATAAATTCTGCACTTTATTTTGTGAAAATCTTCCATGCTTACGCAATGTTTTCCTTTTTTTTTAAGTGGATTAAAAAGTAATTTATGCTACAAATTGCAGGTTTCTTAAAGAGGAATTGCCGTTCGCAACATTTTCTTTGCAGTGCCTTGAAAAAGTATTCGTACCCCTTGAAATTTTCCACATTTTGTCATGTTACAACGAAAAACATTAATGTATTTTATTGGGATTTTATGTGATAGACCAACACAAAGTGGCTCAAAATTGTGAAGTGGAAGGAAAATGATAAATTGTTTTCTAATTTTTCTACAAATAAATCTGTGAAAAGTGTGTGTGGGGGGGGCATTTGTATTCAGCCCCCTTTAGTCTGATACCCAGGGCTGGGACAATGGGTGGGCAGAAGGGGCGGCTGCCCTGGGTACTGTGGTTTTATGTGCGGTGCAGGGCACCACGAGGAGATTGGGGGAGGGTGGGCAGTTTGTGTTGGGTGGGGGGGATTTGGGGGGCAACAGGGGGTAAGAATTGTTTTAGGTGGGGACATTTTGGGGGGAAGGGGCTAGGAAAGGTGATTTATGTTGGGGGGGGAGGGGGGGATAGGGAAAGAGGATTTGCCCTAGAAGAGGTGAAATTAGTAAATGAGTCCACCTGTGTGTCATTTAATCTCAGTATAAATACAGCTGTTCTGTGAAGCCCTCAGAGGTTGGTTAGAGAACCTTAGTGAACAAACAGCATCATGAAGGCCAAGGAACACACCAGACAGGTCAGGGATAAAGTTGTGGAGAAGTATAACGCAGGATTAGGTTATAAAAAAATCTCCCAAGCTTTGAACATCTCACGGAGCTCTGTTCAATCCATCATCGGAAAATGGAAAGAGTATGGCACAACTGCAAACCTACCAAGACATGGCCGTCCACCTAAACTGACCGGCCGGGCAAGGAGAACATTCATCAGAGAAGAGCCAAGAGGTCCATGGTAACTCTGGAGGAGCTTCAGAGATCCACAGCTCAGGTGGGAGAATCTGTCCACAGGACAACTATTAGTCGTGTTCTCCACAAATCTGCCCTTTATGGAAGAGTGACAAGAAGAAATACATTGGTGAAAGAAAGTCATAAGAAGTCCTGTTTGTAGTTTGTGAGAAGCCATGTGGAGGACACAGCAAACATGTGGAAGAAGGTGATCTGGTCAGATGAGACCAAAATTGAACTTTTTGGCCTAAAAACAAAACTCTATGTGTGGGGAAAACTAACACTGCACATCACCCTGAACACACCATCCCCACCGTGAAACATGGTGGTGGCAGCATCATGTGGTGGGGGTGCTTTTCTTCAGCAGGGACAGGGAAGCTGGTCAGCGTTGATGGGAAGATGGATGGAGCCAAATACAGGGCAATCTTAGAAGAAAACCTGTTAGAGTCTGCAAAAGACTTGAGACTGGGGCGGAGGTTCACCTTCCAGCAGGACAACGACCCGAAACATCCAGCCAGAGCTACAATGGAATGGTTTAGATCAGGGGTCTTCACACTGTGGCCAGAGGGCCAGATGTGCCCCTTTGCTAGCCTTTATCTGGCCCTTGGGGCATTATTCCTCCTACTGACCACCAACTCTGAGGCCATGTTTATTCTCAATGATGCTGGGCCCGGGACATTTTTTACCTACACTCAAGCCCCCCTAAAGGACAAACTGGCCCTTTGTTTGAAAAGTTTAGAGACCCCTGCTGTAGAGAATAGGATGCTTGCAGTAAGATAAGATGTATTTTTAGCAAAAGATGGCAATACCTGTAGAGGAGAGGATCCTTGGTACCCTAATGATAAAAAAATATGGTAGGAAACTGTTGGTGAGTTATATGGCGATGGATGTGGTGGTGACGTGGGAATGCTTTCCTACGTTCTCAGGACAGTCGCATAGCTACAAGATCTCCTCCACAAGGTAATGGATACATCTTCATGGTATTAGATAGGAACACTTACATGCTTCCATTCCCATGTCCGGCTCCTCCACAACCGCCGCTCACATTACCAGCCCGGCGAAGGCTCAGCATCAACAGTGGTTCCAGGCAACGCGCAAACTCTGCCCCATAGTCTGTACTGATCTGCAGACCATATGAATTAGTTACAGTAATTGATATGAAAAGTCCAAGAACAAGTAGAGGAACATGGAGAAGACACAACGGACGGTTGGGCTCCAGCTCAGGTAATTACCTTGCTGCTCTGCGATGGTCTCAAGCGATACGGGAGCTTCACAATTTTCTGCAATCTTTCCATTAGTTGCTGAAAGAGCGACAAAAAGAAACCATGAAATAATTCAACTGAGCTAGACTTTTCTATCACCAACTTACAGATGGAACAAAAAATTCAGCAAAAATCATCTTTAGACTTTTTAGATAAAATTAGAAAGAAATGTCAGGCTTCCTGCTGCCACCCGATGGTTGCCAGCTGAGGTGAGGTTGGACCTTTGTAGGCCGGTAGGGTGACGCCACTGTAGAGTAACAAACAGTAGATAATTTAATAACTACTTACATAACCCAAGTCCAGGAACTCCGCCTTGTTCGCTGAGCTCAGGAAAGCTGAATATGTGACAAGATGGACCTAAGAGAGAAGATGATAACGGTTAAGTACCAAGAAAGTGTCCTCTGAGCAAGAACAAGTGGTCAGGTTTTTAACTGATGTAAGTGGTATATACACTCACCGGACACTTTATTAGGGACACCTCTTCAATTGCTCGGTAACACAGATTGCTAATCAGCCAATCACATGGCAGAAGCTCAATGCATTTAGACATCTAGACGTGGTAAAGAGGACTTGCTGAAGTTCAAACCAACCATCAGAATGGGGAAGAAAGGGGATCTCGGTGACTTTGAACGTGGCATGGTTGTTGGTGGCAGACGGGCTGGTCTGAGTATTTCTGGGATTTTCACACACAACCATCTCTCGGGATTACAGAGAATGGTGGGTTAAAAGAGAAAATATCCAGTGAGCGGCAGTTGTGTGGAGGAAAATGCCTTGTTGAGGTCAGAGGAGAATGGGCAGACTGGTTCCAGATGATAGAAAGACAACAGTAACTCCAATAACCCCTCGTTACACCCAAGGTATGCAGAATACCATCTCTGAACGCACAACACATCCAACCTTGAAGCAGATGGGCTACCGCAGCAGAAGACCACACCGGGTGCACTCCTGTCAGCTAAGAACAGGAAACTGAGGCTACAATTGGCACAGGATCACCAACATTGGACAATAGAAGATTGGAAAAAACGTTACCCGGTCTGATGAGTCTGGATTTCAGCTGCGACCTTCAAATGTTGGGGACAGAATTTGGAGCATGGATCCATCCTGCCTTGTATCACCGGTTCAGACTAGTGGTGGGGGTGTAATGGTGTGGGGGATGGGGTATCACCAGTTCAGGCTGGTGGTGGGGGTGTAATGGTGTGGGGGATGGGGTATCACCAGTTCAGGCTGGTGGTGGGGGTGTAATGGTGTGGGGGATGGGGTATCACCGGTTCAGGCTGGTGGTGGGGTGTAATGGTGTGGGGGATGGGGTATCACCGGTTCAGGCTGGTGGTGGGGGTGTAATGGTGTGGGGGATGGGGTATCACCGGTTCAGGCTGGTGGTGGGGGTGTAATGGTGTGGGGGATGGGGTATCACCGGTTCAGGCTGGTGGTGGGGGTGTAATGGTGTGGGGGATGGGGTATCACCGGTTCAGGCTGGTGGTGGGGGTGTAATGGTGTGGGGGATGGGGTATCACCGGTTCAGGCTGGTGGTGGGGGTGTAATGGTGTGGGGGATGGGGTTTAATCACCATGGCCTACCTGAGTATTGTTGCTGACCATGTCCATCCCAGCAGGATATTGCACCATGTCATAAAACAATAAAGCCTACACGCCACTACTTCATATACAAGTCTACCAAAGCTGCTGACACTAATCACTATCTCATATATGTAACTCAAATAACCATGAACAATGTGCAGAGCTATATTAACCTAAAACACATCATAAATATAAGTGCACAAACATAAAGTGCAAAAGTGCTGTGAAAATAATCCGAATAATCATACAAATCAATATTACATAATTGATGACAAAATTCAATGTACAAAAGTCCTTAAAAATATAGATAGTAAAAAACAGTGTCCATGCAAAAAAAGTATGTAAATAAAAAAAAAAAAAAAAAAAAAAACTTGGTCCAAAAGAATAAAGAGTCCCACACTTAAATTCAATCTACTACTTTAGTGCTCAAAAATAGTGCAGCTGTGAATCACCCCTCCCCCTCCAGGAGTAATCTCACCTGAAGCAACGCGACCGCCACAACTAAGTAGGGTCAGTTACAGCTTTTTTTTTTTTTTTTCCTCTATTTAATATTTGGTTGACACGGGCCATCTGAGAGAGAGGAGTGGAGAGGAGGTCTGGAGTTGCCACAGAGTAGTCCTGGAGAGGCTAAAAAAATGTAACTGACCCGACTTAGTTGTGGCGGTCACATTGGTTCAGGTGAGATTACTCCTGGGGGGAGGGGGGGGACTCACATCTGCACTATTATTGAGCACGAAAAGAGTGGATTGAATTTAAGCATCACTGTGGAATACACAATTGTGGGACACTTTATTCTTTTAGACAAAGTTTTTTTTTTTTATATACTTTTTTGCATGGACACTGTTTTTTTTTTTTTTACTATATATACTTTAACGACTTTTATACGTTGAATTTTGTTGACAATTATGTAATATTGATTTGTATGATTGATTGGATTATTTTCACAGCACTTCTGCACTTTATATTTGGATTACGATGCGTTTTATGTTAATATAGTGCTACACATTTATTCAAGGATAATGCACCACGTCACAAAGCTCCAATCATCTCACCACTGGACAATAAGGTCCCTGTACTCCAATGGCCTCCACACTCACCACATCTCATCCAATAGAGCACCTTTGGGATGTGGTGGAATAGAAGTTTCCCATCATGGATGTGCAGCCGACAAATCTGCAGCAACTGTGTGATGTTATCAGGTCACTATGGAGGAAAATCTCTGAGGAACGTTTCCAACACCTTGTTGTATCTCTGCCACCAAGAATGAAGGCAAAAGGGGGTCCAACCCACTACTAGCAAGGGGGACCTCATAAAGGGGGTCCAACCCACTACTATCAAGGGGGACCTCATAAAGGGGGTGCAACCCACTACAAGCAAGGGGGACCTCATAAAGGGGGTCCAACCCACTACAAGCAAGGGGGACCTCATAAAGGGGGTGCAACCCACTACAAGCAAGGGGGACCTCATAAAGGGGGTCCAACCCACTACAAGCAAGGGGGACCTCATAAAGGGGGTCCAACCCACTACTAGCAAGGGGGACCTCATAAAGGGGGTCCAACCCACTACTAGCAAGGGGGACCTCATAAAGGGGGTCCAACCCACTACTAGCAAGGGGGACCTAATAAAGGGGGTCCAACCCGCTACTAGCAAGGTGCGCCTAATAAAGGGGGTCCAACCCGCTACTAGCAAGGGGGACCTCATAAAGTTCGTCCAACCCGCTACTAGCAAGGGGGACCTAATAAAGGGGCCAGTGAGTGTATAAATAAGAATAAATATAAAAATCATGCAATAAACCATTTAAAATAGAAACAAAAAAATTCAATTGTAACTAATGATGATGTTGATAAAAAAAAATATATATATTTTTAATTTAAAAATTTCATTTTTAATTAATAATCATCTTTTTATTTAATTTTGTATCAATATTTAAACATATTTAACTGTGTTTGGTAAATAAGAAATAAACTTCAGCTTTAAATGAACGGATATAGAAATGTCTAGGTGTTCCGGTGTGTGTTGTAGCCCCAATGAAGGGAGAGATAGATGGATCCTTACTTGTAAGGTGGGTAATAGAGACGCCAGGTGGGAGAGCTGGTCTTTAAATGCCTTTTCCTTTTCTTCATGTTGACTTGAAACCCAATGCAGAAACACATACATTTAGGGAAAATAAACGTAAAATATTCAATGTAAAAGAAATAATGTAAATAAAACAATGACAATACTGATATTTAGAATCTAATATAACAGTATTACAATTTTCTTTACTCCTTAGCAGTATGCAGTTTATTTTCTCTACCGTAGGTGGCGCTAAACCGTAACGGCTCTGCAGCTGGAGAGGAAGTCATGAGAAACATGGTTCCTCTATGGTTTCCCGCATCACTGGGGAAGCATTTGGGTTGGATGCTGTTACCCCATGTGACTCTGGGGACCATCTTGGGTCAGGCGGAGCCTACTTAAAGAGGGAGTCCACCTTTGTGTTTCCCACAACACAACGGGGGGGGGGCGGGCATTTGCGGCTAGCTATTCCCGGAAGAGGGTGCAGATAGCTGTATAATACAGCTATCTGCACCGCCCTCCCCCCTGAAAGGTGCCAATTGTGGCACCAGAGGGGGGGGAGGAATCCGATGAGCGGAAGTTCCACTTTAGGGTGGAACTCCGCTTTAAGGTCTTGGCTCCCGACTTTGGTGCACTTAATGCAAGTGGATAGTGTAGGGAAAGGTACCCTGTCTGGTAGGAACGGTACTAGCAGTAGGGAGAGGTTCCTGACAAGGAGCTTTATATTAGTCACTTGGCGACAGCCCACCGGCAATGCGTGCAGGCGAGTGGCCGCTAAATTCAAAGCGATGTACCCGTACGTCGCTGCCTACTTCCAGGTTTAGGGTGAGCGCATGTGCGCCCCCTGCCTGGCTTCTGCTGTAATTGCCCACAGCGGGAGCCGGTCAGCAAGTCCTGGCCAATAATTCACGGCCGAGACCTGCTGATCGGCTGTGTCCAATCACAGCCCAGAGCTCTGTGTTGATAAAGCTCTTTACAGAGGGAGCGATCTGTTAGTTTCTCATCCCTGCAAAGCAGGGATGAGAAACTGAGAGGTCTTTAGTAAAAAACAGCACACATTACACATTGTTAGGCACATATTTAACCCCTTGATCACCCCTAGATGTGTAACGCCTTCCCAGTACAGTGACAGTGTATAGTATTATCACTGATCACTGTGTTAGTGTCTCTGATGATTTCAGTGGCAGTCAGTCCCACCCCCCACCCCCCCCAGCATCAGTGTTGGATTGCCCGTCGCAGTCCCATTATTGATCGCTGTTCGCCACTATTACTAGTATAAGAAAAAAAAATCCAGTAAATATCCCATAGTTTGTAGATGCTATACCTTTCACATTAACCAATCAATATACACTTACTGGGATTTGATTTTTAATCAAAAACGTGTAGCAGAATACATTTTGCCCAAAATTTATGAAGAAATTTGATTTTTTTAATGGATATGTTTTATAGCAGAAAACAAAAAAAATATATATTTTTTAAATTTTTGGTGTTTTTTTACTTATAGCACAAAAAAACCCAATAGCGATCAAATGCAGCAGCAAAAAGAGCAGAGAATCTGACCTTTAGGGCCCCTTTTAGGTGAACACTTTGCAGCGGATCCCCCTGCTTGGTGGCTTCTGTTGACATCCATGATGAGCTGTGATTGGACACAGCTGATCACATGGTAAAGAGCCGCTGATTGGCTCTTTACCTCTCTATGTGATCAGCGATGTCCTCCGCACACTGTGATCACAGAGCGCACTGCCCACGCTCTGCAGCAGGAGCTATAACGGCGTCACAGAACTAGATGACCGTCATTCGGCTATAGCCTGGCCGGCAAGTGGTTGGGGGCTCATCCTCACAGGATTCTGGTTGTATGAAGGAGTGGTTTGTTCATGTGCTTGGGGCCCCCCCTGTTACACTTGTCAGCTAGGCTGTACGGGGCCCCATGATCTCTAACAGCAGCCCTAAATACACCCATTAAGCATTCTAGACTTTCTATAAAAAAAAAAAAAAAAATCATCATCACACTGCTGAAGTTCTTGCTGTCTTCCCTTCCCCCGCTGCTCCCAGTGCCTGAAAACATTTGACATGGACAGCAGTGTGCAAGATAAAGGAACCTGACTGCTAACAATGCAGGACTTCTCGGTCTGGCATCACTGGGTCTAAAGCGGCCATAGACGCTGCGATTTCCTGTGATTGCAGGACAAAAAATCGTTCGATTTCCCCCCATCAACACAATCAATTCCTCCCATGGAGCTATTGTCTTCTCCCGGCAGGGGTCAGCGTTGCATGACCGTGGAATTACCAGTTAAAGTAGTGCAGTGCTGAATAGCAAAAAAAATGGCCTGGTCATGAAGAGGGTAAAATCCTCCGGAGGTCATGTGATTAAAGCGGGGGTCCACCTATCTATCGTTTTTTTTTTTTTTTTTTTTTTTAGTTAATTCACAAACTTTTCTTCTCAGCATTACATACTCACATATTGTGTGTAATATGTCCGCCTGTGTCAGATTTAGTCGGAAAGAATAACTTATATCATTCACTGCAGGCGGTTTCCATCTTCATTGTGGGCATTTGAAGCCCACAAGCATTTATTTCCTGGATGTGGTGAATGCTGTGCTCCCAGCATTCACCGCTCCTTCCCGCACATGCTCAGTGGCATCCTGGGAAGCCTGAGACTAGCTCCCAGGAGTCTGGGAGAGGCTAGAAACACGCCTACTCCCACGGGAGGAGAACCAGGAAGTGCAAAGAAGAACAGAAAAATAAAAGGTAATTACGGCGATTTAAATTTTTTTAAACAGCATGTCAGCATCTAGGCAAGGAAGAGAATACATACAGATATTGTTCAAAATTTGGGTGGAACCCCGCTTTAAGAAGTAGACTCTTACCATTGGACGGCTTTCAAGAGGCTCTTCCTGCGTTCTGCCAACTTCTCCTGTAAAACATAACATAACTGATCCTCAGAAAACCAGACGCAGGTTTCTATTTACCAATTAGAATTAACGTATTTTTTTCCCCAGTGGTGAAGCTGCTGGAACTGTATATGTAAAGGAAGATCTTCACTGATAACTAATTACAGGTCATTGGTATCTTCCTCTCTTGTTTTAGTCATTGTCTGATCTGAAGTCATTATCACGATTTCAACTTTCTGATGCTTTAAAGGCATTGTTGATTTGAAGTAATCACCAAAAATCTACCACCCATAAGTCTGATCAAACACCACAAGTCGGCTGCTTGTGAAGTCGAATAAACTGAACTTCAATACAGTTTATTAAAACAGGGGTGTCAAACCCAGTTCCATCATTGACCGCACCAGCAGTATGGTTGCCCTCAAAGGGCCAGTTGCATCAGGAGTGCATTATGTACAGGGTGCAGAGTTCAGGAGTGCGTTATGTACAGAGTGCAGAGTTCAGGAGTGCGTTATGTACAGAGTGCAGAGTTCAGGGGTGCGTTATGTACAGAGTGCAGAGTTCAGGGGTGCGTTATGTACAGAGTGCAGCCTTCGGTTGTACATAGCACACCTGAACGCTGCACTCTGTACATAACGCACCCCTGAACTCTACAGTCTGTACATAGCATACTCCTGAACACTGCACTCTGTACATAGCACACCCCTGAACGCTGCACTCTGTACATAGCATACTCCTGAATACTGCACTCTGTACATAGCACACTCCTGAATGCTGCACTCTGTACATAGCGCACACCTGAACTCTGCACTCTGTACATAGCATACTCCTGAATACTGCACTCTGTACATAGCGCACCCCTGAACTCTGCACTCTGTACATAGCGCACCCCTGAACACTGCACTCTGTATATAGCGCACCCCTGAACTCTGCACATAGCACACCCCTGAACTCTGCACTCTGTACTTAGCACACCCCAGAACTCTGCACTCTGTACATAGCACACCCCTGAACTCTGTACTTAGCACACCCCTGAACTCTGCACTCTGAACATAGCACACCCCTGAATACTGCACTCTGTACTTAGCACACCCCTGAACTCTGCACTCTGAACATAGCACACCCCTAAATACTGCACTCTGTACTTAGCACACCCCTGAACTCTGCACTCTGTACATAGCACACCCCAGATACAACTGGCCCTTTGAGGGGCGTGACCTGAGCATGGCCGAGTGAGGATGCACGCTGTGAGAGCTCCCGGGTCCACGCTAGCTCCAGACGAGGCAGACCGAGAGAGCCAGAGAACGGCCGCAGGATCAACCCAGCAGCTTAGCGGCATGCAATCGGGAGGACAGTGGGAGACTAAAACCTCCCGCAAGGCGGCCAGTGCAGCTAAGGCAATGAAACTAGCCAAGGAAGGGGGGCTGCAGCCAGAGATACAGCAGTTCTTCCAGGTGGTGCAGGGATTTGATCCCGGAAGCGAGCGTGTAGACGTGCCGTATCGTTCCAGCGAGAGACTTCCTGCGCTAACAACACAGACACAGAGGGAGGTGAGGATGAGCCAGTAAAATACTTACTATACTGCAGACCTACCACTGAAGATCAATCTGCTTCTATCTGTCTTCCCTGATTTCTTCTTCAACATACTAAAGAAATTTTAAAAAACATTTCCATTTTCATTACATTTTCCATTTAAATTTTTTAGTCCCGGGTCTCTGTGCTCCTCTATGTAATGCAGGCAGATCATGTCTGGTGGGCGGGGCCAGCATGCTGCTGTACACAGCTTCCTGATAACATCACAGCACCCCGCTTCTGTACTCCTCCCAAGAGCCCTCAGTCCTGATGCAAGCAGTGGGCGGGCTCTCGGGAGGAGTTAAGCAAAATTCAAAATGTCTTGATGGGTGGATATCAGTCTGGGAGGAGTGGGCGTTCCTAGACAGGCTGAATTTGCATACACACCGCCCTGGGTATTACCCACATGTGATGCTGAGCCTCCACAACCGAAATCCGATTGGTTGCTTTCACACTGATGTGCTTTTGCTGCATTTTTACCGTGCTAAAAATGTAAAAAAAAAAAAAATGCAATTCCTCTAAATCCTATGGGGCTCTTCACACCACTGCGGGGGGCGGTGCGTTTTGAAAACTCCTGCATGCTGCGTCTTCAATGCGATTTTCAAAACAGTAAACAGCTCCAAAAACGAAGCTTCCCATTGAAGGTAATAGAAAACATGGCAAAAAATGCATAGAAAATGCACCGGTGTTGCTTTTTTGGTGCCTTTTTTGAGTCACATGTCCTGCATGCTGGGTACAAGGCACAGAGAAAATGCACTGGAAACGCATCAAAAATGCATATGCGTTTTTTACAGTGTTTTTTTTTTGCAACAGAGCAGTAATGAAAGGAACCTTAAATGAAAGAGGTGGGCCAGGGACGGTCAGGCTGGGGAGGAAAGAGCTGGAAATGAGGCGGGGCTTCGACTTGCTGCAGCTTTTAATGTACACTGTGGGCAGCTCACAGTGTGCAGTGTAATCAGAATAAGCCATTGTAGTACAGGAGGAGAGCCGGCACAAGTGTGCCAGACTGAAGGGACAGCCGGAGGTCCGCTTTATTTAATATACCAAAATGACTGACATAATAGACTTAATAGAATTCAGTTCATTGTGCACCAGGGTGGTCTTAGTGTTTCACAGCAGCCCCCAGGGGTAATACTGAATTCTCAGGGGAGCTACGATATACTGCGGCAGGTCGGCTCTTCTGCACGAACTGACGCACCTGTACATCAGTCCGTAAAAGCAGTATAGCGGGCACGCGCACGCGTGCCCGCAGACTTGATGTCCGCCGGCGGCCTGCGATCGCGGCAAGGAGGGGCCGAACGGGGAACTGCCTATGTAAACAAGGCATTACCCTGTTCTGCATAGTGACATGACAGAGATCTACTGTTCCCAGTGATGTCCCAGTGATCCCCCCCCCCCCCCTACAGTTAGAACACGCCCAGGGAACACACTTAACCCCTTTGATCGCCCCCTAGTGTTAATCCCTTCCCTGCCAGTGTCATTTTTACATTGATCAGCGCATTTTTATAGCTCTGATTCAATGCAATAATGTCGCTGGTCCCCAAAAAAGTATCACTTGGGGTCTGATTTGTCCGCCGCAATGTCGCAGTCCTGCTAAAAATCGCAGATTACCAGTAAAAACAATAAAAAAATAAAATAAAAGTCCCTAAATCTATCCCGTTTGTAGACGCGATAACTTTTGCGCAAACCAATCCATATACGCCTATTGCGATTTTTTTCTTCACCAAAAATATGTAGAATACATATCGGCCTAAACTGATGGAGAAATTTGTTTTTTTTATATATTTTTTTTGGATATGTATTATAGCAGAAAGTAAAAAAAAAAAGTTTTTTTTTTTCAAAATTGTCGGCGCAAAAAGTAAAAACCGCAGAGGTTATCAAATACCACCAAAAGAAAGCTCTATTTGTGGGGAAAAAAAGACATAAATTTTGTTTGTGTACAACGTCGCAGGACTGCACAATTGTCAGTTAAGGTGACGCAGTGCCGAATCGCAAAAAATGGCCCAGGGGGAAAATCCTTCCGAGGCTGAAGTGGTTAAAAAAACAACAACAACATGCAATTATAGTTGCATAATCTTCGCATTTCTCTGCAAATCTTCCTAGAAGTGGTTCCCAGATGTTTGGTCAGCGCTATCCTGAAAGTAAACCCCCACCTTATAACTAATATTAGCTGTTTAGTGCCACCTAGTGACAACTGAGAAGAAGTACACTCTGGGGTTGATTTACGAGAGTGCAAAATCTGGTGCAAGCATGCACAGAAACCAATCAGCTTCCATTTTTTTTTTTTTTTTGTCAAAGCTTAATTGAACAAGCTGAAGTTAGAAGCTGATTGGCTGCCATGGAAAGCTGCACCAGATTTGGCACTCTCCAGTTTTAGTAAATCAACCCCATTGAATAGCTGTTTAGGTCTTTATATACACTGAGCAAAATTACAAATGCAACACTTTTGTGTTTGCCCCTATTTATCATGAGCTGAACGCAAAGATTAGAAAAAGATAAGCAAAGATAAGACTTTTTCTATGTACACAAAAGGCCTATTTCTCTCAAATATTGTTCACAAATCTGTGTTAGTGAGCACTTCTCCTTTGCCGAGATAACCCGTTCACCTCACAGGTGTGGCATACCCAGATACTGATTAGACAGCATGATTATTGCACAGGTGTGCCTTAGGCTGGCCACAATAAAGGGCCACTCTAAAATGTGCAGGTTATGTGGTCAGTGTCAGAGTTTACATGAAATATGGCTCCAACATCCCGTTTAGACAAGAACAGAACATATAGGAGATATGGGACTTTAAAGGTGCAAATCATTGAAGACAACAATATGTAATGTAAAAAAAAATAACTACAAATTTTATTAAATGAAGTACAACATCAATAAAAACAGTGCATACAGTATAGTCATGGCCATGGATGTGTGCAAGGCTTCCTAATATTGACAATGATTTACTGTGATCACGTTCATGTTTTCAAAAACTATACTGTATGCACTGTTTTTATTGATGTTGTTCATTTGATAAAATTTGTAGATATTTTTTACATTACATATTGTTGTCTTCAATGATTTGCACCTTTAAAGTCCCATATCTCCTATATGTTCTAAAATGTGCAGTTTTATCACACAGCACAATGCCTGTCAGAAACCATGAAATCAGACCGAGACAGAAGTACAGTTAAATCACACTTGTTTAATAATAAAAGTAAAAAGAACAAACGTAGTCAAAACATAGCCAAAGCTCAGTAACCGGAACGGATAGTCAGCCAAGCCAGAAGTCAGGGGTCAATGTAGTGGAAGAACAAGCAGGATCTGGAGCCAGAAGGGATGTCAGCAAAGCAAGTCTTTAAACAGGATCGCAGGAGATAGCCTCTGTGATGTTGACCAAGGCGAAGGCAGAGATCCTCTGGGCTGGACGGCTTAAGTAGGCAGGACTGACGAGCAGGAAATCATCAACAGCTGAGTAATTGTGGAGAGATAGGAGCTGGCAATTAGCTGACAGCTGAGCGGCCAGCTCAGAGAGGGAAGGGCTGAGCCCAGCCCTGACAATGCCACAGATGTCTCAAGTTTTGAGGGAGCGTGCAATTGGCATGCTGACTGCAGGAACGTCCACCAGACCTGTTTCCCTTGAATTGAATTGTTCATTTCTCTACCATAAGCCGTCTCCAAAGACGTTTCAGAGAATTTGGCAGTACATACAACCGGCCTCACAACCTCAGACCACGTGTAACCACACCAGCCCAGGACCTTCACATCCAGCATCTCCCAAGATCGTCTGAGACCAGCCACCCGGACAGCTGCTGCAGCAATTGGTTTGCATAACCAAAGAATTTCTGCACAAACTCTCCCGCTCTACAAGACTCTGGTCCGGCCGCACCTGGAGTATGCTGTCCAGTTCTGGGCACCAGTCCTCAGGAAGGATGTACTGGAAATGGAGCGAGTACAAAGAAGGGCAACAAAGCTAATAAAGGGTCTGGAGGATCTTAGTTATGAGGAAAGGTTGTGAGCTCTGAACTTATTCTCTCTGGAGAAGAGACGCTTGAGAGGGGATATGATTTCAATATATAAATACCGGACTGGTGACCCCACAATAGGGAGGAAACTTTTTCGCAGAAGAGAGTTTAATAAGACTCGTGGCCACTCATTACAATTAGAAGAAAAGAGGTTTAACCTTAAACTACGTAGAGGGTTCTTTACTGTAAGAGCGGCAAGGATGTGGAATTCCCTTCCACAGGCGGTGGTCTCAGCGGGGAGCATTGATAGCTTCAAGAAACTATTAGATAATCACCTGAATGACCGCAACATACAGGGATATACAATGTAATACTGACACATAATCACACACATAGGTTGGACTTGATGGACGTGTGTCTTTTTTCAACCTCACCTACTATGTAACTATATCTATGTAACTGTCAGAAACCGTCTCAGAGAAGCTCACCTGCATGCATGTCGTCCTCATCGGGGTCTTGGCTTGACTGCAGTTTGTCATTGTAACCGACTTGAGTGGGCAAATGCTCACATTCGATGGTGTCCGGCACTTTGGAGAGGTGTTCTCTCTTCATGGATGAATCCCGGTTTTCACTGTACAGGGTAGATGGCAGACAGTGTGTATGGCGGCGGGTGGGCGAGCGGTATGCTATGGACAATGTTGTGGATGGAGTGGCCCATGGTGGCGGTGGGGTTATGGTATGGGCAGGGGTATGCTATGGACAGCGAACACAGGTGCATTTTATTGATGGCATTTTGAATTCACAGAGATACCGTGAGGAGATCCCGAGGCCCATTGTTGTGCCATTCATCCAGGACCATCACCTCATGGTGCAGCATGATAATCCACGGCCCCATGGTGCAAGGATCTGTACACCATTCCTGAAAACATCCCAGTTCCCAGTTCATCCCAGTTCTTTCATGGCCAGCATACTCCCCGGACATGTCACCCTTTGCGATGCTCTGGATCAGCGTGTTCCAGGTCCTGCCAATATCCTGCAGCTTCGCACGGCCATTGAAGAGGAATGGACCAACATTCCACAGGCCACGACCAACAACCTGATCAACTCTATGCACTGCGTGAGGCAAATGGTGGTCACACCAGATACTGACTGGTTTTTGGACCCCCCCTGGACCCCCCCAATACAGTAAAACTGCACATTTTAGAGTGGTCTTTTAGGCTGGATTCACACCTATGCATATTTAGTTTTTTTTGCATTTTGCAGATTTGTACTACAGAAAGTGTTCCATAGGAAACCATGGTAAATGGACTGTAGAGCAAATCTGCAAAATGCAAAAAGCACTAAAACTGCATAGGTGTGAATCCAGCCTTATTGTGGCAAGCCTAAGGCACACCTGTGCAATAATCATGCTGTCTAATCAGCATCTTGATATGCCACACCTATGAGGTGGAGGGATTATCTCAGCAAAGGAGAAGTGCTCACCTAGATTCCCTTTCACACTGGAGGAGTTTTACAGACGCTTTAGTGCTAAAGATAGCGCCTGTAAATTGCCTCATCTGCAATCCCAGTGTGAAAGCCCGAGCGCTTTCACACTGTGGTGCTGCAGTGGCAGGACGTAAAAAAAAGTCCTGCAAGCAGCTTCTCTATACACCGCTCCTAAAGCACCTCGGCAGCGGTTCTTTTAACCCTTTATTCGATTGCTAGCAGGGGTTAAAAGCGCCTCTAAAACGACGCCCCCACACTTTCAGTGTGAAAGGGCTATAACACAGATTTAGGAACAATATTTGAGAGAAATCGGCCTTTTGTGTACATAGAAACAGTTGTAGATCTTTGCGTTCAGCTCATGATAAATTGGGGCAAACACAAAAGTGTTGCGTTTATAATTTTGCTCAGTGTGGTATGGTTAGTCTGGTTGAAAAAAGACACATCAAAGTCCATCTCGTTCAACCAAGGTCTTGTGGGTTTCAGATTAGCTGAGAAATGGGAGGAGATGTCGGGGATTTCTAGTTTGTGGCTCTTATTCTGGGGGAATCCCAAAAACATGAGTCATGGAGGAGCTCCAGGATACCTGCATGCTGCTGAAGAGAGTGTTGATTGAGGTCTCCTCTTCCTCAGCGCTGTTGCGGACTTCTTCTATCATGGCCTTCAGAAGAATAATCGCCTCTCGGGTTGAGGTCTGCAACTCCTTCACCGTCTATATTCAACAAAACATGAATAAATGTACAATCATTTGCTAATTCCTTCCAGCATTCTATAAAATTGTTACAGTTAATCACTTGTTACACACACATGTATTTCCTCTGCTCTTCAGCTCCATCTAATGGCCACAATGCAGTATTTTATTACTGCTATCTAACAACAATATTGATTAAATCAGAGTTCCCTCCCCCTTTCCAAAAATTTTAATTCAGCAGCTACACATACTGAAAGACATGCTTACTACCCTTCCACATCGGAAGATGTCCAGCAAAGCCATCAGCACAGAACTGGCAGACACCAGTGGGACCCAGGTACACCCATATAGTGCCTGTAAAAGTCTGGTGGAAACCAGTGGGACTCAGGTACACCCATCTACTGTCCGGAGAAGTCTGGTGGAAACCAGTGGGGCCCAGGTACACCCATCTACTGTCTGGAGAAGTCTGGTGGAGACCAGTAGGACTCAGGTACCCCCATCTACTGTCTGGAGAAGTCTAGTGGAGACCAGTGGGACTCAGGTACACCCATCTACTGTCTGGAGAAGTCTGGTGGAGACCAGTAGGACTCAGGTACCACCATCTACTGTCTGGAGAAGTCTGGTGGAGACCAGTAGGACTCAGGTACCCCCATCTACTGTCTGGAGAAGTCTGGTGGAGACCAGTAGGACTCAGGTACCACCATCTACTGTCTGGAGAAGTCTGGTGGACTCCAGTGGGACCCAGGTACACCCATCTACTGTCCGGAGAAGTCTGGTGGAGACCAGTGGGACCCAGGTACACCCATCTACTGTCCGGAGAAGTCTGGTGGAGACCAGTGGGACGCAGGTACACCCATCTACTGTCTGGAGAAGTCTAGTGGAGACCAGTGGGACTCAGGTACACCCATCTACTGTCTGGAGAAGTCTAGTGGAGACCAGTGGGACTCAGGTACACCCATCTACTGTCCGGAGAAGTCTAGTGGAGACCAGCAGGACTCAGGTACACCCATCTACTGTCTGGAGAAGTCTGGTGGAGACCAGTGGGACTCAGGTACACCCATCTACTGTCTGGAGAAGTCTAGCCAAAAGTGGTCTTCATGGAAGAATTGCGGCCACAAAGCTTCTGACGTAGAAACAAGGCTAAGCGATTCAACTGCAGGAAACCATAGAACTGGGAGGCAGAAAAATGGCAGCAGGTGCTCTGGACTGATGAGTCAAAATGTGAAATATTTGGCTGTAGAAGGAGGCAGTTTGTTGGGGGAAGGGCTGGAGAGTGGTACAATCATGAGTGCCTGCAGCCAACTGTGAAGCATAGTGGAGGTTCCATGCAAGTTTGGAACTGCATTTCTGTAAATGTATTTGGAGATTTGGTCAGGATGAACCAATTTGCAATAGCAGGAGATTTTGACCGGTTCTCTATGGAGCCGGTTCACATATCCTTGGAGCGGATCAGGTGCATTTTCCACAAAAACGCTGTGCGTCTTTTGGTTCGTTTCAGGTCTCAATTCAGCTCAAAATTTGGGCTGAAAACCGGACCTGAAACGGTGAACAAGGATACACCGAACCCCCTGCTGTGAGTCGCATGCGGCTCATATGTGAACTCAGCCTCACTTTCCATTTTGTTAATTGATAAAAAATAAACTATTAACACTTCTATTTCTGAAAGCATTCTTCATTTACAGCATTAGCATCACACCTGCCTAAAACTTTTGCATAGTAGTGTACAGTATATGTATGTAGTTGAACAAAGCTCCACCTTCTTCCAGGTAAGTTCCTGCCCCCTTCACCCATAAGACGGCACCATCTCTAGAAGTTGTCATCCCCACCTACTGGACAGGGGAATAACAGTTCCTACACTTAGCAGATGGTCAGTGCAGATAATCGCTATGGAAGTCCCTGATTTTCTGGCACAGACCATGTGACCACTGGTGACGTGACCAGGCGCTGGTGTGGAGTTTATATGGACTAAACCTTCGGACTTACCATGACAGCTTGGTCCAGCTTTTCACATCCCAGGACATAAGCTGTTTCAATATCAATGCAATGAGCGCGGCTCTCCCTGCCAAAATAGAAGCGCACCATTTATTATATGTAGCGATAATTTTTAATAAGACCTCCAGATCAAGAGTTATAAAATTGCAGATATTTACATACGATTTTCAAAGCCCAAATAAATGTTTAAATCAGCTGAATACATTCCTGGTGCAGCAAACAAAAAGTATAAAGTTGCGATAAACTAGCTTTCTGACTGAACGTTTGTATAAATATTCGTAAGCTGGGGCGTGGGTACAGGGGTCAGAGGGGGTCGCAATTACGACCCGGCCCAATGCTCCATAGGGCCTGTGCAGCACCTGTACATTTGGATAAGTGTGGCTATATATAGGGGAACCAATCCCCTCCATTTTCCTCCTGCAGCTGCTGAAAGGCTACAGGAAGAAAATGGAGGGAATCGGTTCATCTACAGTGCCTTGAAAAAGTATTCACCCCCTTTGGCTTTTTACCTATTTTGTTACATTACAGCCTTTAGTTTTTAGTAATGTTTTTTTAATATGAATTATATGTGATGGATCAGAACACAATAGTCTAAGTTGGTGAAGTAAAATTAGAAAAATATATATATATAAAACAATTTTTCAGAAATAAAAAACTGATAATTGGCGTGTGCGTATGTATTCACCCCCTTTTGTTATGAAGCCCATAAAAAGCTCTGGTGCAACCAATTACCTTCAGAAGTCACATAATTAGAGAAATGATGTCCACCTGTGAGCAATCTAAGTGTCACATGATCTGTCATTACATAGACACACCTTTTTGAAAGGCCCCAGAGGCTGCAACACCTAAGCAAGAGGCACCACTAACCAAACACTGCCATGAAGACCAAGGAACTCTCCAGACAAGTGAGGGACAATGTTGTTGAGAAGTACAAGTCAGGGTTAGGTTATAAAAAAAAAAAATCCAAATCTTTGATGATCCCTAGGAGCCCCATCAAATCTATCATAACCAAATGGAAAGAACATGGCACAACAGCAAACCTGCCAAGAGACGGCCGCACACCAAAACTCACAGACCGGGCAAGGAAGGCATTAATCAGAGAGGCAGCACAGAGACCTAAGGGAACCCTGGAGGAGCTGCAGAGTTCCACAGCAGAGACTGGAGTATCTGTACATAGGACGACAATAAGCCGTACGCTCCATAGAGCTGGGCTTTATGGCAGAGTGGCCAGAAGAAAGCCATTACTTTCAGCAAAAAACAAAATGACACGTTTTGAGTTTGCGAAAAAGGCATGTGGGAGACTCCCAAAATGTATGGAGGAAGGTGCTCTGGTCTGATGAGACTAAAATTGAACTTTTTGGCCATCAAAGAACACCATGCCCACAGTGAAACATGGTGGTGGCAGCAGTGGCGGTGCGTCCATAAGGGCACACGGGCACCGCCCCCTCTCTCCTGCAACCCCCTCTAGCACTAATAGATAGATTCATGCATTGCATGAATCTATCTATAGCCGCCCCTGCCACCCTGTCATGACTCTGCAGTAATACTTTAATGCCCTGTCTGTCTCTTACCTGGTCTGTGTATCAGTCTTAGGGCTTGCACTCTCACACCTGCATGGTTAAGTAATCTTCCCTTAGTGTGGCTCCACCCTAGCCTTAACAGGAACCACTATTTAACACTGTGTTCTCCAAGCCTGCCTTGCCAAGCAATATTGTGTGTTTGGTTTCCTGTTTCCTGCTTGCCTTGTGCTCTACGTCTGTCTCTGTTACCGATCTTGGCTTGTTCTTGACTATCCCTGCCTGCTTGTGACCCTGACCTTTTGGCGTGTTCTCTGTCTATCCTTGTCTGCTAGTCGCTCGACCTTTGGGTTATCTCCTTACTATCCCTTGTTGTCCTGGGCTGCCGCTTCCTCTCTATCCTCCTGTAGCCTACCGTGAGCTGGGAGACCCTGGGGGCCGCGACCTGGAGTCAGTCGCAGTTCCTCACTACTAGAGGCTCTGGTGAACACCTGCTGGCTCTTAGACTCCGTGCCCTGGGGAATCTTATGCTCTAGCTCCCAGTGGGATCTGTGTTGGTGCTCCAGTGGACCTGCCTTCCTGAACCACCCAGACTTCCATCCACAGCAGTCAGCCGAAGGGTCCACTACCTTAGTGATGCAATCCTGACTCTAACGGTGTGCATCTGTCACCTGTCACACCCCCTAAAAGGGGCCGGGCTCCTGAATTACGGCGGCGGGGGGGGGGGGGGGGGGGGGGTTTGGAGCACCTGATTAGAGCCATAGGCTCTAATAGGCGTCAAAAAAGGTGACCTGCGAGTGCCATGCTGGGCACTCGCAGGTCACTCAGCTGTGTTAGAAAAGCGAATGAATATTCGCTTTCCTGACACTAAACCGCCTCTCCGCCAATCAGGTGCTCGGATCTCTTACCCGTCACCTGATTGGCTGAAACGACAGGCGCTGTGATTGGATGCCTATCAGCAGAGGATGGGAGAAGATATCAAGGAGCATCGAGGAGCTGTCCCACCGAGACAGGGGCTCACTGGGACAACACAGAGATCGCTGTTCCTGATGACTAGGAACAGCAGATCTCCATGATGTCCCCTGTCAGAATGGGGATCAGCCTTGTTTACATAGGCAGATCCCCGTTTTGCCTCTCTGTACCGCGAGTAAACTCCCATGCATGAATTTTACCTATAGATACAGTAAATGTCTCCTAAATGTGCACCGTTTAGGTAGGAGATATTTACTGTACATGCAGCCAGTGACATCACCGGCGCATGTGCTCTGAAGGAATGGCATACCCATGCCGTTCCTTCATAGTCCTGTGCCTGTATTCTGTCAGAATCGGTGATCCGTCAAATTAGTTAACGGAAGTGACGTTCCGTCAGCTGCGCATGCGTACACCACTACCAGGTTTGCTCATCTGGCACCTGCAGTGAGAAGAAGTGGCAGTGGACATCTTAGTACACCCAGCTACTGTACGTCTTGAATTACACAGTAATTTTAGCAATAAAGTGAGCGTATATACATAAATATAGTATATTGACATGGTAACAACAGGAGGATGATTGGGATTATGATGGTGCCAAAAACAAAAAGGGATACAGTAGTATATAAAAAATATATAATTTTATTACATAGAACAAAGACAGGGTTCAATAAAAACATCAGCAGAGCATAATATATATATATATCATGTTACTAATTACTTGTGTCAATATATAGGAGGGTGGTCAATATTAGATGTCATCTCCCGACATGTTTCGCCAACATTGGCTTCATCAGGGGTTGGCCCATTTGTGATAACATAACACCACGATTGTAGTTTTACGTTGGTGCCCCTGTATTGATCCTTTTGTACAGCAGAGTTCTCCTGTTCCTTTTATAGCCCCTGTGATTGCACAGAGCCTCCCCCACCTACATCTGTGGACTTTCCTGGTGTTTCCCTTTGATGCTTTTCTGAGCTATATGGAAACTGGTGGTCCAAAAAAACCCCCAGAGGAAGCCAATGTTGGCGAAACATGTTGGGAGATGACATCCTATATTGACCACCCTTCTATATAGGGACACCAGTAATTAGTAACATGATATATATTATGCTCTGCTGATGTTTTTATTGAACCCTGTATTTGTTCCATGTTATAAAGTTATATATTTTTATTTTACTACTGTATCCCTTTTTGTTTTTGGCACCGTCATAATCCCAATCATCCTCCTGTTACCATTTATTTACCAGGGATGAGGTGCCGGATATTATAGGGTCACATAACCTGTTCTCCAAGTATCCATAGTATATTGACATCTGTGAAGCTGTTTGGATGTTACATTTTGAAATGCCATGTTGGTACACCCAGCAGTAGTAAGGGGGTGGAGGCCATGTTGGTACACCCAGCAGTAGGAAGGTGGTGGAGGCCATGTTGGTACACCCAGCAGTAGGAAGGTGGCGGAGGCCATGTTGGTACACCCAGCAGTAGGAAGGTGGCGGAGGCCATGTTGGTTCACCCAGCGGCAGGAAGGTGGTGGAGGCCATGTTGGTACACCCTGCACTGCTCAGCGCTAAACCTTTAGGCTGGGTTCACACCAGTGCGAATTGGATGTGGGCTTCTCCGCATCCAATTCGCATGTCAAGAGATTGCGACCGGCTCTCTATGGAGCCAGTTCACACATCTCCGGAGCGGCTCCAATGCGAATTGCACAGGAGCCCTGTGCGTTTTCTGGTCCGTTTCAGGTCTGAATTCAGCCAAAAATTTAGGCTTAAATCGGACCTGAAACAGTGAATGGAGATGCATCGGACACCCTGCTGTGAGCCGCTCTGTTCCTCAGTGTAAACCCAGCTTTTAGGCTTTCAAAATTAAACATCCAAACAGCATCACAGATGTCACAATACTGAATTTATTTCTTTATGCTCACTTTACTGCTAAAATTATTGTGGAAGACGTAGCTGGGTGTACTAAGATGTCTTCCGCGTTCTGACTGCAGGTGTTCTATTCAGATGAGCAAACCTGGTAGTGGTTTAATGAATGCGCAGCTGACAGAACGTCACTTCCGTTACCTAATCTGGCGGGTCGCCGATTCTGACAGGACACTGTAAACAGCAGTTGCCACGCGTATGCGTGGGAGTGATGTCATCGCGGCTCAGGCCACTCGCAGAGCCAGAGTCTACGAACCCGAAAGGAAGACCGAGTGAAGATGGAAGCACCTTCAGCTGTGACAGCGCGCCACTGGAAGGCTTCGTTTTCAAGTACGTTTCACATAAAGTGCTAGTATGAGGGGCACACTAGCACATTATGACATTGCCTTAAAAAAAAAAAAAAAAAACACTCAGCGGTTTACTACCACTTTAACAACTGGAGGAATAACATGGAAGCCGTCACTCACACTTGCATGTCACGGAAACAGTTGATGCACAACATTGACTTCTTCTCTGTAGAAAACATGATATACGGTTCTTCATGTAAAGCTGAAAAAATATGAGACAGCAATGTAAAATAATTTATCTGTATCCAGGAATTAGTAAATCATTGCAGAGCACATTGACAGTCCGGATAGGATACAGATCAACTCCAGCCAAAATGTTCATTGCAGAATACCAGTCCTTACATGTGGTGGCTGCATTAGTGTCCTTTATTTTCAGGCTTTTACCTTTATTTTCACCTGATGATCCTGCCAGTAACACACTTCCTGTACTCGGGTGACAACAATCACTCATCATATTGTATCTATGGAGAAGCAGTGATTTCACCCTAGAACAGCAAGTGTGTTGAGACTACAGATCCCCTCCTCCCCTATAAACCCTGGAGGGAGGTGTTCTGTAGTATATAAAGAAAGTGGGGAACAATGTAACTTCCTGGGTCCCTGCAGACACTAATTTGTGTTTCCTTATTGCCCTGTTATAGCAGTGATTTCTAGCAGTCTCCTGTAATATATCTCCAGTCTCCAACTCCAATAGCATGTTCACAGTCTCTGACCATCTCTTGTATCATGTCTGCGGTCTCTGACCATCTCCTGTACTATGTCTGCAGTCTCTGATCATCTCCTGTACTATGTCTGCAGTCTCTGATCATCTCCTGTACTATGTCTGCAGTCTCTGATCATCTCCTGTATCATGTCTGCAGTCTCCGACCATCTCTTGTATCATGTCTGCAGTCTCTGACCATCTCTTGTATGATGTCTGCAGTCTTTGACCATCTCTTGTATGATGTCTGCAGTCTCTGACCATCTCTTGTATCATGTCTGCAGTCTCTGACCATTTCCTGTATCATGTCTGCGGTCTCTGACCATCTCTTGTGTCATGTCTGCAGTCTCTGACCATCTCCTGTAGTATGTTTGCAGTCTCTGACTATCTCCTGTATCATGTCTGCAGTCTTTGACCATCTCTTGTATCATGTCTGCAGTTTCTGACCATCTCTTGTATGATGTCTGCGGTCTCTGACCATCTCCTGTAGTATGCCTGCAGTCTCTGACCATCTCCTGTATCATGTCTGCAGTCTCTGACCATCTCTTTTATCATGTCTCTGATCTCTGACCATCTCCTGTATCATGCCTGTAGTCTCTGACCATCACCTGTATCATGTCTGCAGTCTCTGACCATCTCTTGTATCATGTCTGCAGTCTCTGACCATCTCTTGTATCATGTCTGCAGTCTCTGACCATCTCCTATATCATGTCTGCAGTCTCTGACCATCTCTTGTATCATGTCTCTGACCATTACTTGTATCATGTCTGCAGTCTCTGACCATCTCTTGTATCATGTCTGTAGTCTCTGACCATCTCCTATATCATATCTGCAGTCTCTGACCATCTCTTGTATCATGTCTCTGACCATTACTTGTATCATGTCTGCAGTCTCTGACCATCTCTTGTATCATGTCTGCAGTCTCTGATCATCTCTTGTATCATGTCTGCAGTCTCTGATCATCTCCTATATCATGTCTGCAGTATCTGACCATCTCTTGTATCATGTCTGCAGTCTCTGACCATCTCTTGTATCATGTCTGTAGTCTCTGACCATCTCCTATATCATATCTGCAGTCTCTGACCATCTCTTGTATCATGTCTCTGACCATTACTTGTATTATGTCTGCAGTCTCTGACCATCACTTGTATTATGTCTGTAGTCTCTGACCATCTCCTGTATCTAGTGGCTTTTATCCGACAGGGTGATTGAACAGAAGTTGATCAGTAGATCAACTCCGGTTTAATCGCAGTGGACACACACATGGATCGAAATTCGGCTAGTCTCTGCTGAATCTGTCTAATTTCAATCCATCTTTGGCCACCTTACCTCACCATCTTATCAGGAACAATTCTTCTATACAATGAAAAGATGATTTTGATCTTTTGTAATGAGATGACACTTACGGCACTTCTTATGGATGTCCTTGGCACGTTTAGCCAGAGTCACGATCTCATGGCGGGAGAACATTTTGGCTTTGTGAGTCTCCTCTCGGCATTTAACACACAGAGGCTGGTTGCAGGTATTACAATAGTACATAAGGTCTCCATCCTAGAATCAAAGATACAAAAGGGAAAGAATGAGGAGAAGGGTGGGTGACAATTGGGGGGTATTACTGGAAGTGCCTTGTGTCTATGTCTATGTCACAATCAGGTCCAAATGTGTCTGATGGTGATGAAGTATGGTTCCTTTTGTCTGTTTGCTGGGCGCAGTCCCCATTTTAAGGGGTCTGTCCCTGGAACACAAAATGACCCTGTCCAGCTGTGCAGGTGCCAACCCGATAGGAGTCCCATATTGGTCGGTGCCTGTGGAGTGCGACTATTTAATTGGTACCTGCTCAGTTATAAAGTCTGATAAAGAAATCAGAAGAAGAAGAGGCCGTCCCACCACTTTAAGAGGATTCCCTTGCATTTGCAAGTGGCTCCAGCATAACCTTATATTAGGGTGGTGCCCAGGGCCGGATTTCTCACAAGGCCACCGAGGCCAGGCCTCAGGGCGGCAGTGGTGCAGGGGCGGCTCCGCTCCTGCAACGACTTCTCGGCCGCCCCCCCCCTTCTGGCTGCCTGTTAAAGTCCGTTACGGGCACTGGTGCCCGTAAAAAAGATAGCCGTGAGCCGACCACACAACTGCGCATGCGCCGTTCCGAAGCCGGCCGGGCAGCGCAGTAATATAATGGCGCTGCCCGGCGCCATTTCCGAATAGACGATTGGGACACTATGGCGGTCAGTGGCTCGTGCAGTGCACTTGCCATAGGCAGAGAGGTCCAGAGGAGCAGAGCAGGGGTGAGGAGGAGAGTACTGTGGGGGATATCAGAGTGAGAGGAGGACATCGCTGGGAGCCCGGAGGGTTAAGCCGTGGCATGCAGGGGAGGACGGGACAGAGAGTCTCTGATGTGCTCTGTCCAGTGTCCACCATAATATTACTTCTCCACATCATCAGTGTGCTGTGTCCTCCTCCTGTTCCCCTTTCACCTCTCCACAGGTCAGGGCTGCAGCCTCTGTCTATCATGTCCGCAGCCTCTGTCCACCTCCTGTGGTATGTCCGCAGCCTCTGTCCACCTCCTGTGGTATGTCCGCAGCCTCTGTCCACCTCCTGTGGTATGTCCGCAGCCTCTGTCCACCTCCTGTGGTATTTCCGCAGCCTCTGTCCACCTCCTCTGGTATGTCCGCAGCCTCTGTCCACCTCCTGTGGTATGTCCGCAGCCTCTGTCCACCTCCTGTGGTATGTCCGCAGCCTCTGTCCACCTCCTGTGGTATGTCCGCAGCCTCTGTCCACCTCCTGTGGTATGTCCGCAGCCTCTGTCCACCTCCTGTGGTATGTCCGCAGCCTCTGTCCACCTCCTGTGGTATGTCCGCAGCCTCTGTCCACCTCCTGTGGTATGTCCGCAGCCTTTACTTGCCACTGAGTCGGAATACTTTGTCCTACGAAGATATTATCGATGAATTTGCCAAAAGAAAAGTTATAACTAAAAAAAATGTAGGGAGTTTCTTACTGCTATAATCTTTAAAAGGCATTTTCTGCATTACAGAGTATTTTCAGTCTGTACAATTAAAGCCAGTTATTTTCAGTGTTCTCGTGTGTGGAGATATGTTTTTAATTGGTCTATTGTAGCAGTCATCCATAAAGGACGAGAATGGTGGTGTGTGTGTGTGTGTGGGGGGGGGGCAGCATTGAAGGACCCAGCCTTGGGGCGGCACAGGGAGTAAATCCGGGCCTGGTGGTGCCTGCACAGTGCAAAGCCAAGGTATTGTTTCATAGGTTCAATAGAGATGCCTAAAGCTGAAGTGCAGGTATGGCATTATTTTACATAGTTACATTGGTTCAGCTTGACTAATGTAAGTATTTATGTGCCATGTGGGATCCATAGAAGTTGGAAATCACTGTAGAAGACACCGCTACTACACTGCTACTACAGTAATCTCCACCGACTTCTGGTTCTGGTGCCAAGCAGCTGCCCTTCTGCTTACTTATTGAACATATGAGGTTGCTTGAGGCCGGGTTCCCACCCTGCGGCTCCCAGCAGGGGTCCGGTGCATCATGGTTCACCGTTTCAGGTCCGATTTCAGCCCGAAGTTTGGGCTGAATTCGGATCTGAAACTGACCAAAAGACGCACAGACGCACCAGACCTGCTGCGGAGATATATGAACCAGCTCCATAGAGAGACGGTCAAAATCTCCTGCATTTTCGAATTGAATGCGGAAACCCGCATCCAATTCGCAATGGTGTGAGCCCAGTCTAAATGGGTGCAATTCACAGAACACTTAACCACTTCAGCCCCGTAAGGATTTACCCACTTCCTGACCAGGCCATTTTTTGCGATACGGAACTGTGTCGCTTTAACTAATGTAGCACCCTGATGGTTAGGCAGGGTTGCTAGTAAATTTACCTGCCAGGTATAGTTGCCTTGGCCAATTGATAGGAGATCAATTGATTCCACCCTAATTCTGGAATTGCTGCACTTCTCTCTTCTGTCACTAGATGGCCGGGTATCTGGTGACATTAGATAAGACAGGGGCATAGCAAGGACAGATTAGGAATAGATGGGGTATCTCAGCCAATGGGCAGGGAACTTCTTGGGTCCCTTGGCCTGCTGGGAGAGCCTATTTATTTGGGTGGAGTCAGGTGATCGGGGTTCTGTGCCACCTGGACAGCCCTCTGGGTGGACGTGTGTTGTGTGCCCCAGGCTCCTAGGCCAGAGCCTGAGGCCTATCCCGGGAACATCTGGCTGCCAGGCTGTCTGAGGGCCCATCCAGAACCAAGAGAGCAGCGCAGGGTTGGGATTGCGGCTTGTAGTCCAACCATAAGTAACGGTTCTGCCGGCCATAGAACCTGTCATGGTCGGAGGTAGAGGGGAAGCTGTCGCCACTAAGGGACCATCCACCTTATTACCAGGGACCACAGTGAGTAGCTGAAGCAAGTACCGGAGCAGTATTCTCATCAACTGGGGATGGTGAAGAATCGGGAAACTTCAGTGGGAACCAAGCCAGGGATCCTTGCAGAGCAGCCTTGTGTGCCAAGCTAGGGACCGAGCGGGCCAGTGGGGTGACGCTTGAGGAGCATCTGGAGTGCCAAGCTAGGGACCAAGCAGGGACACGGGGGAGACGCTTGAGGAAGATACCGTGTGAGAAGATTGGAAGAGCTCAAGAGATCCGGTGGCAGTGAATCGGCAAGTCTAGTGAGGAGAGACGGGGAGCTCAGTGGAGTGAAGATCTACAAGAAGTGATTGTAGAGGAAGTAAAGAAGTTTGTTACAACTTGTGTTAAAAACTGTTCTAAGACTATTGCCATAATAGACAGCGATCCCACATATGCAGATGTGGCGTCCAGCTGGATGCCTTTCCCTGCATGGCTGTCTACCTATAGAAGTCTCAGAGCCTGCTAATTACCATTGGAACTACCTGCATTCAAGAAGTGTCTGGCGCCCATGAATCTATCTTGCATTACACCCACCATGCCTCGTAACCCACTCTACATAGAAGGATGTCAGCTATCTCAACTCTGGAGGTTCTCATTAGACCAAAGGGGACTCAGGACCTTGCTACACTGACAATTGCGCCGTCGTGCCACGGTGGTTGTACCCAAACAAAATTGACGTCCCCCCCCCCACAAATAGAGCTTTCTTTTGGTGGTATTTGAACACCTCTGCCGTTTTTATTTTTTGCGCTATAAACAAAAAAAGAGCGCCAATTTTGGAAAAAACATTATTTAAACTTTCTGCTATAAAACATTTCCAAAAAAAAAAAATAAAATGTAAAAAAAATAATTTATTTATTAGTTTAGGCCGATCTGTATTCTGCTACATATTTCTGGTAAAAAAAATAAATAAATAAACACAATAAGCGTATATTGATTGGTTTGCACGAAAAATTATAGTGTCTACAAAATAGGGGATAGATTTATGGCATTTTTATTATTTTTTAAAAAAAACTAGTAATGGCGTCGCTCAGTGATTTTTAGCGGGACTGCGACATTGCGGCGGACAGATCGGACACCTAACTGACATTTTTGACACTTTTCTGGGAACCAGTGACACCATTACAGTAATCAGTGCTAAAAATATGCATGGTTGTTGTACTAATGACACTGGCAGGGAAGGGGTTAACATCAGGGGGCGATCAAAGGGTTAAATGTGTTCCCTGGGTGTGTTCTAACTGTATGGGGGATTGTGTGACTAGGGAAACACACAGATCCATCTTCCTGCTGCCCTGCTTAGCACAAAGACAGTATCTGTGTGATCTCCCCTGTCAGAACGGAGATTTGCCTTGTTTACACAGTTCTGTCACTGCGGGGAACGATCGCGGGTGGCCAGCGGACATCGTTTCCTCCAGACCCGCTGATTGACTACCCCGTTGGTCAGTGGGAGCGCGCCCACAAAAGTGAGTTCCCGAGCCTTCGTACACCTACGGCGATTTGCGGGATGGTGCCACCTTGCCGTAGTATAATTATGGCGGCTGGTCAGCAAGATGTTAATGCAAAGTGTTGTCTGATTGGTCTTCAACACCCTGCTTCTCCATCTCGTCCAACCAGAGAACACTTTGCATTTTCTCAATGAATTCAAAGTGTTCCGTGAATGTCACCTGTGCTGAGTGAACGACCTCCTGTGTTTACAATGCAGCAGGGCAGCCATTTGTTATGGGACCTGGAAGCTAGAGGACGAGGGGGGGTGGGGGGCCTGGGTTTCATTTTGAAAATCTGATAACACTGAGGCCGGGTTCACACATAATCCGTACCGGATGAGGGTTTCCCCGCATCCAATTCCCACGACAGGTAGTCATGTGCACCGCCGAACAATTTGTTCATTTTCGTTTTATTCGTTTTTTTGTAAATTCGAAAATTTGGAAATTCGAAAAATAAGCAAATTCGTAAATTCGGAATTTGTAAATTAGAAAATTTGGAATCCGAAAATTTGGAATTTGAAAATAAGAAAGGAAAATCCGAAAATTCGAAATACAATAACTAACTATTAAATTATAGGTATTGGAATTTCCTTTCAAATTTTGATTAGTGAACGTAACGAATACAAGTTCATCTGAAGTTATGAATGAACCGAAATAAAGAATGCCGCATCTAAACAAATGGAACGGAACAATATAATAATAAATAATGATAATAATAATAATACGTTTTTATTATTATTATTAATTAGTTACGTTCCATTGGTTTAGATACGGCATTCGTTATTACGTATAATTTGTAACTTCGGATAAATTCGTTACGTTCACTAACAGCCAAAATTTGAAAGGAAATCTCAATACCTATAATTTAATAGTTAGTTATAGATAAGTTATTATTAGTTAGTTATGATTTCAGATTTTCAAATTTTCAGGTTTTTGAATTTTCGTTGTTATTTTCAGATTTTCGTTCTTTAGAATTTTCGTTCTTATTTTTGGATTTCTGAAATTCCGAAATTTTCGGAAGAATTCGGAAATTCTAAAATTCGGATATTTCCGAATGAACGAATTTGTCTAAATTTGTTAAAAGACAAGTTTGGAACTAAACGAATTGCACGTGTCTAATGACAGGAGAGTGTGAGCGGTTCACACATCTCCGGAGCGTCCGCGGAGCGCACAGAAGCAGGAGGGTCCTGTGCGTCTTTGTCTCAGTTTCAGGTACGATTTCAGGCAAAAATTTGGACCTGATTCACCCCTGAAAACGGAGAACAGGGAGACGCACCGAAACCCCCCTGCTTGCGAGCCGCTCCGCACATAGTGTGGACCCAGCCTGAGGCCCCGTTCACACATGGCGAGCGCTGCAAGAAACGTGCAAAGTGTGTTTTGGGTTTTTTCCATTCTAAAAATGAATTCTAAATGGCAAAATACGGTGCGATTTTGTTGTGATTGTTGCGCTGCAATTGTGGCAAAACGCACCTTTAAAAAATCACGTGGAACTTGTCACCCCAAAAAAGGAGAAGGAGCTCCCTTTGGGCAGCAAACACGCATAAGGCAACCCATTGCAGTGAATGGACTGCCATATGCACAGCACACGGAATCGCATTAAAAAAATCGCCCATACATAATCTCAAGTTCCTGCTACGCAAAATGTGAATAGGGCCCAAGGTAAGTACACATTTCCTGCAGATGCCTGCGGTGTGAAGTCACCTGTTTCCTGCATTCCAGGTCACAGTTGGCACATTGTAGAACTTCTTCAGAATCAGCGGAACTGTCCACCAGGAACTTTAGTAACCGGTCCACAGGGGGCAATCCGTTATTCCCCTTCACTATGGAGTGCTGTCTGCAAGAGAAACAAAAACATCATTATCAGTCAGATATCAGTTTTGTAAAAATGACTCCACTCATCTCTACTGGTGAAGCCAGAGCTGGTCCAAGACATTGTGCTGCCCGGGTCCAAGAATGAAATGCTGCCCCCCCCCCCCCCAAAAAAAATCACGCTCCCCAAAAGGCCCCCACATCCATTATTTTATATCATGATAATTAAAACTAAACTTATCAGGAAGTCAGATTTACATGCAACAGCACCTCTATATGCAAAATTATATGACATACCATTATGCTTGGGTAGTTTATAGACAGGCTAGGGTAGTATATGGACAGTCTAGGGTAGTATTTGGACAGGCTAGTGAAGTATATGGACAGGCTAGTATAGTATATGGACAGGCTAGAGCAATATATGGACAGGCTAGGGCAGTATAGGAGCAGGCTAGTGTAGTATATGGACAGGCTAGGGTAGTATACGGACAGGCTAGGATAGTATACGGACAGGCTAGTGTAGTATACGGACAGGCTAGGGTAGTATATGGACAGGCTAGTGTAGTATACGGACAGGCTAGTGTAGTATACGGACAGGCTAGGGTAGTATATGGACAGGCTAGTGTAGTATATGGACAGGCTAGGGTAGTATATGGACAGGCTAGGGTAGTATATGGACAGGCTAGTGTAGTATACGGACAGGCTAGGGTAGTATACGGACAGGCTAGTGTAGTATACGGACAGGCTAGGGTAGTATATGGACAGGCTAGTGTAGTATATGGACAGGCTAGGGTAGTATATGGACAGGCTAGGGTAGTATATGGACAGGCTAGGGTAGTATATGGGCAGGCTAGGGTAGTATATATAGGGTATAGGGGCAGGCAGAGTGGCCCGATGGGGCAGTTGTCATCATGACAAACAAAACTGCTGGAAAAAAAATCTTGGTTGTCAACTTGCTGGGTAAATAGAAGAGAAGGAGAGGCGGCCGTAGTTAAATTTGCTTCCCCTCTCAAAGTGCTGCCTGAGTCCATTGGACCCCCTGGGACACCTGGTAAGGCCGGCCCTGGGTGAAGGATTGGTGAAGGACGGATGACGGCTCGCTCCTGAATAAGGCTCAATTCACACACATGCATGTTGCTTTTGAGCGTATTAGCAGTGCTTTTTGCAGTGCTTTCCGCGTTTTCAGACATGCAATTTTGATGTGTTTTGGATTGTTTTTTTCTTTTTATTTGGTCAATTTGTTGTTGGGCAGATTAAATAATGCAAAACGCATCAAAAACGCGCTATAAAAAACGCACATCATGCTTTTCTGCCGCTTCTCCATTGAAGTCTATTGAAACAAAAAAGGCAAAAAAAGCACCGTTTTGCATTTAAAAAAGTCCCCGTCCTTTTACAAAAACACAGAGACACAAAAAAAGGGATCTCGGTGACTTTGAAGGTGGCATGGTTGGTTGTTGGTGGCAGACGGGCTGGTCTGAGTATTTCTGGGATTTTCACACACAACCATCTCTCGGGGATTACAGAGAATGGTGGGAAAAAGAGAAAATATCCAGTGAGCGGCAGTTGTGTGGAGGAAAATGCCTTGTTGATGTCAGAGGAGAATGGGCAGACTGGTTCCAGATGATAGAAAGACAACAGTAACTCAGATAACCCCTCGTTACATCCAAGGTATGCAGAATACCATCTCTGAACAAACAACACATCCAACCTTGAAGCAGATGGGCTACAGCAGCAGAAGACCACACCAGGTGCCACTCCTGTCAGCTAAGAACAGGAAACTGAGGCTACAATTGGCACAGGATCACCAACATTGGACAATAGAAGATTGGAAAAATGTTGCCTGGTCTGATGAGTCTGGATTTCAGCTCCGACATTCAGATGGTGGGGTCACATGGATCCATCCTGCCTTGTATCACCGGTTCAGGCTGGTGGTGGGGGTGTAAGGGTGTGGGGGATGGGATATCACCGGTTCAGGCTGGTGGTGGGGGTGTAATGGTGTGGGGGATGGGGTATCACCAGTTCAGGCTGGTGGTGGGGGTGTAATGGTGTGGGGGATGGGGTATCACCGGTTCAGGCTGGTGGTGGGGGTGTAATGGTGTGGGGGATGGGATATCACCGGTTCAGGCTGGTGGTGGGGGTGTAATGGTGTGGGGGATGGGGTATCACCGGTTCAGGCTGGTGGTGGGGGTGTAATGGTGTGGGGGGTGGGGTATCACCGGTTCAGTCTGGTGGTGGGGGTGTAATGGTGTGGGGGATGGGATATCACCGGTTCAGGCTGGTGGTGGAGAGTGTAATGGTGTGGGGGATGGGATATCACCGGTTCAGGCTGGTGGTGGGGGTGTAATGGTGTGGGGGATGGGGTATCACCGGTTCAGGCTGGTGGTGGGGGTGTAATGGTGTGGGGGATGGGGTATCACCGGTTCAGGCTGGTGGTGGGGGTGTAATGGTGTGGGGGATGGGATATCACCAGTTCAGGCTGGTGGTGGGGGTGTAATGGTGTGGGGGATGGGATATCACCAGTTCAGGCTGGTGGTGGGGGTGTAATGGTGTGGGGGATGGGATATCACCGGTTCAGGCTGGTGGTGGAGAGTGTAATGGTGTGGGGGATGGGGTATCACCGGTTCAGGCTGGTGGTGGGGGTGTAATGGTGTGGGGGGTGGGGTATCACCGGTTCAGTCTGGTGGTGGGGGTGTAATGGTGTGGGGGATGGGATATCACCGGTTCAGGCTGGTGGTGGGGGTGTAATGGTGTGGGGGATGGGATATCACCGGTTCAGGCTGGTGGTGGGGGTGTAATGGTGTGGGGGATGGGGTATCACCGGTTCAGGCTGGTGGTGGGGGTGTAATGGTGTGGGGGATGGGATATCACCGGTTCAGGCTGGTGGTGGGGGTGTAATGGTGTGGGGGATGGGATATCACCGGTTCAGGCTGGTGGTGGGGGTGTAATGGTGTGGGGGATGGGGTATCACCGGTTCAGGCTGGTGGTGGGGGTGTAATGGTGTGGGGGATGGGGTATCACCGGTTCAGACTGGTGGTGGGGGTGTAATGGTGTGGGGGATGGGGTATCACCGGTTCAGGCTGGTGGTAGGGGTGTAATGGTGTGGGGGATGGGGTATCACTGGTTCAGGCTGGTGGTAGGGGTGTAATGGTGTGGGGGATGGGATATCACCGGTTCAGGCTGGTGGTGGGGGTGTAATGGTGTGGGGGATGGGGTATCACCGGTTCAGGCTGGTGGTGGGGGGTGTAATGGTGTGGGGGATGGGATATCACCGGTTCAGGCTGGTGGTGGGGGTGTAATGGTGTGGGGGATGGGATATCACCGGTTCAGGCTGGTGGTCGGGGTGTAATGGTGTGGGGGATGGGATATCACCGGTTCAGGCTGGTGGTGGGGGTGTAATGGTGTGGGGGATGGGATATCACCGGTTCAGGCTGGTGGTGTAATGGTGTGGGGGATGGGATATCACCGGTTCAGGCTGGTGGTGGGGGTGTAATGGTGTGGGGGATGGGATATCACCGGTTCAGGCTGGTGGTGGGGGTGTAATGGTGTGGGGGATGGGATATCACCGGTTCAGGCTGGTGGTGGGGGTGTAATGGTGGGGGGGATGGGGTACCTGAGTATTGTTGTTGACCATGTCCATCCCTTTATGACTACAGTGTCCTCATCTTCTGATGGCTCCTTCCAGCAGGATAATGCACCATGTCACAAAGCTCCAATCATCTCACCACTGGACAATGAGGTCCCTGTACTCCAATGGCCTCCACACTCACCACATCTCATCCAATAGAGCACCTTTGGGATGTGGTGGAACGGGAGATTGGCATCATGGATGTGCAGCCAACAAATCTGCAGCAACTGCGTGATGTTATCATGTCTCTATGGAGCCTCAGATATTGTGTTTCACAGAGTCTGTCAGACATCCGCAAGCGCAGTCTGCTTAGTAATCCAATACGTTTTGTGAAGCCTTTAACCCACCCGGCCTCAAAAAGAACAATAGGAGGGTCACCCATCTTGGCCATGGAGATCTTTTTATAGAAATGAGAAGTCAGGATCTGGGATTCGGAAACATTTACTTGTTTAAAAAGGATTTGTTGTTGGAACAAACTTCGAAAAAAAGGAAAAAAAGGTCTTACTGCAAAGGAAACAGGGGATGAGATGAGGAGGTGAGGGTATGGAGAAGAGGAGGGGGATGAGATGAGGGTATGGAGATGGGATGAGGAGTTGAGAGTATGGACATGAGGAGGGGGAAGGAATTAAGAGATGAGGGTACGGAGAGGAGAAGGGGGATGAGATGAGGATGTGAGGGTATAGAGAGAACAGGGGGCATAAGATGAAGAGGTGAGCGTATGGAAAGGAGGAGGGGGGAAGAGATGAAGAGGTGAGGTATGGAGATGAGGAAGGGGGTGAGATGAGGTGAGGGTATGGAGACGAGGAGGTGACTGTATGGAGAAGAGGGGAATGACATGAAGAGAGTATGGAGAGGAGGATGAGATGAGGAGGTGAGCGTATGGAGATTAGGAGGTTGATGAGGAGGTGAGGGTATAGGGAGGAGAAGGGGGATGAGATGAGGAGGTAAGGGTAGGAGAGGACAAGGGGGATGAGATGAGGAGGTGAGGGTATGGAGATGAGGGTATAAAGATGAGGAGGTGAGGGTATAAAGATGAGGAGGTGAGGAAAGGGGGATGAGATGAGAAGGTGAGGACAAGGGGGATGAGATGAGGAGGTGAGGGTATGGAGATGAGGATGAGGATGAGATGAGGGTATGGAGATGAGGAATGGCATGAGATGAGGAGATGAGGGTATGGAGATGAGGAATGGGATGAGATGAGGAGGTGAGGGTATGGAGATGAGGAGGGGGATAAGATGAGGAGATGAGGGTATGGAGATGAGGAATGGGATGAGATGAGGAGGTGAGGGTAGGGGGATGAGATGATGAGGAGGATGAGATGAGGAGGAGAGGGTATGGAGATGAGGATGAGATGAGGTGTGGATAGGGGGATGAGATGAGGGTATGGAGATGAGGAATGGCATGAGATGAGGAGATGAGGGCATGGAGATGAGGAATGGCATGAGATGAGGAGATGAGGGTATGGAGATGAGGAATGGGATGAGATGAGGAGGTGAGGGTAGGGGGATGAGATGATGAGGAGGATGAGATGAGGAGGAGAGGGTATGGAGATGAGGATGAGATGAGGAGGTGTGGATAGGGGGATGAGATGAGGGTATGGAGATGAGGAATGGCATGAGATGAGGAGATGAGGGCATGGAGATGAGGAATGGCATGAGATGAGGAGATGAGGGTATGGAGATGAGGAGGTGAGGGTAGGGGGATGAGATGATGAGAAGGAGGATGAGATGAGGAGGAGGATGAGATGAGGAGAAGGAGGATGAGATTAGAAGGTAAGGGTATGGAGATGAGGAGGGGGGATGAGATGAGGAGGTGAGGGCAGGGGGATGAGAGGAGGAGAAGGAGGCTGAGAGGAGGATGATGTGAGGGTATGGAGATGAGGAGGGGGGATGAGATGAGGAGAAGGAGGATGAGATGAGAAGAAGGAGGATGAGATTAGGAGGTGAGGGTAGGGGAATGAGATGAGGAGGAGGATGAGATGAGTAGGTGAGGGTAGGGGGATGAGATGAGGAGGAGGATGAGATGAGGAGAAGGAGGATAAGATGAGGAGGAGGATAAGATGAGGAGGAGGATGAGATGAGAAGGAGGATGAGATGATGAGGTGTGGGTAGGGGGATGAGATGAGGAGGAGGATGAGATGAGGAGAAGGAGGATAAGATGAGGAGGAGGATGAGATGAGAAGGAGGAGGATGAGATGAGGGGGTGAGGGTATGGAGATGAGGAGGGGGATGAGATGAGGATGAGATGAGGAGAAGGAGGATGAGATGAGGAGGAGGATGAGATGAGGAGGAGGATGAGATGAGGAGGAGGCTGAGATGAGGAGGTGTGGGTACTGAGACAGAAGTGGAAGAAAATGAGGAGGGGAGGAGATGGGTCTGTGTTCTTTGCGCTCCATCAGAAATGAGGTAGTCAGGGCTGACACCACGTGCTGAGGAATTCAGAGCTGCGTTGTCATGTCAGAGAAGGTCGGAGCTCTCTAGATTTCTGGCACATGAACAGATATTTTCTGAACTCGAAGTCTTTAAAGGGATGAAACGGAATATTTGTACACATTCCATATTCATTAAATATGATTAAACCCGGCAAAACGCTTTTAATAAAAAGCATTTGATCAAAATATATTATTTTATATGATTTATGATATTTCTTGGACATGTGCTTTACAAATGAGGACACTATCAGTAGAATGAGAATAGCGGGTCCCTGTTATCAGTTCCTGTCCCGGCAGCCTTTGTCCCACATTCTGTCTGAGCTATAAGTAGAAGCTCTTGTCCTGCAGCTGTCCCCAGCTAAATCCTCTGATGGGTGAGATTGTGTTTGGTGGGTGCAGGAAGAGCGATCCGCACTGAGTGTATATTCCCCACGTCCTGCAAACACACATCGACCTATCAGATAATGACTTTGATTCCATGTAAAAGAAGAACTGGTTTCTTCCTATTCCCCCCCCCCCCCCCCCCCCCCACAGCTACTTTATTCTGCCCCATTCTATACAATTCACAATAGAAACCCCATTTCTGGTCGCACCAACACTATTTGAATATGTAGAAATTAATTGACAGCGACAAATCCATTTCCTCTCTTCTATATTGGATGTGATTGGATAACTGAGTATAGGCTGATGCGAGAATCGGACGAAGAATATCGCTTTCTGAGCGATCGTCCGATAATCTGATCGTTAGTACACAGTTTTCAAGAGCAGCGGCGGCAGTTTATTCGAAGGAACAAACACAAAACATTTTCTTGTATGGTAACAAAACAAACATTTTTAGTTTAACCCCTTCAGCCCCGGAAGATTTGGCCCCTTAATGACCAGGCCATTTTTTTGCGATTCGGCACTGAGTCGTTTTAACTGACAATTGCGCGGTCGTGCGACGCTGTACCCAAACAAAATTGACGTCCTTTTTTTCCCCACAAATAGAACTTTCTTTTGATGGTATTTGATCGCCTCTGCAGTTTTTATTTTTTGCGCTATAAACAAAAAAAGCGACAATTTTGAAAAAAAAACGCATCATTTTTTACTTTTTGCTATAATAAATATATAAAAAAACATTTTTTTTTCCTCAGTTTAGGCCGATATGTATTCTTCTACTTTTTTTTGGTAAAAAAAAAAAAAAAAAAAAAAATTTGCAATAAGCGTATATTGATTGGTTTGCGCAAAAGTTATAGTGTCTACAAAATAGGGGATAGATTTATGGCATTTTTATTATTAATTTTTTTTTTCACTAGTAATGGCGGCGATCTGCGATTTTTATCGGGACTCCGACATTATGGCGTACACATCGGACACTTTTGATACATTTTTGGGACCATTGGCATTTATACAGCAATCAGTGCTATAAAAATGCACTGATTACTGTAAGAATGTCACTAGCAGTGAAGGGGTTATCACTAGGGGGCACTCAAGGGGTTAATTGTGTTCCCTGGGAGGTGATTCTAACTGAAGGGGGAGGGGACTGACTAGAGGAAGTGACGGATCGTGGTTTCTAGCTAATAGGAACACACGATCTGTCACTGCTCTCAGAACATAACACAGATTTGTGTGTTTACACGCACACACTTCTGTGTTCTGTCCCTCGTGCTCGCGATCGCTTGTGGCCGGCGGTCATCGCGACCGTCGGCCACGAGCCCGTTGTGCAGCGGAGCGCGCGCCTGCTATCCTGATCCCACGACCCGATGTATAGCTGCGATGGTTCGCAGGATTGTGCTGACCTGCCGCCATATAATGATGGCGGCTGGTCAGCAAGCGGTTAATCAGTACAGTATTCGTCCATTTAAAAAAAAATCGGGGGACCAAGGCTGCGCATGCTCGGAAACGAAAGAATACATTACAATACAATACAATAGGGCAACCGCACTTCACTATTGGGCCTTTTGGCCCCTTTCACATTGACGGATCGATCGGGTCCACCTGTCAGTTTTTCACCCATTGCCCTCTATGGAGCGGCGGACGTCAATGGACACGTATCTGTTGACACTCGCCGTCTTCCGGTAAACACGGACAGATACGGATTCGTTCCCGTCTGGTGGATTGGGTTGGATGACAGATGTAAATGGACGGGCGGTCTTGTTTTCATTCGACTGCCCCATAGAGGAGAGGAGGCGGTGTCCATGTCCGTTCAGCACCAGCGGAGAAGACACGGACCTGTCATCTGCCTGCTTAGAGGGGATCAGAGAGATCCAACGCTGAACAGGCGGATCCGTGTGAAAGGGGACTAATACATATAAATAAACACGTGGAAAAAAATTCATCAATGTGCAAAAATTCATTCCTCGTGAATAAATCAAATCAATAAATAACCAAATTCATCAATAAAGTGTAAACATAAGAAATCATCCAAATGTAAAGTCCCTCGTGAATCAATATATAAAAGTGCAAAAAGGCAATCAATAAATTCATATAAAAGTCCAAATAAAGTTAATCAGTCAAAAAATTCATAAAGTGCCGTGTCTCAAAATGAATCTTTTGCCCCAAAGTTTTCGAATTTATTTTGTTGCCTTTTTGAACATTTTATGAGAGACTTTATATTTTTGCAATTTTATACATTGATTCTTACTAGACTTTACATTTGGATGATTTAGACTTATTGATGAATTTGATTATTTATTGATTTTATTTATTCACGAGGGATGAATTTTTGCACATTGATACATTTTTTGCACGTATTTATTGATGCATTATATTGCCAAAAGTATTGGGACGCCCCTTCGAATCATTGGATCCAGGTGTATACAATCCACGCACCTCGGCATGCGGGCGGCTTCTACAAACATTTGTGAAAGAACGGGTCGCTCTCAGGAGATCATTGAACTCAAGCGTGGCTCTGTGATAGGTTGCCACCTGTGCAATAAGTCCATCCTACTAAAAATTCAACGGTCATCTGTTAGTGGTATTATAACGATGTGGAAGCAACTGGGAACAACAGCAACTCAGCCACGAAGTGGTAGGCCGGGTAAAATGACAGAGCGGGGTCAGCGCATGTTGAAGCTCAAAGTGCGCAGAAGTCGCCAACTGTCTGCAGAGTCAATAGCTACAGATCTCCAAACTTCGAGTGGCCTTCAGATTAGCACAACAGTTGTAGAGAGCTCCATGGAATGGGTTTCAAGGGCCGAGCAGCTCCATCCAAACCTTCCATCACCAAGTGCAATGCAAAGCGTCGGATGCCGTGGTGTAAAGCACGCCGCCACTGGACTCTAGAGCAGGGGAGACGTGTTCTCTGGAGTGACCAATCACACTTCTCTGTCTGGCAATCCGATGGACATGTCTGGGTTTGGTGGTTGCCAGGAGAACGGTACTTGCCTGACTGTATTGTGTCATGTGTAATGTTTGGTGGAGGGGGGATTATGGTGTGTGGGGGGGGGATTATGGTGTGGGGGGTTGTTTTTCAGGGGTTGGGTTTGGCCCCTTAGTTCCAGTGAAGGGAACTCTTAGACCCCTTTCACACCGAGGGCGTTTTGCAGGCGCTATAGCGTTAAAAATAGCGCCTGCACTCCGCCCTCAAACAGCTGCAGCATTGTCTCCAGTGTGAAAGCCCGAGGGCTTTCACACCGGAGCGCTGCGCAGACAGGACGGGAAAAAAAGTCCTGCCAGCAGCTTCTTTGTAGTGTGTTTACCGCTCCTCCACTGCTGCTCCCCATTAAAATCAATGGGGCGGCGCTGGGATACTGCCGGCAAAACGCCGATATTGCGGCGCATTGCGGGCGGTTTTAACCCTTTCTTGGCCACTAGCGGGGGTAAAATCGCCCGCTAGCGCCCGAAATGTGTCGCTAATCCGACGGTAAAACGCCGCTAAAAATGGCGGCGTTTTACCGCCGCCGCTATGGGCGGCCCGGTGTGAAAGGGCTCTTAAGGCGTCAGCATACCAAGTACCAAGACATTTTGGACAATTTCATGCTTCCAACTTTGTGGGAACAGTTTGGGGACGGCCCCTTCCTGTTCCAATATGACTGCGCACCAGCGCACAAAGCAAAGCCCATAAAAGACATGGATGAGCGCGTTCGGGGTGGAGGAACTTGACTGACCTGCGCAGAGTCCTGACCTCAACCCGATAGAACACCTTTGGGATGAATTAGAGCGGAGACTGCGAGCCAGGCCTTCTCATCCAACATCAGTGCCTGACCTCACAAATGCTCTTCTGGAAGAATGGTCAAACATTCCCATAGACACACTCCTAAACCTTGTGGACGGCCTTCCCAGAAGAGTTGAAGCTGTTATAGCTGGAAAAGGTGGGCCAACTCAATATTGAACCCAACGGACCAAGACTGGGATGCCATTACATTAAAGGTCATGTGCGTATGAAGGCAGGCGTCCCAATACTTTTGTCAATATAGTGTATCTATAAAGTAACCTTTGGCGCAGACTAGTTTTTGATAGAAAGAATTCCTTACATCTAGGTGTGTACTGTAATCAAAGCCACCTACCCACAGAGAGGACAGGTAAGTCGGTTGTCCGTGGTCCGGCCCCGGAGACAGCTGGCACAGAAGCTGTGATAACAGTCCAGCAGACACGGGTGCTCGTACTGCTCGTGGCACAGGTAACATGCCAGGGGGTGGCAGCTGGCCTTGTCCAGATCCTGCAGGGTTTCCAGGGGTGAGAATATCCCTCCAGACATCTCTGAGAACACAACAAATAGAATAGATCACCTATAGAAACATCAGAACATTATAGAAGACAAAACTACAGACACTGAGCCTTATACAAGAATGATAACCTCTGAGGAACACCTAATAGTTCATATCACCTGGAGGTCTTCTTGTAAGTCTTTGCTGTCTTGGGCTCCCGTCATGTCAGGTGTTGGAGTCACTCCATTTGTCCCACCCTTCCTGATGTTAAAGGGTTACTCCACCAATGATGTTTTAGTGTTTGAAAGTTGCTGGAGAGTTAAAGCATCTAGAGCAAAGGTCTCCAAACTTTCCAAGCAAAGGGCCAATTTACTGTCCTTCAGACTTTAGGGGGCCGAACTGTGGCCAGTGGAAAAAGAAAATGCCCCATCATTGGTATCAGAGGGAGGGATAGAGCCCCATAATTGGTGTCTGTGGGAGGAATAGTGCCCCATCATTGGTGTCAGTGGGAGGAATAGTGCCCCATCATTGGTGTCAGTGGGAGGAATAGTTTCCCATCATTGGTATCAGTGGGAGGAATAGTGCCCCATCATTGGTATCAGTGGGAGGAATAGTGCCCCATCATTGGTGTCAGTGGGAGGAATAGTGCCCCATCATTGGTATCAGTGAGAGGAATAGTACCCTATCATTGGTGTCAGTGGGAGGAATAGTGCCCCATCATTGGTGTCAGTAGGAGGAATAGTGCCCCATCATTTGGGTCAGTGGGAGGAATGGAGCCCCATCGTTGGTGTCAGTGGGAGTAATAGTGCCCCATCGTTGGTGTCAGTGGGAGGAATAGGGCCCCTTCGTTGGTGTTAGTGGGAGGAATAGTGCCCCATCATTGGTGTCAGTGGGAGGAATAGTGTCCCAAGGGCCAGATAAAAGCAAGCAAACGGCCACATCCGCCCCCCCCCGGGCCACAGTTTGGAGACCACTGATCAAGAGGATTCTTAGACCCCCCAGGTACTCTGGCAGTGAGATAAATGCACTTTGATTGCCAGGTCTGCACACTTGCTGTGGCCATTACGAGGAAGTCCTAACTGGGAAAATATGTCATTGGTTGACGTTGACGAGGGTTATGGCTGCAGATAGATGCCATAACCTCGCTATCTTCTTTTACCTCAGGCACCAGACCCTCAGATAAACGTGATCCCCATGCTCACTTTTAGAAGTGGAGGGAGGGGTAAAACCAGTGGTTCCCGGACTTATGTTACCGACAGCTGAGCCCGGGAATCCATCGGGCGCCGCTGGTGGCTTGGCATAGAGATAAGCGATGGCAAGATGGCCGCCACTCATCTCTATGCCCTTGGAGGAACAGAGCGATGTCATGACATCACTTCCAGTTCTCAGGCCATGGCTTTTTTTTTTTTTTATTAGCAAAAGATTAAGATTGATCTTTTGCTTTAAAAAGGTAAAAATAAAAAAGTGGAATAAAACCACTAATAAAAAAAAAAAAAAAAAAAATCAGTCAAGACACTTCTATTGATGCATTTGTGGCCCCATACACTTCAGTGGGAGCATATGAAAAAAATGCGTAAGTGGTTGGAGGGGGGAGTAAAACCCCCACTTTTATTCCCTCACATACTACTCTCTATAGCTGCAGAGGCAGCGGCCGGGGATGTACGCAGGGATTATACCCTCTGTCGCTTTCAGAAGTCATAACATTTAAGTCCTATTGCCACTCTGCAAACACCATACAAACTTGTGCAATGCACGTGGTTGTGGCATGCTAGTGGGGGGCTCGAGGGGTTAAATGAATGGGTCATGTTCAGTGGGCGCTACACCTGCCTAAAGCAACAGGGCGTATTCCTGCCCTGGCTGCGAAGCATCATGGCCGCACCATGTCTACACCCCCCCCCCCTCCTCCCCCGGCCAATGCCTCTGCAGCAAAAGAGGAAAATTGTTGGGGAGGGGGAAGCCACCACCCAACCACTAGTGTGAATGAACCCTAACAGATACTTTATCTTCACTCCTCTTCTCCGCAATGTTCTGCAACAATATAAAGAGTCCAGACAACAAAAATGAAGATACATTGACCCCAAACTGGGGGAAAACTTACCTTGTAAGGCTGACTCTTTGATGAGTCTGTGCCCCCTCGATCTGCCTCTTCAATGGGTACTGGCTGTGCCCCCTTGTTCTGGTCCTTTGATGAGTAGTGGCTGTGCCACTCGTTCTGGCTTTTCGGTGGGTAGTGGCTGTGCCCCTCGTTCTGGCTCTTCAATGAGTAGTAACTGCTTCCTTCCCCCTTGTTCTGGTTCTTTGATGAGTAGTGGTGGTGCCCCCTCGCTCTGGCTCTTTGACAAGTAGTGGTGGTGCCCCCTCTTTATGGCTTTTTGATGAGTAGTGGCTGTGCCCCCTCGCTCTGGTTCTTTGATGAGTAGTGGGTGTGCCCCCTCGCTCTGGTTCTTTGATGAGTAGTGGGTGTGCCCCCTCGCTCTGGTTCTTTGATCGGTAGTAGCTGTGCCCCTTAGCTCTGGTTCTTTGATGAGTAGTAGCTGTGCCCCCTCGCTCTGGTTCTTTGATGAGTAGTAGCTGTGCCCCCTCGCTCTGGTTCTTTGATGAGTAGTAGCTGTGCCCCCTCGCTCTGGTTCTTTGATGAGTAGTAGCTGTGCCCCCTCGCTCTGGTTCTTTGATGAGTAGTAGCTGTGCCCCCTCGCTCTGGTTCTTTGATGAGTAGTAGCTGTGCCCCCTTGCTCTGGTTCTTTGATGAGTAGTAGCTGTGCCCCCTTGCTCTGGATCTTTGATGAGTAGTTGCTGTGCCCCCTCGCTCTGGTTCTTTGATGAGTAGTACCTGTGCCCCCTCGCTTTGGTTCTTTGATGAGTAGTAGCTGTGCCCCCTCGCTCTGGTTCTTTGATGAGTAGCGGCTGTGCCCCCTCGCTCTGGTTCTTTGATGAGTAGTAGCTGTGCCCCCTCGCTCTGGTTCTTTGATGAGTAGTGGCTATGCCCCCGCGCTGTGGTTCTTTGATGAGTAGTAGCTGTGCCCCCTCGCTCTGGTTCTTTGATGAGTAGCGGCTGTGCCCCCTCGCTCTGGCAGTCACAGCTTTGGCTCCTCATACGGAGGAATGATAGAAATGTGTTGGCTTCCCCAGGGTAGGATACATGGCAGTGACGTGTGGACGGTATCGGGAGTGACAACACTTCACCACGACCAAATATCTTCCACTGACAAGCTACTCAGTGCAGAGTGAGATCCCTGAAATAGACACCACTTAAAGCAGAACTCCGGACACAAAAACTTTTCTTTTAAATATATTCCCTAATCCCTAAAAGCCACAAAAGATATAAATCCACTTTGTGTGCCCCGTATCCCTTTCCAACCGCAGATATTACAATGTAAAAGAGCAATGAGATAGCCAGTGCAGAGAGCAGAGCTGAGGGAGGGGCCAAGCAGGCTCCACCCACTACAGGCTGCCTGCAGAAAACTACAAGAGGGGGCGGAGACAAGACCAGTCCCCCTGCACAAAGAGTGCAGCGCTGCGGGAGGGGCCCAACAGGCCCCATATATACAAATAATACACCCTTCATATATACATATAATACACCCCCCCATATATACATATAATACACCCTCCCAATATATAAATATAATACACCCCCCAATATATACATATAATACACCCCCCCAATATATAAATATAATACACCCTCCCAATATATAAACATAATACACCCCCCCAATATATACTGTACATATAATACACCCCCAATATATACATATAATACACCCCCCCATATATACATATAATACACCCCCCAATATATACATATAATACACCCCCCCAATATATAAATATAATACACCCCCCCAATATATACATATAATACACCCCCCCCATATATACATATAATACACAACCCATTTATACATATAATACACCCCCCATATATACATATAATACACCCTCCCCATTTATACATATAATACACCCCCCATATATACATATAATACACCCCCCCCCATATATACATATAATACACCCCCCCATATATACATATAATACACTCCCCATACATACATATAATACACCCCCCCATATATACATATAATACACTCCCCATATATACATATAATACACCCCCCATATATACATATAATACACTCCCCATATATACATATAATACACTCCCCATATATACATATAATACACCCCCCCCATATATACATATAATACACCCCCCCATATATACATATAATACACCCCCCATATATACATATAATACACCCCCCCATATATACATATAATACACCCCCCATATATACATATAATACACCCCCCCCATATATACATATAATACACTCCCCATATATACATATAATACACCCCCCCATATATACATATAATACACCCCCCCATATATACATATAATACACCCCCCATATATACATATAATACACCCCCCCATATATACATATAATACACCCTCCATATGTACATATAATACACCCCCCATATATACATATAATACATCCTCCCATATATACATATAATACACCCCCCCATACATACATATAATACACCCCCCCCCATACATACAATACACCCCCCCATATATACATATAACCACTTCAGCCCCGGAAGGATTTACCCCCTTCCTGACCAGAGGACTTTTTCCAATTTGGCACTGTGTCGCTTTAACTGCTAATTGCGCGGTCATGCAATGCTGTACCCAAACGAAATTTGCGTCCTTTTCTTCCCACAAATAGAGCTTTCTTTTGATGGTATTTAAATCACCTCTGCGGTTTTTATTTTTTGCGCTATAAACGGAAAAAGACTAAACATTTTGAAAAAAAAAATGATATTTTCTACTTTTTGTTATAAAAAAAATCCAATAAACTCAATTTTAGTCATACATTTAGGCCAAAATGTATTCGGCCACATGTCTTTGGTAAAAAAAATGTCAATAAACGTATATTTATTGGTTTGCGCAAAAGTTATAGTGTCTACAAACTAGGGTACATTTTCTGAAATTTACACAGCTTTTAGTTTATGACTGCCTATGTCATTTCTTGAGGTGCTAAAATGGCAGGGCAGTACAAAACCCCCCCAAATGACCCCATTTTGGAAAGTAGACACCCCAAGGAAATTGCTGAGAGGCATGTTGAGCCCATTGAATATTTATTTTTTTTGTCCCAAGTGATTAAATAATGACAAAAAAAAAAATTTTTTAAAAAGTTGTCACTAAATGATAATTGCTCACAAAGGCCATGGGCATATGTAGAATTGCACCCCAAAATACATTCTACATTCAGCTGCTTTTCTTGAGTATGAGGATACCACATGTGTGGGACTTTTTGGGAGCCTAGCCGCGTACGGGGCCCCGAAAACCAAGCACCGCCTTCAGGATTTCTAAGGGCGTAAATTTTTGATTTTACTCCTCACTACCTATCACAGTTTTGAAGGCCATAAAATGCCCAGATGGCACAAAACCCCCCCAAATGACCCCATTTTGGAAAGTAGACACCCCAAGCTATTTGCTGAGAGGCATGTTGAGTCCATGGAATATTTTATTTTTTGACACAAGTTGCGGGAAAGTGACATTTTTTTTTTTTTTGCACAAAGTTGTCACTAAATGATATATTGCTCACACAGGCCATGGGAATATGTGGAATTACACCCCAAAATACATTCAGCTGCTTCTCCTGAGTATGGGGATACCACATGTGTGGGACTTTTTGGGAGCCTAGCCGCGTACGGGGCCCCGAAAACCAATCACCGCCTTCAGGATTTCTAAGGGTGTAAATTTTTGATTTCACTCTTCACTGCCTATCACAGTTTCGGAGGCCATGGAATGCCTAGGTGGCACAACACCCCCCAAATGACCCCATTTTGGAAAGTAGACACCCCAAGCTATTTGCTGAGAGGCATGGTGAGTTTTTTGCAGCTCTCAAATTTACGCCCTTAGAAAGCCTGAAGGCGGTGCTTGGTTTTCGGGGTCCCGTACGCGGCTAGGCTCCCAAAAAGTCTCACACATGTGGTATCCCCGTACTCAGGAGAAGCAACAGAATGTATTTTGGGGTGTAATTTCACATATTCCCATGGCATGTTTGAGCAATATATCATTTAGTGACAACTTTGTGCAAAAAAAAAAAAAAAAAAAATTTGTCTCTTTCTCACAACTTGTGTCACAATATAAAATATTCCATGGACTTGACATGACTCTCAGCAAATAGCTTGGGGTGTCTACTTTCCAAAATGGGGTCATTTGGGGGGGGTTTGAACTGTCCTGGCATTTTATGCACAACATTTAGAAGCTTATGTCACACATCACCCACTCTTCTAACCACTTGAAGACAAAGCCCTTTCTGACACTTTTTGTTTACATGAAAAAATTATTTTTTTTTGCAAGAAAATTACTTTGAACCCCCAAACATTATATATTTTTTTAAAGCAAATGCCCTACAGATTAAAATGGTGGGTGTTTCATTTTTTTTTTTCACACAGTATTTGCGCAGCGATTTTTCAAACGCATTTTTTGGGGAAAAAACACACTTTTTTAAATTTTAATGCACTAAAACACACTATATTGCCCAAATGTTTGATGAAATAAAAAAGATGATCTTAGGCTGAGTACATGGATACCAAACATGACATGTTTTTTTAAAAGCCTTTAAAAGCCTTTACAAGTTACCACTTTAGATTTACAGAGGAGGTCTACTGCTAAAATTACTGCCCTCGATCTGACGTTCACGGTGATACCTCACATGCATGGTGCAATTGCTGTTTACATTTGACGCCAGACCGACGCTTGCGTTCGCCTTAGCGCGAGAGCAGGGGGGGACAGGGGTGCTTTTTTTTTTTATTTATTTTTTCTTTATTATTTTTTTGCTTTTTTATCTTATTTTTAAACTGTTCCTTTCATTTTTTTTTTAAATCATTTTTATTGTTATCTCAGGGAATGTAAATATCCCCTATGATAGCAATAGGTAGTGACAGGTACTCTTTTTTGAAAAAATTGGGGTCTATTAGACCCTAGATCTCTCCTCTGCCCTCAAAGCATCTGACCACACCAAGATCGGTGTGATAAAATGCTTTCCCAATGGCGCTGTTTACATCCGGCGAAATCTAAGTCATGAAATGCTCGTAGCTTCCGGTTTCTTAGGCCATAGAGATGTTTGGAGCCACTCTGGTCTCTGATCAGCTCTATGGTCAGCTGGCTGAATCACCGGCTGCATTCTCAGGTTCCCTGTTGAGACAGGAGAGCCAGAGAAAAACACGGAAGTCGGTGGGGGGGGGGCATTCCCTCCCACTGCTTGTAAAAGCAGTCTAGAGGCTAATTAGCCGCTAGGATTGCTTTTACATGAAAGCCGACCGCTGGCTGAAAAGAATGATACCAAGATGATACCTAAACCTGCAGGCATTATTCTGGTATAACCACTCAAAGTCGTGAATGGCGTACCTGAAGACAAAAAAATGGTTAACAATAAAGCACAGTAAACAGTAAAATATAAAAAATTGCATACCTGAAAAACAAACATGATAAAACATAATAACAATAAAACATTGCAGAATAGAATACAGTAAAAAAGAGCAGAACAATAGAGAGAATAGAGAGAGAGAACAATAAAACGACAACTATTTTTTATTTTATATATATATATATATTTTTACACTTTTTTTGTAAATAACTTTTATAACTGTAACCGGTTCCAGGTTCGGGTCTCTCAAAATGCGATGGCATCTTGGGAGACCCTGTGAAAGTGTGCCTAGTCTGTGCAATGCTGTACCCTACGCTAATACTCAACTAGTGAATGGTAGCGTTCAAAACATTCACCAATGCAAAGACCAGGATTGTCAGGACAGGAGGGACAATAATAGCGGGTGTCACGCCTATATCCGCGCTTGCTGCAGACACAACATCTTTTTTGGGGGGGTTCGTTGGGTAGGGGTACTCGGGAGGACATAAAGAAAATGCCTCTCATGCAGCCGACTGCATTTGGTTGGGGATGTGAATGGGGGAAGTACGGGCGCTGCAGAAGTGGTGGGTTCCCAATTAGGATTGGCGAATGCAGCAGAAAGGGCACTATGGGCACGACGGGTCTGTGTTTGTCATCTTGGTGGCAGCGGGACACTACTTGTGCTTGCCACCTCACCAGCTTGAACTGCACTTATGGGACTCGCCACGTCACCAAGTGTTACTGCAGTGCTGGTTTGACTATGACCGGGGTGTACTAGGCCGCTGGCGCTTGCCAGTTCACCAAAACGCTACTAAAAAAAACTGTTAGCGATCGCAGGGATCAGGCCTGTCTCTGCGAACTCTGCAGTTATGCGTTTAGTGTTTTGTAAGTGACAGTGATCGATCGATACTGCACTTGGGTGGGCTGGGCTGGGCCGGGCGGAGGGGCAAAACGCAGGTGCTAGCAGGTATCTGGGCTGATCCCACTAACACTGCGTTTTTGGGAACCCTAAACTGCTGGGGACGCCAGTATAGATCTGATCGGATCAGATATTGATCCGTTCAGATACTATACCACTAAGGGAGGTGTACGGTGCGTGCGTGGGTGTTAGCGGTACTGGTACTAACCTGACGCTGCCTGGGGCAGGTGCTTGCCAGTTCACCAAAACGCTACCAAGAAAACTGTTAGCGATCGCAGGGATCAGGCCTGACTCTGCGAATGCTGCAGTTATGCGTTTAGTGTTTTGTAAGTGACAGTGATCGATTGATACTGCACTTTGGTGGGCTAGGCTGGGCCGGGCGGAGGGGCAAAACGCAGGTGCTAGCAGGTATCTGGGCTGATCCCGCTAACACTGCTACAGATACTATAGCACTAAGGGAGGCGTATGCTGCGTGCATGGGTGTTAGCGGTACTGGCGCTAATCTGACGCTGCTTGGGGCGACGCATATCACCGCCGGGCGATCAGGGGGCTAAACTTTTATTAGGTAATAAACGGCGGGTGCCCTGACACTATAAAAAATAAACAAACTAACCAGCGTCACCCATAACAGTTATATGGTGATCACTGGTGAAAGGGTTAACTAGGGGACAATCAAGAGGTTAAAACATTTATTAGGTAGTATATGGGGGTCCCTGTCGCTATAAAACGCTGACGGCGAACCTAAATATTTACCTCCCTAACTAGCGTCACCAGTGACACTAATACAGCGATCAGAAAAATGATCGCTTAGCGACACTGGCGACGGGGGGTGATCAAGGGGTTAAAACTTTATTAGGGGGTACCCTAGACCTAAAGGGGGCCTAACAGTAACTGCCCTACCACACTAACTGTCACAAACTGACACCAATGCAGTAATCAGAAAAAATAAAAAATAAAAACTGCTTGGTGTCAGTGTGAAAGGGGGGGGGGAGGGGTGATTAGGGGGTGATCAGGGGCTAAAGGGGGGTGTAAAGTATGCCTGGAATGTTCTACTGTGTGTGTTTGAGTAACTCACTCGGATGTCTTCTCTCCTCAGCGCCGGAACGGAAAATACCGAGCCGAGGAGAGATGACATCACATCCCCAGCCTCTGTGTGCTATACAGAGGCAGGGGAAGATTCTCATTGGCTGGGAGCGATCGCGAGGGGGGGGGGCCACGAATGGATGGCCTCCCCCTCATCTCTGAACGCTCCCAGACCAAAGCCGACCGCCTCGGGCACCGGGGGGGGGAGGTCCGATTGGACCCCCAGCCCGTGGGAAGGCAAGGACGTACCTGTATGTCCTTTTGCCTGCCCGTGCCATTTTGCCGCAGTATATCTGCGTTAGGCGGTCGGCAAGTGGTTAAACAGCTTTTTCACAAAAACTGTAGAAGATATCAAACTAAAAAGATATAGCCAGATAGCTGAATATTTTGTAAACATTTTAAAGTTTGTTTGGCGTCTGTAGGTGAAAGTATGAAGGAGCTGAAACTTTTGAGAGCGGAAGAAGATTTTAGGGTCTGAAGCATGCTCTCATTGACTTCAATGTTTAAAAAAAAGTGTTAAAAAGCTTAATATTTTAAAAAGTATAAATATTAGAAAAAAAGTTGAAAAAGTACCATCATCAGCTGAAAGAGATAAACATTTTAAAAGTTGAATGGTTTTAATAGCTGAAAGTATGCAGAAGTTACGCAGAGCCAAAAAACATACGGAATAAAAAAATTAAAATTAAAAATAAATAAAATCAAATAACAATAGTGGGACTGCTGAAGCACTCCCACTAACTAGAAAATGCGTTTCCTGGAGAAAATGCGTGGGAATGCTGAATTGCTAAAACGACCCCTATCAAAACTGCCCCATCATATTGCCACCATCAAAACTGCCCCCATCAGAATTGCCCCATCATATTGCCACCATCAAAACTGCCCCATCATATTGCCACCATCAAAACTGCCCCATCAGAATTGCCCCATCATATCCCTCTATTATAAATCATGTACATGGTGTGTCTGTCCCCTCCCCCGGGCTCTGTAATCAGAGCTGAGATGCTCCAGCCGCCTCCCCCACCGCCCATCACTGTGTATAACAGAAGCTTTGGTAACCATGGCAACAAAAGCCATTAAAATGAAATTTCCTGAAATGATCACTAAACTTAAATAGCTTTTTCACAAAAACTGTTAAAATATATCAAACTGAAAAGATATAGCCAGATAGCTGAATATTTTGTGAACATTTTAAAGTTTGTTTGCCGTCTGTAGGTGAAAGTATGAAGGAGCTGAAAATTTTGGGAGCGAAAGAAGATTTTAAGGATCTGAAGCATGCTCCTATTGACTTCAATGTTAAAAAAAAAGTGTTAAAAGCTTAAATTTTAAAAAGTATAAATAGTAGAAAAAAAGTTGAAAAAGTATCATTATTAGCTGAAAGAGATGAACATTTTAAAAGTTGAATGATTTTAATAGCTGGAAGTATGCAGAAGTTACGCAGAGCCAAACAACGTACGGAATCAAAAAATTTAAATTAAAAATAAATAAAAACAAACAACAATAGTGGGACTGCTGAAGCATTCCCACTAATGATATGTACAGTTTTACTAACACATGTCAGAGCTACAAAATTGTGTTCTCCTGTGTTTTACCACCAGTCACTAAGGGGTTAATGAACAATGAATCTAGCTGGGCGGTGTGTTGTAGCGTCTCCCTGGACTGTATTGGTAATTTTCAGGAAAAGGTGAACTTGGCCTTTAATTCACAAACCCAACACACCGAGATAAAAACGCTGATTTATTTCCAACAAAGTGACCGGTAATTTTGGCCAACTGACAAATCACTGGATCTATTTTTAGCTCAGGTCAGTGAGATCTGAAAATGAAAGACAAGCAGATAAAGTCCAGTCCCAACCCCCATCTCCAGACATTTTATTTTTATATATTTATTTTTTCAAAGCGATTGTTAATTTTGGCCAGCTAAACAAAAATGTTGGATTTCTTTTTAGCTGAGATCAGTGAAACTTTTAAATTTAAAACAAGCAGATAAAATCCCCCCCCCCCCCCCTATACACCTCTATGTAGTGAAATGTAGGGATTCACTCTCCAGTAGTCATACATTGGGCCAAACAACATGAGAAAACTAACCCTTGGCTGACATTACATTTGCAATGCAGTGCTGCTGGCAGGAACAAGCAGTTTGCAGCAGTGCGGTTAAGCGAGGTGCATCCTAACTGCCACTGATGACATCATAGTGGAGACATTTACATCATAGTGGAGACATTTCTCAGCTGATATAATCATCCTCCCTGCTGTGTGTAGTTCAGTTTGAGCTAGACTCTTGTACAGAGCACACCTGTGAGCTGTTGTGAGAATCCTCATTCAATTTGCTAAGCAAATATTCAGATTTTTTCTGATTAGCTAAGCGAATACTTATAGATAAGATAAAAATCTAATTCTTTGTCACTTTTCTCTATTCTTTGTGACAAATTTGGAAAATGAGCCTTTTTAAAGCGTTTGTAGTTGTTTTCTGCTGTGTGTACCTGGCATGTGGTGTAGAATACGCTCATGCCCGACCAATATACACCCGTCTGGATGCTACAGCCGGCTCTAAAGTGGTGATCCCATGTGTGGTCACCACCAATCATCTGTCTGGTGCAAGTAGTGTTAGGATCGAGTGGGGAATGACTCCGGAAGGAGACGGTCCCTTCTCACCTATCCTGTACCAAGATATTATCAACCTGCAGGAGGACCAAAGTGAAAGGTTTCATCTGGGTCTGACCCGCTCAGATGAAGAGGATTGTTCCTTGGTCATCAGCCCGGTCCTGCAAAGAGACAGCGGAACCTACGAGGTCCGCCTCACCGTGGACAACGTCCCGCATCACCCATTCAAGAAAGTCATCATTCACGTGACTGGTAAGTGTTACAGGTTTTGGTTTATTGTTCATTCTATGGGGGTCTTCTCCTGCTTTGGGGGGAGGGGGATCTACTGAGGACCAGGCTGGGCAGGTACAGCTCAGAGTACTTTTGGGCTGCTGGGTAATATGATAACCCTTTCCCTGCCAGTTTTCTCCCCAAAACACACATCTTATACCTAAAAATCATCAACACAGGAGACGTCTGGTCATTACAATCTGATGTATTGTATCTCATCACTTCTCACACTATACAAATATAGGGACCATCACACTATACCACCTATAGGGACCAATACACTGTACACCTATAGGGACCAATACACTGTACACCTATAGGGATCATTACACTATACACCTATAGGGATCATCACACTATACACCTATAAGGATCATTACACTATACGCCTATAGGAACCATCACACTATACACCTATAGGGACCATCACACTATACACCTATAAGGATCATTACACTATACACCTATAGGGACCATTACACTATACACCTATAAGGATCATTACACTATACGCCCATAGGAACCATTACACTATACACCTATAGGGATCATTACACTATACACCTATAGGGATCATTACATTATACACCTATAGGGGCCATCACACTATACACCTATAGGGATCATTACACTATACGCCTATAGGAACCATTACACTATACACCTATAGGGATCATTACACTATACACCTATAGGGATCATTACATTATACGCCTATAGGGATCATTACACTATACACCTATAGGGATCATTACACTATACACCTATAGGGATCATTACATTATACACCTATAGGGATCATTACACTATACACCTATAGGGACCATTACACTATACGCCTATAGGGACCATTACACTATACACCTATAGGGACACTGACACTACGACCAAAAATGTCATCTATGGTCCAGTCTGCCACTATCAGTAATGCAGCAGTCTTTGTTTTCCTGAGTCCCCCATCCCCCATAATATCTTATTACCTGTCAGGAAGTCTGTTTACTAAAACAAGCTCTCCAGCAAAAGTGACAGTTACAACGGTCAGCTGGTATTTATTTCTGAAAAAACCTTTATCGCAAAGGACACATACACACAAATGAACAATGCTGCTGTCCAATGGTTGCTACATTGCTCCTCTATAGTTACAGTGGCAGAGTGAATGTAGCCACCGGTGGCAGCCCGTGCATTGTGGGCGCCGCCCCCTCTGACACCTCCGCCGCCCTCCCTATTCATGTGCCCGGCCCCTTTCAAGACAGCGGACACATGAAATACTACGACGGCGATAGGTGTATTTTGAAGTATGTGATTATAGCCAGAGGCTCTAATAGGCTTCAAAATAAGGTGGGCTCGGGGCGCAGAGCACTGTGTCCCGATCCCACCCTGTTGTGTGGCATTGCAAATTAATTTACGGTTCAGTATTTTTCAGTTTGTTTGCGCCCCCCCAAAAAATTATTTTTCGAGCACCAACCGCCACTGGTAGCCACCCTAGGACAGGAGGAGTGTTACTGGCCAATCACTGGCTGAAAATAAAGGAATAGTCTGTAAAAAGATAACTAATGCACCCACCACACCTAATGACTGTAAGCCCGGGTTCACACCTATGCGAATTAGATGCGGCTTACACCGCATCTAATTCGCAGGACATTTTAAAATACATTCATATGAATGTATCTGGTTCACATATGTGCGTTGCATTCGCACTGCGCATTGCACAAAAAACGTGTGCGTTTTTTGGGCATTGCGGTGCGAACTACAAGCCTATTATCTCCTATGGGAACGCATCTGATTCGCAGATGCATTGCGTTCTGAACAAGGATTTTCTCTTTCTCCTCACTACACCTCCCCCTCTCCCCCCCCCCCTCCCTCCCCCTCTCCCTGCTCTCTAATCCTGAGCAAAAACGCAATGAATCCTTGAACAGGAGATTGTTATCTCCCCAGTGAAACCTGAGCTTCAATTCGCACCGCACATGTGTGAAACCAGGCTAAAGCTGTATGATACCTGACATTTTTGTTTGTATAACAGATTGTAATGACAAGTAGATGTATCGTTATATTAAAATGGGACCTGAATACACTTGAATATAATAAATAAAAAAAACAAAACAAAACAAAAAAAAAAAAATATATACCCTAACTGATTTGTAAATATATGAAAGATGATTTTATGTTGTGTAGATACCCAACATGGCATGTCAAACTACAATACTTAAAAAAATCTCCATAGGCAATACAAGTTACAGAGGACAGAGGAGATCTATATTACCCTCGCTCTGACGTTCATGGCGATATCTCACAAGTGTGAACACCGCTTACATATGTGGGCGCGACCTACGTATGCGTTCACCACTGCACATAAACACATAAACAGGGGGGGGGGGGAGGGGGGACTTTATGTATATTATTATTGATATTAAATTTTTTCGATTTTTATACTATTCCTTTACAAAAAAAGTGATCCCTTTCACAAGGAATGTAAACATCCCTTGTGATACAAATAAGCAGTGACAGGTCCTCTTTATGGAAAGATCTGGGGGTCAATAAGACTCTCCTCTACAATGGAAAGCATTAGATAAAAATAAAAAAATAATAAATAAAAAGACCTGATTTGTCCTTGTCATAGCCAATTGGATCAGGGACATTTGGAATAGATTTATAGTCATGAATGGAAACTGGTTTGTTGAACATTATAGCTCATTATTTGGACATTTAAGTGAATTTCCTTTGTTTTTATTTCATCAGATCCCATGTCCACTGAGACCGCTGATACCGAGACGGTCAGGGAGGACCAAAGAAACGTGAGAATACAATGGGAGACCCCTCCAGTCACTTCCACTGAGACCGCTGATACCGAGACGGTCAGGGAGGACCAAAGATACCTGGAAACACAATGGGAGACCCCTCCAGATGCTTCCTCTGAGACCGCTGATACCGAGACGGTCAGGGAGGACCAAACCAACCTGGAAACACAATGGGAGACCCCTCCAGTCGCCTCCTCTGAGACCGCTGATACAGAGATGGTCAGGGAGGACCAAAGATACCTGGAAAAACAATGGGAGACCCCTCCAGTCGCCTCCTCTGAGACCGCTGATACCGAGACGGTCAGGGAGGACCAAACCAACCTGGAAACACAATGGGAGACCCCTCCAGACGCTTCCTCTGAGACCGCTGATACAGAGACGGTCAGGGAGGACCAAACCAACCTGGAAACACAATGGGAGACCCCTCCAGTCGCCTCCTCTGAGACCGCTGATACCGAGATGGTCAGAAAGCATCAAAGAAACCTGGAAACACAATGGGAGACCCCTCCAGTCGCCTCCTCTGAGACCGCTGATACAGAGATGGTCAGGGAGGACCAAAGATACCTGGAAAAACAATGGGAGACCACTCCAGTCGCCTCCTCTGAGACCGCTGATACCGAGACGGTCAGGGAGGACCAAACCAACCTGGAAAAACAATGGGAGACCCCTCCAGACGCTTCCTCTGAGACCGCTGACACCGAGACGGTCAGGGAGGACCAAACCAACCTGGAAAAACAATGGGAGACCCCTCCAGACGCTTCCTCTGAGACCGCTGACACCGAGACGGTCAGGGAGGACCAAACCAACCTGGAAAAACAATGGGAGACCCCTCCAGACGCTTCCTCTGAGACCGCTGATACCGAGACGGTCAGGAAGCACCAAAGAAACCTGGAGATACAGAGGGAGACCCCTTCAGTCACTTCCACCGAGACCGCTGATACCGAGACGGTCAGGGAGGACCAAAGTGATGTGGAGATACAGAGGGAGACCCCTCCAGACACTTCCTCTGAGACCGCTGATACCGAGACGGTCAAGGAGGGACAAAGAAACCTGGAGATACAGAGGGAGACCCCTCCAGTCACTTCTACTGAGGAGGTCCCCATGATGTCTCCAACAATGACAGTGACAACGACAACAACAATGGAGACTACTACTACAGGAAAACTAGTTATTGATCCCGATGTGAAATTTATCACCAAGATCATCGATCAACTGCAGAGAAATAAGCTCTCTCCATTAGTGTGGACCTTTGTTGGAGTCGGTGTTCTACTGCTAATCGTCTTCGTTGCAGTAGGACTTTACTTCAGGTAAGTTATTGCACATTCTTCATAGGTTTTCTCCATTACACGTCTTCATGCTATCACCCACTTTATCTGAGCCCTCCCCCCTCCCAATATTTACCACTTTTCCTATAGGTGGGCAGTTGATCAGACCGAGGCGGTGTGTTTTCTGTACTTATTGCCCGGGGTTTAGCAGCACAAGCCCCTCACTGGTCATCATGAGATTAAAGCACCTCTAACATTTGTTCTATGGGGGAGGGGTGAATGAACTGAGGCTGCTGGTAACAGTAACAAATGGGGTGATGGCGTGTGACTATTTGTTTTCTATCAAACACAGATTTAAGTGGCGTCAGCTATTAATTCTGAAAATTTTTGCTGGTTTATGGACACATTCTTATAACATTTCTTTATCTCCACAGAATTTGTTGCTGCTGCAGAGCAAGAAAGGGGGACAGTCTAAAGACAATGGAAGAAGGACTCCTAGAGATGGGAGGCGCAGAGGAAAAAGATGTCCCGGCGGTGATGGAAGAAAGATGCACAGCAAAGGATGAAGTATGCATCGTGATGGAAGAAGATGATGAAAGCGGAGATATGGAAGGAGGAATCACTGAGAGGAACAAAATGCACACACAGCTGACTGAAGTGTGCACAATAATGGAAAAAAAACACACATCGACGGAAGAAGTTGCAGCGATGGAAGAACTCTCAGTGACTAAACAAAAACTTGCAGAGGCGCAAGAACTGGTAGTGAGGGTACAAGAACTTGCAAAGATGCAAGAAAAATTAGCAGAAACTAGAAAAGAAGAACTGGCAGTGAAGGAAAATGAACTTACGGCAACGCAAAAAAGATTGGCAGACAAAGAAAAAGAGTATATAGAAATACTCATAGAGGTTGAAGAAGGAGTCACTGCAATGAAAGAAGAACTATCAGTGACTAAAAGAGAACTGGCGGCGAGGGAACAAGAACTCGCAGCGGCGCAAGAAGAACTTGCAAAGATGCAAGCTAAATCTGCAGAGAAAAAGAAGAGCCGGTGGTCACTAAGAAAGAAGTGAGGGAAGAAGACTTAGACTAAAGAGGAGGTCTGCCAAATTTTTTTTTTTTTAAAAGTCAGCAGCTACAAATACTGCATCTGCTGAGTTTTAAAATAAGGACACTTACCTGTCCAGGGCGCCCGCGATGTCAGCACCAGAAGCCGATCGATCCCTCGGCCCTCGGCTCTCGCCATCTTCGGTAAGGGATTCAGGCAGTGAAGCCTTGAGGCTTCACTTCCTGGTTACCTACTGCGCATGCGCGACTCGCGCTGCGCGATGTCACTGGTCCCTGCTGTCTTCTGGGACCTGAGTGTCTCCCAGAAGACAGCAGGTGGGGGGGGACGGACGGAAGGGGCGTAGATACCGGCAGCTGGCTCGGGTATCTATGCCCGGAAGTGAGAGCAAAATACCTGTATTAGACAGGTAACTGCTCCCCCCCTGAAAGGTGCCTAATGTGAGACCGGAGGAGGGGAGGGTTCAGAAAAGCGGAAGTTCCATTTTTGGGTGGAACTCTGCATAAAGACTAAAAAAGAACTTGCAGAGAAAGAAGAAATGTATCAAAAAACAATCAAAATAATTGAACAAGGAGTCGCAGCAATAGAAGTAAACGTCGCAACGACAAAAGAACTAGTAGCCGTGACGAAAGAAGAACTTGGGGTGACAGAGGAAATGAATTACAAACGCATAATAATGGAACGAAGAGTTGCAGCGATGGAAGGACCAGAAGAGGAGTAAGGGAGGCCGTACATTATACAATTTTCTACAACTAATGACTCATCAGCAGTCGGCGGCTTTCCCGCTGACAGCTGAATGAAAACCAAAGAATTGCCAGCTATAAAATTTTAAGATAAGATAAATCAGTGTGGGGGTCAATCCATACCAGGCCCTTAGGGTCTGGTATGGATTTTAAGGGGAACCTCACGCCAAAATTAAAAAAAATAATGCTTTGGAGGCCCAAAATCCATATCAGACCTTTATCCGAGTATGCAGCCTGGTAGTCCAGGAAAGGGGGGGGAGGGGGACGAGTGAGCGTCCTTTCCCCCCTACCTCCTGAACCACACCAGGCCACATGCCCTCAACATGGGGGGTGCTTTGGAGTATGGGGCTCCCCTCCCCCAAAGTACCCTGTCCCCATCAACATGGGGACAAGGTGCTTTCGGGGTGGGGGAGGGGAGCCCCTCTACCCCAAAGCACCCCCCATGTTGAGGACATGTGGCCTGGTATTGTTGGGGGTGGGGGACTGGGCGCTCGCTCGCCCCTCCCTTTCCTAGCCTGCCAAGTTGCATGCTTTGATAAATCTCTGGTATTCATTTTGGTAGAACCCACATAATTATTTTTTTAATTTTTGGAGTGAGGTTTCCCTTAAAATCCATACCAGACCTGATGGGCATAGTATGGATTGGGGGGAACCCCATGCTGATTTATCTTCAAATTTTAATGCTGGCAATTCTTTTGTTTACATTCAGTTAGGGATGCACCAATACCATTTTTTAAATACCGAGTACCAATACTTTTTCTCAAATACTCACCGATACCACATACCAATAGCTATCCCCTAGGAAGAGTAGGTAGAGGGGTGGTTTGGTGGACAGTATTTTGGGGACTTTGTGTGTTTTACATTGTGTGGGGACATTGGGCCGGTGATCAGTGTGTAAAAAGCTGTAAAAAAACAGCTCATAATCACTGATCACCGGCCGGCTGCAGAGATCCACGGATGTTGTCAGTGAGGAGAGGAGAGCCGATCTCCTAGCAACCAGCTCTCTATTTACATCACATGACGTCATGTGATCAGGAGGGCCAATCACAGAGCCCTCCTGCCGATCAGAGATGCGCCGTGTCCAGGTGGCACGAGCGCATCAGGATCGCGCCACGAACGGCTTGCTATGGGTGGCAGATGCAGAAGAGGAGGAGCTGAGAGTGCCAGTCGGTGACCCCAGAAGAGGAGGAGCTGAAGAGTGCCAGTCGGTGACCCCAGAAGAGGAGGAGCTGAGGGTGCAAGATGAACTCCAAATTGCTCCATGCTTTAGATAGATGTACACACACACACAACCAAATTAGGAGAGAGTAGATCGCACACACAGATTATAGGATGAGGCCGTACTACAAACATACATCCAACATTAGAAAAAGGATGACTAGCATCCAGTAGGGTAGCTTAGTGTAGTTAGTGTAGGTCCTGCCCTAGAAGAGTCTACCTTGCCGTGGTGGGCAGGCTTGGAATCTCTTGGTCAAAAGTGTGTCAGCGAATGGGGCGATCACTAGATCTTCACTTCTGGCCAATTGATTCTACCAAAGGACTCTTGGTTTAATCCGAGTATATAAAGTTGGAAAAGGAAAAAAAATGTGTACAGGTCCATAATTATACTTTCATAAACACACAATAAAAATTTGTTATATTTACATTTGAATTGCTTCCTCTTTTATTTAATCCTTTCATGACCGGGGTGGGGGGGGAGGGGTCATTACCACTTGGATGCACAGGCCACATTTGCAAGGCTGGAAGGGGCTCTATGGCTACTTCTTCCTCTTCTGGTGAGTGTAGGGATGTGTAATAGGCGTTTATGTATTAACATTAGGGGTGCGCATCTTCACTGGTCTCACCATTTAATTTCGATTATCTTGTCCACGATTCGATTAGATTCCGCGATGCACCACGATTAATACCCAAGTGCCCATGGTTTTCAACTTGTCATCAAAAAATTAATTCAAGCAGTCAGAAATTGAAGAAATATATTTATTTTTATCTGCTATTTAAAAAAAAAAATTACACAATGTTTGTGAAAAGATCACCAAGACAAGACATAAACCAATAATGAAATAATAATAATTATAAAAAAGGTATTGTAATGTAAAATCATTTTTATAGAATGAAATATTATTATAATTGCACTTACTGAATAAAATATATGTGCGACCGACTGTATGGCCTGCGCTGCCGCCAGCCTGAGCCAATCTATTATTGACACAAATGAAATGACAACGTATTCCATTAATTATGGTTTTATGACTACAAGTCATTGTCTTAGTGATAGATTCACATCACACAACTTCATTGATACCTTTTTGTATGATTTTAGTTATGGTTTTGCTCATCGTCACACTACCTCACACATGCAATGTGTGGCATCATGGCTGCATACCATGCGCAACCACGATGCCATGCATTGCATGTGCGGGGCGGTGATGATGAGAAAAACCATAAATCATCAAAGGAAGCAATGAAGTTGTGATGTGAATCAAATCAATCACTATAATAAGACCTACCATAAACCATCATTAATTACATGGCACGGTCACTTTTATGTTTAGGTCCACCATCATTATTATTTCAAATTACTAGTCATAATTTGGCATTTTTTTTCACTGCAATGAAGTCCACATGAATGGTGGTGCATCGGATACATTATATATACTACTAGTAGAGTTATATATACTCAGGGCTTTTTTTTTTAGGTGCAGGAACTCAACCACGACCCCCAAAAAACCCTTCCCACCCCCCACCTCCCCCACTGGATGATCACACCCACAATTTGATGCGATTTGGAGGTCAAATTCCACCAGCAGTGAGAGGGTCTTAAAGGGGCAGGATCATCCAGTGGGGGTGTTGGGCTCTGCACTGTATCCTGGGCACCTGCATCTCTCTTGCCCCCATCTTACACTCATTGGAAGACAAACTGTCACTGGTAAACAGAGAAGCCGGACTTCTGTGTTTACAAGCAACAGAGGTGAACAGGAAGAAGAGGGCCTGAGTCAGAGGTGATGGAACTGAGTAGGCGCGCGCAAGGGGTGTGCCAGGTGGGCACACCCTAATCCTTGGGTTGGCAACCTGTCAATGGTGTGCAGGTGACTGGTAAACCGAAGTCCTTCCTTGCCCACTCTCAGAACCTGGACTGGAGAGGTGGCGGGGGTGGAATTTAGTGAAACCAATCTGTATTTTCCTCCTGCAGCATCTGAAGCTAGGCTTCTCCTCTCCCTTTTGTCAACATTCAGCTGCCACAGGAGGAATATATAGGGGATCGGTACTAATATATGCCACCCCTCCTTTTCCTGTTCCTCTTCCTTCTGTTGCCCTGGTCCCCCATGTGCTCCCATGCTCCCCCTTCTTCCCGTTGTTTCAGGCTGGAGAGCGGGGAAGAGGCCGGTAAATATGTCAAACGCATATGTGTTGGAGCTTTGAATGCAATAGGCTGCGCACACCTATGGCCCTGTATATACTACTAGTAGAGTTAGTTATGTCAGGACCGGACAGTGAGTGTCTGTTCTAGTAGAAGTGTACCTGATGAAGATGATGATTGATGATGATGCTGGCACTGCTGCCTGCTGGACATGGACGGTCTATCTCCTGCTGCCCACGGCAGCCTATGAGGACTCTGAGGAGGACAGTATTCTTCTGGGACTTGGCTTGGGTAGGAGGACGGAGGCTCGGGTCTCCCCCGTAGCAAGACACTGTAAGCCGAGGAGGAAGGCTCTGGGGACCGGGACTCGCCTGAAGTCAGGGACACTAGCTCGGCGCGCCGCTCCGGCTCCACGTGTCTGTCTCACACTTGCAGCCAGCGCAGTCCGTACACAACGCGACACAAGGAAGCAGGGGATGATGTCAGCGGGAGGCGGGAAAAGCCAGGGCGGCTTACTTCCACAGGTCTTTGGCGGCTTTCGGCTCCGTTCAGTCTCAGAGGCGGGGCATAGCGCGGCACGAGTGTGACGTCATCCGAACATCGATTATTCCAATCGTAGCATCGATGCCGCATCGTATATGGCCGAATCGCGATGCATCGATTAATTTCAACAGCCCTAATTACCATGTGTCTTAACCATGTGTGTACTGACAAGCCCCTTATGTGACAGTAGTGACAAGGTCCTCTCAATGGAGACATCAGGGGTCTTCTAGCTTCCCCCCAAGAAGAGGATATATGATTAAATCCTGTAATGAAACATTCCCCTTAAGGGCCGGTGCGGGAACCCTGCGAATCCACTGCCGATTCCCGCATCGCATGTTTCCCGGTGGCAGTTCACACTGCCCTATGCAAACTCCTGGAAGTGTCAGTTAAAAGTTAATGACACCCCCAAATCAGTTCGCACATCGCAGTGCGATCTGCAAACTCGGACAGGAATCAGATCGCAGGGGGGGGGTGTGATCCGATTCTGCTGCAGACAAAAAAAAAAAAGGGTCCTGTGCGAGTTTGATGCAAATTCAGCCATACGATCTTTATGTCTGAAATCGCATTGCGCAGAGATCGCATGTGATTTTCACTGCAGTGCGGTGCGAATCGCATCCGATCTCTGACATCGCACCAGAGTGAACCTGCCCTAACTAGGAAAAGATATAAAGTTCTCAGGGAATTTTATATTAATATATATTCCTACACATTCCCCTCACAAAATATATAGGGAATTCCTTCTTGTTATCCAGGGCTAGAGGATCTGCTGTATTCAGAAGAAGTGTTTTTTCTGCCCTCACAATCTATACTTTAGTATTAAGCCTTTCTCTAGTCTCCAATAAAATTGTAAAATTTTCAATTTTAAAATCTCTTGCTTCTTAAAGAGGAAGTAAATCCTAAAAAAAAAAATACACCCTGCAAGGCAAAGTCATAATGAGCTAGTATGCATAGCATACTAGCTCATTATGAATAACTTACCTCAGATCCCGGAGTGACTTCCGGGTATCAGGGCTCCGGCGCTGTGACTGGTGCGACTCCGGCGCATGCGCGCGGGTGCCGTCAGTGACGGCATGTTCGCCTTCACTAACGACATGCTCAGTGCACCTGCGCCGTTGTCTACGGCACGCATGCGGTTTTTGTAAAATGTCTCCTTAACCATGCAGGTTAAGGAGATATTTCTTGCCCCTACAGGTAAGCCTTAATCTAGGCTTACCTGCAGGTTAAAGTGGTCCCAGAGGGTTTCCAACCACTTTAAAGTGACTGTAAAGCTTTACATTTTTTTCATCAAAATAAACATGTTATTCTTATCTGCTCTGTGTAATGGTTTTGCACAGAGCAGCTCTGATCCTCCTTTTCTCAGGTCCCCCGTCGGCGCTCCTCCCCTTGCCTGCTATGGGGCACTTGTGCGTGCTCGATCCGGAGCCTCACTGTCTTTGTCAATTGTGTAAAAAAACTTCTGCACTTGGTGACTATTAAATGACACAGTGAAAAGAATTGTGACTCTCAGACGATTTTTTTTTCAAAATCTTCGTTCTTTTTCCGTTTATAGCGCAAAAAATAAAAACGGCAGAGGTGATCAAATAACATAAAGAAAGCTCTATTTGTCGGAAGAAAAGGACGCAAATTTTGTTTGGGTACGGCATTGCATGACCGCGCAATTAGCAGTTAAAGTGACGCAGTGCCAAATTGTAAAAAGTGCTCTAGTCAGGAAGGGGGTAAATCCTTCCGGGGCTGAAGTGGTTAAGTGTGAAAAATATGCCAAAAAAAAAAAAACGGAAAGGGGTAAATACTTTTTCAAAGCATTGTATATGACCATTCAGAAAAAAAAGTCAAGTTCTTGTAATTCTATATTAGGAGGTATTTCTGATACACATCTGGAGTTGTCTTAAGACATTTTCTTATAGGCTCCCTTGGATGTTTTTACTGGACTGTCTCTCTGCGCCCATAGACAGCCCTGGGCTAGAACTCACCAAGTATTAATTTCATCACACGAGAGAAATGGAACTGAACAACATGTGCCTCCATATCTGGAAGTACTGAGTGTTTTCCAAGACTTCTGGAAATGTTGGGATTCCTAGTTCCCCCTGCTCAAAGTGGTAACTCCTGCCAGCTGCTACATAACTAGAGGACACAGTAGTGATGAAGGCATGAGAAGAAAAGAACTAACTGTGCTCCATCAGGTGGATCCGGTATAAGTGTGTAGGTGACGGTGCTGCGCCTAAGGCCCCTGTAAACCTTTCCAACAAATTGTATGGAAAAGCTGGCACTCAGCTATGGGCTGAACAGTCTTTATTAGATCACAGGATAAAAACACCACAGGACAGTGTTAATGCCAGTTTAAGCCAGAAAAGCCATTAGTCTGGCAGAAACGCGTTAGCACTGTCCTCTGGCGCTTTAATCCCGTGATCGAATAAAGAAGATTGTAGAGCCCATAGACGAGTGCCGGCTTTTACATACAAGTAGTGACGAAGGGGCTAGAGGACTGTACCAGTGACCACAGCGGGGGGGAGCCACTCCTGGAAATGTGTCCATTTCTACAAATGGAAGTTCATGATCTTTACAGCAGGGATTGTCCTCATGGGTGGCGGGAGGGGTGAGAAGTTCAGGGTACATTCTCGGCATGGAGTCTTGGTGCCAGAATGAATGAACTCCTGTGCATGTGCAGGAGTTACGTCTTCCTGTCAAAATGGCAAAAGACCTGGCAACTTGAAGAGATAGGAGAGAAGGTACTAGCACCAACAAGGGATTTTGTGGATGTAGGTCTGTTGCTAGGGAGGTATTTTCAGACTTTAGTTCAGCAAACTTTAATGGCGCTTGGGTGCCGAACCCAAATCCCATTGAAATCAATGGGAGCCAAATCTGTCAAATCAAAAATGAACATTTTCTGGGCTAAAAGGGTTTTTCAAAAAAATATCAGGGGGATGGGCACTGTCTTGAGGAACATATGCCAGTGCAAAATTTTTTTTTTTTTTTTTAAGAAATTTCTTTTGGCAGGGAGCTTTAAGTCTGGTATGGATTTGAGGGGGGTGCCCCATGCAAAAAAAAAAACCCTGTGAGGTTCCCCAGGAATCCTTGTGCAAAAAAACTAAATAAAAAATGCCTCTAAAAATCCATACCAGATCCTTAATCCAAGCATGCAGCCTGGCTGGTCAGGAAAAGGAGAAACGGGGGGCGCATGCGGCTTCCCCATCCTGAACCATACTAAGCCAAATGCCCTCAACATAGGCAAAATGCTTTCCCAGTGAGAACTCGCCTGGTAAAACACCCTGTCCCCATATTTATGAGGACAAAGGCCTCATCCCCATAACCCTGGCCTGGGGCTTGTGGGAATTGGAAGCCCTCTTTATAAATAAGATACCGATACAAAGTGAATGAGTAAGGAGGTACATAGAAACAAAAAAATACATACAAAAAAATTTAACCTAGAAATAACACCCGAATATTTGCCAAGAAAAAAAATTGTCCCTCATTAATCCATCATCAATAACGATGCCGGCTGACAACTAAATTAAAAACTCAACAAACCCGGTACACCCAGCCAATCTGGATGGTTCAGCTTGGCTTATAAAGGAAGAGGTGGGGATAGTAGTGACGGTGTTGAACAAATATGGCCATGGTCATGACTTGGGTTTGGAAGGAATCACTGGCTCGTCCCAAATTAAGACTGGCCATACAAAATTAAAATCTCCTGGCAGTAAAAACAGAAAGTTTATGCACTAGTCCTATATGTTTAGCTGTGTGGCTGAAGTTCTGCTTTCAAATTCTTGTAGGTCCCAGAAAGGAGATTCCATAGGAATCCAAAAAAGTATAGGAAGAAATAACTGCTGCCACGGAACACCACTACTGTAGATCAGTAGCTGTTCTGGTGGAGAACAGGTTGGGAAAAGTGGACAGAGGAAAGTTATATGGAAGGAACTGTACATATCGAGATCACTTCAAGTGAATACATTTCCTGGTGTCTATGAGAAAATTAGTTTTGGGTCGGCTTTGGGGCTTTTTATTTACAATATAACTTTATTTAAGTAAACAAAATCAACATTTATGTTCTCCAGATCTTTATTTGTGTCAACCTTGTGGAACTGACCAGTGGTCACCAATGAAAAGTGAAATCTGTTACAACCTACCTTGGACTGACCCATTGTCCCTCGTTCTTCTGACTCTTGTTACATTGTTGCTCTTAGTGACCATAGCCATAGCCAGTTTATTCGTGATCAATCTAAACACTCCAGTAGTGAAATCGGCAGGAGGGAAGATGTGTCTGGGGATGTTAACGTCTTTAGCGCTCTCTCTTTTCACCTTATACTGCTATTTTGGCAAGCCTGGAATTATCACATGTATGGTGAGGCAACCCGTCTTTGCCGTGAGTTTCACCATCTGCTTTGCTTGCATCGTGGTCCATGCCTTTCAGATCGTGTGTATTTTCAAGATGGCTTCCCATATGCCAAGAGTATACGACATCTGGGTGAAGAAGAATGGCTCAGACGTCTTCATTGCCGTCAGTTCCGCCATTCAGGTTGTGATCTCCGTTGTGTGGATCGTGGTGAAGTCTCCAAGGCCTGTAGCAGATTATTCCACCTTCCCGGATCAGATCATACTAAAATGTTCCGAGGCCGTATCTGTCGGCTCCATCGCTGAAATAATTTTTATTGCTTTCCTCAGCATGATATGTTTTATCTTCTGCTACATGGGGAAAGATTTACCGGAAAACTACAACGAGGCCAAGTGTATCTCATTCAGTTTACTGGTCTACTTCATCTCTTGGATTGGGTTCTTCACCACGTACATCGTCTATCAAGGGAAGTACCTTGCCGTGGTCAACGTTGGCGCCGTGCTCCTCAGCGTTTTTGGAATCCTAGCTGGATACTCCCTCCCACTTCCTCTCTGTCTCTGGGCTCTTCGCCCGCTGCTCTGTTCTACACTTACCACCCTTCATCCCCCCCCCTGTGGTGTATGGGGTTTTTTTTTTTTCTCTCATGTTTGTTCTGTCTTCCTCTTCCCCGTTCCGCTCCCCCTTGTCTGCCTTAGCCCCTGGGTCTCAAGGCTCGGGCATAGCGCACTGACCCCCGGCCCTGGCTGGCAGGTCGATGTCAGTTGATAATCAACACCCTCATAATATATGTTTTATTATGTACATTTATATGAACCTTTTTCTTATGTTTTATGTCCATTTCCCCTGCGTGGGAATTTGTTATCTGGTTTTCCCTTTTACATATTTCAATAAAAATATTGTACCAGAAAATAAAATTTGAAAACTGGGGCTGGAGGAAACTGTGTCATAGAGCAACCAATCATATTCCAGCTGTAGTGTTTTTTTTTTTTTTAGCTTTATTGAATAGCCCAGTATTATTACATATTAGGGTGTTGACATAAAGGGGATAATTTACTAAAACTGGAAAGTGCAAAATCTGGCGCAGCTCTACATGGTAGCCAATCAGCTTCTAACTTCAGCTTGCTCAATTAACTTGCAGTTTACAACTTTCATTGCTGAAGGCTCCCGTTCTCTCAGGGCTGCTTCCCTGAACTTCTGGTGGTCACAGGAATGTGGACAGGGCAGTTTCCAGTAATGCCCCGTACACACGGTCGGACTTTGTTCGGACATTCTGACAACAAAATCCTAGGATTTTTTCCGACGGATGTTGGCTCAAACTTGTCTTGCATACACACGGTCACACAAAGTTGTCGGAAAATCCGATCGTTTTAAACGCGGTGACGTAAAACACGTACGTCGGGACTATAAACGGGGCAGTGGCCAATAGCTTTCATCTCTTTATTTATTCTGAGCATGCGTGGCACTTTGTCCGTCGGATTTGTGTACACACGGTCGGAATTTCCGACAACAAGGTCCTATCACACATTTTCCGTCGGAAAATCCGACCGTGTGTACGGGGCATTAGTCTCTTAGTTTGGAGAAAGGGAGTGGGAGGACGGAGGAGTAGGAGATTGCCTTGCCATTCTAGTCTATCAGGCTGTGTGTTTCTACTGATGCACACAGTGTAGGGAGGCAGATCTTTAGTCGGAGTTGCTCCATACGATTCTGCGAGAGAAAGGAGCCACCCTGAAACAGGCAGTGGTCATGGCACCAGCCTAAACAGGAGCATAAACAAGGAACAATATGGTAAAGACACTGCATATTCAGTGATTAAATCAGCCGCTGCAAGTGCCTAAAACCATAGGGTGTAAACCTGAATAGGGATAATGATATTTTCTGCACACTTGCATTGGTCCAGCTTGGCACAATGCAAGTATACATACTGTATGCAGGGCTGCTGTTAGAAATCATGGGGCCAAGTAAAGCCTTACCTGACAGGGCCCACGCCTTTGGTAAAATATCAGGGGTCTAAACGGACCCCTGATGTCTCATATTTGAGACAGAGAGGTACTGAGGATAGAGATTCCTCTGTCTCTTTCTCTCCCGCCTCAGCTACACTGGAGATAAATAAATGAATAGGGAGCCTCTGAGGCTTTCTGTTCATTCACAAACTGAAGTATAGTAAACACAACTGACTATGCTTCAGTGATGAATGGATACAGGAGCGATTGGTACCGATAGCTCATTATGTTGATTCAGGAAAGGAAGGGGCCAGTAAATAGGGCATATTTACCTCTCCCCACTCTCCATCCTGAAACAATCCCCCCCCCCGTGTGCCTGCATCAGCAGCTAGCAGACGAGGAGAGGAGGGAAGCTGGCAGTGCTGCAAGGAAGGGGGGCCCAGACAGCAGGGTCGTAGGGGAACAAATACTGATCCCCCCGCTGCCAGAGGGAGAAAAAGGAGGCGAAGCTGACAGCGCTGCAGGAGTAGCCACAACTATTGGCAATAAGGCAGTACAGCCGGCCCTTCTGCTCTACAGGTGCCCGGGCCCAGTACAGGAGAGCTGGCTGTACTGCCTTATCAGCGGCCCTGTACATGCGGGTTAACCAGTTGGCCTCTGTGGAAGCTGTAAATCACTGTAGTAGCTCAAGCTACTACAGTGATGATCAAAATCTTCTTGGTGCCATGCCGAGCAGCTGTAAATGTTACTTATTAATAGGAAACCTTAACCTGGGATGATGCACACAATCGCTTAGATAAAATTAATTTCATATCAGAGGTCCTCCCCAGTAGATCAGAGTTCACCCCTTCACGTCAGAGGTTCCCCATCTTATCAGAGGTCTCCCAATCTTATCAGAGGTCCCCCCCCCATCAGATAAGAGTTCACCCCTTCATGTCAGAGGTCTCCCAATCTTATCAGAGCAGAGCCCCCCCCATCAGATAAGAGTTCACCCCTTCATGTCAGAGGTTTCCCATCTTATCAGATGTCTCCCAATCTTATCAGAGGTCCCCCCCCCATCAGATAAGAGTTCACCCCTTCATGTCAGAGGTTCCCCATCTTATCAAAGGTCTCCCAATCTTATCAGAGGCCCCCCCATCAGATAAGAGTTCACCCCTTCATGTCAGAGGTCTCCCATCTTATCAGAGCAGAGCCCCCCCCCCATCAGATAAGAGTTCACCCCTTCATGTCAGAGGTTCCCCATCTTATCAGAGGTCTCCCAATCTTATCAGAACCCCCCACCGTTCACATCAGGAGTCCCTCATCATGTCAGAGGCCCCCCCCCCAACAGATCAGAGTTTACCCCTTCATGTCAAAGGTCTCCCAATCTTATCAGAGGTCCCCCCCCCCATCAGATAAGAGTTAACCCCTTCATGTCAGAGGTTCCCCATCTTATCAGAGGTCTCCCAATCTTATCAGAACCCCCCACCGTTCACATCAGGAGTCCCCCATCATGTCAGAGGCCCCCCCCCCAACAGATCAGAGTTTACCCCTTCATGTCAGAGGATCCCCATCTTATCAAAGGTCTCCCAATCTTTTCAGAGCCCCCCCCCCCCATCAGATAAGAGTTCACCCCTTCATATCAGAGGTCTCTCAATCTTATCAGAACCCCCCACCTTTTACATCAGAAGTTCCCCATCATGTCAGAGCCCCCCCCAACAGATCAGAGTTTACCCCTTCATGTCAGAGGTTCCTCCATCTTATCAACTTATCAGAGGTTCCCCCCCCCATCAGATAAGAGTTCACACCTTCACGTCAGAGATTTCCCATCTTATCAGAACCCCCCACCTTTCACATCAGAAGTCCCTCATCATGTCAGAGGTGCCCCTCAACAGATCAGAGGTTACCCCTTCATGTCAGAGGTTCCTCCATCTTATCAACTTATCAGAGGGCTCCCAATCTTATCAGAGCCCCCCATCAGATAAGAGTTCACACCTTCATGTCAATTTTTTTGTGCATTGAGGTTGATAATCACATCATAGCCCCCCACTTAACACCAGAGGTTCCCCCATCATGTCAGAGCTTCTTCCATCACATCAGGGTCCTCTCATCCATCTCTGATCTGAACCGAATGTCCTGCTCACGGCTCCCCGGGGGAAACCCAAATAGGGTTTGTGAGGGAACAAACAAAATCAACAGAAATTTTTTAAATCGATTGCTAAGTTAAAAGGTTGAAGGTTGGACCCGGATTGATCCAATTTGCTGAGATAGATTTTTATACCTTTTTGGCCATAGTGACAAAAAAAACAAAAATAAAAAAACAACAGATTTTCTTGCATCTTGTGTATCAGTGCTACTCAATCACCCACACAACCTTTTCACTGTTTTTTTTTAACCTATTTAGAGTTACTTTGCTGTTGTTGTTCTGCACTAAATACAGTCTGTGTTGTGTACTATTTCTGAGTATATTGTGTGTTTGATGTGTGTGTATTGACTTTAATGCTGGATAGTTTTTGGCCAACAACAACAACATATCTGTTAATCAGACACTTGCTTATCAACCTCAATGCACAAAAAAATTGTAATAAGTTAATCTGTGGTCATGTTTATTGGAATTCCACCCAGTAGAATCTTGACTATCGCAATGAGCAAAGGGATCAGGGAAACCTTCTTAAACTCAGTATTCTGACCTTATCTGCTGGGCCATCACCTCTGGCAAGGTCTGGGAGCCTTAGCTGTGACAGCTCAAGTGTCCTGGTCCCCATGATGAACGATGTTGGAGTGTGCTATGCTTGACTAGACTGTTGTCCTTACAGACAAGACATCTCCACCTGTCTCTTACTGGTGGGCTCCACATAGAAAAAGGAGGATGTGTCAGCTGGGCACGCCTCTTCTGCATGGCAGAAAGTACCCTTTGCCAGGTGGCCCTGTGCTCCCCTGGTTTGTCAGCAGGCTGATCACACTAGGGGGAGATATAGTACATCCAGAAGCCTTTATGAGATTCAGGCGATAGGTCCTCCTGCTGTGGCTGGTGTTTATTGAGGCAGTTCCTCCAGATACCTTCCTCGCTCCTATTCTTAACCACTTCAATACCGGCACTTTCATCCCCTCCTGCCCAGGCCAATTTTCAGCACTGTCACACTTTGAATGATAGCTGCACGGTCGTGCAACACTGTACCCATATGGCATTTACAGTATCTCACAAGTAAGTACACCCCTCACATTTTTGTAAATATTTTCTTCTATCTTTTCATGTGACAACACTGAAGAAATGACACTTTGCTACAATGTAAAGTAGTGAGTGTACAGCTTGTATAATAGTGTAAATTTGCTGTTCCCTCAAAATAACTCAACACACAGCCATTAATATCTAAACCGCTGGCAACAAAAGTCAGTACACCCCTAAGTGAAAATTTCCAAATTGGGCCCAATTAGCCATTTCCCCTCCCCCGGTGTCATGTGACTTGTTAATGTTACAAGGTCTCAGGTGTGAATGGGGAGCAGGTGTGTTAAATTTGGTGTTATCGCTCTCCCTCTCTCATACTGGTCACTGGAAGTTCAACATGGCACCTCATGGCAAAGAACTCTATGAGGATCTGAAAAAAAGAATTGTTGCTCTACATAAAGATGGCCTAGGCTATAAGAAGATTGCAAAGACCCTGAAACTGAGCTGCAGCACGGTGGCCAAGACCATACAGCAGTTTAACAGGACAGGTTCCACTCAGAACAGGCCTCCCCATGGTCCACCAAAGAAGTTGAGGTCATGTGCTCAGCGTCATATCCAGAGGTTGTCTTTGGCAAATAGACATATGAGTGCTGCCAGCATTGCTGCAGAGGTTGAAGGGGTGGGGGGTCAGCCTGTCAGTGCTCAGACCATACGCCGCACACTGCTTCAAATTGGTCTGCATGGCTGTCATCCCAGAAGGAAGCCTCTTCTAAAGATGATGCACAAGAAAGCCCGTAAACAGTTTGCTAAATACAGAGTAAGGACATGGATTACTGGAACCATGTCCTGTGGTTTGATAAGACCAAGATAAATTTTTTTTGGTTTAGATGGTGTCAAGTGTGTGCGGCGACAACCAGGTGAGGAGGACAAAGACAAGTGTGTCTTGTCTACAGTCAAGCATGGTGGTGGGAGTGTCATGGTCAGGGTATGCATGAGTGCTGCCGGCACTGGGGAGCTACAGATCATTGAGGAAACCATGAATGTCAACATGTACTGTGACATACTGAAGCAGAGCATGATCCCTCCCTTCAGAGACTGGGCCGCAGGGCAGTATTCCAACATGATAACTGCCCCAAACACACCTCCAAGATGACCACTGCCTTGCTAAAGAAGCTGAGGGTAAAGGTGATGAACTGCCCAAGCATGTCTCCAGACCTAAACCCTATTGATCATCTGTGGAACATCCTCAAATTGAAGGTGGAGGAGCACAAGGTCTCTAACATCCACTAGCTCTGTGATGTCGTCATGGAGGAGGGGAAGAGGACTCCAGTGACAACCTGTGAAGCTCTGGTGACCTCCATGCCCAAGAGGGTTAAGGCAGTGCTGGAAAATAATAGTGGCCACACAAAATATTGACACTTTGGGCTCAATTTGGACATTTTCACTTAGGGGTGTACTGTATTTTGGTAGTATTTAATCACCCCTGTTTTTGTTACTTCTTGCTTAATAAATGAAAAAAATAAAAAAATTAAAAAAAAAAAGACTGAAAATTGTGAAAAAAATGCGGTTTTTCTTAATTTCTGTTATACAATTTTGCAAATAAAGAATCTTTCTTCATAAAATTTAGGCCAAACTGTATTCTGCTCCATTTCTTTAGGGGAAAATAACCCAAATCAGTGTATATTATTTAGTCTGTAGTAAGGTTTTAGAGTCCACAAACTATGGTATATATATATATATATATATATATATATATATATCTGAAAATTGATTAGTACTGCGTCATCATATAACGTGTGGTGGTGATCAGGGACACTGACTGGTGACAGTATTGAAGGGAAAAAAAATACGGGTGTCTTTTTTTTTATCATTCTCTTTCTTCGGTCAGTATGAAGGGCTACTCTTACATTTTCTTTTTCTACTAATCCTAAAGGTTATTTGGCGATCTGTTGGTGTAGCATGCTTTTATTGGCATCTTGCTGAGAAATTGTTTGCCTGACTTAGCATTATCTGCTCGACCATGGAAACTTCTTTCTCTTGTTCCAAAGTGTAGGAGTAATGAGGTTTGGTCCTTCTCCTGTAGATCAGATGGTCTGGTCTTTGCTTTTTTTTTTTTTTGGACCTGTTCTTTGATTGTCCAAATTCCTTATTTTGTTATTTTGAGAATTTTAGTAGTAGTCTTTTTTTGGTCGACCACACCTCGTTGTTACTCTTTTTTCAGGTTATGTTGTTTCAACTATTTTGGTGGATTGCTGATGGGTTCCGAGAGACTTGTACCGAGTCAGGCTCAATGTTCCTTAGGTAGCGTCATTATCTTTAGTGGTAGCATCTCTATCACAGTCTGAAGCACCAGGTTTGATCCTCTGGTCTCCCCTTATTCTTGCCAGCTCCCAGTTTGGGCATTGGTCCTTTAGGTACTTTTGTGTTCCATACCATTTCCAATACCTTGTCAAAGGCTGTTGCCCAGTCCTCCATTGGACCAGTTTAGGACATTCCTATTCTTTCTGAATTCCTGTGTCTATTGATGGATGATGGAGAAAATAAGATTTTTGTACTTCCTGCAAAATCTTTTTCTTCAAGTTTATTGAGGGACACAGGTCTCACTCTTCTGTGTCTCTTTCTGATCCGATGTATTGCGTTTTCTCACTCTGTTGACTAGAGGAGGGTTTATACAGGGGCTGGCTTACAACTTTTGTTTGCCAGTGTCCCAGCCTCCTGGAGGTGGCAGTATAAACCTAACTGTTTCAGAATTCCAGCGTCTCTCAAAATATTTAAAGAAAAAGATCTTACGCCAAGTACAAAAATCTTATATAACCACTTCCATACCGAGCCTATTCCGGAACTCCTCTCCTACATGTAAAAATCATAATTGTTTGCTATAAAATTACTCAGAACCCCCAAACATTATATATGTTTTTTTTTCTAGCAGACACCCTAGGGCAGTAATGGCGAACCTTGGCACCCCAGATGTTTTGGAACTACATTTCCCATGATGCTCCACTACACTGCAGAGTGCATAAGCATCATGGGAAATGTAGTTCCAAAACATCTGGGGTGCCAAGGTTCTCCATCACTGGCCTAGGGAATAAAATGGCGGTCGTTGCAACTTTTTATATCACACGGTATTTGCGCAAACATTTTTCAAATGCTTTTTTTTATAAAAAAAATATAAAAGACAAAAGACTGACCTGATGCTTTCCAGCCGAGATCTCCGCTTTGTTTATATCCGCGGCCCGTGCCTCCGACGCTCATAGATATGACTGGTGGCCATCCGGTGGCGGCAGTTTCCTTCTCCGGGTTCCCAATGGCATGGGAGAGCCGGAAAAGCACCAGAGGGTGGCAGGGGGGGGGAATGTCTCCTCCCGCTGCCTGCAAGAACGATTAATCGGCTGAACTGCCACTATGATAGTTCTTACGGTGCACAGAATCGCCAGCTGCAAAAGATGATATCTGAATGATGCCTGCAGCTATCATTCATATATCACCACTGAAAGTCAAGGATGTCATGTGACATCTTTGGGCTGAAAGTGGTTAAAATAGAAAAGCCAATTGTTCATGATGCACAGGGATTACATCTTCAAGTACTGAGGGGAAAAAAAAACACAGCTTTACTGAATTTAAATCTACAGCTAATCATGTATGTGTACAGCCAAATGTCCCCTTAATTTACTCTTAAGGCTCCGTTCACATCTAGGCGTTTTTCTGCTCTAAGCCTCAGCCCTTTAAACGCCCAACAAGACAAATCCCATTCATGTCAGTGGCCTCTGTTCACATCTGAGCGTTTTGTCGTCTAAAACAAGACGCCCATCGCTCAAAGACTGTAATCTTTTTTGGCAGATTACAGGCATTTTACATTGGTGACCTTTTAACTTTGAAACCACTTGTAAAATAGCAACACCTAGATGTGAACGGAGCCTTCACGTCTAAATTTGAAAACCTACGCCGTGTTTTAGGATGCCATTTGCCTCTGTGGAACACCTCCCTATTCCTGCTGCTATGGAACCCAATAGCTTGCGAATATTCACATACATTATGTGGATTTTGTGGAAAGAGGTACAACATATTATATGGAATTGTCACCTACAGCAGTGGACTCCAAACTGCGGCCCTTTGCTTGCCTCTATATGGCCCTTGGGACACTATTCCTCCTACTGACATCAATGATGAGGCACCACTCCTCCCACTGACACCATTAATAGGGCACAATTCTTCTTACCGACACCATAGATGGGGCACTATTCCTCCTGCTAAGACTAATGATGGGGCATTCTTCCTCCCAATGACAACAGGGCACTATTCCTCCCATTGATGCCAACCATGGGGCATTATTCCTCCCATTGATGCCAACCATGGGGCATTATTCCTCCCATTGAAGCCAACCATGGGGCATTATTCCTCCCATTGAAGCCAACCATGGGGCATTATTCCTCCCATTGAAGCCAACCATGGGGTATTCCTCCTATTGAAGCCAACCATGGGGCACCGGATCCTCTTGCTAAAACCAAACAATGGGGCACCATTCCTCCTGTTAAAATCAGCGATAGGGCAGTGTTTACTACCAGGGATGCTGGAACATTTTCTATTCACACCGACCACATTTCAGCTCCCCAAAAGCCTGAAGGACAGTAAACTGGCCCTTTGGTTAAGTCTTGAGACCTCTGATCTACAGCAAAGCAAACTGGCCTATAAAATAGACCATGGTGTCCAGAAATTCTTCAGTATCAGAAGATGCGATGCCGACCACCTTGAAGGAAAATACGATGTTGGGTATGCACTGTTTTCATGCATCCGATTATGGAAAAATGATGTGGAATTTAGTTCACCTGAAGATTTCATCCTCAGATGTTTATTCACGGTCCATGAAGCAGACGTCTCCATAAAGATCCACGTTTCTCTGACATTTGTTAAAGTTTAGAACATTATCACTTATAATCTTTTGTTTCTAAATGTAAGGCTGCGTTTGGATTAACACCTACATCCAATCGCAGCACCCACTGTGTTTTGAACACGATGCAGTAAAAGCGCACAAAACAAGGCTTCCCCGCACTGCGCTCTGGTGTGAAAGGGCCCTTATTGTTTAGACAAAGGTCACACAACGGGTAAATGAAATACACGTACCACTGCTCTGTTCCAGTTTATCGTTTATTAACTCTTGAAACTACATTGTAGAAAGTCTTATTATTGTGGTCATTTCTTTATTACATGAAACATTTTATAAACATACACAGTAAACTGAAAAAATCTGAAAGGCGATTGTGACGTTTACTGCTTTGATGATAGTGAGTTAGACGGACATATTGCAGGGACACTGCATAATCCATGACTGCTTTCTCTTCTATTTATGTTATTACTATTACAATGCACTAAGTCTGGAGCACATTGGAGGACGCCGTCCTTGAATATTAGTCTGGGCACATGGGAAGAGTGCGCCTTCTATGGCTGTATTAGTCTGGGACACAATGGATGAGTGTGCCTCGTTATCTGTATAAGAATCTGGAACACTGGCTGAGTGCGCCTTCTTAACTGTATTATGGGACACATTGGATGAGTGTGCTTTCCTTGACTGGAATAGAATCTGGGACACATTGGACAAGTGCACTTTCCATGACTATTAGTCTGGGACACGTTGGATGAATGTGCCTTCCTTGGTGGGGATAGAATCTGGGACACATGGGATGACTGCGCCCTCCATGACCGCACATCTGGGACACATTGGTTGAGCGTGCCTTCCTTGACCGTGTGTCTGACACATTGGTTGAGCACTCCTTCCTTGACCCTACGTCTGGGACACATTGGTGGAGAGCACCTTCCTTGACCCTACGTCTGGGACACATTGGTGGAGAGCACCTTCCTTGACCCTATGTCTGGGACACATTGGTTGAGCACGCCTTCCTTGACCCTACGTCTGGGACACATTGGTTGAGTGAGTCTTTGACTGTATTAGTTGGAGACAATTTAACACCTCGTTGACTATTAGAATCTGGAACACTGGCTGAGTGTGCCTTCCTAGTGTGGGACACATTGGCTGGGTGCACTTTCTTGACAGTATTAGCCTGGAGCACATTGGCTGGGTGCACCTTCTTGACTGTATTTGCTCTATTTGTAACACTGATGCAATCTGAAGGCCTGATTTTTTTTTTTTTTTTTTTTTATCGTTTTGCATATTATTTTTTTTTTGGTAAGAGCCAGCTGTTTGGGCTCTTTATTTTAAGTGTTATATAAGCTTTTTCAAAAACAGTCTGAAACGTAACAAAAAATAATTTAATAAAACAAAAGGGGATTTGACAAAAAAAAAAACTTAGAGATGTTCGCGGCATTTGAGGTGTTTCTTTCTCTTCATCTTCCCCGAGCCGTAGATTGTGAAGTCATAGTCTGAGATGACGTAGGGAATCTCCCCATTAATTCCAGGCTGGAAAACAAGAGAGAAGAGAAATGCTTAGATAAGAAATCTTAAAGCGGCTACTGAACAATAAAAAAAAAAAAAGGGAGCTGATGTAACGGGTTCCAGCTCCAGAAAGAGAACTATTACAGAGAAAACTGTCAAAATACCTGTGTGAGAAGCCTCAGGCTAAAGCTGGCATTCTTCAATTCCTGAGCAGCACACTAATCGGACCTCTAGGTGTCGCTGAAGGTCCCTCCCTGGAACTAGCACAGGCAGGCTGATTGCCAAAAAGCACAAGCATTTTCCTATGGATTCCGGAAAAACACCGCCAACCCTCAAACATGAACACAGCCTCTTACTTCGTATTGCTCTGGGACCCTTTCCATACTCATTTGGAATGGTCATACAACAATTATTCCTTTACTTGGTCATACTTACTTTTTTTTTTTCTTCTATATTAGATCAGGGTTCTAAACAAAAAAGGGCCATTTTACTGTCCTTCAGACTTTAGAGGGGCCAGACTATGGCTGAGAGTAGAAAAGGCCCCATTGAGGGCGGGAAGGACGCGGTACCCCCCCCATCATCATGTGCACTAGCGGGCAGAACAGGGCACCCCCCCAATGGGGGCGTTGGCGGGAGAACAAGGTGCCCCCCATAGTGGTCGTCAGCAGGAAGAACAAAGCACCCCCCCTCCCGGGCATCAGCGGGAAGAACAAGGCTGCCCCCCCTCCCGGGCATCAGCAGGAAGAACAAGGCCGCCCCCCCCCAAGCGTCAGCGGGAAGAACAACCTGCGCACCCTCCCCCCATCGTGGATGTCAGCGGGAGGAAGCAAGCAGCAAAGGGCTGAATCTGGCCCCTGGGCCACAGTTTGGAGATGAGTGAACTACACCATAAATGTCATGATAGTCACCTGACTGCACTTTTACTATATTACATTACTAAGCACTCTGATAATTCCCTTAGAGGAGACCATGGATTGCAGAAGAATCTCTGAAGAATAAATGGAGACACGCTCGTTTACTTCGCTCTCCCTAAACACATCCATTCATTTAAGGATTTGAACTCGGTTGAATGTGACTTTGCCTCAAAAGAACGCAATCTACAAGATGTCTCCTGCAAATGTATAAAGCCCTAAACATTGCAAGTCTGTTTTCCGGTTATTTGCTACAGTGGGAAAAAGATTTCAGCACAAATATTACTGATGACCAAAAAAAAACAATTATACTACAGCTATCACATGCTTCCTCTAAAAAATATGTTTTTTTTAAATTCCATACATTATGGCACTGCACTTTACTCCAGGCTTATTGGGATATATTCTTCCCATCATCGAAAAAGATTCAGGGCTCAACAGACCCCAGGAATTCTTGGTGTATGTTTCATTGTACAGGTGAACCAATATGCCAACGTAAAACATTATACTCGGTCTACTATCCTCCACCTCGTCGTCTTTACAATATACTGAATACTTTTTGTCACAATAAGTTATTATTTATTAACCACTTCCCGCCCGCCCTATAGCGGATTGACGTCCGGGAAGTGGTTGTGTTATCCTGACTGGACGTCATATGACGTCCAGCAGGATAACATGCCGCAGCGCGCCCCCGGGGGCACGCATCGCGGCGATCGGTGGAGCGGTGTGTCAGTCTGACACACCGCTACACGGATCTTGGTAAAAAGCCTCCGGCGGAGGCTCTTTACCACGTGATCAGCCGTGTCCAATCACGGCTGATCACGCTGTCAATAGGAAGAGCCGTTGATCGGCTCTTCCTCACTCGTGTCTGACAGACGCGATTAGAGGAGAGCCGATCGGCGGTTCTCCTGGCAGGGGGGGTCTGTGCTGATTGTTTATCAGCGCAGCCCCCCCTCAGATCACCACACTGGACCACCAGGGATCGCCACTAGGACCACCAGGGAAGGGGCAACATGTGGATGGCCAGGTATGTACCCCATGGCCATCCACATGTGCCCAGTCAGTGCCAATCAGTGCCCACAAATGGGCACTGATTGCCACCATTATGTTGCAGTGATGCCCAACAATGCCACCCTTAGGGGCATCACTGCAAACAACCAGTGCCGTCAGTGCCACCCATCAGTGTCCATTCATTCCACCTGTCAGTGCCCATCCGTGCCCATCAGTGCCCATCTATCAGTGCCCATCCATGCCCATCTGTGCCAACTATCAGTGCCACCCATAAGTAACCATCAGTGCCGCCTATGAGTGCCCATCAGTGCCACCTATGAGTGCCCATCAGTGCCACCTATGAGTGCCCATCAGTGCCACCTATGAGTGCCCATCAGTGCCACCTATGAGTGCCCATCAGTGCCACCTATGAGTGCCACCTATCAGTGCCCATCAGTGCCGCCTATCAGTGCCCATCAGTGCCCGTCAGTGCCACCTCATCAGTGCCACCTCATTGGTGCCACCTCATCGGTGCCCATCAGTGCCGCCGTATCAGTGCCAGTCAGTGCCCGTCAGTGCAGCCATATCAGTGCCCGTCGTTGAAGAAGAAAACGTACTTATTTACAAAAAAATTTTAACAGAAACAAAGAAAAACTTGTTTTTTTTCAAAATTTTCGGTCTTTTTTTATTTGTTGCGCAAAAAATAAAAACCGCAGAGGTGATCAAATACCACCAAAAGAAAGTTCTATTTGTGGGAACAAAATGATAAAAAATTTGTTTGGGTACAGTGTAGCATGACTGCGCAATTGTCATTCAAATTGCGACAGCGCTGAAAGCTGAAAATTGGTCTGGGCGGGAAGGTGTCTAAGTGCCTGGTATTGAAGTGGTTAAGGTACTTATATAGCGCCGTCAATTTACGCAGCGCTTTACATATACATTGTACATTCACATCGGTCCCTACCCTGAAGGAGCTTACAATCTAAGGTCCCTAAACTCACATTCATATACTGGGGCCAATTTGTAGACAGAAGCCAATTAACCTACCAGCATGTCTTTGTAGTGTGGGAGGAAACCGGAGTACCCGGAGGAAACCCACGCAGGCACAGGGAGAACATGCAAACTCCAGGCAGTGTCGTGATTGGGATTCGGACCAGCGACCCTTTTTGCTGCTAGGCGAGAGCGCTAACCACTACACCACTGTGCCGCCTAAGTTCAAGTATATTACATGCATTGTTGTATTAGACAGGAATCGGCGAGGCTGACCACATTCCCTCATTTTCATGGATCTTGGATCTATCTAGGTGATGCACCTTACCAGACTGACAAACAAAAGGTTACGCCATATATGGTCATGTTTGCACGTTTCTGCACCTTGTGCTGCCATTTTCTATTTCATGTATGTTACGCTTAGGCTTGGTTCATACGACTTAGAGCACCACTTTGCCTGGAGACTTCGAAGCAGGGAATATCTGTGTAATCTTCCTGTAATGTCAGATCCAGATCACATCAATCAAGATGAGGATCCGACTTAGCGGCAACTTCCATTAAAGTCTAAGGGCACAAGTCATATAGAAGTTGTCCTAAAGTAGTACAGGAACCTTTTCTAAAGTCAGAGCGACTTCAGTAGTGCTAATTAAGGCTAATCTCATTGACCAACATTGGATTTCACATGTTATACGGCTTGGGGGTCTCACATCGGATCCTAAGTCACAGGAGCGTGAACCGAGCCTTACATGTATGTTATTCTAATTACAAAAAATAAGAAGAATGATAATCCCTCTCTGACATTCACATTGATACCTCAAGTGTGGTGAAATCACTGTGTGTACACATATGCATGTGGAACCTACATGTATACATTTGCACGTGAGCATGGGGAGATGGGTGCTTTAAAAATGTTTTTACATAGTTACTCTGGTAAAAAAAAAAAAAAAAAAGACACAAGTCCAATCCAATTCAAACAATAGAAGGGAAAATAAAATTATACAATCCTATACCCACAGTTGATCCAGAGGAAGGCAAAAAAAAAAAACCCCCAAAAAAACAACCCCTAAAAACGCCTCTAAAAGCATGATCCAATTTGCTACAGCAGGAGAACAAATTTCTCCCCAATCCCCCAGGGGGTAATCAGATTTTCCCTGGATCAGCTTTACCTATAAATGTCAGTACCCAGTAATATGTACATTTAGGAAAGTATCCAGGCCTTTCTTAAAGCAATCTACTGAGTTGGCCAAAACCACCACTGGTCTATTCCACATTTTCACATCTCTTACTGTGAAGAAACCTTTCCATATTTGGAGCTTAAACCTCTTCCCTTACTGCATGGTGTCAGTTTGTGACAGTTACTGTGGTGGGACAGTTAGTGTTAGGCCCCCTTTAGGTCTAGGGTACCCCCCTAACAAAGTTTTAACCCCTTGATCACCCCCCGTCACCAGTGTCATTAAGCGATCATTTTTCTGATCGCTGTATTAGTGTCGCTGGTGACGCTAGTTAGGGACGTAAATATTTACGTTCGCCGTCAGCGTTTTATAGCGACAGGGACCCCCATATACTATCTAATAAATGTTTTAACCCCTTGATTGCCCCATAGTTAACTCTTTCACCACTGATCACCGTATAACGGTAAAGGTTTAGCCCCCTGATCGCCCGGCGGTGATATGCGTCGCCCCAGGCAGCGTCAGATTAGCGCCAGTACCGCTAACACTCACGCACGCAGCATACGCCTCCCTTAGTGGTAAAGTATCTGAACGGATCAATATCTGATCCGATCAGATCTATACTAGCGTCCCCAGCAGTTTAGGGTTCCCAAAAACGCAGTGTTAGCGGGATCAGCCCAGATACCTGCTAGCACCTGCGTTTTGCCCCGCCGCCCGGCCCAGCCCACCCAAGTGCAGTATCAATCGATCACTGTCACTTACAAAACACTAAACACATAACTGCAGCGTTTGCAGAGTCAGGCCTGATCCCTGCAATCGCTAACAGTTTTTTTGGTAGCATTTTGGTGAACTGGCAAGCACCAGCCCCAGGCAGCGTCAGATTAGCGCCAGTACCGCTAACACCCACGCACGCAGCGTACACCTCCCTTAGTGGTATAGTATCTGATCGGATCAATATCTGATCCGATCAGATCTATACTGGCGTCCCCAGCAGTTTAGGGTTCCCAAAAACGCAGTGTTAGTGGGATCAGCCCAGATACCTGCTAGCACCCGCGTTTTGCCCCTCCGCCTGGCCCAGCCCAGCCCACCCAAGTGCAGTATCGATCGATCACTGTCACTAACAAAACACTAAACACATAACTGCAGCGTTCGCAGAGTCAGGCCTGATCCCTGCGATCGCTAACAGTTTTTTTTAGTAGCGTTTTGGTGAACTGGCAAGCACCAGCGGCCTAGTACACCCCGGTCGAGGTCAAACCAGCACTGCAGTAACACTTGGTGACGTGGCGAGTCCCATAAGTGCAGTTCAAGCTGGTGAGGTGGCAAGCACAAGTAGTGTCCCGCTGCCACCAAGATGACAAACACAGGCCCGTCGTGCCCAGAGTGCCCTTTCTGCTGCATTCGCCAATCCTAATTGGGAACCCACCACTTCTGCAGCGCCCGTACTTCCCCCATTCACATCCCCAACCAAATGCAGTCGGCTGCATGAGAGGCATTTTCTTTATGTCCTCCCGAGTACCCCTACCCAACGAACCCCCCCAAAAAAAGATGTGTCTGCAGCAAGCGCGGATATAGGCGTGACACCCGCTATTATTGTCCCTCCTGTCCTGACAATCCTGGTCTTTGCATTGGTGAATGTTTTGAACGTTACCATTCACTAGTTGAGTATTAGCGTAGGGTACAGCATTGCACAGACTAGGCACACTTTCACAGGGTCTCCCAAGATGCCATCGCATTTTGAGAGACCCGAACCTGGAACCGGTTACAGTTATAAAAAAAAAAAAAAATATTATATATATATATATATATATATATATATATATATATATATATATATATATATATATATATATATATATATATATAATAGTTGTTTTATTGTGCTCTCTCTATTGTTCTGCTCGTTTTTTACTGTATTCTATTCTGCAATGTTTTGTTATTATGTTTTATCATGTTTGCTTTTCAGGTATGCAATTTTTTTATACTTTACCGTTTACTGTGTTTTATTGTTAACCATTTTTTTGTCTTCAGGTACGCCATTCACGACTGAGTGGTTATACCAGAATGATGCCTGCAGGTTTAGGTATCATCTTGGTAGTATTCTTTTCAGCCCAGCCAGCGGTCGGCTTTCATGTAAAAGCAATCCTAGCAGCTAATTACCCTCTAGACTGCTTTTACAACCCCCACCGTCTTCCGTGTTTTTCTCTGGCTCTCCTGTCTCAACAGGGAACCTGAGAATGCAGCCGGTGATTCAGCCAGCTGACCATAGAGCTGATCAGAGACCAGAGTGGCTCCAAACATCTCTATGGCCTAAGAAACCGGAAGCTACGAGCATTTCATGACTTAGATTTCGCCGGATGTAAACAGCGCCATTGGGAAATTGGGAAAGCATTTTATCACACCGATCTTGGTGTGGTCAGATGCTTTGAGGGCAGAGGAGAGATCTAGGGTCTAATAGACCCCAATTTTTTCAAAAAAAGAGTACCTATCACTACATATTGCTATCATAGGGGATATTTACATTCCCTGAAATAACAATAAAAATGATAAAAAAAAAAAAAAAAAGAAAGGAACAGTTTAAAAATAAGAAAATAACGCAATCGTCGGTCTGGCGTCAAATGTAAACAGCAATTGCACCATGCATATGAGGTATCACCGCGAACGTCAGATCGAGGGCAGTAATTTTAGCAGTAGACCTCCTCTGTAAATCTAAAGCGGTAACCTGTAAAGGCTTTTAAAAATGTATTTAGTTTGTCGCCACTGCACGTTTGTGCGCAATTTTAAAGCATGTCATGTTTGGTATCCATGTACTCGGCCTAAGATCATCTTTTTTATTTTATCAAACATTTGGGCAATATAGTGTGTTTTAGTGCATTAAAATTTAAAAAAAAAAGTGTGTTTTTTCCCCAAAAAATGCGTTTGAAAAATCGCCGCGCAAATACTGTGTGAAAAAAAAAAATGAAACACCCACCATTTTAATCTGTGGGGCATTTGCTTTAAAAAAAATATATAATGTTTGGGGGTTCAAAGTAATTTTCTTGCAAAAAAAATAATTTTTTCATGTAAACAAAAAGTGTCAGAAAGGGCTTTGTCTTCAAGTGGTTAGAAGAGTGGGTGATGTGTGACATAAGCTTCTAAATGTTGTGCATAAAATGCCAGGACTGTTCAAAACCCCCCCAAATGACCCCATTTTGGAAAGTAGACACCCCAAGCTATTTGCTGAGAGGCATGTCGAGTCCATGGAATATTTTATATTGTGACACAAGTTGGGGGAAAAAGACAAATTTTTTTTTTTTTTGCACAAAGTTGTCACTAAATGATATATTGCTCAAACATGCCATGGGAATATGTGAAATTACACCCCAAAATACATTCTGCTGCTTCTCCTGAGTACGGGGATACCACATGTGTGGGACTTTTTGGGAGCCTAGCCGCGTACGGGACCCCGAAAACCAAGCACCGCCTTCAGGCTTTCTAAGGCCGTAAATTTTTGATTTCACTCTTCACTGCCTATCACAGTTTCGGAGGCCATGGAATGCCCAGGTGGCACAAAACCCCCCCAAATGACCCCATTTGGAAAGTAAACACCCCAAGCTATTTGCTGAGAGGTATAGTGAGGATTTTGCAGACCTCACTTTGTCACAAAGTTTTGAAAATGTTTTTTCTTGTCTTTCTTCATTTTCAAAAACAAATGAGAGCTGCAAAATACTCACCATGCCTCTCAGCAAATAGCTTGGGGTGTCTACTTTCCAAAATGGGGTCATTTGGGGGGGTTTGTACTGCCCTGCCATTTTAGCACCTCAAGAAATGACATAGGCAGTCAAACTAAAAGCTGTGTAAATTCCAGAAAATGTACCCTAGTTTGTAGACGCTATAACTTTTGCGCAAACCAATAAATATACACTTATTGACATTTTTATTACCAAAGACATGTGGCCAAATACATTTTGGCCTAAATGTATGACTAAAATTGAGGTTATTGGATTTTTTTTTTTATAACAAAAAGTAGAAAATATCTTTTTTTTTTTTCAAAATGTTCGGTCTTTTTCCGTTTATAGCGCAAAAAATAAAAATGGCAGAGGTGATCAAATAACATCAAAAAAAAGCTCTATTTGTGGGAAGAAAAGGACGCAAATTTCGTTTGGGTACAGCATTGCATGACCGCGCAATTAGCAGTTAAAGCGACGCAGTGCCAAATTGGAAAAAGTCCTCTGGTCCTTAGGCAGCCAAATGGCCCAGGGCTGAAGTGGTTAAAGCAACAAAGTGGATAAAAAAAATAAAAATTTAAGACCGTGTAAAAAAAGAAACAAAAAAAGTTGGGAAAAAAAATTTCAATCGCCCTCTCTCCCCATTCTTACATGTAAAATTGTGATCATACCACACATAAGGTATCGCCGCAAATGTCAGAGCAATCATTTTAGCTCTAGACCTCCCAACACTAAACTGGTAACCTGTAAAGGCTTTTTTCGTTAATCAAGATTTTTAGGTATCGCAGTTTGGCGCCACTCTGTGGGTGCACGCAATTTAAAAGTGTGACATGTTTGGCATCTATTTACTCAGCTCAAATACCGTGACACAAAAAAAAAAAACTGCATCACCCTTTTTTTTTTCTCTAGGGTCTCTGCTACATACTCCATCTATACATACATACACACACACACACACACTTTTTCATTTTGTTTAGGGGGGTTCCAAGTAATTTTCTAGCAAAGAAAATACAGATTTTATCTTGTAGGAGAGGGATATGCAATTAGCGGACCTCCTGCTGTTGCAAAACTACAAGTCCCAACATGCTCTGCCTCTGGGTGTCTTGCTATGCCTCATGGGACTTGTAGTTCTGTAACAGCTGGAGGTCCTCTAATTGAAAAATGTCAGAATTGGCCTTGGTGGGAACTGGTTAAGCAACTACAGCAGAGATGAGTCAAGTCACTAGCCAGGCTGTACAGTGTGGGGGGGGGGGCGGTGTTAATCTCAGAACTGGATGGACAGAAAATCAAATCCTCTCATTTGTGCATTCCATCTTGAGATGTCTGCCAGTTCAAAACACTGAATTGCATCAAGTTTAGGTAATGACACTCAAGCTGGCCATAGATGGATTAACATTTGGCCGGTTCAGTAGGGTCCAGCTGAATTTCGATCAATCTATGGCCATTCCTGCTTGAACGATTGACCTCTGTCAAAGGGGAATGTAGGAAAGCGATTGTTAATCAGCAGCCTCTGATCAATGTATTCTGACAGGGAAGTCGTCGTCCCCGCCCCCGCTGTCAGAATACAATGGTACAGCGGGGAAGATTCCTCCATCCACCTCACTTGTATGGATGGAGGAATCTTTTCTTTGATCAGCCCAGAATAAATTGCATCTACTTATCTCATTTATCATCAGAATGACATAATGTGCTGGCACTGCTCTACTTCTGTCTGAATTGTGAGAGAAAGAGAAAGACAGAACGAAAAAGGAAAGCGAGAGATGTGGGAGAGAGAAAAGAAAAAAAAAAAAAGAAAAAAAGAGAAAGATTTAGAAAAAAAAAAAAAAGTGCTGTAGGACAGAGCAGGGAGAGAGAGTGCAAAGTGTTATTTACCAGGATCTCTATACTGACCTCGTAAGGCACGAAGCTGTTAAGAGGAATGATCTGCTCAAACTGCTGCAACTTGCCAATGTAGCCCAACATGCCGAGATCTCTCAGGATCCACCCGTGACAACGTCTGAAAGGGAAAAAATAAAGCTGAGAAAATTTTTTTTTAAAAAGATGGCTTATACAGCACTTCCTGGGACTTGTAGTCAGGGAGGGGGGGGGGGGACTCGTAGTCAGGGAGGGTGGGACGCTGGGACTTGTAGTCCTCCTCCGGGGGAGACACACCTGTCCGGGGCCCAGTAGCAGGACACACACTCCCTCCTCGGCCAGCACGGCGGACATGGAGGGGGTCGGGCTCTCCTGGGAGGTGGATGGCCGGTGTTCTGCCATATAGTGTCCTCGTATCAGATAGTGTCCGCCTCGTACTGCGCAGGCGCAGCGCCTGCGCAGTACGGAGGAGCAGGAGATGCCGAAAATGCCCGAAGTTGATCAGCTGACCATCAGCTGTACACGGCGCTCGGGCACCTGTTAGCGATGGCAGTGTAAGAGGGCCCCTCGCGGGCTCGCTTCGCTCGCCACGCTTCGGGCACGGCCTCGCTGCGCTCGGCAAATATTTATTCTAACTCTATGTCCACTTGGATAGTAGGGAATGATCCTGGACATAGGGTAAGAATAAATGCGCAGGCGCCGTGTACAGCTGACGATCAGCTGTTGAACTTCGGAGACTTTCGGCGTCTCTTTTGTCCTCCGTACTGCGCCTGCGCAGTACAGGGAGGACACTATATGATAGGGGACTGAATTCGATAAGACACCGGGACTCGGCGCTCTCCGGGCCGCTCATCTTCTTCCTTCTCTTCGCTCCGGTATGCCGAGCCCCCTGTGATCGGCTCTTCCCCGGGCGGACCTTCAGGACGGCCCCGGACCGGGCGGGGAACATCCGGGGAACATCCGGGAATCCATCTCTCTCTCTCTCTCTCTCTGTCTGTCTGAGGAAATGACAGGAGACGCTCGGCGCTTTCCCGCTCCTCCTGTACGGCACCCAGACCCGCCCCTCCGCGCCAGCGTCCGGACGTACAACGCAGCGTGTGTCCGGGTCACATGACCCGGAAATAGCGCCACAGACTGGAGCTCCAGTCTACAGCCCGATATTGGATCTCGCGAGATCTCCTGCCAGGTGACCTTCAGGAGTCCCACAGGGCGTCCGGCCGCTGACCGCCATCTTGGTTGTGGCAAACTGTATGTTGAAATCCCCGCTATCTCGGCCGCTGTACCGGGAATGTTATCCTCTTACAGGATACATCTATCCCTGCTCTGGTCTACCAGCCCGCAGGAAAGGAGCCTGGCTGCGGGTTTAACGTGGACGGTGGACAACGGGCGCCATCTTGGTTGTGGCAGCCATGTTGGCATTAGTAGCAAATCTCTGAGGAGGAGGATATTTTTTTTTAATTATTAAACTAAAGTGAAGGGCCATGGAGGTGTTCAGTGTAACATTACAACATTTCCAGGGTCTGTTTACAGCTGAGGAGGGGCTCACTTTTGTTGCCAGCAGTTTAGACATTAACCACTTCCCTACCAGGCCAATTCTGACATTTCTCTCCTACATGTAAAAAATCATTTTTTTGCTAGAAAATTACATAGAACCCCAAACATTATATATGTTTTTTTTTTTTTTTTTTTTTAGCAAAGACTCTAGAGAATATAATGGCGGTTGTTGCAAAAAAAAGTTTTGTGTTTTTATTAAAAAAAATTAAAACAGTAAAGTTAGCCCAATGTTTTTGCATATTGTGAAAAATGAAGTTACGCCGAGTAAATAGATACCTAACATGTCACGCTTCAAAATTGCACACGCTCGTGGAATGGCGCCAATGTTGGGTACTTAAAAATCCCCATAGGCGACGCTTGAAATTTTTTTACTGGTTACATGTTTTGAGTTACAGAGGAGGTCTAGTGATGAAATGATTGCTCTCGCTCCAACGTTCGCGGCGCTACCTCACATGTGTGGTTTGAACACCGTTTTCATATATGTGCGGGACTTACGTATGCGTTCGCTTCTGCGTGCGAGCTCACGGGGACAGGGGCGCTTTAAAAAAAAAAAAATTTATTGTTAACCAGTTGCCAACCACCGCACGACGATGTACGTCGGCAGAGCGGCACGGGCAGGCAAAAGGGCTTACCTGTACGTCCTTGCCTGCCCGCGGGTGGGGGGTCCGATCGGACCCCCCCCCCCGGTGCCTGCAGCGGTCGGCAAATCCTCCCCGGCGATCGGTGGTGAGGGGGAGGCCATCCATTCGTGGCCCCCCCCCTCGCGATCGCTCCCAGCCAATGGGATCATTTCCCTGCCTCTGTATTGTACACAGAGGCAGAGGAAATGATGTCATCTCTCCTCGGCTCGGCATTTTCCGTTCCGGCGCCGAGGAGAGAAGACTTCAATGTGAGTTACACACACACTACACACACAGTAGAACACGCCAGGCACACAATACACCCCCCGATCCCCCCCAATCCCCCCCCCTGTCACAAACTGACACCAAGCAGGTTTTTTTTTTTTTTTCTGATTACTGTATTGGTGTCAGTTAGTGACAGTTAGAAGTGGTAGGGCAGTTAGTGTTAGGCCCCCTGTAGGTCTAGGGTACCCCCCTAACCCCCCCTAATAAAGTTTTAACCCCTTGATCACCCCCCGTCGCCAGTGTCGCTAAGCGATCATTTTTCTGAACGCTGTATTAGTGTCACTGGTGACGCTAGTTAGGGAGGTAAATATTTAGGTTCGCCGTCAGCGTTTTATAGCGACAGGGACCCCCATATACTACCGAATAAATGTTTTAACCCCTTGATTGCCCCCTAGTTAACCCTTTCACCACTGATCACTGTATAACCGTTGCGGGTGACGCTGGTTAGTTCATTTATTTTTTATAGTGTCAGGGCACCCGCCGTTTATCACCGAATAAAGGTTTAGCCCCCTGATCACCCGGCGGTGATATGCGTCGCCCCAGGCAGCGTCAGAATAGCGCCAGTACCGCTAACACCCACGCACGCAGCATACGCCTCCCTTAGTGGTATAGTATCTGTACGGATCAATATCTGATCCGATCAGATCTATACTAGCGTCCCCAGCAGTTTAGGGTTCCCAAAAACGCAGTGTTAGCGGGATCAGCCCAGATACCTGCTAGCACCTGCGTTTTGCCCCTCCGCCCGGCCCAGGCCACCCAAGTGCAGTATCGATCGATCACTGTCACTTACAAAACACTAAACATATAACTGCAGCGTTCGCAGAGTCAGGCCTGATCCCTGCGATCGCTAACAGTTTTTTTGGTAGCGTTTTGGTGAACTGGCAAGCGCCAGCGGCCTAGTACACCCCGGTCGTAGTCAAACCAGCACTGCAGTAACACTTGGTGACGTGGCGAGTCCCATAAGTGCAGTTCAAGCTGGTGAGGTGACAAGCACAAGTAGTGTCCCGCTGCCACCAAGATGACAAACACAGGCCCGTCGTGCCCATAGTGCCCTTCCTGCTGCATTCGCCAATCCTAATTGGGAACCCACCACTTCTGCAGCACCCGTACTTCCCCCATTCACATCCCCAACCAAATGCAGTCGGCTGCATGAGAGGCATTTTCTTTATGTCCTCCCGAGTACCCCTACCCAACGAACCCCCCCAAAAAAGATGTTATGTCTGCAGCAAGCGCGGATATAGGCGTGACACCCGCTATTATTGTCCCTCCTGTCCTGACAATCCTGGTCTTTGCATTGGTAAATGTTTTGAACGCTACCATTCACTATTTGAGTATTAGCGTAGGGTACAGCATTGCACAGACTAGGACACACTTTCACAGGTTCTCCCAAGATGCCATCGCATTTTGAGAGACCCGAACCCAGAACCAGTTACAGTTATAAAAGTTACAGTTACAAAAAAAGTGTAAAAAAAAAAAAAAAAAAAAAAAAACACAAAAAAATATATAAAAAAAAAAAAATAGTTGTCTTTTTATTGTTCTCTCTCTCTCTATTCTCTCTCTATTGTTCTGCTCTTTTTTACTGTATTCTATTCTGCAATGTTTTATTGTTATTATGTTTTATCATGTTTGCTTTTCAGGTATGCAATTTTTTATACTTTACCGTTTACTGTGTTTTATTGTTAACCATTTTTTTGTCTTCAGGTACGCCATTCACGAATTTGAGTGGTTATACCAGAATGATGCCTGCAGGTTTAGGTATCATCTTGGTATCATTCTTTTCAGCCAGCGGTCGGCTTTCATGTAAAAGCAATCCTAGCGGCTAATTAGCCTCTAGACTGCTTTTACAAGCAGTGGGAGGGAATGCCCCCCCCCAACGTCTTCCGTGTTTTTCTCTGGCTCTCCTGTCTCAACAGGGAACCTGAGAGTGCAGCCGGTGATTCAGCCAGCTGACCATAGAGCTGATCAGAGACCAGAGTGGCTCCAAACATCTCTATGGCCTAAGAAACCGGAAGCTACGAGCATTCGATGACTTAGATTTCTCCGGATGTAAACAGCGCCATTGGGAAATTGGGAAAGCATTTTATCACACCGATCTTGGTGTCATCAGATGCTTTGAGGGCAGAGGAGAGATCTAGGGTCTAATAGACCCCAATTTTTTCAAAAAAGAGTACCTGTCACTACCTATTGCTATCATAGGGGATATTTACATTCCCTGAGATAACAATAAAAATAATTAAAAAAAAAATGAAAGGAACAGTTTAAAAATAAGATAAAAAAATAATAAAGAAAAAAAAAAAAAAAAAAGCACCCCTGTCCCCCCCTTCTCTTGTGCTAAGGCAAACGCAGGTCTTGTGCTAAGGCAAAACGCAAACGTAGGTCTGGCGTCAAATGTAGACAGCAATTGCACCATGCATGTGAGGTGTCACCACGAACGTCAGATCGAGGGCAGTAATTTTAGCAGTAGACCTCCTCTGTAAATCTAAAGTGGTAACCTGTAAAGGCTTTTAATGGCTTTTAAAAATGTATTTATTTTGTTGCCACTGCACGTTTGTGCGCAATTTTAAAGCATGTCATGTTTGGTATCCATGTATTCAGCCTAAGATCATCTTTTTTATTTCATCAAACATTTGGGCAATATAGTGTGTTTTAGTGCAATAAAATTTTAAAAAGTGTGTTTTTTCCTCAAAAAATGCGTTTAAAAAAGCGCTGCTCAAATACTGTGTGAAAAAAAAAAAAATGAAACACCCACCATTTTATTCTGTAGGGCATTTGCTTTAAACAAATATATAATGTTTGGGGGTTCAAAGTAATTTTCTTGCAAAAAAAAAATAAATTTTTCATGTAAACAAAAAGTGTCAGAAAGGGCTTTGTCTTCAAGTGGTTAGAAGAGTGGGTGATGTGTGACATAAGCTTCTAAATGTTGTGCATAAAATGCCAGGACAGTTCAAACCCCCCCCAAATGACCCCATTTTGAAAAGTAGACACCCCAAGCTATTTGCTGAGAGGCATGTCGAGTCCATGGAATATTTTATATTGTGACACAGGTTTCGGGAAAGAGACACATTTTTTTTTTTGCACAAAGTTGTCACTAAATGACATATTGCTCAAACATGTCATGGGAATATGTGAAATTACACCCCAAAATACATTCTGCTGCTTCTCCTGAGTACGGGGATACCACATGTGTGAGACTTTTTGGGAGCCTAGCCGCGTACGGGACCCCGAAAACCAATCACCACCTTCAGGATTTCTAAGGGCGTAAATTTTTGATTTTACTCCTCACTACCTATCACAGTTTTGAAGGCCATAAAATGCCCAGATGGCACAAACCCCCCCCCCAAATGACCCCATTTTGGAAAGTAGACACCCCAAGCTATTTGATTTGAGGCATGTTGAGTCCATGGAATATTTTATTTTTTGACACAAGTTGCGGGAAAGTGACATTTTTTTTTTTTTTTTTTTTGCACAAAGTTGTCACTAAATGATATATTGCTCACACAGGCCATGGGCATATGTGGAATTACACCCCAAAATACATTCAGCTGCTTCTCCTGAGTACGGGGATACCACATGTGTGGGACTTTTTGGGAGCCTAGCCGCGTACAGGACCCCGAAAACCAATCACCGCCTTCAGGATTTCTAAGGGTGTAAATTTTTGATTTCACTCTTCACTGCCTATCACAGTTTCGGAGGCCATGGAATGCCCAGGTGGCACAACACCCCCCAAATGACCCCATTTTGGAAAGTAGACACCCCAAGCTATTTGCTGAGAGGCATGGTGAGTTTTTTGCAGCTCTCAAATTTACGCCCTTAGAAAGCCTGAAGGCGGTAATTGGTTTTCGGGGTCCCGTACGCGGCTAGGCTCCCAAAAAGTCTCACACATGTGGTATCCCCGTACTCAGGAGAAGCAACAGAATGTATTTTGGGGTGTAATTTCACATATTCCCATGGCATGTTTGAGCAATATATCATTTAGTGACAACTTTGTGCAAAAAAATAAAAAATAAAAATTTGTCTCTTTCTCACAACTTGTGTCACAATATAAAATATTCCATGGACTTGACATGACTCTCAGCAAATAGCTTGGGGTGTCTACTTTCCAAAATGGGGTCATTTGGGGGGGTTTGAACTGTCCTGGCATTTTATACACAACATTTAGAAGCTTATGTCACACATCACCCACTCTTCTAACCACTTGAAGACAAAGCCCTTTCTGACACTTTTTGTTTACATGAAAAAATTATTTTTTTTTTGCAAGAAAATTACTTTGAACCCCCAAACATTATATATTTTTTTAAAGCAAATGCCCTACAGATTAAAATGGTGGGTGTTTCATTTTTTTTTTTCACACAGTATTTGCGCAGCGATTTTTCAAACGCATTTTTTGGGGAAAAACACACTTTTTTAAATTTTAATGCACTAAAACACACTATATTGCCCAAATGTTTGATGAAATAAAAAAGATGATCTTAGGCTGAGTACATGGATACCAAACATGACATGTTTTTTTAAAAGCCTTTAAAAGTCTTTACAGGTTACCACTTTAGATTTACAGAGGAGGTCTACTGCTAAAATTACTGCCCTCGATCTGACGTTCACGGTGATACCTCACATGCATGGTGCAATTGCTGTTTACATTTGACGCCAGACCGACGCTTGCGTTCGCCTTAGCGCGAGAGCAGGGGGGGACAGGGGTGCTTTTTTTTTTTTATTTATTTTTTCTTTATTATTTTTTTGCTTTTTTATCTTATTTTTAAACTGTTCCTTTCATTTTTTTTTTAAATCATTTTTATTGTTATCTCAGGGAATGTAAATATCCCCTATGATAGCAATAGGTAGTGACAGGTACTCTTTTTTGAAAAAATTGGGGTCTATTAGACCCTAGATCTCTCCTCTGCCCTCAAAGCATCTGACCACACCAAGATCGGTGTGATAAAATGCTTTCCCAATGGCGCTGTTTACATCCGGCGAAATCGAAGTCATGAAATGCTCGTAGCTTCCGGTTTCTTAGGCCATAGAGATGTTTGGAGCCACTCTGGTCTCTGATCAGCTCTATGGTCAGCTGGCTGAATCACCGGCTGCATTCTCAGGTTCCCTGTTGAGACAGGAGAGCCAGAGAAAAACACGGAAGTCGGTGGGGGGGGGGGGGGGGGGCATTCCCTCCCACTGCTTGTAAAAGCAGTCTAGAGGCTAATTAGCCGCTAGGATTGCTTTTACATGAAAGCCGACCGCTGGCTGAAAAGAATGATACCAAGGTGATACCTAAACCTGCAGGCATTATTCTGGTATAACCACTCAAAGTCGTGAATGGCGTACCTGAAGACAAAAAAATGGTTAACAATAAAGCACAGTAAACAGTAAAATATAAAAAATTGCATACCTGAAAAGCAAACATGATAAAACATAATAACAATAAAACATTGCAGAATAGAATACAGTAAAAAAGAGCAGAACAATAGAGAGAATAGAGAGAGAGAGAACAATAAAACGACAACTATTTTTTATTTTATATATATATATATATTTTTACACTTTTTTTGTAACTAACTTTTATAAATGTAACTGGTTCCAGGTTCGGGTCTCTCAAAATGCGATGGCATCTTGGGAGACCCTGTGAAAGTCTGCCTAGTCTGTGCAATGCTGTACCCTACGCTAATACTCAACTAGTGAATGGTAGCGTTCAAAACATTCACCAATGCAAAGACCAGGATTGTCAGGACAAGAGGGACAATAATAGCGGGTGTCACGCCTATATCCGCGCTTGCTGCAGACACAACATCTTTTTTGGGGGGGTTCGTTGGGTAGGGGTACTCGGGAGGACATAAAGAAAATGCCTCTCATGCAGCCGACTGCATTTGGTTGGGGATGTGAATGGGGGAAGTACGGGCACTGCAGAAGTGGTGGGTTCCCAATTAGGATTGGCGAATGCAGCAGGAAGGGCACTATGGGCACGACGGGCCTGTGTTTGTCTTCTTGGTGGCAGCGGGACACTACTTGTGCTTGCCACCTCACCAGCTTGAACTGCACTTATGGGACTCGCCACGTCACCAAGTGTTACTGCAGTGCTGGTTTGACTACGACCGGGGTGTACTAGGCCGCTGGCGCTTGCCAGTTCACCAAAACGCTACTAAAAAAAACTGTTAGCGATCGCAGGGATCAGGCCTGTCTCTGCGAACGCTGCAGTTATGCGTTTAGTGTTTTGTAAGTGACAGTGATCGATCGATACTGCACTTGGGTGGGCTGGGCTGGGCCGGGCGGAGGGGCAAAACGCAGGTGCTAGCAGGTATCTGGGCTGATCCCACTAACACTGCGTTTTTGGGAACCCTAAACTGCTGGGGACGCCAGTATAGATCTGATCAGATATTGATCCGTTCAGATACTATACCACTAAGGGAGGTGTACGGTGCGTGCGTGGGTGTTAGCGCTACTGGTACTAACCTGACGCTGCCTGGGGCAGGTGCTTGCCAGTTCACCAAAACGCTACCAAGAAAACTGTTAGCGATCGCAGGGATCAGGCCTGACTCTGCGAATGCTGCAGTTATGCGTTTAGTGTTTTGTAAGTGACAGTGATCGATTGATACTGCACTTTGGTGGGCTAGGCTGGGCCGGGCGGAGGGGCAAAACGCAGGTGCTAGCAGGTATCTGGGCTGATCCCGCTAACACTGCTACAGATACTATAGCACTAAGGGAGGCGTATGCTGCGTGCATGGGTGTTAGCGGTACTGGCGCTAATCTGACGCTGCTTGGGGCGACGCATATCACCGCCGGGCGATCAGGGGGCTAAACTTTTATTAGGTAATAAACGGCGGGTGCCCTGACACTATAAAAAATAAACAAACTAACCAGCGTCACCCATAACAGTTATACGGTGATCAGTGGTGAAAGGGTTAACTAGGGGACAATCAAGAGGTTAAAACATTTATTAGGTAGTATATGGGGGTCCCTGTCGCTATAAAACGCTGACGGCGAACCTAAATATTTACCTCCCTAACTAGCGTCACCAGTGACACTAATACAGCGATCAGAAAAATGATCGCTTAGCGACACTGGCAACGGGGGGTGATCAAGGGGTTAAAACTTTATTAGGGGGTACCCTAGACCTAAAGGGGGCCTAACAGTAACTGCCCTACCACACTAACTGTCACAAACTGACACCAATGCAGTAATCAGAAAAAATAAAAAATAAAAACTGCTTGGTGTCAGTGTGAAAGGGGGGGGGGAGGGGTGATTAGGGGGTGATCAGGGGCTAAAGGGGGGTGTAAAGTATGCCTGGAATGTTCTACTGTGTGTGTTTGAGTAACTCACTCGGATGTCTTCTCTCCTCAGCGCCGGAACGGAAAATACCGAGCCGAGGAGAGATGACATCACATCCCCAGCCTCTGTGTGCTATACAGAGGCAGGGGAAGATTCTCATTGGCTGGGAGCGATCGCGAGGGGGGGGCCACGAATGGATGGCCTCCCCCTCATCTCTGAACGCTCCCAGACCAAAGCCGACCGCCTCGGGCACCGGGGGGGAGGTCCGATTGGACCCCCAGCCCGTGGGAAGGCAAGGACGTACCTGTATGTCCTTTTGCCTGCCCGTGCCATTTTGCCGCAGTATATCTGCGTTAGGCGGTCGGCAAGTGGTTAAACAGCTTTTTCACAAAAACTGTAGAAGATATCAAACTAAAAAGATATAGCCAGATAGCTGAATATTTTGTAAACATTTTAAAGTTTGTTTGGCGTCTGTAGGTGAAAGTATGAAGGAGCTGAAACTTTTGAGAGCGGAAGAAGATTTTAGGGTCTGAAGCATGCTCTCATTGACTTCAATCTTTAAAAAAAAGTGTTAAAAAGCTTAATATTTTAAAAAGTATAAATATTAGAAAAAAAGTTGAAAAAGTACCATCATCAGCTGAAAGAGATAAACATTTTAAAAGTTGAATGGTTTTAATAGCTGAAAGTATGCAGAAGTTACGCAGAGCCAAAAAACATACGGAATAAAAAAATTAAAATTAAAAATAAATAAAATCAAATAACAATAGTGGGACTGCTGAAGCATTCCCACTAACTAGAAAATGCGTTTCCTGGAGAAAATGCGTGGGAATGCTGAATTGCTAAAACGACCCCTATCAAAACTGCCCCATCATATTGCCACCATCAAAACTGCCCCCATCAGAATTGCCCCATCATATTGCCACCATCAAAACTGCCCCATCATATTGCCACCATCAAAACTGCCCCATCAGAATTGCCCCATCATATCCCTCTATTATAAATCATGTACATGGTGTGTCTGTCCCCTCCCCCGGGCTCTGTAATCAGAGCTGAGATGCTCCAGCCGCCTCCCCCACCGCCCATCACTGTGTATAACAGAAGCTTTGGTAACCATGGCAACAAAAGCCATTAAAATGAAATTTCCTGAAATGATCACTAAACTTAAATAGCTTTTTCACAAAAACTGTTAAAATATATCAAACTGAAAAGATATAGCCAGATAGCTGAATATTTTGTGAACATTTTAAAGTTTGTTTGCCGTCTGTAGGTGAAAGTATGAAGGAGCTGAAAATTTTGGGAGCGAAAGAAGATTTTAAGGATCTGAAGCATGCTCCTATTGACTTCAATGTTAAAAAAAAAGTGTTAAAAGCTTAAATTTTAAAAAGTATAAATAGTAGAAAAAAAGTTGAAAAAGTATCATCATTAGCTGAAAGAGATGAACATTTTAAAAGTTGAATGATTTTAATAGCTGGAAGTATGCAGAAGTTACGCAGAGCCAAAAAACGTACGGAATCAAAAAATTTAAATTAAAAAATAAATAAAAACAAACAACAATAGTGGGACTGCTGAAGCATTCCCACTAATGATATGTACAGTTTTACTAACACATGTCAGAGCTACAAAATTGTGTTCTCCTGTGTTTTACCACCAGTCACTAAGGGGTTAATGAACAATGAATCTAGCTGGGCGGTGTGTTGTAGCGTCTCCCTGGACTGTATTGGTAATTTTCAGGAAAAGGTGAACTTGGCCTTTAATTCACAAACCCAACACACCGAGATAAAAACGCTGATTTATTTCCAACAAAGTGACCGGTAATTTTGGCCAACTGACAAATCACTGGATCTATTTTTAGCTCAGGTCAGTGAGATCTGAAAATGAAAGACAAGCAGATAAAGTCCAGTCCCAACCCCCATCTCCAGACATTTTATTTTTATATATTTATTTTTTCAAAGCGATTGTTAATTTTGGCCAGCTAAACAAAAATGTTGGATTTCTTTTTAGCTGAGATCAGTGAAACTTTTAAATTTAAAACAAGCAGATAAAATCCCCCCCCCCCCCCTATACACCTCTATGTAGTGAAATGTAGGGATTCACTCTCCAGTAGTCATACATTGGGCCAAACAACATGAGAAAACTAACCCTTGGCTGACATTACATTTGCAATGCAGTGCTGCTGGCAGGAACAAGCAGTTTGCAGCAGTGCGGTTAAGCGAGGTGCATCCTAACTGCCACTGATGACATCATAGTGGAGACATTTACATCATAGTGGAGACATTTCTCAGCTGATATAATCATCCTCCCTGCTGTGTGTAGTTCAGTTTGAGCTAGACTCTTGTACAGAGCACACCTGTGAGCTGTTGTGAGAATCCTCATTCAATTTGCTAAGCAAATATTCAGATTTTTTCTGATTAGCTAAGCGAATACTTATAGATAAGATAAAAATCTAATTCTTTGTCACTTTTCTCTATTCTTTGTGACAAATTTGGAAAATGAGCCTTTTTAAAGCGTTTGTAGTTGTTTTCTGCTGTGTGTACCTGGCATGTGGTGTAGAATACGCTCATGCCCGACCAATATACACCCGTCTGGATGCTACAGCCGGCTCTAAAGTGGTGATCCCATGTGTGGTCACCACCAATCATCTGTCTGGTGCAAGTAGTGTTAGGATCGAGTGGGGAATGACTCCGGAAGGAGACGGTCCCTTCTCACCTATCCTGTACCAAGATATTATCAACCTGCAGGAGGACCAAAGTGAAAGGTTTCATCTGGGTCTGACCCGCTCAGATGAAGAGGATTGTTCCTTGGTCATCAGCCCGGTCCTGCAAAGAGACAGCGGAACCTACGAGGTCCGCCTCACCGTGGACAACGTCCCGCATCACCCATTCAAGAAAGTCATCATTCACGTGACTGGTAAGTGTTACAGGTTTTGGTTTATTGTTCATTCTATGGGGGTCTTCTCCTGCTTTGGGGGGAGGGGGATCTACTGAGGACCAGGCTGGGCAGGTACAGCTCAGAGTACTTTTGGGCTGCTGGGTAATATGATAACCCTTTCCCTGCCAGTTTTCTCCCCAAAACACACATCTTATACCTAAAAATCATCAACACAGGAGACGTCTGGTCATTACAATCTGATGTATTGTATCTCATCACTTCTCACACTATACAAATATAGGGACCATCACACTATACCACCTATAGGGACCAATACACTGTACACCTATAGGGACCAATACACTGTACACCTATAGGGATCATTACACTATACACCTATAGGGATCATCACACTATACACCTATAAGGATCATTACACTATACGCCTATAGGAACCATCACACTATACACCTATAGGGACCATCACACTATACACCTATAAGGATCATTACACTATACACCTATAGGGACCATTACACTATACACCTATAAGGATCATTACACTATACGCCCATAGGAACCATTACACTATACACCTATAGGGATCATTACACTATACACCTATAGGGATCATTACATTATACACCTATAGGGGCCATCACACTATACACCTATAGGGATCATTACACTATACGCCTATAGGAACCATTACACTATACACCTATAGGGATCATTACACTATACACCTATAGGGATCATTACATTATACGCCTATAGGGATCATTACACTATACACCTATAGGGATCATTACACTATACACCTATAGGGATCATTACATTATACACCTATAGGGATCATTACACTATACACCTATAGGGACCATTACACTATACGCCTATAGGGACCATTACACTATACACCTATAGGGACACTGACACTACGACCAAAAATGTCATCTATGGTCCAGTCTGCCACTATCAGTAATGCAGCAGTCTTTGTTTTCCTGAGTCCCCCATCCCCCATAATATCTTATTACCTGTCAGGAAGTCTGTTTACTAAAACAAGCTCTCCAGCAAAAGTGACAGTTACAACGGTCAGCTGGTATTTATTTCTGAAAAAACCTTTATCGCAAAGGACACATACACACAAATGAACAATGCTGCTGTCCAATGGTTGCTACATTGCTCCTCTATAGTTACAGTGGCAGAGTGAATGTAGCCACCGGTGGCAGCCCGTGCATTGTGGGCGCCGCCCCCTCTGACACCTCCGCCGCCCTCCCTATTCATGTGCCCGGCCCCTTTCAAGACAGCGGACACATGAAATACTACGACGGCGATAGGTGTATTTTGAAGTATGTGATTATAGCCAGAGGCTCTAATAGGCTTCAAAATAAGGTGGGCTCGGGGCGCAGAGCACTGTGTCCCGATCCCACCCTGTTGTGTGGCATTGCAAATTAATTTACGGTTCAGTATTTTTCAGTTTGTTTGCGCCCCCCCAAAAAATTATTTTTCGAGCACCAACCGCCACTGGTAGCCACCCTAGGACAGGAGGAGTGTTACTGGCCAATCACTGGCTGAAAATAAAGGAATAGTCTGTAAAAAGATAACTAATGCACCCACCACACCTAATGACTGTAAGCCCGGGTTCACACCTATGCGAATTAGATGCGGCTTACACCGCATCTAATTCGCAGGACATTTTAAAATACATTCATATGAATGTATCTGGTTCACATATGTGCGTTGCATTCGCACTGCGCATTGCACAAAAAACGTGTGCGTTTTTTGGGCATTGCGGTGCGAACTACAAGCCTATTATCTCCTATGGGAACGCATCTGATTCGCAGATGCATTGCGTTCTGAACAAGGATTTTCTCTTTCTCCTCACTACACCTCCCCCTCTCCCCCCCCCCCTCCCTCCCCCTCTCCCTGCTCTCTAATCCTGAGCAAAAACGCAATGAATCCTTGAACAGGAGATTGTTATCTCCCCAGTGAAACCTGAGCTTCAATTCGCACCGCACATGTGTGAAACCAGGCTAAAGCTGTATGATACCTGACATTTTTGTTTGTATAACAGATTGTAATGACAAGTAGATGTATCGTTATATTAAAATGGGACCTGAATACACTTGAATATAATAAATAAAAAAAACAAAACAAAACAAAAAAAAAAAAATATATACCCTAACTGATTTGTAAATATATGAAAGATGATTTTATGTTGTGTAGATACCCAACATGGCATGTCAAACTACAATACTTAAAAAAATCTCCATAGGCAATACAAGTTACAGAGGACAGAGGAGATCTATATTACCCTCGCTCTGACGTTCATGGCGATATCTCACAAGTGTGAACACCGCTTACATATGTGGGCGCGACCTACGTATGCGTTCACCACTGCACATAAACACATAAACAGGGGGGGGGGGGAGGGGGGACTTTATGTATATTATTATTGATATTAAATTTTTTCGATTTTTATACTATTCCTTTACAAAAAAAGTGATCCCTTTCACAAGGAATGTAAACATCCCTTGTGATACAAATAAGCAGTGACAGGTCCTCTTTATGGAAAGATCTGGGGGTCAATAAGACTCTCCTCTACAATGGAAAGCATTAGATAAAAATAAAAAAATAATAAATAAAAAGACCTGATTTGTCCTTGTCATAGCCAATTGGATCAGGGACATTTGGAATAGATTTATAGTCATGAATGGAAACTGGTTTGTTGAACATTATAGCTCATTATTTGGACATTTAAGTGAATTTCCTTTGTTTTTATTTCATCAGATCCCATGTCCACTGAGACCGCTGATACCGAGACGGTCAGGGAGGACCAAAGAAACGTGAGAATACAATGGGAGACCCCTCCAGTCACTTCCACTGAGACCGCTGATACCGAGACGGTCAGGGAGGACCAAAGATACCTGGAAACACAATGGGAGACCCCTCCAGATGCTTCCTCTGAGACCGCTGATACCGAGACGGTCAGGGAGGACCAAACCAACCTGGAAACACAATGGGAGACCCCTCCAGTCGCCTCCTCTGAGACCGCTGATACAGAGATGGTCAGGGAGGACCAAAGATACCTGGAAAAACAATGGGAGACCCCTCCAGTCGCCTCCTCTGAGACCGCTGATACCGAGACGGTCAGGGAGGACCAAACCAACCTGGAAACACAATGGGAGACCCCTCCAGACGCTTCCTCTGAGACCGCTGATACAGAGACGGTCAGGGAGGACCAAACCAACCTGGAAACACAATGGGAGACCCCTCCAGTCGCCTCCTCTGAGACCGCTGATACCGAGATGGTCAGAAAGCATCAAAGAAACCTGGAAACACAATGGGAGACCCCTCCAGTCGCCTCCTCTGAGACCGCTGATACAGAGATGGTCAGGGAGGACCAAAGATACCTGGAAAAACAATGGGAGACCACTCCAGTCGCCTCCTCTGAGACCGCTGATACCGAGACGGTCAGGGAGGACCAAACCAACCTGGAAAAACAATGGGAGACCCCTCCAGACGCTTCCTCTGAGACCGCTGACACCGAGACGGTCAGGGAGGACCAAACCAACCTGGAAAAACAATGGGAGACCCCTCCAGACGCTTCCTCTGAGACCGCTGACACCGAGACGGTCAGGGAGGACCAAACCAACCTGGAAAAACAATGGGAGACCCCTCCAGACGCTTCCTCTGAGACCGCTGATACCGAGACGGTCAGGAAGCACCAAAGAAACCTGGAGATACAGAGGGAGACCCCTTCAGTCACTTCCACCGAGACCGCTGATACCGAGACGGTCAGGGAGGACCAAAGTGATGTGGAGATACAGAGGGAGACCCCTCCAGACACTTCCTCTGAGACCGCTGATACCGAGACGGTCAAGGAGGGACAAAGAAACCTGGAGATACAGAGGGAGACCCCTCCAGTCACTTCTACTGAGGAGGTCCCCATGATGTCTCCAACAATGACAGTGACAACGACAACAACAATGGAGACTACTACTACAGGAAAACTAGTTATTGATCCCGATGTGAAATTTATCACCAAGATCATCGATCAACTGCAGAGAAATAAGCTCTCTCCATTAGTGTGGACCTTTGTTGGAGTCGGTGTTCTACTGCTAATCGTCTTCGTTGCAGTAGGACTTTACTTCAGGTAAGTTATTGCACATTCTTCATAGGTTTTCTCCATTACACGTCTTCATGCTATCACCCACTTTATCTGAGCCCTCCCCCCTCCCAATATTTACCACTTTTCCTATAGGTGGGCAGTTGATCAGACCGAGGCGGTGTGTTTTCTGTGATTATTGCCCGGGGTTTAGCAGCACAAGCCCCTCACTGGTCATCATGAGATTAAAGCACCTCTAACATTTGTTCTATGGGGGAGGGGTGAATGAACTGAGGCTGCTGGTAACAGTAACAAATGGGGTGATGGCGTGTGACTATTTGTTTTCTATCAAACACAGATTTAAGTGGCGTCAGCTATTAATTCTGAAAATTTTTGCTGGTTTATGGACACATTCTTATAACATTTCTTTATCTCCACAGAATTTGTTGCTGCTGCAGAGCAAGAAAGGGGGACAGTCTAAAGACAATGGAAGAAGGACTCCTAGAGATGGGAGGCGCAGAGGAAAAAGATGTCCCGGCGGTGATGGAAGAAAGATGCACAGCAAAGGATGAAGTATGCATCGTGATGGAAGAAGATGATGAAAGCGGAGATATGGAAGGAGGAATCACTGAGAGGAACAAAATGCACACACAGCTGACTGAAGTGTGCACAATAATGGAAAAAAAACACACATCGACGGAAGAAGTTGCAGCGATGGAAGAAGAACTCTCAGTGACTAAACAAAAACTTGCAGAGGCGCAAGAACTGGTAGTGAGGGTACAAGAACTTGCAAAGATGCAAGAAAAATTAGCAGAAACTAGAAAAGAAGAACTGGCAGTGAAGGAAAATGAACTTACGGCAACGCAAAAAAGATTGGCAGACAAAGAAAAAGAGTATATAGAAATACTCATAGAGGTTGAAGAAGGAGTCACTGCAATGAAAGAAGAACTATCAGTGACTAAAAGAGAACTGGCGGCGAGGGAACAAGAACTCGCAGCGGCGCAAGAAGAACTTGCAAAGATGCAAGCTAAATCTGCAGAGAAAAAGAAGAGCCGGTGGTCACTAAGAAAGAAGTGAGGGAAGAAGACTTAGACTAAAGAGGAGGTCTGCCAAATTTTTTTTTTTTTAAAAGTCAGCAGCTACAAACACTGCATCTGCTGAGTTTTAAAATAAGGACACTTACCTGTCCAGGGCGCCCGCGATGTCAGCACCAGAAGCCGATCGATCCCTCGGCCCTCGGCTCTCGCCATCTTCGGTAAGGGATTCAGGCAGTGAAGCCTTGAGGCTTCACTTCCTGGTTACCTACTGCGCATGCGCGACTCGCGCTGCGCGATGTCACTGGTCCCTGCTGTCTTCTGGGACCTGAGTGTCTCCCAGAAGACAGCAGGTGGGGGGGGACGGACGGAAGGGGCGTAGATACCGGCAGCTGGCTCGGGTATCTATGCCCGGAAGTGAGAGCAAAATACCTGTATTAGACAGGTAACTGCTCCCCCCCTGAAAGGTGCCTAATGTGAGACCGGAGGAGGGGAGGGTTCAGAAAAGCGGAAGTTCCATTTTTGGGTGGAACTCTGCATAAAGACTAAAAAAGAACTTGCAGAGAAAGAAGAAATGTATCAAAAAACAATCAAAATAATTGAACAAGGAGTCGCAGCAATAGAAGTAAACGTCGCAACGACAAAAGAACTAGTAGCCGTGACGAAAGAAGAACTTGGGGTGACAGAGGAAATGAATTACAAACGCATAATAATGGAACGAAGAGTTGCAGCGATGGAAGGACCAGAAGAGGAGTAAGGGAGGCCGTACATTATACAATTTTCTACAACTAATGACTCATCAGCAGTCGGCGGCTTTCCCGCTGACAGCTGAATGAAAACCAAAGAATTGCCAGCTATAAAATTTTAAGATAAGATAAATCAGTGTGGGGGTCAATCCATACCAGGCCCTTAGGGTCTGGTATGGATTTTAAGGGGAACCTCACGCCAAAATTAAAAAAAATAATGCTTTGGAGGCCCAAAATCCATATCAGACCTTTATCCGAGTATGCAGCCTGGTAGTCCAGGAAAGGGGGGGGAGGGGGACGAGTGAGCGTCCTTTCCCCCCTACCTCCTGAACCACACCAGGCCACATGCCCTCAACATGGGGGGTGCTTTGGAGTATGGGGCTCCCCTCCCCCAAAGTACCCTGTCCCCATCAACATGGGGACAAGGTGCTTTCGGGGTGGGGGAGGGGAGCCCCTCTACCCCAAAGCACCCCCCATGTTGAGGACATGTGGCCTGGTATTGTTGGGGGTGGGGGACTGGGCGCTCGCTCGCCCCTCCCTTTCCTAGCCTGCCAAGTTGCATGCTTTGATAAATCTCTGGTATTCATTTTGGTAGAACCCACATAATTATTTTTTTAATTTTTGGAGTGAGGTTTCCCTTAAAATCCATACCAGACCTGATGGGCATAGTATGGATTGGGGGGAACCCCATGCTGATTTATCTTCAAATTTTAATGCTGGCAATTCTTTTGTTTACATTCAGTTAGGGATGCACCAATACCATTTTTTAAATACCGAGTACCAATACTTTTTCTCAAATACTCACCGATACCACATACCAATAGCTATCCCCTAGGAAGAGTAGGTAGAGGGGTGGTTTGGTGGACAGTATTTTGGGGACTTTGTGTGTTTTACATTGTGTGGGGACATTGGGCCGGTGATCAGTGTGTAAAAAGCTGTAAAAAAACAGCTCATAATCACTGATCACCGGCCGGCTGCAGAGATCCACGGATGTTGTCAGTGAGGAGAGGAGAGCCGATCTCCTAGCAACCAGCTCTCTATTTACATCACATGACGTCATGTGATCAGGAGGGCCAATCACAGAGCCCTCCTGCCGATCAGAGATGCGCCGTGTCCAGGTGGCACGAGCGCATCAGGATCGCGCCACGAACGGCTTGCTATGGGTGGCAGATGCAGAAGAGGAGGAGCTGAGAGTGCCAGTCGGTGACCCCAGAAGAGGAGGAGCTGAAGAGTGCCAGTCGGTGACCCCAGAAGAGGAGGAGCTGAGGGTGCAAGATGAACTCCAAATTGCTCCATGCTTTAGATAGATGTACACACACACACAACCAAATTAGGAGAGAGTAGATCGCACACACAGATTATAGGATGAGGCCGTACTACAAACATACATCCAACATTAGAAAAAGGATGACTAGCATCCAGTAGGGTAGCTTAGTGTAGTTAGTGTAGGTCCTGCCCTAGAAGAGTCTACCTTGCCGTGGTGGGCAGGCTTGGAATCTCTTGGTCAAAAGTGTGTCAGCGAATGGGGCGATCACTAGATCTTCACTTCTGGCCAATTGATTCTACCAAAGGACTCTTGGTTTAATCCGAGTATATAAAGTTGGAAAAGGAAAAAAAATGTGTACAGGTCCATAATTATACTTTCATAAACACACAATAAAAATTTGTTATATTTACATTTGAATTGCTTCCTCTTTTATTTAATCCTTTCATGACCGGGGTGGGGGGGGAGGGGTCATTACCACTTGGATGCACAGGCCACATTTGCAAGGCTGGAAGGGGCTCTATGGCTACTTCTTCCTCTTCTGGTGAGTGTAGGGATGTGTAATAGGCGTTTATGTATTAACATTAGGGGTGCGCATCTTCACTGGTCTCACCATTTAATTTCGATTATCTTGTCCACGATTCGATTAGATTCCGCGATGCACCACGATTAATACCCAAGTGCCCATGGTTTTCAACTTGTCATCAAAAAATTAATTCAAGCAGTCAGAAATTGAAGAAATATATTTATTTTTATCTGCTATTTAAAAAAAAAAATTACACAATGTTTGTGAAAAGATCACCAAGACAAGACATAAACCAATAATGAAATAATAATAATTATAAAAAAGGTATTGTAATGTAAAATCATTTTTATAGAATGAAATATTATTATAATTGCACTTACTGAATAAAATATATGTGCGACCGACTGTATGGCCTGCGCTGCCGCCAGCCTGAGCCAATCTATTATTGACACAAATGAAATGACAACGTATTCCATTAATTATGGTTTTATGACTACAAGTCATTGTCTTAGTGATAGATTCACATCACACAACTTCATTGATACCTTTTTGTATGATTTTAGTTATGGTTTTGCTCATCGTCACACTACCTCACACATGCAATGTGTGGCATCATGGCTGCATACCATGCGCAACCACGATGCCATGCATTGCATGTGCGGGGCGGTGATGATGAGAAAAACCATAAATCATCAAAGGAAGCAATGAAGTTGCGATGTGAATCAAATCAATCACTATAATAAGACCTACCATAAACCATCATTAATTACATGGCACGGTCACTTTTATGTTTAGGTCCACCATCATTATTATTTCAAATTACTAGTCATAATTTGGCATTTTTTTTCACTGCAATGAAGTCCACATGAATGGTGGTGCATCGGATACATTATATATACTACTAGTAGAGTTATATATACTCAGGGCTTTTTTTTTTAGGTGCAGGAACTCAACCACGACCCCCAAAAAACCCTTCCCACCCCCCACCTCCCCCACTGGATGATCACACCCACAATTTGATGCGATTTGGAGGTCAAATTCCACCAGCAGTGAGAGGGTCTTAAAGGGGCAGGATCATCCAGTGGGGGTGTTGGGCTCTGCACTGTATCCTGGGCACCTGCATCTCTCTTGCCCCCATCTTACACTCATTGGAAGACAAACTGTCACTGGTAAACAGAGAAGCCGGACTTCTGTGTTTACAAGCAACAGAGGTGAACAGGAAGAAGAGGGCCTGAGTCAGAGGTGATGGAACTGAGTAGGCGCGCGCAAGGGGTGTGCCAGGTGGGCACACCCTAATCCTTGGGTTGGCAACCTGTCAATGGTGTGCAGGTGACTGGTAAACCGAAGTCCTTCCTTGCCCACTCTCAGAACCTGGACTGGAGAGGTGGCGGGGGTGGAATTTAGTGAAACCAATCTGTATTTTCCTCCTGCAGCATCTGAAGCTAGGCTTCTCCTCTCCCTTTTGTCAACATTCAGCTGCCACAGGAGGAATATATAGGGGATCGGTACTAATATATGCCACCCCTCCTTTTCCTGTTCCTCTTCCTTCTGTTGCCCTGGTCCCCCATGTGCTCCCATGCTCCCCCTTCTTCCCGTTGTTTCAGGCTGGAGAGCGGGGAAGAGGCCGGTAAATATGTCAAACGCATATGTGTTGGAGCTTTGAATGCAATAGGCTGCGCACACCTATGGCCCTGTATATACTACTAGTAGAGTTAGTTATGTCAGGACCGGACAGTGAGTGTCTGTTCTAGTAGAAGTGTACCTGATGAAGATGATGATTGATGATGATGCTGGCACTGCTGCCTGCTGGACATGGACGGTCTATCTCCTGCTGCCCACGGCAGCCTATGAGGACTCTGAGGAGGACAGTATTCTTCTGGGACTTGGCTTGGGTAGGAGGACGGAGGCTCGGGTCTCCCCCGTAGCAAGACACTGTAAGCCGAGGAGGAAGGCTCTGGGGACCGGGACTCGCCTGAAGTCAGGGACACTAGCTCGGCGCGCCGCTCCGGCTCCACGTGTCTGTCTCACACTTGCAGCCAGCGCAGTCCGTACACAACGCGACACAAGGAAGCAGGGGATGATGTCAGCGGGAGGCGGGAAAAGCCAGGGCGGCTTACTTCCACAGGTCTTTGGCGGCTTTCGGCTCCGTTCAGTCTCAGAGGCGGGGCATAGCGCGGCACGAGTGTGACGTCATCCGAACATCGATTATTCCAATCGTAGCATCGATGCCGCATCGTATATGGCCGAATCGCGATGCATCGATTAATTTCAACAGCCCTAATTACCATGTGTCTTAACCATGTGTGTACTGACAAGCCCCTTATGTGACAGTAGTGACAAGGTCCTCTCAATGGAGACATCAGGGGTCTTCTAGCTTCCCCCCAAGAAGAGGATATATGATTAAATCCTGTAATGAAACATTCCCCTTAAGGGCCGGTGCGGGAACCCTGCGAATCCACTGCCGATTCCCGCATCGCATGTTTCCCGGTGGCAGTTCACACTGCCCTATGCAAACTCCTGGAAGTGTCAGTTAAAAGTTAATGACACCCCCAAATCAGTTCGCACATCGCAGTGCGATCTGCAAACTCGGACAGGAATCAGATCGCAGGGGGGGGGTGTGATCCGATTCTGCTGCAGACAAAAAAAAAAAAGGGTCCTGTGCGAGTTTGATGCAAATTCAGCCATACGATCTTTATGTCTGAAATCGCATTGCGCAGAGATCGCATGTGATTTTCACTGCAGTGCGGTGCGAATCGCATCCGATCTCTGACATCGCACCAGAGTGAACCTGCCCTAACTAGGAAAAGATATAAAGTTCTCAGGGAATTTTATATTAATATATATTCCTACACATTCCCCTCACAAAATATATAGGGAATTCCTTCTTGTTATCCAGGGCTAGAGGATCTGCTGTATTCAGAAGAAGTGTTTTTTCTGCCCTCACAATCTATACTTTAGTATTAAGCCTTTCTCTAGTCTCCAATAAAATTGTAAAATTTTCAATTTTAAAATCTCTTGCTTCTTAAAGAGGAAGTAAATCCTAAAAAAAAAAATACACCCTGCAAGGCAAAGTCATAATGAGCTAGTATGCATAGCATACTAGCTCATTATGAATAACTTACCTCAGATCCCGGAGTGACTTCCGGGTATCAGGGCTCCGGCGCTGTGACTGGTGCGACTCCGGCGCATGCGCGCGGGTGCCGTCAGTGACGGCATGTTCGCCTTCACTAACGACATGCTCAGTGCACCTGCGCCGTTGTCTACGGCACGCATGCGGTTTTTGTAAAATGTCTCCTTAACCATGCAGGTTAAGGAGATATTTCTTGCCCCTACAGGTAAGCCTTAATCTAGGCTTACCTGCAGGTTAAAGTGGTCCCAGAGGGTTTCCAACCACTTTAAAGTGACTGTAAAGCTTTACATTTTTTTCATCAAAATAAACATGTTATTCTTATCTGCTCTGTGTAATGGTTTTGCACAGAGCAGCTCTGATCCTCCTTTTCTCAGGTCCCCCGTCGGCGCTCCTCCCCTTGCCTGCTATGGGGCACTTGTGCGTGCTCGATCCGGAGCCTCACTGTCTTTGTCAATTGTGTAAAAAAACTTCTGCACTTGGTGACTATTAAATGACACAGTGAAAAGAATTGTGACTCTCAGACGATTTTTTTTTCAAAATCTTCGTTCTTTTTCCGTTTATAGCGCAAAAAATAAAAACGGCAGAGGTGATCAAATAACATAAAGAAAGCTCTATTTGTCGGAAGAAAAGGACGCAAATTTTGTTTGGGTACGGCATTGCATGACCGCGCAATTAGCAGTTAAAGTGACGCAGTGCCAAATTGTAAAAAGTGCTCTAGTCAGGAAGGGGGTAAATCCTTCCGGGGCTGAAGTGGTTAAGTGTGAAAAATATGCCAAAAAAAAAAAAACGGAAAGGGGTAAATACTTTTTCAAAGCATTGTATATGACCATTCAGAAAAAAAAGTCAAGTTCTTGTAATTCTATATTAGGAGGTATTTCTGATACACATCTGGAGTTGTCTTAAGACATTTTCTTATAGGCTCCCTTGGATGTTTTTACTGGACTGTCTCTCTGCGCCCATAGACAGCCCTGGGCTAGAACTCACCAAGTATTAATTTCATCACACGAGAGAAATGGAACTGAACAACATGTGCCTCCATATCTGGAAGTACTGAGTGTTTTCCAAGACTTCTGGAAATGTTGGGATTCCTAGTTCCCCCTGCTCAAAGTGGTAACTCCTGCCAGCTGCTACATAACTAGAGGACACAGTAGTGATGAAGGCATGAGAAGAAAAGAACTAACTGTGCTCCATCAGGTGGATCCGGTATAAGTGTGTAGGTGACGGTGCTGCGCCTAAGGCCCCTGTAAACCTTTCCAACAAATTGTATGGAAAAGCTGGCACTCAGCTATGGGCTGAACAGTCTTTATTAGATCACAGGATAAAAACACCACAGGACAGTGTTAATGCCAGTTTAAGCCAGAAAAGCCATTAGTCTGGCAGAAACGCGTTAGCACTGTCCTCTGGCGCTTTAATCCCGTGATCGAATAAAGAAGATTGTAGAGCCCATAGACGAGTGCCGGCTTTTACATACAAGTAGTGACGAAGGGGCTAGAGGACTGTACCAGTGACCACAGCGGGGGGGAGCCACTCCTGGAAATGTGTCCATTTCTACAAATGGAAGTTCATGATCTTTACAGCAGGGATTGTCCTCATGGGTGGCGGGAGGGGTGAGAAGTTCAGGGTACATTCTCGGCATGGAGTCTTGGTGCCAGAATGAATGAACTCCTGTGCATGTGCAGGAGTTACGTCTTCCTGTCAAAATGGCAAAAGACCTGGCAACTTGAAGAGATAGGAGAGAAGGTACTAGCACCAACAAGGGATTTTGTGGATGTAGGTCTGTTGCTAGGGAGGTATTTTCAGACTTTAGTTCAGCAAACTTTAATGGCGCTTGGGTGCCGAACCCAAATCCCATTGAAATCAATGGGAGCCAAATCTGTCAAATCAAAAATGAACATTTTCTGGGCTAAAAGGGTTTTTCAAAAAAATATCAGGGGGATGGGCACTGTCTTGAGGAACATATGCCAGTGCAAAATTTTTTTTTTTTTTTTTAAGAAATTTCTTTTGGCAGGGAGCTTTAAGTCTGGTATGGATTTGAGGGGGGTGCCCCATGCAAAAAAAAAAACCCTGTGAGGTTCCCCAGGAATCCTTGTGCAAAAAAACTAAATAAAAAATGCCTCTAAAAATCCATACCAGATCCTTAATCCAAGCATGCAGCCTGGCTGGTCAGGAAAAGGAGAAACGGGGGGCGCATGCGGCTTCCCCATCCTGAACCATACTAAGCCAAATGCCCTCAACATAGGCAAAATGCTTTCCCAGTGAGAACTCGCCTGGTAAAACACCCTGTCCCCATATTTATGAGGACAAAGGCCTCATCCCCATAACCCTGGCCTGGGGCTTGTGGGAATTGGAAGCCCTCTTTATAAATAAGATACCGATACAAAGTGAATGAGTAAGGAGGTACATAGAAACAAAAAAATACATACAAAAAAATTTAACCTAGAAATAACACCCGAATATTTGCCAAGAAAAAAAATTGTCCCTCATTAATCCATCATCAATAACGATGCCGGCTGACAACTAAATTAAAAACTCAACAAACCCGGTACACCCAGCCAATCTGGATGGTTCAGCTTGGCTTATAAAGGAAGAGGTGGGGATAGTAGTGACGGTGTTGAACAAATATGGCCATGGTCATGACTTGGGTTTGGAAGGAATCACTGGCTCGTCCCAAATTAAGACTGGCCATACAAAATTAAAATCTCCTGGCAGTAAAAACAGAAAGTTTATGCACTAGTCCTATATGTTTAGCTGTGTGGCTGAAGTTCTGCTTTCAAATTCTTGTAGGTCCCAGAAAGGAGATTCCATAGGAATCCAAAAAAGTATAGGAAGAAATAACTGCTGCCACGGAACACCACTACTGTAGATCAGTAGCTGTTCTGGTGGAGAACAGGTTGGGAAAAGTGGACAGAGGAAAGTTATATGGAAGGAACTGTACATATCGAGATCACTTCAAGTGAATACATTTCCTGGTGTCTATGAGAAAATTAGTTTTGGGTCGGCTTTGGGGCTTTTTATTTACAATATAACTTTATTTAAGTAAACAAAATCAACATTTATGTTCTCCAGATCTTTATTTGTGTCAACCTTGTGGAACTGACCAGTGGTCACCAATGAAAAGTGAAATCTGTTACAACCTACCTTGGACTGACCCATTGTCCCTCGTTCTTCTGACTCTTGTTACATTGTTGCTCTTAGTGACCATAGCCATAGCCAGTTTATTCGTGATCAATCTAAACACTCCAGTAGTGAAATCGGCAGGAGGGAAGATGTGTCTGGGGATGTTAACGTCTTTAGCGCTCTCTCTTTTCACCTTATACTGCTATTTTGGCAAGCCTGGAATTATCACATGTATGGTGAGGCAACCCGTCTTTGCCGTGAGTTTCACCATCTGCTTTGCTTGCATCGTGGTCCATGCCTTTCAGATCGTGTGTATTTTCAAGATGGCTTCCCATATGCCAAGAGTATACGACATCTGGGTGAAGAAGAATGGCTCAGACGTCTTCATTGCCGTCAGTTCCGCCATTCAGGTTGTGATCTCCGTTGTGTGGATCGTGGTGAAGTCTCCAAGGCCTGTAGCAGATTATTCCACCTTCCCGGATCAGATCATACTAAAATGTTCCGAGGCCGTATCTGTCGGCTCCATCGCTGAAATAATTTTTATTGCTTTCCTCAGCATGATATGTTTTATCTTCTGCTACATGGGGAAAGATTTACCGGAAAACTACAACGAGGCCAAGTGTATCTCATTCAGTTTACTGGTCTACTTCATCTCTTGGATTGGGTTCTTCACCACGTACATCGTCTATCAAGGGAAGTACCTTGCCGTGGTCAACGTTGGCGCCGTGCTCCTCAGCGTTTTTGGAATCCTAGCTGGATACTCCCTCCCACTTCCTCTCTGTCTCTGGGCTCTTCGCCCGCTGCTCTGTTCTACACTTACCACCCTTCATCCCCCCCCCTGTGGTGTATGGGGTTTTTTTTTTTTCTCTCATGTTTGTTCTGTCTTCCTCTTCCCCGTTCCGCTCCCCCTTGTCTGCCTTAGCCCCTGGGTCTCAAGGCTCGGGCATAGCGCACTGACCCCCGGCCCTGGCTGGCAGGTCGATGTCAGTTGATAATCAACACCCTCATAATATATGTTTTATTATGTACATTTATATGAACCTTTTTCTTATGTTTTATGTCCATTTCCCCTGCGTGGGAATTTGTTATCTGGTTTTCCCTTTTACATATTTCAATAAAAATATTGTACCAGAAAATAAAATTTGAAAACTGGGGCTGGAGGAAACTGTGTCATAGAGCAACCAATCATATTCCAGCTGTAGTGTTTTTTTTTTTTTTAGCTTTATTGAATAGCCCAGTATTATTACATATTAGGGTGTTGACATAAAGGGGATAATTTACTAAAACTGGAAAGTGCAAAATCTGGCGCAGCTCTACATGGTAGCCAATCAGCTTCTAACTTCAGCTTGCTCAATTAACTTGCAGTTTACAACTTTCATTGCTGAAGGCTCCCGTTCTCTCAGGGCTGCTTCCCTGAACTTCTGGTGGTCACAGGAATGTGGACAGGGCAGTTTCCAGTAATGCCCCGTACACACGGTCGGACTTTGTTCGGACATTCTGACAACAAAATCCTAGGATTTTTTCCGACGGATGTTGGCTCAAACTTGTCTTGCATACACACGGTCACACAAAGTTGTCGGAAAATCCGATCGTTTTAAACGCGGTGACGTAAAACACGTACGTCGGGACTATAAACGGGGCAGTGGCCAATAGCTTTCATCTCTTTATTTATTCTGAGCATGCGTGGCACTTTGTCCGTCGGATTTGTGTACACACGGTCGGAATTTCCGACAACAAGGTCCTATCACACATTTTCCGTCGGAAAATCCGACCGTGTGTACGGGGCATTAGTCTCTTAGTTTGGAGAAAGGGAGTGGGAGGACGGAGGAGTAGGAGATTGCCTTGCCATTCTAGTCTATCAGGCTGTGTGTTTCTACTGATGCACACAGTGTAGGGAGGCAGATCTTTAGTCGGAGTTGCTCCATACGATTCTGCGAGAGAAAGGAGCCACCCTGAAACAGGCAGTGGTCATGGCACCAGCCTAAACAGGAGCATAAACAAGGAACAATATGGTAAAGACACTGCATATTCAGTGATTAAATCAGCCGCTGCAAGTGCCTAAAACCATAGGGTGTAAACCTGAATAGGGATAATGATATTTTCTGCACACTTGCATTGGTCCAGCTTGGCACAATGCAAGTATACATACTGTATGCAGGGCTGCTGTTAGAAATCATGGGGCCAAGTAAAGCCTTACCTGACAGGGCCCACGCCTTTGGTAAAATATCAGGGGTCTAAACGGACCCCTGATGTCTCATATTTGAGACAGAGAGGTACTGAGGATAGAGATTCCTCTGTCTCTTTCTCTCCCGCCTCAGCTACACTGGAGATAAATAAATGAATAGGGAGCCTCTGAGGCTTTCTGTTCATTCACAAACTGAAGTATAGTAAACACAACTGACTATGCTTCAGTGATGAATGGATACAGGAGCGATTGGTACCGATAGCTCATTATGTTGATTCAGGAAAGGAAGGGGCCAGTAAATAGGGCATATTTACCTCTCCCCACTCTCCATCCTGAAACAATCCCCCCCCCCGTGTGCCTGCATCAGCAGCTAGCAGACGAGGAGAGGAGGGAAGCTGGCAGTGCTGCAAGGAAGGGGGGCCCAGACAGCAGGGTCGTAGGGGAACAAATACTGATCCCCCCGCTGCCAGAGGGAGAAAAAGGAGGCGAAGCTGACAGCGCTGCAGGAGTAGCCACAACTATTGGCAATAAGGCAGTACAGCCGGCCCTTCTGCTCTACAGGTGCCCGGGCCCAGTACAGGAGAGCTGGCTGTACTGCCTTATCAGCGGCCCTGTACATGCGGGTTAACCAGTTGGCCTCTGTGGAAGCTGTAAATCACTGTAGTAGCTCAAGCTACTACAGTGATGATCAAAATCTTCTTGGTGCCATGCCGAGCAGCTGTAAATGTTACTTATTAATAGGAAACCTTAACCTGGGATGATGCACACAATCGCTTAGATAAAATTAATTTCATATCAGAGGTCCTCCCCAGTAGATCAGAGTTCACCCCTTCACGTCAGAGGTTCCCCATCTTATCAGAGGTCTCCCAATCTTATCAGAGGTCCCCCCCCCATCAGATAAGAGTTCACCCCTTCATGTCAGAGGTCTCCCAATCTTATCAGAGCAGAGCCCCCCCCATCAGATAAGAGTTCACCCCTTCATGTCAGAGGTTTCCCATCTTATCAGATGTCTCCCAATCTTATCAGAGGTCCCCCCCCCATCAGATAAGAGTTCACCCCTTCATGTCAGAGGTTCCCCATCTTATCAAAGGTCTCCCAATCTTATCAGAGGCCCCCCCATCAGATAAGAGTTCACCCCTTCATGTCAGAGGTCTCCCATCTTATCAGAGCAGAGCCCCCCCCCCATCAGATAAGAGTTCACCCCTTCATGTCAGAGGTTCCCCATCTTATCAGAGGTCTCCCAATCTTATCAGAACCCCCCACCGTTCACATCAGGAGTCCCTCATCATGTCAGAGGCCCCCCCCCCAACAGATCAGAGTTTACCCCTTCATGTCAAAGGTCTCCCAATCTTATCAGAGGTCCCCCCCCCCATCAGATAAGAGTTAACCCCTTCATGTCAGAGGTTCCCCATCTTATCAGAGGTCTCCCAATCTTATCAGAACCCCCCACCGTTCACATCAGGAGTCCCCCATCATGTCAGAGGCCCCCCCCCCAACAGATCAGAGTTTACCCCTTCATGTCAGAGGATCCCCATCTTATCAAAGGTCTCCCAATCTTTTCAGAGCCCCCCCCCCCCATCAGATAAGAGTTCACCCCTTCATATCAGAGGTCTCTCAATCTTATCAGAACCCCCCACCTTTTACATCAGAAGTTCCCCATCATGTCAGAGCCCCCCCCAACAGATCAGAGTTTACCCCTTCATGTCAGAGGTTCCTCCATCTTATCAACTTATCAGAGGTTCCCCCCCCCATCAGATAAGAGTTCACACCTTCACGTCAGAGATTTCCCATCTTATCAGAACCCCCCACCTTTCACATCAGAAGTCCCTCATCATGTCAGAGGTGCCCCTCAACAGATCAGAGGTTACCCCTTCATGTCAGAGGTTCCTCCATCTTATCAACTTATCAGAGGGCTCCCAATCTTATCAGAGCCCCCCATCAGATAAGAGTTCACACCTTCATGTCAATTTTTTTGTGCATTGAGGTTGATAATCACATCATAGCCCCCCACTTAACACCAGAGGTTCCCCCATCATGTCAGAGCTTCTTCCATCACATCAGGGTCCTCTCATCCATCTCTGATCTGAACCGAATGTCCTGCTCACGGCTCCCCGGGGGAAACCCAAATAGGGTTTGTGAGGGAACAAACAAAATCAACAGAAATTTTTTAAATCGATTGCTAAGTTAAAAGGTTGAAGGTTGGACCCGGATTGATCCAATTTGCTGAGATAGATTTTTATACCTTTTTGGCCATAGTGACAAAAAAAACAAAAATAAAAAAACAACAGATTTTCTTGCATCTTGTGTATCAGTGCTACTCAATCACCCACACAACCTTTTCACTGTTTTTTTTTAACCTATTTAGAGTTACTTTGCTGTTGTTGTTCTGCACTAAATACAGTCTGTGTTGTGTACTATTTCTGAGTATATTGTGTGTTTGATGTGTGTGTATTGACTTTAATGCTGGATAGTTTTTGGCCAACAACAACAACATATCTGTTAATCAGACACTTGCTTATCAACCTCAATGCACAAAAAAATTGTAATAAGTTAATCTGTGGTCATGTTTATTGGAATTCCACCCAGTAGAATCTTGACTATCGCAATGAGCAAAGGGATCAGGGAAACCTTCTTAAACTCAGTATTCTGACCTTATCTGCTGGGCCATCACCTCTGGCAAGGTCTGGGAGCCTTAGCTGTGACAGCTCAAGTGTCCTGGTCCCCATGATGAACGATGTTGGAGTGTGCTATGCTTGACTAGACTGTTGTCCTTACAGACAAGACATCTCCACCTGTCTCTTACTGGTGGGCTCCACATAGAAAAAGGAGGATGTGTCAGCTGGGCACGCCTCTTCTGCATGGCAGAAAGTACCCTTTGCCAGGTGGCCCTGTGCTCCCCTGGTTTGTCAGCAGGCTGATCACACTAGGGGGAGATATAGTACATCCAGAAGCCTTTATGAGATTCAGGCGATAGGTCCTCCTGCTGTGGCTGGTGTTTATTGAGGCAGTTCCTCCAGATACCTTCCTCGCTCCTATTCTTAACCACTTCAATACCGGCACTTTCATCCCCTCCTGCCCAGGCCAATTTTCAGCACTGTCACACTTTGAATGATAGCTGCACGGTCGTGCAACACTGTACCCATATGGCATTTACAGTATCTCACAAGTAAGTACACCCCTCACATTTTTGTAAATATTTTCTTCTATCTTTTCATGTGACAACACTGAAGAAATGACACTTTGCTACAATGTAAAGTAGTGAGTGTACAGCTTGTATAATAGTGTAAATTTGCTGTTCCCTCAAAATAACTCAACACACAGCCATTAATATCTAAACCGCTGGCAACAAAAGTCAGTACACCCCTAAGTGAAAATTTCCAAATTGGGCCCAATTAGCCATTTCCCCTCCCCCGGTGTCATGTGACTTGTTAATGTTACAAGGTCTCAGGTGTGAATGGGGAGCAGGTGTGTTAAATTTGGTGTTATCGCTCTCCCTCTCTCATACTGGTCACTGGAAGTTCAACATGGCACCTCATGGCAAAGAACTCTATGAGGATCTGAAAAAAAGAATTGTTGCTCTACATAAAGATGGCCTAGGCTATAAGAAGATTGCAAAGACCCTGAAACTGAGCTGCAGCACGGTGGCCAAGACCATACAGCAGTTTAACAGGACAGGTTCCACTCAGAACAGGCCTCCCCATGGTCCACCAAAGAAGTTGAGGTCATGTGCTCAGCGTCATATCCAGAGGTTGTCTTTGGCAAATAGACATATGAGTGCTGCCAGCATTGCTGCAGAGGTTGAAGGGGTGGGGGGTCAGCCTGTCAGTGCTCAGACCATACGCCGCACACTGCTTCAAATTGGTCTGCATGGCTGTCATCCCAGAAGGAAGCCTCTTCTAAAGATGATGCACAAGAAAGCCCGTAAACAGTTTGCTAAATACAGAGTAAGGACATGGATTACTGGAACCATGTCCTGTGGTTTGATAAGACCAAGATAAATTTTTTTTGGTTTAGATGGTGTCAAGTGTGTGCGGCGACAACCAGGTGAGGAGGACAAAGACAAGTGTGTCTTGTCTACAGTCAAGCATGGTGGTGGGAGTGTCATGGTCAGGGTATGCATGAGTGCTGCCGGCACTGGGGAGCTACAGATCATTGAGGAAACCATGAATGTCAACATGTACTGTGACATACTGAAGCAGAGCATGATCCCTCCCTTCAGAGACTGGGCCGCAGGGCAGTATTCCAACATGATAACTGCCCCAAACACACCTCCAAGATGACCACTGCCTTGCTAAAGAAGCTGAGGGTAAAGGTGATGAACTGCCCAAGCATGTCTCCAGACCTAAACCCTATTGATCATCTGTGGAACATCCTCAAATTGAAGGTGGAGGAGCACAAGGTCTCTAACATCCACTAGCTCTGTGATGTCGTCATGGAGGAGGGGAAGAGGACTCCAGTGACAACCTGTGAAGCTCTGGTGACCTCCATGCCCAAGAGGGTTAAGGCAGTGCTGGAAAATAATAGTGGCCACACAAAATATTGACACTTTGGGCTCAATTTGGACATTTTCACTTAGGGGTGTACTGTATTTTGGTAGTATTTAATCACCCCTGTTTTTGTTACTTCTTGCTTAATAAATGAAAAAAATAAAAAAATTAAAAAAAAAAAGACTGAAAATTGTGAAAAAAATGCGGTTTTTCTTAATTTCTGTTATACAATTTTGCAAATAAAGAATCTTTCTTCATAAAATTTAGGCCAAACTGTATTCTGCTCCATTTCTTTAGGGGAAAATAACCCAAATCAGTGTATATTATTTAGTCTGTAGTAAGGTTTTAGAGTCCACAAACTATGGTATATATATATATATATATATATATATATATATATCTGAAAATTGATTAGTACTGCGTCATCATATAACGTGTGGTGGTGATCAGGGACACTGACTGGTGACAGTATTGAAGGGAAAAAAAATACGGGTGTCTTTTTTTTTATCATTCTCTTTCTTCGGTCAGTATGAAGGGCTACTCTTACATTTTCTTTTTCTACTAATCCTAAAGGTTATTTGGCGATCTGTTGGTGTAGCATGCTTTTATTGGCATCTTGCTGAGAAATTGTTTGCCTGACTTAGCATTATCTGCTCGACCATGGAAACTTCTTTCTCTTGTTCCAAAGTGTAGGAGTAATGAGGTTTGGTCCTTCTCCTGTAGATCAGATGGTCTGGTCTTTGCTTTTTTTTTTTTTTGGACCTGTTCTTTGATTGTCCAAATTCCTTATTTTGTTATTTTGAGAATTTTAGTAGTAGTCTTTTTTTGGTCGACCACACCTCGTTGTTACTCTTTTTTCAGGTTATGTTGTTTCAACTATTTTGGTGGATTGCTGATGGGTTCCGAGAGACTTGTACCGAGTCAGGCTCAATGTTCCTTAGGTAGCGTCATTATCTTTAGTGGTAGCATCTCTATCACAGTCTGAAGCACCAGGTTTGATCCTCTGGTCTCCCCTTATTCTTGCCAGCTCCCAGTTTGGGCATTGGTCCTTTAGGTACTTTTGTGTTCCATACCATTTCCAATACCTTGTCAAAGGCTGTTGCCCAGTCCTCCATTGGACCAGTTTAGGACATTCCTATTCTTTCTGAATTCCTGTGTCTATTGATGGATGATGGAGAAAATAAGATTTTTGTACTTCCTGCAAAATCTTTTTCTTCAAGTTTATTGAGGGACACAGGTCTCACTCTTCTGTGTCTCTTTCTGATCCGATGTATTGCGTTTTCTCACTCTGTTGACTAGAGGAGGGTTTATACAGGGGCTGGCTTACAACTTTTGTTTGCCAGTGTCCCAGCCTCCTGGAGGTGGCAGTATAAACCTAACTGTTTCAGAATTCCAGCGTCTCTCAAAATATTTAAAGAAAAAGATCTTACGCCAAGTACAAAAATCTTATATAACCACTTCCATACCGAGCCTATTCCGGAACTCCTCTCCTACATGTAAAAATCATAATTGTTTGCTATAAAATTACTCAGAACCCCCAAACATTATATATGTTTTTTTTTCTAGCAGACACCCTAGGGCAGTAATGGCGAACCTTGGCACCCCAGATGTTTTGGAACTACATTTCCCATGATGCTCCACTACACTGCAGAGTGCATAAGCATCATGGGAAATGTAGTTCCAAAACATCTGGGGTGCCAAGGTTCTCCATCACTGGCCTAGGGAATAAAATGGCGGTCGTTGCAACTTTTTATATCACACGGTATTTGCGCAAACATTTTTCAAATGCTTTTTTTTATAAAAAAAATATAAAAGACAAAAGACTGACCTGATGCTTTCCAGCCGAGATCTCCGCTTTGTTTATATCCGCGGCCCGTGCCTCCGACGCTCATAGATATGACTGGTGGCCATCCGGTGGCGGCAGTTTCCTTCTCCGGGTTCCCAATGGCATGGGAGAGCCGGAAAAGCACCAGAGGGTGGCAGGGGGGGGGAATGTCTCCTCCCGCTGCCTGCAAGAACGATTAATCGGCTGAACTGCCACTATGATAGTTCTTACGGTGCACAGAATCGCCAGCTGCAAAAGATGATATCTGAATGATGCCTGCAGCTATCATTCATATATCACCACTGAAAGTCAAGGATGTCATGTGACATCTTTGGGCTGAAAGTGGTTAAAATAGAAAAGCCAATTGTTCATGATGCACAGGGATTACATCTTCAAGTACTGAGGGGAAAAAAAAACACAGCTTTACTGAATTTAAATCTACAGCTAATCATGTATGTGTACAGCCAAATGTCCCCTTAATTTACTCTTAAGGCTCCGTTCACATCTAGGCGTTTTTCTGCTCTAAGCCTCAGCCCTTTAAACGCCCAACAAGACAAATCCCATTCATGTCAGTGGCCTCTGTTCACATCTGAGCGTTTTGTCGTCTAAAACAAGACGCCCATCGCTCAAAGACTGTAATCTTTTTTGGCAGATTACAGGCATTTTACATTGGTGACCTTTTAACTTTGAAACCACTTGTAAAATAGCAACACCTAGATGTGAACGGAGCCTTCACGTCTAAATTTGAAAACCTACGCCGTGTTTTAGGATGCCATTTGCCTCTGTGGAACACCTCCCTATTCCTGCTGCTATGGAACCCAATAGCTTGCGAATATTCACATACATTATGTGGATTTTGTGGAAAGAGGTACAACATATTATATGGAATTGTCACCTACAGCAGTGGACTCCAAACTGCGGCCCTTTGCTTGCCTCTATATGGCCCTTGGGACACTATTCCTCCTACTGACATCAATGATGAGGCACCACTCCTCCCACTGACACCATTAATAGGGCACAATTCTTCTTACCGACACCATAGATGGGGCACTATTCCTCCTGCTAAGACTAATGATGGGGCATTCTTCCTCCCAATGACAACAGGGCACTATTCCTCCCATTGATGCCAACCATGGGGCATTATTCCTCCCATTGATGCCAACCATGGGGCATTATTCCTCCCATTGAAGCCAACCATGGGGCATTATTCCTCCCATTGAAGCCAACCATGGGGCATTATTCCTCCCATTGAAGCCAACCATGGGGTATTCCTCCTATTGAAGCCAACCATGGGGCACCGGATCCTCTTGCTAAAACCAAACAATGGGGCACCATTCCTCCTGTTAAAATCAGCGATAGGGCAGTGTTTACTACCAGGGATGCTGGAACATTTTCTATTCACACCGACCACATTTCAGCTCCCCAAAAGCCTGAAGGACAGTAAACTGGCCCTTTGGTTAAGTCTTGAGACCTCTGATCTACAGCAAAGCAAACTGGCCTATAAAATAGACCATGGTGTCCAGAAATTCTTCAGTATCAGAAGATGCGATGCCGACCACCTTGAAGGAAAATACGATGTTGGGTATGCACTGTTTTCATGCATCCGATTATGGAAAAATGATGTGGAATTTAGTTCACCTGAAGATTTCATCCTCAGATGTTTATTCACGGTCCATGAAGCAGACGTCTCCATAAAGATCCACGTTTCTCTGACATTTGTTAAAGTTTAGAACATTATCACTTATAATCTTTTGTTTCTAAATGTAAGGCTGCGTTTGGATTAACACCTACATCCAATCGCAGCACCCACTGTGTTTTGAACACGATGCAGTAAAAGCGCACAAAACAAGGCTTCCCCGCACTGCGCTCTGGTGTGAAAGGGCCCTTATTGTTTAGACAAAGGTCACACAACGGGTAAATGAAATACACGTACCACTGCTCTGTTCCAGTTTATCGTTTATTAACTCTTGAAACTACATTGTAGAAAGTCTTATTATTGTGGTCATTTCTTTATTACATGAAACATTTTATAAACATACACAGTAAACTGAAAAAATCTGAAAGGCGATTGTGACGTTTACTGCTTTGATGATAGTGAGTTAGACGGACATATTGCAGGGACACTGCATAATCCATGACTGCTTTCTCTTCTATTTATGTTATTACTATTACAATGCACTAAGTCTGGAGCACATTGGAGGACGCCGTCCTTGAATATTAGTCTGGGCACATGGGAAGAGTGCGCCTTCTATGGCTGTATTAGTCTGGGACACAATGGATGAGTGTGCCTCGTTATCTGTATAAGAATCTGGAACACTGGCTGAGTGCGCCTTCTTAACTGTATTATGGGACACATTGGATGAGTGTGCTTTCCTTGACTGGAATAGAATCTGGGACACATTGGACAAGTGCACTTTCCATGACTATTAGTCTGGGACACGTTGGATGAATGTGCCTTCCTTGGTGGGGATAGAATCTGGGACACATGGGATGACTGCGCCCTCCATGACCGCACATCTGGGACACATTGGTTGAGCGTGCCTTCCTTGACCGTGTGTCTGACACATTGGTTGAGCACTCCTTCCTTGACCCTACGTCTGGGACACATTGGTGGAGAGCACCTTCCTTGACCCTACGTCTGGGACACATTGGTGGAGAGCACCTTCCTTGACCCTATGTCTGGGACACATTGGTTGAGCACGCCTTCCTTGACCCTACGTCTGGGACACATTGGTTGAGTGAGTCTTTGACTGTATTAGTTGGAGACAATTTAACACCTCGTTGACTATTAGAATCTGGAACACTGGCTGAGTGTGCCTTCCTAGTGTGGGACACATTGGCTGGGTGCACTTTCTTGACAGTATTAGCCTGGAGCACATTGGCTGGGTGCACCTTCTTGACTGTATTTGCTCTATTTGTAACACTGATGCAATCTGAAGGCCTGATTTTTTTTTTTTTTTTTTTTTATCGTTTTGCATATTATTTTTTTTTTGGTAAGAGCCAGCTGTTTGGGCTCTTTATTTTAAGTGTTATATAAGCTTTTTCAAAAACAGTCTGAAACGTAACAAAAAATAATTTAATAAAACAAAAGGGGATTTGACAAAAAAAAAAACTTAGAGATGTTCGCGGCATTTGAGGTGTTTCTTTCTCTTCATCTTCCCCGAGCCGTAGATTGTGAAGTCATAGTCTGAGATGACGTAGGGAATCTCCCCATTAATTCCAGGCTGGAAAACAAGAGAGAAGAGAAATGCTTAGATAAGAAATCTTAAAGCGGCTACTGAACAATAAAAAAAAAAAAAGGGAGCTGATGTAACGGGTTCCAGCTCCAGAAAGAGAACTATTACAGAGAAAACTGTCAAAATACCTGTGTGAGAAGCCTCAGGCTAAAGCTGGCATTCTTCAATTCCTGAGCAGCACACTAATCGGACCTCTAGGTGTCGCTGAAGGTCCCTCCCTGGAACTAGCACAGGCAGGCTGATTGCCAAAAAGCACAAGCATTTTCCTATGGATTCCGGAAAAACACCGCCAACCCTCAAACATGAACACAGCCTCTTACTTCGTATTGCTCTGGGACCCTTTCCATACTCATTTGGAATGGTCATACAACAATTATTCCTTTACTTGGTCATACTTACTTTTTTTTTTTCTTCTATATTAGATCAGGGTTCTAAACAAAAAAGGGCCATTTTACTGTCCTTCAGACTTTAGAGGGGCCAGACTATGGCTGAGAGTAGAAAAGGCCCCATTGAGGGCGGGAAGGACGCGGTACCCCCCCCATCATCATGTGCACTAGCGGGCAGAACAGGGCACCCCCCCAATGGGGGCGTTGGCGGGAGAACAAGGTGCCCCCCATAGTGGTCGTCAGCAGGAAGAACAAAGCACCCCCCCTCCCGGGCATCAGCGGGAAGAACAAGGCTGCCCCCCCTCCCGGGCATCAGCAGGAAGAACAAGGCCGCCCCCCCCCAAGCGTCAGCGGGAAGAACAACCTGCGCACCCTCCCCCCATCGTGGATGTCAGCGGGAGGAAGCAAGCAGCAAAGGGCTGAATCTGGCCCCTGGGCCACAGTTTGGAGATGAGTGAACTACACCATAAATGTCATGATAGTCACCTGACTGCACTTTTACTATATTACATTACTAAGCACTCTGATAATTCCCTTAGAGGAGACCATGGATTGCAGAAGAATCTCTGAAGAATAAATGGAGACACGCTCGTTTACTTCGCTCTCCCTAAACACATCCATTCATTTAAGGATTTGAACTCGGTTGAATGTGACTTTGCCTCAAAAGAACGCAATCTACAAGATGTCTCCTGCAAATGTATAAAGCCCTAAACATTGCAAGTCTGTTTTCCGGTTATTTGCTACAGTGGGAAAAAGATTTCAGCACAAATATTACTGATGACCAAAAAAAAACAATTATACTACAGCTATCACATGCTTCCTCTAAAAAATATGTTTTTTTTAAATTCCATACATTATGGCACTGCACTTTACTCCAGGCTTATTGGGATATATTCTTCCCATCATCGAAAAAGATTCAGGGCTCAACAGACCCCAGGAATTCTTGGTGTATGTTTCATTGTACAGGTGAACCAATATGCCAACGTAAAACATTATACTCGGTCTACTATCCTCCACCTCGTCGTCTTTACAATATACTGAATACTTTTTGTCACAATAAGTTATTATTTATTAACCACTTCCCGCCCGCCCTATAGCGGATTGACGTCCGGGAAGTGGTTGTGTTATCCTGACTGGACGTCATATGACGTCCAGCAGGATAACATGCCGCAGCGCGCCCCCGGGGGCACGCATCGCGGCGATCGGTGGAGCGGTGTGTCAGTCTGACACACCGCTACACGGATCTTGGTAAAAAGCCTCCGGCGGAGGCTCTTTACCACGTGATCAGCCGTGTCCAATCACGGCTGATCACGCTGTCAATAGGAAGAGCCGTTGATCGGCTCTTCCTCACTCGTGTCTGACAGACGCGATTAGAGGAGAGCCGATCGGCGGTTCTCCTGGCAGGGGGGGTCTGTGCTGATTGTTTATCAGCGCAGCCCCCCCTCAGATCACCACACTGGACCACCAGGGATCGCCACTAGGACCACCAGGGAAGGGGCAACATGTGGATGGCCAGGTATGTACCCCATGGCCATCCACATGTGCCCAGTCAGTGCCAATCAGTGCCCACAAATGGGCACTGATTGCCACCATTATGTTGCAGTGATGCCCAACAATGCCACCCTTAGGGGCATCACTGCAAACAACCAGTGCCGTCAGTGCCACCCATCAGTGTCCATTCATTCCACCTGTCAGTGCCCATCCGTGCCCATCAGTGCCCATCTATCAGTGCCCATCCATGCCCATCTGTGCCAACTATCAGTGCCACCCATAAGTAACCATCAGTGCCGCCTATGAGTGCCCATCAGTGCCACCTATGAGTGCCCATCAGTGCCACCTATGAGTGCCCATCAGTGCCACCTATGAGTGCCCATCTGTGCCACCTATGAGTGCCACCTATCAGTGCCCATCAGTGCCGCCTATCAGTGCCCATCAGTGCCCGTCAGTGCCACCTCATCAGTGCCACCTCATTGGTGCCACCTCATCGGTGCCCATCAGTGCCGCCGTATCAGTGCCAGTCAGTGCCCGTCAGTGCAGCCATATCAGTGCCCGTCGTTGAAGAAGAAAACGTACTTATTTACAAAAAAATTTTAACAGAAACAAAGAAAAACTTGTTTTTTTCAAAATTTTCGGTCTTTTTTTATTTGTTGCGCAAAAAATAAAAACCGCAGAGGTGATCAAATACCACCAAAAGAAAGTTCTATTTGTGGGAACAAAATGATAAAAAATTTGTTTGGGTACAGTGTAGCATGACTGCGCAATTGTCATTCAAATTGCGACAGCGCTGAAAGCTGAAAATTGGTCTGGGCGGGAAGGTGTCTAAGTGCCTGGTATTGAAGTGGTTAAGGTACTTATATAGCGCCGTCAATTTACGCAGCGCTTTACATATACATTGTACATTCACATCGGTCCCTACCCTGAAGGAGCTTACAATCTAAGGTCCCTAAACTCACATTCATATACTAGGGCCAATTTGTAGACAGAAGCCAATTAACCTACCAGCATGTCTTTGTAGTGTGGGAGGAAACCGGAGTACCCGGAGGAAACCCACGCAGGCACAGGGAGAACATGCAAACTCCAGGCAGTGTCGTGATTGGGATTCGGACCAGCGACCCTTTTTGCTGCTAGGCGAGAGTGCTAACCACTACACCACTGTGCCGCCTAAGTTCAAGTATATTACATGCATTGTTGTATTAGACAGGAATTGGGGAGGCTGACCACATTCCCTCATTTTCATGACTCTTGGATCTACCTAGGTGATGCACCTTACCAGACTGACAAACAAAAGGTTACGCCATATATGGTCATGTTTGCACGTTTCTGCACCTTGTGCTGCCATTTTCTATTTCATGTATGTTATGCTTAGGCTTGGTTCATACGACTTAGTGCCACTTTGCCTGGAGACTTCGAAGCAGGGAATACCTGTGTAATCTTCCTGTAATGTCAGATCCAGATCACATCAATCAAGATGAGGATCCGACTTAGCGGCAACTTCCATTAAAGTCTATGGGCACAAGTCAGATAGAAGTTGTCCTAAAGTAGTACAGGAACCTTTTCTAAAGTCCGAGCGACTTCAGTAGTGCTAATCTCATTGACTAACATTGGATTTCACATGTTATACGGCTTGGGGGTCTCACGTCGGATCCTAAGTCACAGGAGCGTGAACCGAGCCTTACATGTATGTTATTCTAATTACAAAAAATAAGAAGAATGATAATCCCTCTCTGACGTTCACATTGATACCTCAAGTGTGGTGAAATCACTGTGTGTACACATATGCATGTGGAACCTACATGTATACATTTGCACGTGAGCATGGGGAGATGGGTGCTTTAAAAATGTTTTTACATAGTTACTCTGGTAAAAAAAAAAAAAAAAAAAAAAAAAAGACACAAGTCCAATCCAATTCAAACAATAGAAGGGAAAATAAAATTATACAATCCTATACCCACAGTTGATCCAGAGGAAGGCAAAAAAAAAACCCCAAAAAAAACAACCCCTAAAAACGCCTCTAAAAGCATGATCCAATTTGCTACAGCAGGAGAACAAATTTCTCCCCAATCCCCCCAGGGGGTAATCAGATTTTCCCTGGATCAGCTTTACCTATAAATGTCAGTACCCAATAATATGTACATTTAGGAAAGAATCCAGGACTTTCTTAAAGCAATCTACTGAGTTGGCCAAAACCACCTCTGGTCTATTCCACATCTCTTACTGTGAAGAAACCTTTCCATATTTGGAGCTTAAACCTCTTTCCCTCTAGATGTAAAGAGGCCCCCTTGTCCTCTGTGATGAGCTTAAAGTGAATAACTCAACACCAAGTTCACAATATGGACCCCTTATGTATTTATACATGGTGATCATATCCCCCTTATTCTCCTCTTCTCAAGAGAATAAATTCAGTTCCTCTAATCTTTCCTCATAGCTGAGCTCCTCCATGCCTCTTATCAGTTTGGTTGCCCTTCTCTGCACTTTCTCCAGTTTCCAGATATCCTTTTTATGAACTGGTGCCCAAAACTGAACTGCATATTCCAGATGAGGTCTTACTAATGATTTGTACAGGGGGGGCAAAATTCTCTCTCTCTGGTGTCCATACCTCTTATACAAGAAAGGACTTTGCTTACTTTGGAAACCGCAGCTTGGCATTGCATGCTATTATTGAGCTTATGATCTACCAAAACCCCCAAAAATTAGGACCAATGGCCTTGAAATGACAGAGCTCAATTCTTTTAGGATCTGTGTGGTTCTAAAAATAGAAGGTTTTTATACCCTAATGCAATCTCTGCATTAGGATAAAAAACATTCCGTGTTCAGCTCCTGCTGATCTCAATTACAGCCAGTAAGGAGAGAGCTGGGCGAGCTCACACGAGTGTCCCCATAGCAAGAGGGTGGGAGGAGCCTAGAGCATCAGTGGGGGACCCCAGGGGGAGGAGGATCAGTCTGATCTGTGCAATGCTATTGCACAGAGCAGGCAAGTATGACATGTTTAGCATTTTTTTTTTGTTTTTTATTCCTAAAAAAAAAAAAAAAAAAAAAAAAGTGGGGGATGGAGGTTCCTCCTCCTCAGTCAGCAGCCAGCCCGACAGTTTGTAGCAGACCCAGGCTTCCCAGAGAACAGTGCCCAGGAACTACGGTGCTGGGAGGGTGGCTGTAGAGCCACTTTGTTCACTTTTATATGAAGGCCCAACACTAGATGCAAATGGTGACACCTGGATCATGGCTGCAGATCCGGGTATAACCATTTGCCCCGATGATAAACCAGTATGTCCCAAGGCCTGGAAATAGTTAAGCTGGTGTCAAGACCACCCCCCCAGGTTTCTTATTTCACTCTTGATTGAAAAGAGACAATACCTGGTTCCTGAAGATGCTGTGGGGTATAGATATGTTTCCAATTTGCAGGCAATTCACCAATCGCAGAGCAGCTGGAGGGATGGATGGGTGTAAGGATGTGGTAGACCCTTTTTCTCCATGTTAATTCCCCGAATAATACCTGGTGAGACAAGAACAATTGGTCAATGTAACCAATTACTGGCCACCCAATGTTTTCGCTCTCCTCTCCTGGAGTAAAAAAACAAGGAGCCCAAACGGGCATTTGACTCTTATGACTAGCCATGCAGATAGTTTTCCCCTCTGTCCCAACTCACCAAACCCCAGGCAGTCACAGACTAGCGTCTGTGTGAGGATCACCGGGGGATGTACGTCGGCAAGGTGGCACGGGCAGGCAGAATCACGTACATACACGTGATCTGCCTCCCGCGGGTGGGCGAGGCGGTCCGCTTTTGACCAGCGGCGATCAGAGGTGAGGGGGAGACCATCCATTCGTGGCCCCCCCCTCGCGATCGCCGCCGGCCAAATCAGATCATTCCTCTGCTGCTGTATGCTAAACAGCAGCAAAGGAAATGATGTCATCTCTCCTCGGCTCGGTATTTTCCGTTCCGGCGCCGAGGAGAGAAGACTGCAATGTGAGTGCACCAAACACTACACACACAGTAGAACATGCCAGGCACACAAAACACCCCCGATCCCCCCCCCCCCCCAATCACCCCTCCCCCCTGTCACAAACTGACACCAAGCTGTTTTTTTTTTTTTCTGATTACTGCATGGTGTCAGTTTGTGACAGTTACTGTGGTGGGACAGTTAGTGTTAGGCCCCCTTTAGGTCTAGGGTACCCCCCTAACAAAGTTTTAACCCCTTGATCACCCCCCGTCACCAGTGTCATTAAGCGATCATTTTTCTGATCGCTGTATTCGTGTCGCTGGTGACGCTAGTTAGGGACGTAAATATTTACGTTCGCCGTCAGCGTTTTATAGCGACAGGGACCCCCATATACTATCTAATAAATGTTTTAACCCCTTGATTGCCCCATAGTTAACCCTTTCACCACTGATCACCGTATAACGGTAAAGGTTTAGCCCCCTGATCGCCCGGCGGTGATATGCGTCGCCCCAGGCAGCGTCAGATTAGCGCCAGTACCGCTAACACTCACGCACGCAGCATACGCCTCCCTTAGTGGTATAGTATCTGAAGGGATCAATATCTGATCCGATCAGATCTATACTAGCGTCCCCAGCAATTTAGGGTTCCCAAAAACGCAGTGTTAGCGGGATCAGCCCAGATACCTGCTAGCACCTGCGTTCCCTGCGATCGCTAACAGTTTTTTTGGTAGCATTTTGGTGAACTGGCAAGCACCAGCCCCAGGCAGCGTCAGATTAGCGCCAGTACCGCTAACACCCACGCACGCAGCGTACACCTCCCTTAGTGGTATAGTATCTGATCCGATCAGATCTATAATAGCGTCCCCAGCAGTTTAGGGTTCCCAAAAACGCAGTGTTAGCGGGATCAGCCCAGATACCTGCTAGCACCTGCTTTTTGCCCCTCCGCCTGGCCCAGCCCAGCCCACCCAAGTGCAGTATCAATCGATCACTGTCACTTACAAAACACTAAACACATAACTGCAGCGTTCGCAGAGTCAGGCCTGATCCCTGCGATCGCTAACAGTTTTTTTTTGGTAGTGTTTTGGTGAACTGGCAAGCACCAGCGGCCTAGTACACCCCGGTCGAGGTCAAACCAGCACTGCAGTAACACTTGGTGACGTGGCGAGTCCCATAAGTGCAGTTCAAGCTGGTGAGGTGGCAAGCACAAGTAGTGTCCCGCTGCCACCAAGAAGACAAACACAGGCCCGTCGTGCCCAGAGTGCCCTTTCTGCTGCATTCGCCAATCCTAATTGGGAACCCACCACTTCTGCAGCGCCCGTACTTCCCCCATTCACATCCCCAATCAAATGCAGTCGGCTGCATGAGAGGCATTTTCTTTATGTCCTCCCGAGTACCCCTACCCAACGAACCCCCCCAAAAAAAGATGTGTCTGCAGCAATCGCTGATATAGGCGTGACACCCGCTATTATTGTCCCTCCTGTCCTGACAATCCTGGTCTTTGCATTGGTGAATGTTTTGAACACTACCATTCACTAGTGGAGTATTAGCGTAGGGTACAGCATTGCACAGACTAGGCACACTTTCACAGGGTCTCCCAAGATGCCATCGCATTTTGAGAGACCCGAACCTGGAACCGGTTACAGTTATAAAAGTTAGTTACAAAAAAAAAAAAAAAAAAATTAATATAAAATATATATATATAAAAAATAGTTGTTTTATTGTGCTCTCTCTATTGTTCTGCTCTTTTTTACTGTATTCTATTCTGCAATGTTTTGTTATTATGTTTTATCATGTTTGCTTTTCAGGTATGCAATTTTTTTATACTTTACCGTTTACTGTGTTTTATTGTTAACCATTTTTTTGTCTTCAGGTACGCCATTCACGACTGAGTGGTTATACCAGAATGATGCCTGCAGGTTTAGGTATCATCTTGGTAGTATTCTTTTCAGCCCAGCCAGCGGTCGGCTTTCATGTAAAAGCAATCCTAGCAGCTAATTACCCTCTAGACTGCTTTTACAACCCCCACCGTCTTCCGTGTTTTTCTCTGGCTCTCCTGTCTCAACAGGGAACCTGAGAATGCAGCCGGTGATTCAGCCAGCTGACCATAGAGCTGATCAGAGACCAGAGTGGCTCCAAACATCTCTATGGCCTAAGAAACCGGAAGCTACGAGCATTTCATGACTTAGATTTCGCCGGATGTAAACAGCGCCATTGGGAAATTGGGAAAGCATTTTATCACACCGATCTTGGTGTGGTCAGATGCTTTGAGGGCAGAGGAGAGATCTAGGGTCTAATAGACCCCAATTTTTTCAAAAAAAGAGTACCTATCACTACATATTGCTATCATAGGGGATATTTACATTCCCTGAAATAACAATAAAAATGATAAAAAAAAAAAAAAAAAGAAAGGAACAGTTTAAAAATAAGAAAATAACGCAATCGTCGGTCTGGCGTCAAATGTAAACAGCAATTGCACCATGCATATGAGGTATCACCGCGAACGTCAGATCGAGGGCAGTAATTTTAGCAGTAGACCTCCTCTGTAAATCTAAAGCGGTAACCTGTAAAGGCTTTTAAAAATGTATTTAGTTTGTCGCCACTGCACGTTTGTGCGCAATTTTAAAGCATGTCATGTTTGGTATCCATGTACTCGGCCTAAGATCATCTTTTTTATTTCATCAAACATTTAGGCAATATAGTGTGTTTTAGTGCATTAAAATTTTAAAAAAAAAAGTGTGTTTTTTCCCCAAAAAATGCGTTTGAAAAATCGCCGCGCAAATACTGTGTGAAAAAAAAAAAATGAAACACCCACCATTTTAATCTGTGGGGCATTTGCTTTAAAAAAAAATATATAATGTTTGGGGGTTCAAAGTAATTTTCTTTCAAAAAAAATAATTTTTTCATGTAAACAAAAAGTGTCAGAAAGGGCTTTGTCTTCAAGTGGTTAGAAGAGTGGGTGATGTGTGACATAAGCTTCTAAATGTTGTGCATAAAATGCCAGGACTGTTCAAAACCCCCCCAAATGACCCCATTTTGTAAAGTAGACACCCCAAGCTATTTGCTGAGAGGCATGTTGAGTCCATGGAATATTTTATATTGTGACACAAGTTGGGGGAAAAAGACAAATTTTTTTTTTTTTTGCACAAAGTTGTCACTAAATGATATATTGCTCACACAGGCCATGGGAATATGTGAAATTACACCCCAAAATACATTCTGCTGCTTCTCCTGAGTACGGGGATACCACGTGTGAGACTTTTTGGGAGCCTAGCCGCGTACGGGACCCCGAAAACCAAGCACCGCCTTCAGGCTTTCTAAGGCCGTAAATTTTTGATTTCACTCTTCACTGCCTATCACAGTTTCGGAGGCCATGGAATGCCCAGGTGGCACAAAACCCCCCCAAATGACCCCATTTGGAAAGTAGACACCCCAAGCTATTTGCTGAGAGGTATAGTGAGTATTTTGCAGACCTCACTTTGTCACAAAGTTTTGAAAATGTTTTTTATTGTCTTTCTTCATTTTCAAAAACAAATGAGAGCTGCAAAATACTCACCATGCCTCTCAGCAATTTCCTTGGGGTGTCTACTTTCCAAATGGGGTCATTTGGGGGGGGGGTTGTACTGCCCTGCCATTTTAGCACCTCAAGAAATGACATAGGCAGTCAAACTAAAAGCTGTGTAAATTCCAGAAAATGCACCCTATCTTGTAGACACTATAACTTTTGCGCAAACCAATAAATATACGCTTATTGACTTTTTTTTTACCAAAGACATGTGGCCAAATACATTTTGGCCTAAATGTATGACTAAAATTGAGGTTATTGGATTTTTTTTTTATAACAAAAAGTAGAAAATATCATTTTTTTTTTTCAAAATGTTCGGTCTTTTTCCGTTTATAGCGCAAAAAATAAAAATGGCAGAGGTGATCAAATAACATCAAAAGAAAGCTCTATTTGTGGGAAGAAAAGGACGCAAATTTCGTTTGGGTAAAGCATTACATGACCGCGCAATTAGCAGTTAAAGCGACGCAGTGCCAAATTGGAAAAAGTCCTCTGGTCCTTAGGCAGCCAAATGGCCCAGGGCTGAAGTGGTTAAAGCAACAAAGTGGATAAAAAAAATAAAAATGTAAGACCGTGTAAAAAAAGAAACAAAAAAAGTTGGGAAAAAAAAATTTCAAATCGCCCTCCCCCCCCCCCCATGCTTACATGTAAAATTGTGACCATACCACACATAAGGTATCGCCGCAAACGTCAGAGCAATCATTTTAGCTCTAGACCTCCCAACACTAAACTGGTAACCTGTAAAGGCTTTTTTCGTTAATCAAGATTTTTAGGTATCGCAGTTTGGCGCCACTCTGTGGGTGCACGCAATTTAAAAGTGTGACATGTTTGGCATCTATTTACTCAGCTCAAATACCATGACACAAAAAAAAAAAACTGCATCACCCTTTTTTTTTTCTCTAGGGTCTCTGCTACATACTCTATCTATACACACACACACTTTTTCATTTTGTTTAGGGGGGGTTCCAAGTAATTTTCTAGCAAAGAAAATACAGATTTTATCTTGTAGGAGAGGGATATGCAATTAGCGGACCTCCTGCTGTTGCAAAACTACAAGTCCCATCATGCTCTGCCTCTGGGTATCTTGCTATGCCTCATGGGACTTGTAGTTCTGTAACAGCTGGAGGTCCGCTAATTGAAAAATGTCAGAATTGGCCTTGGTGGGAACTGGTTAAGCAACTACAGCAGAGATGAGTCAAGTCACTGGACAGGCTGTACAGTGTGGGGGGGGGGGGGGCGGGGCGGTGTTAATCTCAGAACTGGATGGACAGAAAATCAAATCCTCTCATTTGTGCATTCCATCTTGAGATGTCTGCCAGTTCAAAACACTGAATTGCATCAAGTTTAGGTGACACTCAAGCTGGCCATAGATGGATTAACATTTGGCCGGTTCAGTAGGGTCCAGCTGAATTTCAATCTATGGCCATTCCTGCTTGAACGATTGACCTCTGTCAAAGGGGAATGTAGGAAAGCGATTGTTAATCAGCAGCCTCTGATCAATGTATTCTGACAGGGAAGTCGTCGCCCCCGCTGTCAGAATACAATGGTACAGCGGGGAAGATTCCTCCATCCACCTCACTTGTATGGATGGAGGAATCTTTTCTTTGATCAGCCCAGAATAAATTGCATCTACTTATCCAATTTATCACCAGAATGACATAATGTGCTGACACTGCTCTACTTCTGTCTGAATTGTGAGAGAAAGAGAAAGACAGAACGAAAAAAGAAAGCGAGAGATGTGGGAGAGAGTAAAGAAAAGAGTAAGATATGGGGCAGGGCTTAAAAAAAAAAAAAAAAAAAAAAGAAGTTCTGTAGGACAGAGCAGGGGGAGAGAGTGCAAAGTGTTATTTACCAGGATCTCTATACTGACCTCGTAAGGCACGAAGCTGTTAAGAGGAATGATCTGCTCAAACTGCTGCAACTTGCCAATGTAGCCCAACATGGCGAGATCTCTCAGGAACCACCCGTGACAACGTCTGAAAGGGAAAAAATAAAGCTGAGAAAATTTTTTTTAAAAAGATGGCTTATACAGCACTTCCTATTACTTGAAATATGTGAAGTACTAATGTCCCCTATTTTGTTCATAGTAACCCATCAGCATTGGTGTCAGTGGACACAATAACAACCTCCAATCATGTTGTCAATAAACACAACAATAGGCCCCCAGCACTGGTGTCAGCTGACCCAATAAACACCTGCGGCATTTGTGTCAGTGGGCGCAACAATAACCCCTACTCATGTCACCAGTGGACGCAATAAGCCCCAGCATCATCTCCCATCATTGGCGTCCATGGACGCAATAAGCCCCAGCATCCCCCCCCCAATCATTGGCGTCAATGGACGCAATAAGCCCCAGCATTGGTGTCAAAGCAATAACAACCCCCAGCTTTGTCATCAATGGACACAATAATAACCACCAGCTTTGGTGTCAGTGGATGCAATAATAAGCACCACCCCGTGACATTAGTGAATTCAGTAATTGCTGCCATCAGTACTATTACACCCCCCCCCCCCCCCCATATTGACTCGTAGTCAGGGGGGGGGGGGGGACGCTGGGACTTGTAGTCAGGGAGGGTGGGACGCTGGGACTTGTAGTCAGGGAGGGTGGGACGCTGGGACTTGTAGTCCTCCTCCGGGGGAGACACACCTGTCCGGGGCCCAGTAGCAGGACACACACTCCCTCCTCGGCCAGCACGGCGGACATGGAGGGGGTCGGGCTCTCCTGGGAGGTGGATGGCCGGGACTCGGAACTCTCCGGGCCGCTCATCTTCTTCCTTCTCTTCGCTCCGGTATGCCGAGCCCGCTGTGATCGGCTCTTCCCCGGGCGGACCTTCAGGACGGCTCCGGACTGGGCGGGGAACATCCGGGGATCCATCTCTCTCTCTCTCTCTGTCTGAGGAAATGACAGGAGACGCTCGGCGCTTTCCCGCTCCTCCTGTACGCCCACCCAGACCCGCCCCTCCGCGCCAGCGTCCGGACGTACAACGCAGCGTGTGTCCGGGTCACATGACCCGGAAATAGTGCCACAGACTGGAGCTCCAGTCTACAGCCCGATATTGGATCTCGCGAGATCTCCTGCCAGGTGACCTTCAGGAGTCCCACAGGGCGTCCGGCCGCTGACCGCCATCTTGGTTGTGGCAAACTGTATGTTGAAATCCCCGCTATCTCGGCCGCTGTACCGGGAATGTTATCCTCTTACAGGATACATCTATCCCTGCTCTGGTCTACCAGCCCGCAGGAAAGGAGCCTGGCTGCGGGTTTGACGTGGACGGTGGTCAACGGGCGCCATCTTGGTTGTGGCAGCCATGTTGGCATTAGTAGCAAATCTCTGAGGAGGAGGAATTTTTTTTTAATTTTTAATTATTAAACTAAAGTGAAGGGCCATGGAGGTGTTCAGTGTAACATTACAACATTTCCAGGGTCTGTTTACAGCTGAGGAGGGGCTCACTTTTGTTGCCAGCAGTTTAGACATTAACCACTTCCCTACCAGGCCAATTCTGACATTTCTCTCCTACATGTAAAAAATCATCATTTTTTTGCTAGAAAATTACATAGAACCCCCAAACATTATATATGTTTTTTTTTTTTTTTTTTTTTTTTAGCAAAGACTCTAGAGAATATAATGGCGGTTGTTGCAAAAAAAAAGTTTTGTGTTTTTATTAAAAAAAATTAAAACAGTAAAGTTAGCCCAATGTTTTTGCATATTGTGAAAAATGAAGTTACGCCGAGTAAATAGATACCTAACATGTCACGCTTCAAAATTGCACACGCTCGTGGAATGGCGCCAATGTTGGGTACTTAAAAATCCCCATAGGCGACGCTTGAAATTTTTTTACTGGTTACATGTTTTGAGATACAGAGGAGGTCTAGTGACGAAATGATTGCTCTCGCTCCAACGTTCGCGGCGATACCTCACATGTGTGGTTTGAACACCGTTTTCATATGTGTGCGGGACTTACGTATGCGTTCGCTTCTGCGTGCGAGCTCACGGGGACAGGGGCGCTTTAAAAAAAAAAAAATTTATTGTTAACCAGTTGCCGACCACCGCACGACGATGTACGTCGGCAGAGCGGCACGGGCAGGCAAAAGGGCTTACAGGTACGTCCTTGCCTGCCCGCAGGTGGGGGGTCCGATCGGACCCCCCCCCCCCGTGCCTGCGGCGGTCGTCAAATCCTCCCCGGCGATCGGTGGTGAGGGGGAGGCCATCCATTCGTGGCCCCCCCCCCTCGCGATCGCTCCCAGCCAATGGGATCATTTCCCTGCCTCTGTATAGTACACAGAGGCAGAGGAAATGATGTCATCTCTCCTCGGCTCGGCATTTTCCGTTCCGGGCCGAGGAGAGAAGACTGGAATGTGAGTGCACCAAACACACTACACACACACAGTAGAACATGCCAGGCACACAAAACACCCCCATCCCCCCCCCCCCCCCCCCCCCGATCACCCCCCCCCCCTGTCACAAACTGACACCAAGCAGGTTTTTTTTTTTTCTGATTACTGCATTGGTGTCAGTTAGTGACAGTTAGAAGTGGTAGGACAGTTAGTATTAGCCCCCTTTAGGTCTAGGATACCCCCCCTAATAAAGTTTTAACCCCTTGATCACCCCCTGTCACCAGTGTCACTAAGCGATCATTTTTCTGATCGCTGTATTAGTGTCACTGGTGACGCTAGTTAGGGAGGTAAATATTTAGGTTCTCCGTCAGCGTTTTATAGCGACAGGGACCCCCATATACTACCTAATAAATGTTTTAACCCCTTGATTGCCCCCTAGTTAACCCTTTCACCACTGATCACCGTATAACCATTACGGGTGACGCTGGTTAGTTCGTTTATTTTTTATAGTGTCAGGGCACCCGCCGTTTATCACCGAATAAAGGTTTAGCCCCCTGATCGCCCGGCGGTGATATGCGTCGCCCTAGGCAGCGTCAGAATAGCGCCAGTACCGCTAACACCCACGCACGCAGCATACGCCTCCCTTAGTGGTATAGTATCTGAACAGATCAATATCTGATCCAATCAGATCTATACTAGCGTCCTCAGCAGTTTAGGGTTCCCAAAAACGCAGTGTTAGCGGGATCAGCCCAGATACCTGCTAGCACCTGCGTTTTGCCCCTCCGCCCGGCCCAGCCCAGCCCACCCAAGTGCAGTATCGATCGATCACTGACACTTACAAAACACTAAACACATAACTGCAGTGTTCGCAGAGTCAGGCCTGATCCCTGCGATCGCTAACAGTTTTTTTGGTAGCGTTTTGGTGAACTGGCAAGCGCCAGCGGCCTAGTACACCCCGGTCGTAGTCAAACCAGCACTGCAGTAACACTTGGTGACGTGGCGAGTCCCATAAGTGCAGTTCAAGCTGGTGAGGTGACAAGCACAAGTAGTGTCCCGCTGCCACCAAGAAGACAAACACAGGCCCGTCGTGCCCATAATGGCCTTCCTGCTGCATTCGCCAATCCTAATTGGGAACCCACCGCTTCTGCAGCGCCCGTACTTCCCCCATTCACATCCCCAACCAAATGCAGTCGGCTGCATGAGAAGCATTTTCTTTATGTCCTCCCGAGTACCCCTACCCAACGAACCCCCCCCAAAAAGATGTTATGTCTGCAGCAAGCGCGGATATAGGCGTGACACCCGCTATTATTGTCCCTCCTGTCCTGACAATCCTGGTCTTTGCATTGGTGAATGTTTTGAACGCTACCATTCACTATTTGAGTATTAGCGTAGGGTACAGCATTGCACAGACTAGGACACACTTTCACAGGTTCTCCCAAGATGCCATCGCATTTTGAGAGACCCGAACCTGGAACCGGTTACAGTTATAAAAGTTACAGTTACAAAAAAAGTGTAAAAAAAAAAAAAAAAAAAAAAAAACACAAAAAAATATATAAAAAAAAAAAAATAGTTGTCTTTTTATTGTTCTCTCTCTCTCTATTCTCTCTCTATTGTTCTGCTCTTTTTTACTGTATTCTATTCTGCAATGTTTTATTGTTATTATGTTTTATCATGTTTGCTTTTCAGGTATGCAATTTTTTATACTTTACCGTTTACTGTGTTTTATTGTTAACCATTTTTTTGTCTTCAGGTACGCCATTCACGAATTTGAGTGGTTATACCAGAATGATGCCTGCAGGTTTAGGTATCATCTTGGTATCATTCTTTTCAGCCAGCGGTCGGCTTTCATGTAAAAGCAATCCTAGTGGCTAATTAGCCTCTAGACTGCTTTTACAAGCAGTGGGAGGGAATGCCCCCCCCCCAACGTCTTCCGTGTTTTTCTCTGGCTCTCCTGTCTCAACAGGGAACCTGAGAGTGCAGCCGGTGATTCAGCCAGCTGACCATAGAGCTGATCAGAGACCAGAGTGGCTCCAAACATCTCTATGGCCTAAGAAACCGGAAGCTACGAGCATTCGATGACTTAGATTTCTCCGGATGTAAACAGCGCCATTGGGAAATTGGGAAAGCATTTTATCACACCGATCTTGGTGTCATCAGATGCTTTGAGGGCAGAGGAGAGATCTAGGGTCTAATAGACCCCAATTTTTTCAAAAAAGAGTACCTGTCACTACCTATTGCTATCATAGGGGATATTTACATTCCCTGAGATAACAATAAAAATAATAAAAAAAAAAATGAAAGGAACAGTTTAAAAATAAGATAAAAAAATAATAAAGAAAAAAAAAAAAAAAAAAGCACCCCTGTCCCCCCCTTCTCTTGTGCTAAGGCAAACGCAGGTCTTGTGCTAAGGCAAACGCAGGTCTGGCGTCAAATGTAGACAGCAATTGCACCATGCATGTGAGGTGTCACCACGAACGTCAGATCGAGGGCAGTAATTTTAGCAGTAGACCTCCTCTGTAAATCTAAAGTGGTAACCTGTAAAGGCTTTTAATGGCTTTTAAAAATGTATTTATTTTGTTGCCACTGCACGTTTGTGCGCAATTTTAAAGCATGTCATGTTTGGTATCCATGTATTCAGCCTAAGATCATCTTTTTTATTTCATCAAACATTTGGGCAATATAGTGTGTTTTAGTGCAATAAAATTTTAAAAAGTGTGTTTTTTCCTCAAAAAATGTGTTTAAAAAAGCGCTGCTCAAATACTGTGTGAAAAAAAAAAAAAATGAAACACCCACCATTTTATTCTGTAGGGCATTTGCTTTAAACAAATATATAATGTTTGGGGGTTCAAAGTAATTTTCTTGCAAAAAAAAAATAAATTTTTCATGTAAACAAAAAGTGTCAGAAAGGGCTTTGTCTTCAAGTGGTTAGAAGAGTGGGTGATGTGTGACATAAGCTTCTAAATGTTGTGCATAAAATGCCAGGACAGTTCAAAACCCCCCCAAATGACCCCATTTTGGAAAGTAGACACCCCAAGCTATTTGCTGAGAGGCATGTCGAGTCCATGGAATATTTTATATTGTGACACAGGTTTCGGGAAAGAGACAAATTTTTTTTTTTGCACAAAGTTGTCACTAAATGACATATTGCTCAAACATGTCATGGGAATATGTGAAATTACACCCCAAAATAAATTCTGTTGCTTCTCCTGAGTACGGGGATACCACATGTGTGAGACTTTTTGGGAGCCTAGCCGCGTACGGGACCCCGAAAACCAATCACCACCTTCAGGATTTCTAAGGGCGTAAATTTTTGATTTTACTCCTCACTACCTATCACAGTTTTGAAGGCCATAAAATGCCCAGATGGCACAAACCCCCCCCCCCCCCCCCCAAATGACCCCATTTTGGAAAGTAGACACCCCAAGCTATTTGATTTGAGGCATGTTGAGTCCATGGAATATTTTATTTTTTGACACAAGTTGCGGGAAAGTGACATTTTTTTTTTTTTTGCACAAAGTTGTCACTAAATGATATATTGCTCACACAGGCCATGGGCATATGTAGAATTGCACCCCAAAATACATTCAGCTGCTTCTCCTGAGTACGGGGATACCACATGTGTGGGACTTTTTGGGAGCCTAGCCGCGTACAGGACCCCGAAAACCAATCACCGCCTTCAGGATTTCTAAGGGCGTAAATTTTTGATTTCACTCTTCACTGCCTATCACAGTTTCGGAGGCCATGGAATGCCCAGGTGGCACAACACCCCCCAAATGACCCCATTTTGGAAAGTAGACACCCCAAGCTATTTGCTGAGAGGCATGGTGAGTTTTTTGCAGCTCTCAAATTTACGCCCTTAGAAAGCCTGAAGGCGGTGCTTGGTTTTCGGGGTCCCGTACGCGGCTAGGCTCCCAAAAAGTCTCACACATGTGGTATCCCCGTACTCAGGAGAAGCAACAGAATGTATTTTGGGGTGTAATTTCACATATTCCCATGGCATGTTTGAGCAATATATCATTTAGTGACAACTTTGTGCAAAAAAAAAAAAAAATTTGTCTCTTTCTCACAACTTGTGTCACAATATAAAATATTCCATGGACTTGACATGACTCTCAGCAAATAGCTTGGGGTGTCTACTTTCCAAAATAGGGTCATTTGGGGGGGGTTTGAACTGTCCTGGCATTTTATGCACAACATTTAGAAGCTTATGTCACACATCACTCACTCTTCTAACCACTTGAAGACAAAGCCCTTTCTGACACTTTTTGTTTACATGAAAAAATTATTTTTTTTTGCAAGAAAATTACTTTGAACCCCCAAACATTATATATTTTTTTAAAGCAAATGCCCTACAGATTAAAATGGTGGGTGTTTCATTTTTTTTTTTCACACAGTATTTGCGCAGCGATTTTTCAAACGCATTTTTTGGGGAAAAAACACACTTTTTTAAATTTTAATGCACTAAAACACACTATATTGCCCAAATGTTTGATGAAATAAAAAAGATGATCTTAGGCTGAGTACATGGATACCAAACATGACATGTTTTTTTAAAAGCCTTTAAAAGCCTTTACAGGTTACCACTTTAGATTTACAGAGGAGGTCTACTGCTAAAATTACTGCCCTCGATCTGACGTTCACGGTGATACCTCACATGCATGGTGCAATTGCTGTTTACATTTGACGCCAGACCGACGCTTGCGTTCGCCTTAGCGCGAGAGCAGGGGGGGACAGGGGTGCTTTTTTTATTTATTTATTTTTTCTTTATTATTTTTTTGCTTTTTTATCTTATTTTTAAACTGTTCCTTTCATTTTTTTTTAAATCATTTTTATTGTTATCTCAGGGAATGTAAATATCCCCTATGATAGCAATAGGTAGTGACAGGTACTCTTTTTTGAAAAAATTGGGGTCTATTAGACCCTAGATCTCTCCTCTGCCCTCAAAGCATCTGACCACACCAAGATCGGTGTGATAAAATGCTTTCCCAATGGCGCTGTTTACATCCGGCGAAATCGAAGTCATGAAATGCTCGTAGCTTCCGGTTTCTTAGGCCATAGAGATGTTTGGAGCCACTCTGGTCTCTGATCAGCTCTATGGTCAGCTGGCTGAATCACCGGCTGCATTCTCAGGTTCCCTGTTGAGACAGGAGAGCCAGAGAAAAACACGGAAGTCGGTGGGGGGGGGGGGGGGGGCATTCCCTCCCACTGCTTGTAAAAGCAGTCTAGAGGCTAATTAGCCGCTAGGATTGCTTTTACATGAAAGCCGACCGCTGGCTGAAAAGAATGATACCAAGGTGATACCTAAACCTGCAGGCATTATTCTGGTATAACCACTCAGAGTCGTGAATGGCGTACCTGAAGACAAAAAAATGGTTAACAATAAAGCACAGTAAACAGTAAAATATAAAAAATTGCATACCTGAAAAGCAAACATGATAAAACATAATAACAATAAAACATTGCAGAATAGAATACAGTAAAAAAGAGCAGAACAATAGAGAGAATAGAGAGAGAGAGAACAATAAAACGACAACTATTTTTTATTTTATATATATATATATATATATTTTTACACTTTTTTTGTAAATAACTTTTATAACTGTAACCGGTTCCAGGTTCGGGTCTCTCAAAATGCGATGGCATCTTGGGAGACCCTGTGAAAGTGTACCTAGTCTGTGCAATGCTGTACCCTACGCTAATACTCAACTAGTGAATGGTAGCGTTCAAAACATTCACCAATGCAAAGACCAGGATTGTCAGGACAGGAGGGACAATAATAGCGGGTGTCACGCCTATATCCGCGCTTGCTGCAGACACAACATCTTTTTTGGGGGGGTTCGTTGGGTAGGGGTACTCGGGAGGACATAAAGAAAATGCCTCTCATGCAGCCGACTGCATTTGGTTGGGGATGTGAATGGGGGAAGTACGGGCGCTGCAGAAGTGGTGGGTTCCCAATTAGGATTGGCGAATGCAGCAGGAAGGGCCATATGGGCACGACGGGCCTGTGTTTGTCTTCTTGGTGGCAGCGGGACACTACTTGTGCTTGCCACCTCACCAGCTTGAACTGCACTTATGGGACTCGCCACGTCACCAAGTGTTACTGCAGTGCTGGTTTGACTACGACCGGGGTGTACTAGGCCGCTGGCGCTTGCCAGTTCACCAAAACGCTACTAAAAAAACCTGTTAGCGATCGCAGGGATCAGGCCTGTCTCTGCGAACGCTGCAGTTATGCGTTTAGTGTTTTGTAAGTGACAGTGATCGATCGATACTGCACTTGGGTGGGCTGGGCTGGGCCGGGCGGAGGGGCAAAACGCAGGTGCTAGCAGGTATCTGGGCTGATCCCACTAACACTGCGTTTTTGGGAACCCTAAACTGCTGGGGACGCCAGTATAGATCTGATCGGATCAGATATTGATCCGTTCAGATACTATACCACTAAGGGAGGTGTACGGTGCGTGCGTGGGTGTTAGCGCTACTGGTACTAACCTGACGCTGCCTGGGGCTGGTGCTTGCCAGTTCACCAAAACGCTACCAAGAAAACTGTTAGCGATCGCAGGGATCAGGCCTGACTCTGCGAATGCTGCAGTTATGCGTTTAGTGTTTTGTAAGTGACAGTGATCGATTGATACTGCACTTTGGTGGGCTAGGCTGGGCCGGGCGGAGGGGCAAAACGCAGGTGCTAGCAGGTATCTGGGCTGATCCCGCTAACACTGCTACAGATACTATAGCACTAAGGGAGGCGTATGCTGCGTGCATGGGTGTTAGCGGTACTGGCGCTAATCTGACGCTGCTTGGGGCGACGCATATCACCGCCGGGCGATCAGGGGGCTAAACTTTTATTAGGTAATAAACGGCGGGTGCCCTGACACTATAAAAAATAAACAAACTAACCAGCGTCACCCATAACAGTTATACGGTGATCAGTGGTGAAAGGGTTAACTAGGGGACAATCAAGAGGTTAAAACATTTATTAGGTAGTATATGGGGGTCCCTGTCGCTATAAAACGCTGACGGCGAACCTAAATATTTACCTCCCTAACTAGCGTCACCAGTGACACTAATACAGCGATCAGAAAAATGATCGCTTAGCGACACTGGCGACGGGGGGTGATCAAGGGGTTAAAACTTTATTAGGGGGTACCCTAGACCTAAAGGGGGCCTAACAGTAACTGCCCTACCACACTAACTGTCACAAACTGACACCAATGCAGTAATCAGAAAAAATAAAAAATAAAAACTGCTTGGTGTCAGTGTGAAAGGGGGGGGGGAGGGGTGATTAGGGGGTGATCAGGGGCTAAAGGGGGGTGTAAAGTATGCCTGGAATGTTCTACTGTGTGTGTTTGAGTAACTCACTCGGATGTCTTCTCTCCTCAGCGCCGGAACGGAAAATACCGAGCCGAGGAGAGATGACATCACATCCCCAGCCTCTGTGTGCTATACAGAGGCAGGGGAAGATTCTCATTGGCTGGGAGCGATCGCGAGGGGGGGGCCACGAATGGATGGCCTCCCCCTCATCTCTGAACGCTCCCAGACCAAAGCCGACCGCCTCGGGCACCGGGGGGGGAGGTCCGATTGGACCCCCAGCCCGTGGGAAGGCAAGGACGTACCTGTATGTCCTTTTGCCTGCCCGTGCCATTTTGCCGCAGTATATCTGCGTTAGGCAGTCGGCAAGTGGTTAAACAGCTTTTTCACAAAAACTGTAGAAGATATCAAACTAAAAAGATATAGCCAGATAGCTGAATATTTTGTAAACATTTTAAAGTTTGTTTGGCGTCTGTAGGTGAAAGTATGAAGGAGCTGAAACTTTTGAGAGCGGAAGAAGATTTTAGGGTCTGAAGCATGCTCTCATTGACTTCAATGTTTAAAAAAAAGTGTTAAAAAGCTTAATATTTTAAAAAGTATAAATATTAGAAAAAAAGTTGAAAAAGTACCATCATCAGCTGAAAGAGATAAACATTTTAAAAGTTGAATGGTTTTAATAGCTGAAAGTATGCAGAAGTTACGCAGAGCCAAAAAACATACGGAATAAAAAAATTAAAATTAAAAATAAATAAAATCAAATAACAATAGTGGGACTGCTGAAGCATTCCCACTAACTAGAAAATGCGTTTCCTGGAGAAAATGCGTGGGAATGCTGAATTGCTAAAACGACCCCTATCAAAACTGCCCCATCATATTGCCACCATCAAAACTGCCCCCATCAGAATTGCCCCATCATATTGCCACCATCAAAACTGCCCCATCATATTGCCACCATCAAAACTGCCCCATCAGAATTGCCCCATCATATCCCTCTATTATAAATCATGTACATGGTGTGTCTGTCCCCTCCCCCGGGCTCTGTAATCAGAGCTGAGATGCTCCAGCCGCCTCCCCCACCGCCCATCACTGTGTATAACAGAAGCTTTGGTAACCATGGCAACAAAAGCCATTAAAATGAAATTTCCTGAAATGATCACTAAACTTAAATAGCTTTTTCACAAAAACTGTTAAAATATATCAAACTGAAAAGATATAGCCAGATAGCTGAATATTTTGTGAACATTTTAAAGTTTGTTTGCCGTCTGTAGGTGAAAGTATGAAGGAGCTGAAAATTTTGGGAGCGAAAGAAGATTTTAAGGATCTGAAGCATGCTCCTATTGACTTCAATGTTAAAAAAAAAGTGTTAAAAGCTTACATTTTAAAAAGTATAAATAGTAGAAAAAAAGTTGAAAAAGTATCATCATTAGCTGAAAGAGATGAACATTTTAAAAGTTGAATGATTTTAATAGCTGGAAGTATGCAGAAGTTACGCAGAGCCAAAAAACGTACGGAATCAAAAAATTTAAATTAAAAAATAAATAAAAACAAACAACAATAGTGGGACTGCTGAAGCATTCCCACTAATGATATGTACAGTTTTACTAACACATGTCAGAGCTACAAAATTGTTCTCCTGTGTTTTACCACCAGTCACTAAGGGGTTAATGAACAATGAATGTAGCTGGGCGGTGTGTTGTAGCGTCTCCCTGGACTGTATTGGTAATTTTCAGGAAAAGGTGAACTTGGCTTTTAATTCACAAACCCAACACACCGAGATAAAAACGCTGATTTATTTCCAACAAAGTGACCGGTAATTTTGGCCAACTGACAAATCACTGGATCTATTTTTAGCTCAGGTCAGTGAGATCTGAAAATGAAAGACAAGCAGATAAAGTCCAGTCCCAACCCCCATCTCCAGACATTTTATTTATATATATTTATTTTTTCAAAGCGATTGTTAATTTTGGCCAGCTAAACAAAAATGTTGGATTTCTTTTTAGCTGAGATCAGTGAAACTTTTAAATTTAAAACAAGCAGATAAAATCCCCCCCCCCCCATACACCTCTATGTAGTGAAATGTAGGGATTCACTCTCCAGCAGTCATACATTGGGCCAAACAACATGAGAAAACTAACCCTTGGCTGACATTACATTTGCAATGCAGTGCTGCTGGCAGGAACAAGCAGTTTGCAGCAGTGCGGTTAAGCGAGGTGCATCCTAACTGCCACTGATGACATCATAGTGGAGACATTTACATCATAGTGGAGACATTTCTCAGCTGATATAAATCAGCCTCCCTGCTGTGTGTAGTTCAGTTTGAGCTAGACTCTTGTACAGAGCACACCTGTGAGCTGTTGTGAGAATCCTCATTCAATTTGCTAAGCAAATATTCAGATTTTTTCTGATTAGCTAAGCGAATACTTATAGATAAGATAAAAATCTAAATCTTTGTCACTTTTCTCTATTCTTTGTGACAAATTTGGAAAATGAGCCTTTTTAAAGCGTTTGTAGTTTTTTTCTGCTGTGTGTACCTGGCATGTGGTGTAGAATACGCTCATGCCCGACCAATATACACCCGTCTGGATGCTACAACCGGCTCTAAAGTGGTGATCCCATGTGTGGTCACCACCAATCATCTTTCTGGTGCAAGTAGTGTTAGGATCGAGTGGGGAATGACTCCGGAAGGAGACGGTCCCTTCTCACCTATCCTGTACCAAGATATTATCAACCTGCAGGAGGACCAAAGTGAAAGGTTTCATCTGGGTCTGACCCGCTCAGATGAAGAGGATTGTTCCTTGGTCATCAGCCCGGTCCTGCAAAGAGACAGCGGAACCTACGAGGTCCGCCTCACCGTGGACAACGTCCCGCATCACCCATTCAAGAAAGTCATCATTCACGTGACTGGTAAGTGTTACAGGTTTTGGTTTATTGTTCATTCTATGGGGGTCTTCTCCTGCTTTGGGGGGAGGGGGATCTACTGAGGACCAGGCTGGGCAGGTACAGCTCAGAGTACTTTTGGGCTGCTGGGTAATCTGATAACCCTTTCCCTGCCAGTTTTCTCCCCAAAACACACATCTTATACCTAAAAATCATCAACACAGGAGATGTCTGGTCATTACAATCTGATGTATTGTATCTCATCACTTCTCACACTATACAAATATAGGGACCATCACACTATACCACCTATAGGGACCAATACACTGTACACCTATAGGGACCAATACACTGTACACCTATAGGGATCATTACACTATACACCTATAGGGATCATCACACTATACACCTATAAGGATCATTACACTATACGCCTATAGGAACCATCACACTATACACCTATAGGGATCATTACACTATACACCTATAGGGACCATCACACTATACACCTATAAGGATCATTACACTATACACCTATAGGGACCATTACACTATACACCTATAAGGATCATTACACTATACGCCCATAGGAACCATCACACTATACACCTATAAGGATCATTACACTATACGCCCATAGGAACCATTACACTATACACCTATAGGGATCATTACACTATACACCTATAGGGGCCATCACACTATACACCTATAGGGATCATTACACTATACGCCTATAGGAACCATCACACTATACACCTATAGGGATCATTACACTATACACCTATAGGGATCATTACATTATAAGCCTATAGGGATCATTACACTATACACCTATAGGGATCATTACACTATACACCTATAGGGGCCATCACACTATACACCTATAGGGATCATTACACTATACACCTATAGGGGCCATCACACTATACACCTATAGGGATCATTACACTATACACCTATAGGGATCATTACACTATACACCTATAGGGATCATTACATTATAAGCCTATAGGGATCATTACACTATACACCTATAGGGATCATTACACTATACACCTATAGGGATCATTACATTATACACCTATAGGGATCATTACACTATACACCTATAGGGACCATCACACTATACACCTATAGGGATCATTACACTATACACCTATAGGGACCATTACACTATACGCCTATAGGAACCATTACACTATACACCTATAGGAACCATTACACTATACACCTATAGGGACACTGACACTACGACCAAAAATGTCATCTATGGTCCAGTCTGTCACTATCAGTAATGCAGCAGTCTTTGTTTTCCTGAGTCCCCCATCCCCCATAATAGCTTATTACCTGTCAGGAAGTCTGTTTACTAAAACAAGCTCTCCAGCAAAAGTGACAGTTACAACGGTCAGCTGGTATTTATTTCTGAAAAAACCTTTATCGCAAAGGACACATACACACAAATTAACAGTGCTGCTGTCCAATGGTTGCTACATTGCTCCTCTATAGTTACAGTGGCAGAGTGAATGTAGCCACCGGTGGCAGCCCGTGCATTGTGGGCGCCGCCCCCTCTGACACCTCCGCCGCCCTCCCTATTCATGTGCCCGGCCCCTTTCAAGACAGCGGACACATGAAATACTACGACGGCGATAGGTGTATTTTGAAGTATGTGATTAGAGCCAGAGGCTCTAATAGGCTTCAAAATAAGGTGGGCTCGGGGCGCAGAGCACTGTGACCCGATCCCACCCTGTTGTGTGGCATTGCAAATTAATTTACGGTTCAGTATTTTTCAGTTTGCGCCCCCCCAAAAAATTATTTTTCGAGCACCAACCGCCACTGGTAGCCACCCTAGGACAGGAGGAGTGTTACTGGCCAATCACTGGCTGAAAATAAAGGAATAGTCTGTAAAAAGATAACTAATGCACCCACCACACCTAATGACTGTAAGCCCGGGTTCACACCTATGCGAATTAGATGCGGCTTACACCGCATCTAATTCGCAGGACATTTTAAAATACATTCATATGAATGTATCTGGTTCACATATGTGCGTTGCATTCGCATTGCGCATTGCACAAAAAACATGTGCGTTTTTTGGGCATTGCGGTGCGAACTACAAGCCTATTATCTCCTATGGGAACGCATCTGATTCGCAGATGCATTGCGTTCTGAACAAGGATTTTCTCTTTCTCCTCACTACACCTCCCCCTCTCCCCCCCCCCTCCCTCCCCCTCTCCCTGCTCTCTAATCCTGAGCAAAAACGCAATGAATCCGTTGAACAGGAGATTGTTATCTCCCCAGTGAAACCTGAGCTTCAATTCGCACCGCACATGTGTGAAACCAGGCTAAAGCTGTATGATACCTGACATTTTTGTTTGTATAACAGATTGTAATGACAAGTAGATGTATTGTTATATTAAAATGGGACCTGAATACACTTGAATATAATAAATAAAAAAAAACAAAACAAAACAAAAAAAAAACTATATATACCCTAACTGATTTGTAAATATATGAAAGATGATTTTATGTTGTGTAGATACCCAACATGGCATGTCAAACTACAATACTTAAAAAATCTCCATAGGCAATACAAGTTACAGAGGACAGAGGAGATCTATATTACCCTCGCTCTGACGTTCATGGCGATATCTCACAAGTGTGAACACCGCTTACATATGTGGGCGCGACCTACGTATGCGTTCACCACTGCACATAAACACATAAACAGGGGGGGGGGGGGGAGGGGGGACTTTATGTATATTATTATTGATATTACATTTTTTTGATTTTTATACTATTCCTTTACAAAAAAAGTGATCCCTTTCACAAGGAATGTAAACATCCCTTGTGATACAAATAAGCAGTGACAGGTCCTCTTTATGGAAAGATCTGGGGGTCAATAAGACTCTCCTCTACAATGGAAAGCATTAGATAAAAATAAAAAAATAATAAATAAAAAGACCTGATTTGTCCTTGTCATAGCCAATTGGATCAGGGACATTTGGAATAGATTTATAGTCATGAATGGAAACTGGTTTGTTGAACATTATAGCTCATTATTTGGACATTTAAGTGAATTTCCTTTGTTTTTATTTCATCAGATCCCATGTCCACTGAGACCGCTGATACCGAGACGGTCAGGGAGGACCAAAGAAACGTGAGAATACAATGGGAGACCCCTCCAGTCACTTCCACTGAGACCGCTGATACCGAGACGGTCAGGGAGGACCAAAGATACCTGGAAACACAATGGGAGACCCCTCCAGACGCTTCCTCTGAGACCGCTGATACCGAGACGGTCAGGGAGGACCAAACCAACCTGGAAACACAATGGGAGACCCCTCCAGACGCCTCCTCTGAGACCGCTGATACAGAGATGGTCAGGGAGGACCAAAGATACCTGGAAAAACAATGGGAGACCCCTCCAGTCGCCTCCTCTGAGACCGCTGATACCGAGACGGTCAGGGAGGACCAAACCAACCTGGAAACACAATGGGAGACCCCTCCAGACGCTTCCTCTGAGACCGCTGATACAGAGACGGTCAGGGAGGACCAAACCAACCTGGAAACACAATGGGAGACCCCTCCAGTCGCCTCCTCTGAGACCGCTGATACAGAGATGGTCAGGGAGGACCAAAGATACCTGGAAAAACAATGGGAGACCCCTCCAGTCGCCTCCTCTGAGACCGCTGATACCGAGACGGTCAGGGAGGACCAAACCAACCTGGAAACACAATGGGAGACCCCTCCAGACGCTTCCTCTGAGACCGCTGATACAGAGACGGTCAGGGAGGACCAAACCAACCTGGAAACACAATGGGAGACCCCTCCAGTCGCCTCCTCTGAGACCGCTGATACCGAGATGGTCAGAAAGCACCAAAGAAACCTGGAAACACAATGGGAGACCCCTCCAGTCGCCTCCTCTGAGACCGCTGATACAGAGATGGTCAGGGAGGACCAAAGATACCTGGAAAAACAATGGGAGACCACTCCAGTCGCCTCCTCTGAGACCGCTGATACCGAGACGGTCAGGGAGGACCAAACCAACCTGGAAAAACAATGGGAGACCCCTCCAGACGCTTCCTCTGAGACCGCTGACACCGAGACGGTCAGGGAGGACCAAACCAACCTGGAAAAACAATGGGAGACCCCTCCAGACGCTTCCTCTGAGACCGCTGACACCGAGACGGTCAGGGAGGACCAAACCAACCTGGAAAAACAATGGGAGACCCCTCCAGACGCTTCCTCTGAGACCGCTGATACCGAGACGGTCAGGAAGCACCAAAGAAACCTGGAGATACAGAGGGAGACCCCTTCAGTCACTTCCACCGAGACCGCTGATACCGAGACGGTCAGGGAGGACCAAAGTGATGTGGAGATACAGAGGGAGACCCCTCCAGACACTTCCTCTGAGACCGCTGATACCGAGACGGTCAAGGAGGGACAAAGAAACCTGGAGATACAGAGGGAGACCCCTCCAGTCACTTCTACTGAGGAGGTCCCCATGATGTCTCCAACAATGACAGTGACAACGACAACAACAATGGAGACTACTACTACAGGAAAACTAGTTATTGATCCCGATGTGAAATTTAACACCAAGATCATCGATCAACTGCAGAGAAATAAGCTCTCTCCATTAGTGTGGACCTTTGTTGGAGTCGGTGTTCTACTGCTAATCGTCTTCGTTGCAGTAGGACTTTACTTCAGGTAAGTTATTGCACATTCTTCATAGGTTTTCTCCATTACACGTCTTCATGCTATCACCCACTTTATCTGAGCCCTCCCCCCTCCCAATATTTACCACTTTTCCTATAGGTGGGCAGTTGATCAGACCGAGGCGGTGTGTTTTCTGTGATTATTGCCCGGGGTTTAGCAGCACAAGCCCCTCACTGGTCATCATGAGATTAAAGCACCTCTAACATTTGTTCTATGGGGGAGGGGTGAATGAACTGAGGCTGCTGGTAACAGTAACAAATGGGGTGATGGCGTGTGACTATTTGTTTTCTATCAAACACAGATTTAAGTGGCGTCAGCTATTAATTCTGAACATTTTTGCTGGTTTATGGACACATTCTTATAACATTTCTTTATCTCCACAGAATTTGTTGCTGCTGCAGAGCAAGAAAGGGGGACAGTCTAAAGACAATGGAAGAAGGACTCCTAGAGATGGGAGGCGCAGAGGAAAAAGATGTCCCGGCGGTGATGGAAGAAAGATGCACAGCAAAGGATGAAGTATGCATCGTGATGGAAGAAGAAGATGAAAGCGGAGATATGGAAGGAGGAATCACTGAGAGGAACAAAATGCACACACAGCTGACTGAAGTGTGCACAATAATGGAAAAAAAACACACATCGACGGAAGAAGTTGCAGCGATGGAAGAAGAACTCTCAGTGACTAAACAAAAACTTGCAGAGGCGCAAGAACTGGTAGTGAGGGTACAAGAACTTGCAAAGATGCAAGAAAAATTAGCAGAAACTAGAAAAGAAGAACTGGCAGTGAAGGAAAATGAACTTACGGCAACGCAAAAAAGATTGGCAGACAAAGAAAAAGAGTATATAGAAATACTCATAGAGGTTGAAGAAGGAGTCACTGCGATGAAAGAAGAACTATCAGTGACTAAAAGAGAACTGGCGGCGAGGGAACAAGAACTCGCAGCGGCGCAAGAAGAACTTGCAAAGATGCAAGCTAAATCTGCAGAGAAAAAGAAGAGCCGGTGGTCACTAAGAAAGAAGTGAGGGAAGAAGACTTAGACTAAAGAGGAGGTCTGCCAAATTTTTTTTTTTTTAAAAGTCAGCAGCTACAAACACTGCATCTGCTGAGTTTTAAAATAAGGACACTTACCTGTCCAGGGCGCCCGCGATGTCAGCACCAGAAGCCGATCGATCCCTCGGCCCTCGGCTCTCGCCATCTTCGGTAAGGGATTCAGGCAGTGAAGCCTTGAGGCTTCACTTCCTGGTTACCTACTGTGCATGCGCGACTCGCGCTGCGCGATGTCACTGGTCCCTGCTGTCTTCTGGGACCTGAGTGTCTCCCAGAAGACAGCAGGTGGGGGGGGACGGACGGAAGGGGCGTAGATACCGGCGGCTGGCTCGGGTATCTATGCCCGGAAGTGAGAGCAAAATACCTGTATTAGACAGGTATCTGCTCCCCCCCTGAAAGGTGCCTAATGTGAGACCGGAGGAGGGGAGGGTTCAGAAAAGCGGAAGTTCCATTTTTGGGTGGAACTCCGCATAAAGACTAAAAAAGAACTTGCAGAGAAAGAAGAAATGTATCAAAAAACAATCAAAATAATTGAACAAGGAGTCGCAGCAATAGAAGTAAACGTCGCAATGACAAAAGAACTAGTAGCCGTGACGAAAGAAGAACTTGGGGTGACAGAGGAAATGAATTACGAACGCATAATAATGGAACGAAGAGTTGCAGCGATGGAAGGACCAGAAGAGGAGTAAGGGAGGCCGTACATTATACTCATCAGCAGTCGGCGGCTTTCCCGCTGACAGCTGAATGAAAACCAAAGAATTGCCAGCTATAAAATTTTAAGATAAGATAAATCAGTGTGGGGGTCAATCCATACCAGGCCCTTAGGGTCTGGTATGGATTTTAAGGGGAACCTCACGCCAAAATTAAAAAAAATAATGCTTTGGAGGCCCAAAATCCATATCAGACCTTTATCCGAGTATGCAGCCTGGTAGTCCAGGAAAGGGGGGGGAGGGGGACGAGTGAGCGTCCTTTCCCCCCTACCTCCTGAACCACACCAGGCCACATGCCCTCAACATGGGGGGTGCTTTGGAGTATGGGGCTCCCCTCCCCCAAAGTACCCTGTCCCCATCAACATGGGGACAAGGTGCTTTCGGGGTGGGGGAGGGGAGCCCCTCTACCCCAAAGCACCCCCCATGTTGAGGACATGTGGCCTGGTATTGTTGGGGGTGGGGGACTGGGCGCTCGCTCGCCCCTCCCTTTCCTAGCCTGCCAAGTTGCATGCTTTGATAAATCTCTGGTATTCATTTTGGTAGAACCCACATAATTATTTTTTTAATTTTTGGAGTGAGGTTTCCCTTAAAATCCATACCAGACCTGATGGGCATAGTATGGATTGGGGGGAACCCCATGCTGATTTATCTTCAAATTTTAATGCTGGCAATTCTTTTGTTTACATTCAGTTAGGGATGCACCATTACCATTTTTTAAATACCGAGTACCAATACTTTTTCTCAAATACTCACCGATACCACATACCAATAGCTATCACCTAGGAAGAGTAGGTAGAGGGGTGGTTTGGTGGACAGTATTTTGGGGACAGTATTTTGGGGACTTTGTGTTTTACATTGTGTGGGGACATTGGGCCGGTGATCAGTGTGTAAAAAGCTGTAAAAAAACAGCTCATAATCACTGATCACCGGCCGGCTGCAGAGATCCACGGATGTTGTCAGTGAGGAGAGGAGAGCCGATCTCCTAGCAACCAGCTCTCTATTTACATCACATGACGTCATGTGATCAGGAGGGCCAATCACAGAGCCCTCCTGCCGATCAGAGATGCGCCGTGTCCAGGTGGCACGAGCGCATCAGGATCGCGCCACGAACGGCTTGCTATGGGTGGCAGATGCAGAAGAGGAGGAGCTGAAGAGTGCCAGTCGGTGACCCCAGAAGAGGAGGAGCTGAGGGTGCAAGATGAACTCCAAATGACTCCATGCTTTAGATAGATGTACACACACACACAACCAAATTAGGAGAGAGTAGATCGCACACACAGATTATAGGATGAGGCCGTACTACAAACATACATCCAACATTAGAAAAAGGATGACTAGCATCCAGTAGGGTAGCTTAGTGTAGTTAGTGTAGGTCCTGCCCTAGAAGAGTCTACCTTGCCGTGGTGGGCAGGCTTGGAATCTCTTGGTCAAAAGTGTGTCAGCGAATGGGGCGATCACTAGATCTTCACTTCTGGCCAATTGATTCTACCAAAGGACTCTTGGTTTAATCCGAGTATATAAAGTTGGAAAAGGAAAAAAAATGTGTACAGGTCCATAATTATACTTTCATAAACACACAATAAAAATTTGTTATATTTACATTTGAATTGCTTCCTCTTTTATTTAATCCTTTCATGACCGGGGGGGGGGGAGGGGGTCATTACCACTTGGATGTACAGGCCACATTTGCAAGGCTGGAAGGGGCTCTATGGCTACTTCTTCCTCTTCTGGTGAGTGTAGGGATGTGTAAAAGGCGTTTATGTATTAACATTAGGGGTGCGCATCTTCACTGGTCTCACCATTTAATTTCGATTATCCTGTCCACGATTCGATTAGATTCCGCGATGCACCACGATTAATACCCAAGTGCCCATGGTTTTCAACTTGTCATCAAAAAATTAATTCAAGCAGTCAGAAATTGAAGAAATATATTTATTTTTATCTGCTATTTAAAAAAAAAAATTACACAATGTTTGTGAAAAGATCACCAAGACAAGACATAAACCAATAATGAAATAATAATAATTATAAAAAAGGTATTGTAATGTAAAATCATTTTTATAGAATGAAATATTATTATAATTGCACTTACTGAATAAAATATATGTGCGACTGACTGTGTGGCCTGCGCTGCCGCCAGCCTGAGCCAATCTATTATTGACACAAATGAAATGACAACGTATTCCATTAATTATGGTTTTATGACTACAAGTCATTGTCTTAGTGATAGATTCACATCACACAACTTCATTGATACCTTTTTGTATGATTTTAGTTATGGTTTTTCTCATCATCACTGCCCCTCACATGCAATGCGTGGCATCATGGCTGCATACCATGCGCAACCACGATGCCATGCATTGCATGTGCGGGGCGGTGATGATGAGAAAAACCATAAATCATCAAAGGAAGCAATGAAGTTGCGATGTGAATCAAATCAATCACTATAATAAGACCTACCATAAACCATCATTAATTACATGGCACGGTCACTTTTATGTTTAGGTCCACCATCATTATTATTTCAAATTACTAGTCATAATTTGGCATTTTTTTTCACTGCAATGAAGTCCACATGAATGGTGGTGCATCAGATACATTATATATACTACTAGTAGAGTTATATATACTCAGGGCTTTTTTTTTTAGGTGCAGGAACTCAACCACGACCCCCAAAAAACCCTTCTCACCCCCCCCTGGATGATCACACCCACAATTTGATGCGATTTGGAGGTCAAATTCCACTAGCAGTGAGAGGGTCTTAAAGGGGCAGGATCATCCAGTGGGGGTGTTGGGCTCTGCACTGTACCCTGGGCACCTGCATCTCTCTTGCCCCCATCTTGCACTCATTGGAAGACAAACTGTCACTTGTAAACAGAGAAGCCGGACTTCTGTGTTTACAAGCAAAAGAGGTGAACAGGAAGAAGAGGGCCTGAGCCAGAGGTGATGGAACTGAGTAGGCGCGCGCAAGGGGTGTGCCAGGTGTGCCTGGGCACACCCTAATCCTTGGGTTGGCAACCTGTCAATGGTGGGCAGGTGACTGGTAAACCAAAGTCCTTCCTTGCCAACTCTCAGAACCTTGACTGGAGAGGTGGCGGGGGTGGAATTTAGTGAAACCAATCTGTATTTTCCTCCTGCAGCATCTGAAGCTAGGCTTCTCCTCCTCTCCCTTTTGTCAACATTCAGCTGCCACAGGAGGAATATATAGGGGGATCGGTACTAATACATGCCACCCCTCCTTTTCCTGTTCCTCTTCCTTCTGTTGCCCTGGTCCCCCATGTGCTCCCATGCTCCCCCTTCTTCCTGTTGTTTCAGGCTGGAGAGCGGGGAAGAGGCCGGTAAATATGTCAAACGCATATGTGTTGGAGCTTTGGGGTGCACACCCTAGTGCAATAGGCTGCGCACACCTATGGCCCTGTATATACTACTAGTAGAGTTAGTTATGTCAGGACCGGACAGTGAGTGTCTGTTCTAGTAGAAGTGTACCTGATGAAGATGATGATTGATGATGATGCTGGCACTGCTGCCTGCTGGACATGGACGGTCTATCTCCTGCTGCCCACGGCAGCCTATGAGGACTCTGAGGAGGACAGTATTCTTCTGGGACTTGGCTTGGGTAGGAAGACGGAGGCTCGGGTCTCCCCCGTAGCAAGACACTGTGAGCCGAGGAGGAAGGCTCTGGGGACCGGGACTCGCCTGAAGTCAGGGACACTAGCTCGGCGCGCCGCTCCGGCTCCACGTGTCTCAGCCAGTGCAGTCCGTACACAACGCGACACAAGGAAGCAGGGGATGACGTCAGCGGGAGGCGGGCAAAGCCGGGGCGGCTTACTTCCAGAGGTCTTCGGCGGCTTTCGGCTCCGTTCAGTCTCAGAGGCGGGGCATAGCACGGCACGAGTGTGACATCATCTAAACATCGATTATTCCAGTCGTAGCATCGATGCTGCATCGTATATGGCCGAATTGCGATGCATCGATTAATTTCAACAGCCCTAATTACCATGTGTCTTAACCATGTGTGTACTGACAAGCCCCTTATGTGACAGTAGTGACAAGGTCCTCTCAATGGAGACATCAGGGGTCTTCTAGCTTCCCCCCAAGAAGAGGATATATGATTAAATCCTGTAATGAAACATTCCCCTTAAGGGCCGGTGCGGGAACCCTGCGAATCCACTGCCGATTCCCACATCGCATGTTTCCCGGCAGTAGTTCACACTGCCCTATGCGAACTCCTGGAAGGGTCAGTTAAAAGTTAATGACACCCCCAAATCAGTTCGCAAATCGCAGTGCGATCTGCAAACTCGGACAGGAATCAGATCGCAGGGGGGGGTGAACACCCCTCCCCCCCTGCGATCCGATTCTGCTGCAGACAAAAAAAAAAAGGGTCCTGTGCGAGTTTGATGCAAATTCAGCCATACGATCTTTATGTCTGAAATCGCATCGCGCAGAGATCGCATGTGATTTTCACTGCAGTGCAGTGCGAATCGCATCCGATCTCTGACATCGCACCAGAGTGAACCGGCCCTAACTAGGAAAAGATATCAAGTTCTCAGGGAATTTTATATTAATATATATTCCTACACATTCCCCTCACAAAATATATAGGGAATTCCTTCTTGTTATCCAGGGCTAGAGGATCTGCTCTATTCAGAAGTGTTTTTTCTGCCCTCACAATCTATACTTTAGTATTAAGCCTTTCTCTAGTCTCCAATAAAATTGTAAAATTTTCAATTTTAAAATCTCTTGCTTCTTAAAGAGGAAGTAAATCCTAAAAAAAAAATACACCCTGCAAGGCAAAGTCATAATGAGCTAGTATGCATAGCATACTAGCTCATTATGAATAACTTACCTCAGATCCCGGAGTGACTTCCGGGTATCAGGGCTCCGGCGCTGTGACTGGTGCGACTCCGGCGCATGCGCGCGGGTGCCGTCAGTGACGGCATGTTCGCCTTCACTAACGACATGCTCAGTGCACCTGCGCCGTTGTCTACGGCACGCATGCGGTTTTTGTAAAATGTCTCCTTAACCATGCAGGTTAAGGAGATATTTCTTGCCCCTACAGGTAAGCCTTAATCTAGGCTTACCTGTAGGTTAAAGTGGTCCCAGAGGGTTTACAACCACTTTAAAGTGACTGTAAAGCTTTACATTTTTTTCATCAAAATAAACATGTTATTCTTATCTGCTCTGTGTAATGGTTTTACACAGAGCAGCCCTGATCCTCCTTTTCTCAGGTCCCCCGTCGGCGCTCCTCCCCTTGCCTGCTATGGGGCACTTGTGCGTGCTCGATCCGGAGCCTCACTGTCTTTGTCAATTGTGTAAAAAAACTTCTGCACTTGGTGACTATTAAATGACACAGTGAAAAGAATTGTGACTCTCAGACAAAGCAACGCTCTAAAATGTGTTTAACCATTTAAGGACCAAGCCTCTTTCTGAGATTTGGTGTTTACAAGTTAAAAACTGTTTTTGTTTTTTTGCTAGAAAGTTACTTAGAACCCCCAAACATTATATATATTTTTTCCAACACCCTGGAGAATAAAACGGCAGTCTTTGCAATACTTTTTGTCACACCGTATTTGCGCAGCCGTCTTAAAAGCTTTTTTGAATTAAAAAATAAGACAACAGTAAAGTTAGCCCAATTTGTTTTTTTATATTGTGAAAGATAATGTTACGCAGAGTAAATTGATACCCAACATGTCACGCTTCAAAGTTGCGCCCGCTCGTGGAATGGCGACAAACTTTTACCCTTAAAAATCTCCATAGGTGACGTTTAACCACTTGCCGACAACCTCACGCTGATATACTGCGGCAGAATGGCACGGGCAGGCAGAATCATGTACCTGTACGTGATCTGCCTCCCGCGGGCGGGGGGGGCAGATCGGACTCCCCCCGGTGCCCGAGGCGGTCGGCGTTTGTCCCCTAGCGATCGGAGGTGAGGGGGAGGCCATCCATTCGTGCCCCCCCCCTCACGATCGCTCCCAGCCAATGGGATCATTCCCCTGCCTCTGTATAGTACACAGAGGCAGAGGAAATGATGTCATCTCTCCTCGGCTCGGTATTTTCCATTCCGACGCCGAGGAAAGAAGACTGCAATGTGAGTGCACAACACACTACACACACAGTAGAACATGCCAGGCACACAATACACCCCCCTTTACCCCCCGATCACTCCCCAATCACCCCTCCCCCCCCTCCCCCGTCACACTGACACCAAGCAGTTTTTTTTTTTCTGATTACTGCATTGGTGTCAGTTTGTGACAGTTAGTGTGGTAGGGCAGTGAGTGTTAGGCCCCCTTTAGGTCTAGGGTACACCCCCAACCCCCCCTAATAAAGTTTTAACCCCTTGATCACCCCCCGTCGCCAGTGTCGCTCAGCGATCATTTTTCTGATCGCTGTATTAGTGTCACTGGTGACGCTAGTTAGGGAGGTAAATATTTAGGTTCTCCGTCAGCGTTTTATAGCGACAGGGACCCCCATATACTATCTAATAAATGTTTTAACCCCTTGATTGCCCCTAGTTAACCCTTTCACCACTGATCACCGTATAACCGTTACGGGTGACGCTGGTTAGTTCATTTATTTTTTATAGTGTCAGGGCACCCGCCGTTTATTACCGAATAAAGGTTTAGCCCCCTGATCGCCCGGCGGTGATATGCATCGCCTCAGGCAGCGTCAGATTAGCGCCAGTACCGCTAACACCCACGCACGCAGCATACGCCTCCCTTAGTGGTATAGTATCTGAACGGATCAATATCTGATCTGATCAGATCTATACTAGCGTCCCCAGCAGTTTAGGGTTCCCAAAAACGCAGTGTTAGCGGGATCAGCCCAGATACCTGCTAGCACCTGCGTTTTGCCCCGCCGCCCGGCCCAGCCCAGCCCAGCCCACCCAAGTGCAGTATCGATCGATCACTGTCACTTACAAAACACTAAACGCATAACTGCTGCGTTCGCAGAGTCAGGCCTGATCCCTGCGATCGCTAACAGTTTTTTTTGGCAGCTTTTTATTGAACTGGCAAGCACCAGCGGCCTAGTACACCCCGGTCGTAGTCAAACCAGCACTGCAGTAACACTTGGTGACGTGGCGAGTCCCATAAGTGCAGTTCAAGCTGGTGAGGTGGCAAGCACAAGTAGTGTCCCGCTGCCACCAAGAAGACAAACACAGGCCCGTCGTGCCCATAGTGCCCTTCCTGCTGCATTCGCCAATCCTAATTGGGAACCCACCGCTTCTGCAGCGCCCGTACTTCCCCCATTCACATCCCCAACCAAATGCAGTCGGCTGCATGAGAGGCATTTTCTTTATATCCTCCCGAGTACCCCTACCCAACGAACCCCCCCAAAAAAGATGTGTCTGCAGCAAGCGCGGATATAGGCGTGACACCCGCTATTATTGTCCCTCCTGTCCTGACAATCCTGGTCTTTGCATTGGTGAATGTTTTGAACGCTACCATTCACTAGTTGAGTATTAGCGTAGGGTACAGCATTGCACAGACTAGGCACACTTTCACAGGGTCTCCCAAGATGCCATCGCATTTTGAGAGACCCGAACCCAGAACCAGTTACAGTTATAAAAGTTACAGTTACAAAAAAAAGTGTAAAAAAAAATAAAAACACAAAAAAAATATAAAATAAAAAAAATAGTTGTCGTTTCATTGTTCTCTCTCTCTCTATTCTCTCTCTATTGTTCTGCAGGTACAGGTTGTCTTCAGGTACGCCATTCACGACTTTGAGTGGTTATACCAGAATGATGCCTGCAGGTTTAGGTATCATCTTGGTATCATTCTTTTCAGCCAGCGGTCGGCTTTCATGTAAAAGCAATCCTAGCGGCTAATTAGCCTCTAGACTGCTTTTACAAGCAGTGGGAGGGAATAATCCCCCCCCCCACCACCGTCTTCCGTGTTTTTCTCTGGCTCTCCTGTCTCAACAGGGAACCTGAGAATGCAGCCGGTGATTCAGCCAGCTGACCATAGAGCTGATCAGAGACCAGAGTGGCTCCAAACATCTCTATGGCCTAAGAAACCGGAAGCTACGAGCATTTCATGACTTAGATTTCGCCGGATGTAAACAGCGCCATTGGGAAAGCATTTTATCACACTGATCTTGGTGTGGTCAGATGCTTTGAGGGCAGAGGAGAGATCTAGGGTCTAATAGACCCCAATTTTTTCAAAAAAGAGTACCTGTCACTACCTATTGCTATCATAGGGGATATTTACATTCCCTGAGATAACAATAAAAATGATTAAAAAAAAAATAAGAGTAACAGTTTAAAAATAAGATAAAAAATAATAAAGAAAAAAACAAAAAAGGAACCCGCCCCCCCCCATGTGAGGTGTCACCGCGAAGGTCAGATCGAGGGCAGTAAGTTTAGCAGTAGACCTCCTCTGTAAATCTAAAGTGGTAACCTGTAAAGGCTTTTAATGGCTTTTAAAAATGTATTTATTTTGTTGCCACTGCACGTTTGTGCGCAATTTTAAAACATGTCATGTTTGGTATCCATGTACTCGGCCTAAGATCATCTTTTTTATTTCATCAAACATTTGGGCAATATAGTGTGTTTTAGTGCATTAAAATTTAAAAAAGTGTGTTTTTTCCCCAAAAAATGCGTTTGAAAAATCGCTGCGCAAATACTGTGTGAAAAAAAGAAATGAAACACCCACCATTTTATTCTGTAGGGCATTTGCTTTAAAAAAATATATAATGTTTGGGGGTTCAAAGTAATTTTCTTGCAAAAAAAAATAATTTTTTCATGTAAACAAAAAGTGTCAGAAAGGGCTTTGTCTTCAAGTGGTTAGAAGAGTGGGTGATGTGTGACATAAGCTTCTAAATGTTGTGCATAAAATGCCAGGACAGTTCAAAACCCCCCCAAATGACCCCATTTTGGAAAGTAGACACCCCAAGCTATTTGCTGAGAGTCATGTCGAGTCCATGGAATATTTTATATTGTGACACAAGTTGCGGGAAAAAGACAAATTTTTTTTTTGCACAAAGTTGTCACTAAATGATATATTGCTCAAAGATGCCATGGGAATGTGTTAAATTACACCCCAAAATACATTCTGTTACTTCTCCTGAGTATGGAGATACCACGTGTGTGAGACTTTTTGGGAGCCTAGCCGCGCACGGGACCCCGAAAACCAATCACCGCCTTCAGGCTTTCTAAGGGCGTACATTTTTGATTTCACTCTTCACTGCCTATCACAGTTTCGGAGGCCATGGAATGCCCAGGTGGGACAAACCCCCCCAAATGACCCCATTTTGGAAAGTAGACACCCCAAGCTATTTGCTGAGAGGTATAGTGAGTATTTTGCAGACCTCACTTTTTGTCACAAAGTTTTGAAAATTGAAAAAAGAAAAAAAAAATTTTTTTTTCTTGTCTTTCTTCATTTTCAAAAACAAATGAGAGTTGCAAAATACTCACCATGCCTCTCAGCAAATAGCTTGGGGTGTCTACTTTCCAAAATGGGGTCATTTGGGGGGGGGTTGTGCCACCTGGGCATTCCATGGCCTCCGAAACTCTGATAGGCAGTGAAGAGTGAAATCAAAAATTTACACCCTTAGAAATCATGAAGGCGGTGCTTGGTTTTCGGGGCCCCGTACGCGGCTAGGCTCCCAAAAAGTCCCACACATGTGGTATCCCCGTACTCAGGAGAAGCAGCTAAATGTATTTGGGGTGCAATTCCACATATGCCCATGGCCTGTGTGAGCAATATATCATTTAGTGACAACTTTTTGTAATTTTTTTTTTTTTTTGTCATTATTCAATCACTTGGGACAAAAAAAAAATTAATATTCAATGGGCTCAACATGCCTCTCAGCAATTTCCTTGGGGTGTCTACTTTCCAAAATGGGGTCATTTGGGGGGGTTTCGTACTGCCCTACCATTTTAGCACCTCAAGAAATGACATAGGCAGTCATAAATTAAAGGCTGTGTAAATTCCGGAAAATGTACCCTAGTTTGTAGACGCTATAACTTTTGCGCAAACCAATAAATATACACGTATTGACATTTTTTTTTACCAAAGACATGTGGCCGAATACATTTTGGCCTAAATGTATGACTAAAATTGAGTTTATTGGATTTTTTTTATAACAAAAAGTAGAAAATATCATTTTTTTTCAAAATTTTCGGTCTTTTTGCGTTTATAGCGCAAAAAATAAAAATGGCATAGATGATCAAATACCATCAAAAGAAAGCTCTATTTGTGGGAAGAAAAGGACGCAAATTTCGTTTGGGAACAGCATTGCATGACCGCGCAATTAGCAGTTAAAGTGACGCAGTGCCAAATTGTAAAAAGTGCTCTGGTCAGGAAGGGGGTAAATCCTTCCGGGGCTGAAGTGGTTAAGTGTGAAAAATATGCAAAAAAAAAAAAAATCGGAAAGGTGTAAATACTTTTTCAAAGCATTGTATATGACCATTCATAAAAAAAAAGTCAAGTTCTTGTAATTCTATATTAGGAGGCATTTCTGATACACATCTGGAGTTGTCTTAAGACATTTTCTTATAGGCTCCCTTGGATGTTTTTACTGGACTGTCTCTCTGCCCCCATAGACAGTCCTGGGCTAGAACTCACCAAGAGAAGAATACCTTGACGACCCTTATGATCCACGAAAACATGTCCAGCGTCCTCCATGACTCCCATGCAAAATTTCTTAAGGTGTGGGCCCCGTGGTGGTCCTACGCACTCCCTAATCTAAATCCGACTAGTCTAGGACTGTGAATTCAACTTTATCTCGTCTCCAGCCTGGGGGACCCCCTTTTCTCCCTCCCACTTCCTCTCTGTCTCTGGGCTCTTCGCCCGCCGCTCTGTTCTACACTTACCACCCTTCATCCCCCCCCCCGCTGTGGTGTATGGGGGTTTTTTTCCTCTCGTGTTTGTTCTGTCTTCCTCTTCCCCGTTCCGCTCCCCCTTGTCTGCCTTAGCCCCTGGGTCTCAAGGCTCGGGCATAGCGCACTGACCCCCGGCCCTGGCTGGCAGGTCGATGTCAGTTGATAATCAACACCCTCATAATATATGTTTTATTATGTACATTTATATCAACCTTTTTCTTATGTTTTATGTCCATTTCCCCTGCGTGGGAATTTGTTATCTGGTTTTCCCTTTTACATATTTCAATAAAAATATTGTACCAGAAAATAAAATTTGAAAACTGGGGCTGGAGGAAACTGTGTCATAGAGCAACCAATCACATTCCAGCTGTAGTGTTTTTTGTTTTTAGCTTTATTGAATAGCCCAGTATTACATATTAGGGTGTTGACATAAAGGGGATAATTTACTAAAACTGGAAAGTGCAATATCTGGTGCAGCTCTACATGGTAGCCAATCAGCTTCTAACTTCAGCTTGCTCAATTAAACTTGCAGTTTACAACTTTCATTGCTGAAGGCTCCCGTTCTCTCAGGGCTGCTTCCCTGAACTTCTGGTGGTCACAGGAATGTGGACAGGGCAGTTTCCAGTAAGTCTCTTAGTTTGGAGAAAGGGAGTGGGAGGAGGGAGGAGCAGGAGATTGCCTTGCCATTCTAGTCTATCAGGCTGTGTGTTTCTACTGATGCACACAGTGTAGGGAGGCAGATCTTTAGTCGGAGTTGCTCCATACGATTCTGCAAGAGAAAGGAGCCACCCTGAAACAGGCAGTGGTCATGGCATCAGCCTAAACAGGAGCATAAAAAAGGAACAATATGATAAAGACACTGCATATTCAGTGATTAAATCAGCCGCTGCAAGTGCCTAAAATCATAGGGTGTAATCCTGAATAGGGATAATGATATTTTCTGCATACTTACATTGGTCCAGCTTGGCACAATGCAAGTATACATACTGCATGCAGGGCTGCTGTTAGAAATCATGGGGCCCCATAAAGCCTTACCTGACAGGGCCCACGCCTTTGGTAAAATATCAGGGGTCTAATTGGACCCCTGATGTCTCATATTTGAGACAGAGAGATACTGAGGATAGAGATTCCTCTGTCTCTATCTCTCCCGCCTCAGCTACACTGGAGATAAATGAATAGGGAGCCTGTGCGGCTTTCTGTTCATTCACAAACTGAAGTATAGTAAACACAAGTGACTATGCTTCAGTGATGAATGGATACAGGAGCGATTGGTACCGATAGCTCATTATGTTGATTCAGGAAAGGAAGAGGCCAGTAAATAGGGCATATTTACCTCTCCCCACTCTCCATCCTGAAACAAACCCCCCCCCCCCCCCCGTGTGCCTGCAGCAGCAGCTAGCAGACGAGGAGAGGAGGGAAGCTGGCAGCGCTGCAAGGAAGGGGGGCCCAGACAGCAGGGTCGTAGGGGAACAAATACTGATCCACCCGCAGGGCTGCCAGAGGGAGAAAAAAGGAGGCGAAGCTGACAGCGCTGCAGGAGTAGCCACAACTATTGGCAATAAGGCAGTACAGCCGGCCCTTCTGCTCTACAGGTGCCCGGGCCCAGTACAGGAGAGCTGGCTGTACTGCCTTATCAGCGGCCCTGTACATGTGGGTTAACCAGTTGGCCTCTGTGGAAGCTGTAAATCACTATAGTAGCTCAAGCTACTACAGTGATGACCAAAATCTTCTTGGTGCCATGCCGAGCAGCTGTAAATGTTACTTATCAATAGGAAACCTTAACCTGGGATGATGCACACAATCGCTTAGATAAAATTAATTTCATATCAGAGGTCCTCCCCATTAGATCAGAGTTCACCCCTTCACGTCAGAGGTTCCCCATCTTATCTTATCCCATCTTATCAGAGGTCGCGCAATCTTATCAGAACCCCCCACCTCTCACACCAGGAGTCCCCCATCATGTCAGAGGTCCCCCCCTCCCCCAACAGATTAGAGTTTACCCCTTCATGTCAGAGGTTTCCCATCTTATCAGAACCCCCCACCTTTCACATCAGAAGTCCCTCATCATGTCGGAGGTGCCCCTCAACAGATCAGAGGTTCCCCCATCATGTCAGAGCTTCTTCCATCACATCAGGGTCCTCTCATCCATCTCTGATCTGAACCGAATGTCCTGCTCACGGCTCCCCGGGGGAAACCCAAATAGTGTTTGCGAGGGAACAAACAAAATCAACAGAAATTTTTTAAATCGATTGCTAAGTTAAAAGGTTGAAGGTTGGACCCAGATCGAGCCAATTTGCTGAGATAGATTTTTATACCTTTTTGGCCATAGTGACAAAAAAATAAAATAAAAAAACAACAGATTTTCTTGCATCTTGTGTATCAGTGCTACTCAATCACCCACACAACCTTTTCACTGTTTTTTTTAACCTATTTAGAGTTACTTTGCTGTTGTTGTTCTGCACTAAATACAGTCTGTGTTGTGTACGATTTCTGAGTATATTGTGTGTTTGATGTGTGTGTATTGACTTTAATGCTGGATAGTTTTTGGCCAGTCCTAAACAACAACATATCTGTTAATCAGACACTTGCTTATCAACCTCAATGCACAAAAAAAATTGTATTTTGACCTCTGGCAAGGTCTGGGAGCCTTAGCTGTGACAGCTCAAGTGTCCTGGTCCCCATGATGAACGATGTTGGAGTGTGCCATGCTTGACTACACTGTTGTCCTTACAGACAAGACATCTCCACCTGTCTCCTACTGGTGGGCTCCACATAGAAAAAGGAGGATGTGTCACCTGGGCACGCCTCTTCTGCATGGCAGAAAGTACCCTTTGCCAGGTGGCCCTGTGCTCCCCTGGTTTGTCAGCAGGCTGATCACACTGGGATCCTGTTGCCAGCACCTCTGGGTGGGGGGGGGGAGATATAGTACGTCCAGAAGCCTTTATGAGATTCAGGCGATAGGTCCTCCTGCTGTGGCTGGTGTTTATTGAGGCAGTTCCTCCAGATACCTTCCTCGCTCCTATTCTTAATCACTTCAATACCGGGCACTTTCATCCCCTCCTGCCCAGGCCAATTTTCAGCACTGTCACACTTTGAATGATAGCTGCACGGTCGTGCAACACTGTACCCATATGGCATTTACAGTATCTCACAAGTAAGTACACCCCTCACATTTTTGTAAATATTTTCTTCTATCTTTTCATGTGACAACACTGAAGAAATGACACTTTGCTACAATGTAAAGTAGTGAGTGTACAGCTTGTATAACAGTGTAAATTTGCTGTCCCCTCAAAATAACTCAACACACAGCCATTAATATCTAAACCGCTGGCAACAAAAGTCAGTACACCCCTAAGTGAAAATTTCCAAATTGGGCCCAATTAGCCATGTCCCCTCCCCCGGTGTCATGTGACTTGTTAATGTTACAAGGTCTCAGGTGTGAATGGGGAGCAGGTGTGTTAAATTTGGTGTTATCGCTCTCCCTCTCTCATACTGGTCACTGGAAGTTCAACATGGCACCTCATGGCAAAGAACTCTCTGAGGATCTGAAAAAAAGAATTGTTGCTCTACATAAAGATGGCCTAGGCTATAAGAAGATTGCAAAGACCCTGAAACTGAGCTGCAGCACGGTGGCCAAGACCATACAGCAGTTTAACAGGACAGGTTCCACTCAGAACAGGCCTCGCCATGGTCCACCAAAGAAGTTGAGGTCACATGCTCAGCGTCATATCCAGAGGTTCTCTTTGGGAAATAGACGTATGAGTGCTGCCAGCATTGCTGCAGAGGTTGAAGGGGTGGGGGGTCAGCCTGTCAGTGCTCAGACCATACGCCGCACACTGCATCAAATTGGTCTGCATGGCTGTCATCCCAGAAGGAAGCCTCTTCTAAAGATGATGCACAAGAAAGCCCGTAAACAGTTTGCTAAATACAAAGTAAGGACATGGATTACTGGAACCATGTCCTGTGGTTTGATAAGACCAAGATAAATTTTTTTTGGTTTAGATGGTGTCAAGTGTGTGCGGCGACAACCAGGTGAGGAGTACAAAGACAAGTGTGTCTTGTCTACAGTCAAGCATGGTGGTGGGAGTGTCATGGTCTGGGGCTGCATGAGTGCTGCCGGCACTGGAGAGCTACAGTTCATTGAGGAAACCATGAATGTCAACATGTACTGTGACATACTGAAGCAGAGCATGATCCCCTCCCTTCAGAGACTGGGCCGCAGGGCAGTATTCCAACATGATAACTGCCCCAAACACACCTCCAAGACCACCACTGCCTTGCTAAAGAAGCTGACGGTAAAGGTGATAGACTGGCCAAGCATGTCTCCAGACCTAAACCCTATTGATCATCTGTGGGACATCCTCAAATTGAAGGTGGAGGAGTGCAAGGTCTCTAACATCCACCAGCTCCGTGATGTCGTCATGGAGGAGGGGAAGAGGACTCCAGTGACAACCTGTGAAGCTCTGGTGACCTCCATGCCCAAGAGGGTTAAGGCAGTGCTGGAAAATAATGGTGGCCACACAAAATATTGACACTTTGGGCTCAATTTGGACATTTTCACTTAGGGTTGTACTGTATTTTGGTAGTATTTAATCACCCCTGTTTTTTTTTTACTTCTTGCTTAATAAATGAAAAAATACATTAAAAAAAGACTGAAAATTGTGGAAAAAAAATGCGTTTTTCTTAATTTCTGTTATACAATTTTGCAAATAAATAATCTTTCTTCATAAAATTTAGGCCAAACTGTATTCTGCTCCATTTCTTTAGGGGAAAATAACCCAAATCAGTGTATATTATTTAGTCTGTAGTAAAGTTTTAGAGTCCACAAACTATGGTACATATATATATATATATATATATATATCTGAAAATTGATTAGTACGGCGTCATCATGTAACGTGTGGTGGTGATCAGGGACACTGACTGGTGACAGTATTGAGGGGAAAAAAAATACGGGTGTCTTTTTTTTATCAATCCCTTTCTTCGGTCAGTTTGAAGGGCTACTCTTACATTTTCTTTTTCTACTAATCCTAAGGGTTATTTGACGATCTGTTGGTATAGCATGCTTTTATTGGCATCTTGCTGAGAGATTGTTTGCCTGACTTAGCATTATCTGCTCGACCATGGAAACTTCTTTCTCTGGCTCCAAGGTGTAGGAGTGATGAGGTTTGGTCCTTCTCCTGTAGATCAGATGGTCTGGTCTTTGCTTTTTTTTTTTTTGGACCTGTTCTTTGATTGTCCAAATACCCCATTTTGTTATTTTGAGAATTGTAGTAGTAGTCTTTTTTTTGTCGACCACACCTCATTGTTACTCTTTTTTCAGGTTATGTTGTTCCAACTATTTTGGTGGATTGCTGATGGGTTCCCAGAGCCTTGTACCGAGTCAGGCTCAATGTTCCTTAGGTAGCGTCATTATCTTTAGTGGTAGCATCTCTATCACGGTCTGAAGCACCAGGTTTGATCCTCTGGTCTCCCCTCGATCTTGCCAGATCCCAGTTTGGGCACTGATCCTTTAGGTACCTTTGTGTTCCATAACATTTCCAATACCTTGTCAAAGGCTGTTGCCCAGTCCTCTATTGGACCAGTTTAGGACATTCCTATTCTTTCTGAATTCCTGTGTCTATTGATGGATGATGGAGAAAATAAGATTTTTGTACTTCCTGCAAAATCTTTTTCTTCAAGTTTATTGAGGGACACGGGTCTCACCTTTCTGATCCAATGTATTGCGTTCTCACTCTCCTGTTGAGTAGAGGAGGGTTTATACAGGGGCTGGCTTACAACTTTTGTTTGCCAGTGTCCCAGCCTCCTGGAGGCAGCAGTATAAACCTGTTTCAGAATTCCAGCGTCTCTCAAAATATTTAAAGAAAAAGATCTTACGCCAAGTACAAAAATCTTATACAACCACTTCCATACCGAGCCTATTCTGGAACTCCTCTCCTACATGTAAAAATCATCATTTTTTTGCTATAAAATTACTCAGAACCCCCAAACATTATATATGTTTTTTTGTTAGCAGACACCCTAGGGCAGTGATGGCGAACCTTGGCACCCCAGATGTTTTGGAACTACATTTCCCATGATGTTCAACTACACTGCAGAGTGCATGAGCATCATAGGAAATGTAGTTCCAAAACATCTGGGGTGCCAAGGTTCACCATCACTGGCCTAGGGAATAAAAAGGCGGTCGTTGCAACTTTTTATATCACACGGTATTTGCGCAAACATTTTTCAAATGCTTTTTTTGGAAAAAAATAAACGTTTCATGAACTAAAAAAAAACACACAACAAAACAGTACAGTACAGTTAGCCCAATTTATTTGTATAATGTGAAAGATGTTACTCCAAGTAAATAGATACAAAACATTTCACGCTTTAAAATTGCACACACTCGTGGAATGGCGCCAAACTTTGTAACTCAAAAATCTCCATAGGCGATGCTTTAAAAACGTTTACAGGTTACCAGTTTAGAGTTACAGAGGAGGTCTAGCACTAGAATTGCTGTTCACGCTCTAACGCACGTGGCGATACCTCACATGTTTGGTTTGAGCAGCGTTTACATATGTGGAGGACTTGCATGTAACGTAAACATCCCTTGTAATAGGAATGGCATGTGACTGGTCCTCTTTATGGAGAGATGTGGAGTCTATAAGACCCCACATCTCTGCTCCAGGCTGGAAAGCATCAGATATAAAAAAAAAATAAAAGACAAAAAGACTGACCTGATGCTTTCCAGCCGAGATCATCCGCGGCCCGTGCCTCCGACGTTCATAGATATGACTGGTGACCATCCGGCAGCGGCAGTTTCCTTCTCCGGGTTCCCGATGGCATGGGAGAGCCGGAAAAGCACCAGAGGGTGGCAGAAGGGGGGGGGGGAAATGTCTCCTCCCGCTGCCTGCAAGAACGATTAATCGGCTGAACTGCCACTATGATAGTTCTTACGGTGCACAGAATCGCCAGCTGCAAAAGATATTTGAATGATGCCTGCAGCTATCATTCATATATCACCACTGAAAGTCAAGGATGTCATGTGACCTCCTTGGGCTGAAAGTGGTTAAAATAGAAAAGCCAATTGTTTATTATGCACGGAGATTACATCTTCAAAGTACTGAGGAAAAAAAAAAAAAAAAAAAAAAAAGCTTTATTGAATTTAAATCTACAGCTAATCATGTATGTGTACAGCCAAATGTCCCCTTAATTTACTCTTAAGGCTCCGTTCACATCTAGGCGTTTTTCTGCTCTAAGCCTCAGCCCTTTAAAACGCCCAACAAAACAAATCCCATTCATTTCAGTGGCCCCGTTCACATCTGAGCGTTTTGTCATCTAAAACAAAAACGCCCATCGCTCAAAAAAGTACATGAGCTTCTTTTTTGGCAGATTACAGGCATTTTACATTGGTGACCTTTTAACTTTGAAGCCGCCTGTAAAATAGCAACACCTAGATGTGAACAGAGCCTTACCTTAACGTCTAAATTTGAAAACCTACGCCATGTTTTAGGATGCCATTTGCCTCTGTGGAACACCTCCCTATTCCTGCTGCTATGGAACCCAAAAGCTTGCGCATATTCACATACATTATGTGGATTTTGTGGAAAGAGGTACAACATATTATATGGATTTGTCATCTACAGCAGTGGACTCCAAACTGCGGCCCTTTGCTTGTCTCTATCTGGCCCTTGGGACACTATTTCTCCTACTGACATCAATGATGAGGCACCACTCCTCCCACTGACACCATTAATAGGGCACAATTCTTCTCACCGACACCATAGATGGGGCACTATTCCTCCTGCTAAGACTAATGATGGGGCATTCTTCCTCCCACTGACAACAGGGCACTATTCCTCCCATTGATGCCAACCATGGGGCACTATTCCTCCCATTGATGCCAACCATGGGGTATTCCTCCTATTGAGGCCAACCATGCGGGACCATTCCTCCTGTTAAAACCAGTGATAGGGCAGTGTTTACTACCAGGGATGCTGGAACATTTTCTATTCACACGACCACATTTCAGCTCCCCAAAAGCCTGAAGGACAGTAAACTGGCCCTTTGGTTAAGTCTTGAGACCTCTGATCTACAGCAATGCAAATTGGCCTATAAAATAGACCACGGTGTCCAGAAATTCTTCAGCATCAGAAGATGCAATGCCGACCACCTTGAAGGAAAATACGATGTTGGGTATGCACCGTTTTCATGCATCCGATTATGGAAAAATGATGTGGAATTTAGTTCACCTGGAGATTTCATCCTCAGATGTTTATTCACGGTCCATGAAGCAGACGTCTCCATAAAGATCCACGTTTCTCTGACATTTGTTAAAGTTTAGAACATTATCACTTATAATCTTTTGTTTCTAAATGCAAGGCTGCGTTTGGATTACACCGACACCCAATCGCAGCACCCACTGTGTTTTGAACACTGTGCGGTAAAAGCGCACAAAACAAGTCTTCCCCGCACTGCGCTCTGGCGTGAAAGGGCCCTTATTGTTTAGGCAAAGGTCACACAACAGGTAAATGAAATACACATACCACTGCTCTGTTCCAGTTTTCCTTGTTTATTAACTCTTGAAACTACATTGTAGAAAGTCTTATTATTGTGGTCATTTCTTTATTACATGAAACATTTTATAAACATACACAGTAAACAGAAAAAATCTGAAAGGAGATTGTGACGTTTACTGCTTTGATGATAGTGCGTTCGATGGACATATTGCAGGGACACTGCATAATCCATGACTGCTTTCTCTTCTATGTTATTACTATTACAATGCACTAAGTCTGGAGCACATTGGAGGACGCCTTCCTTGAATATTAGTCTGGGACACATTGGAAGAGTGCGCATTCTATGACTATTAGTCTGGAACACATTGGTTAAGTGCGCATTCTATGACTGTATTAGTGTGCCTCGTTAACTGTATAAGAATCTGGAACACTGGCTGAGTGCGCCTTCTTGACTGTATTATGGGGCACATTGGATGAGTGTGCTTTCCTTGACTGGAATAGAATCTGGGACACATTGGACAAGTGCACTTTCCATGACTATTAGTCTGGGACACGTTGGATGAATGTGCCTTCCTTGGCGGGGATAGAATCTGGGACACATGGGATGACTGCGCCCTCCATGACCGTACATCTGGGACACATTGGTTGAGCGCGCCTTCCTTTGACCCTGCGTCTGGGACACATTGGTTGAGAGCGCCTTCCTTGACCCTATGTCTGGGACACATTGGTTGAGTGAGTCTTTGACTGTATTTAGTTTGAGACAATTTGACACCTCGTTGACTATTAGAATCTGGAAAACTGGCTGAGTGTGCCTTCCTAGTGTGGGACACATTGGCTGGGTGCACTTTCTTGACCGTATTAGCCTGGAGCACATTGGCTGGGTGCACTTTCTTGACCCTATTAGCCTGGAGCACATTGGCTGGGTGCACCTTCTTGACCATATTTTCTCTATTTGTAACACTGATGCAATCTGAAGGCCTGATTTTTTTTTTTTTATCGTTTGGTATATATATATTTTTTGGTAAGAGCCAGCTGTTTGGGCTCTCTTTATTTTAAGTGTTTTATAAGCTTTTTCGAAAACAGTCTAAGATGTAACAAAAAAATAAATTTAATCAAACAAAAATAAAAGGGGATATGACAAAAAAAAAAAAAAACTTAGAGATGTTCGCGCCGTTTGAGGTGTTTCTCTTCATCTTCCCCGAGCCGTAGATTGTGAAGTCATAGTCTGAGGTGACGTAGGGAATCTCCCCATTAATTCCAGACTGGAAAACAAGAGAGAAGAGAAATGCTTAGATAAGAAATCTTAAAAGTGGCTACTGAACAATGAAAAAAAAAAAAAGAGCTGATGTAACGGGTTCCAGCTCCAGAAAGACAACTATTACAGAGAAAGCTGTCAAAATACCTGTGTGAGAAGCCTCAGGCTAAAGCTGGCATTCTTCAATTCCTGAGCAGCACACTAATCTGACCTCTAGGTTTCGCTGAAGGTCCCGCCCTGGAACTAGCACAGGCAGTGTGATTGCCAAAAAGCACAAGCATATTCCTATGGATTCCGGAAAAACACCGCCAACTCTCAAACATGAACATAGCCTCTTACTTAGTAAACTTCGTATTGCTCTGGGACCCTTTCCATACTCATTTGGGATGGTCATACAACTCGCCAATTATTCCTTTACTTGGTCATACCTACTTTTTTTTTTCTTCTATATTAGATCAGGGTTCTCCAAATGTTCTAAACAAAAAGGGCCACTTTACTGTCCGTCAGACTTTAGAGGGCCCAGACGACTATGCTTGAAAGTAGAAAAGGTCCCATTGAGGGTGGGAAGGACAAGGTACCCCCCCCCCCCCATCATAATGTGCACTAGCGGGCGGAACAGGGCACCCCCCCAATGGGGGCGTTGGCGGGAGAACAAGGTGCCCCCCCCCATCATGGTTGTCAGCAGGAACAAAGCACCCCCCCCTCCCGAGCGTCAGCGGGAAGAACAAGGCCCCCCCCCCCGAGCGTCAGCGGGAAGAACAACCTGCGCACCCTCCCCCCATCGTGGATGTCAGCGGGAGGAAGCAAGCAGCAAAGGGCTGAATCTGGCCCCTGGCCCCCAGTTTGGAGATGAGTGAACTACACCATCAATGTCATGATAGTCACCTGACTGCACTTTTACTATATTACATTACTAAGCACTCTGATAATTCCCTTAGAGGAGACCATGGATTGCAGAAGAATCTCAATCAGGGATAAATGGAGACACGCTCGTTTACTTTGCTCTCCCTAAACACATCCATTCATTTAAGGATTTGAACTCGGTTGAATGTGACTTTGCCTCAAAAGAACGCAATCTACAAGATGTCTCCTGCAAATGTATAAAGCCCTAAACATCGCTAAGTCTGTTTTCCGGATATTTTCTACAGTGGGAAAAAGATTTCAGCACAAATATTACAAATATATATGATTAAAACAACAATTATACTACAGTTATCACATGCTTCCTCTAAAAAATATGTTTTTTTAAAATTCCATACATTATGGCACTGCACTTTACTCCAGGCTTATTGTGATATATTCTTCCCATCATCGAAAAATATTCAGGGCTCAACAGACCCCAGGAATTCTTGGTGCATGTTTCATTGTACAGGTGAACCAATATGCCAACGTAAAACATTATACTCGGTCTACCATCCTCCACCTCGTCGTCTTTACAATATACTGAATACTTTTTGTCACAATAAGTTATTATATATTAAAGGTACTTATATAGCGCCGTCAATTTACGCAGCGCTTTACATATACATTGTACATTCACATCGTTCCCTACCCTGAAGGAGCTTACAATCTAAGGTCCCTAACTCACATTCATATACTGGGGCCAATTTTTAGACAGAAGCCAATTAACCTCCCAGCATGTCTTTGTAGTGTGGGAGGAAACTGGAGTACCCGGAGGAAACCCACACAGGCACAGGGAGAACATTCACACTCCAGGCAGGTAGTGTCGTGATTCGAACCAGCGACCCTTTTTACTGCTGAGAGTGCTACCCACTACACCACTGTGCCACCCAAGTTCAAGTATATTACATGCATTGTTGTATTAGACAGGAATTGGGGAGGCTGACCACATTCCCTCATTTTCATGGATCTTGGATCTATCTAGGTGATGCACCTTACCAGACTGACAAAGGTTACGCCATATATGGTCATGTTTGCACATTTCTGCACCTTGTGCTGCCATTTTCTATTTCATGTATGTTACGCTTAGGCTTGGTTCATACGACTTAGAGCACCACTTTGCCTGGAGACTTCGAAGCAGGGAATATCTGTGTAATCTTCCTGTAATGTCAGATCCAGATCACATCAATCAAGAGGAGGATCCGACTTAGCGGCAACTTCCATTAAAGTCTAAGGGCACAAGTCAGATAGAAGTTGTCCTAAAGTAGTACAGGAACCTTTTCTAAAGTCCGAGCGACTTCAGTAGTGCCAATTAAGGCTAATCTAAATGACTAACATTGGATTTCACATGTTATACGGCTTGGGGGTCTCACGTCGGATCCTAAATCACAGGAGCGTGAACCGAGCCTTACATGTATGTTATTCTAACTACAAAAAATAAGAAGAATGATAATCCCTCTGACATTCACATTGATACCTCAAGTGTGGTGAAATCACTGTGTGTACACATATGCACGTGGAACCTACATGTGTACATTTGCACGTGAGCATTGGGAGATGGGTGCTTTAAAAATGTTTTTACATAGTTACTCTGGTTAAAAAAAAAAAAAAAAAAAGACATAAGTCCAATTCAAACAATAGAAGGGAAAATAAAATTATACAATCCTATACCCACAGTTGATCCAGAGGAAGGCAAAAAAAAAACAAAAAACAAAACAACCCCTAAAAACCCCTATTTGCTACAGCAGGAGAACAAATTTCTCCCCAATCCCCCCAGGAGGTAATCAGATTTTCCCTCCTGGATCAGCTTTACCCATAAATGTCAGTACCCAGTAATATGTACATTTAGGAAAGAATCCAGGCCTTTCTTAAAGCAATCTACCGACTTGGCCAAAACCACCTCTGGTCTATTCCACATTTTCACATCTCTTACTGTGAAGAAACCTTTCCGTATTTGGAGCTTAAATCTCTTTCCCTCTAGACGTAAAGAGTGTCCCCCTTGTCCTCTGTGATGAGCTTAAAGTGAATAACTCAACACCAAGTTCACAATATGGACCCCTTATGTATTTATACATGGTGATCAGATCCCCCTTAATCTCCTCTTCTCAAGAGAATAAATTCAGTTCCTCTAATCTTTCCTCATAGCTGAGCTCCTCCATGCCTCTTATCAGTTTGGTTGCCCTTCTCTGCACTTTCTCCAGTTCCCTGATATCCTTTTTATGAACTGGTGCCCACAACTGAACTGCATATTCCAGATGAGGTCTTATTTATGATCTGTACAGGGGGGGCAAAATTATCTCTCTGGTGTCCATACCTCTTATACAAGAAAGGACTTTGCTCGCTTTGGAAACCGCAGCTTGGCATTGCATGCCATTATTGAGCTTATGATCTACCAAAACCCCCAAAAATTAGGAACAATGGCCTTGAAATGACAGAGCTCAATTCTTTTAGGATCTGTGTGGTTCTAAAAATAGGTTTTTATACCCTAATGCAATCTCTGCATTAGGATAAAAAACATCCTGTGTTCAGCTCCTGCTGATCTCAATTACAGCCAGTAAGGAGAGAGCTGGGCGAGCTCACACGAGTGCCCCCATAGCAAGAGGGTGGGAGGAGCCTAGAGCATCAGTGGGGGACCCCAGGGGGGAGGAGGATCAGGCTGCTCTGTGCAATGCTATTGCACAGAGCAGGCAAGTATGACATGTTTAGCATTTTTTTTTTTTTTTATTCCTAGAATATTTAAAAAAAAAAAATAAATAAAAAAAAGGTGGGGATGGAGGTTCCTCCTCCTCAGTCAGCAGCCAGCCCGACAGTTTGTAGCAGCCCCAGGCTTCCCAGAGAACAGTGCCCAGGAACTGCGGTGCTGGGAGGGCGGCTGTAGAGCCACTTTGTTCACTTTTATATAAAAGCCCAACACCAGATGCAAATGGTGACACCTGGATCATGGCTACAGATCCTATAAACACTTGCCCCGATGATAAACCGGTATGTCCCATGGCCTGGAAATGGTTAAGCTGGTGCCATGACCACCACCCCAGGTTTCTTATTTCACTCTTGATTGAAAAGAGACAATACCTGGTTCTTGAAGATGCTGTGGGGTATAGATATGTTTCCAATCACAGAGCAGCTGGAGGGATGGGTGTAAGGATGTGGTAGACCTTTTTCTCCATATTAATTCCCCGAATAATACCTGGTGAGACAAGAACAATTGGTCAATGTAACCAATTACTGGCCGCCCAATGTTTTCGCTCTCCTCTCCTGGAGAAACAAAACAAGGAGCCCAAACGGGCATTTGACTCTTATGACTAGCCATGCAGATAGTTTTCCCCTCTGTCCCAACTCACCAAACCCCAGGCAGTCACAGACTGGCGTCTGTGTGAGGATCACCGGGCACCTGCCCTGGCTGCCGACATCATCCAGAATGTGGCACAGGCCGACCCAGCTAGCGTTGGCTGCGTACAAGATGTGTGATGGAGCGACATCGGCATGGATGACTCGAAGTGCTACAGCATTAAACGGCACCTAGAGAACACGAGGACACACGCTCCACGCTATACAGGTTTATTGGCTTGCCATAGAATACATTCACAGATTTCAGGTTTACAAAACCTCCAACTACTCTACTATGTGTATGTCAGCAAAAGTGGAGCAATGCAACAGACAGCACTTCACAGAGAGAGAGAGAAGAACTGACATTGTTCCTCCATCTCTCGGTGACCCCAGAAACTGAAAAGCGATGAGGATTTCGTCACTTCCAGTTATGGCTCTTTGTTTACCTGGCTGTTACTGGGCAGGAAAGCAGCCAATCACATCGATCTGTGTCTGATCGGCAGCATTGGAGTCCAAAGGAGAGATCTGGGGTCTAATAGACTCTAGATCTCTCCATTCAAGAAGATATATCACAACCCATTCACAAGGGATGTTGTTCATCCTTTGTTAAAGCAACAAAGTCGATAAAAAAATAAAAAATTTAAGACCGTGTAAAAAAAGAAACAAAAAAGTTTGGAAAAAAATGTTTTAAAAAAATTTCAATCGCCCTCTCCCCCCCATGCTTACATGTAAAATTGCGATCATCCCATACAAGGTATCGCCGCAAATGTCAGAGCAATCATTTTAGCTCTAGACCTCCTCCAACACTAAACTGGTAACCTGTAAAGGCTTTTACAGCCTCGTTAATCAAGATTTTTAGGTATCGTAGTTTGGCGCCACTCCGTGGGTGCACGCAATTTAAAAGTGTGAAATGTTTGGCATCTATTTACTCAGCGCAAATACCGTGACACAAAGAAAACTGCATCACCCATTTTTTTTCCCTCTAGGGTCTCTGCTACACACACAATATATACATACATATATATATATATATATATATATATATATATACATATATATATATATATATATATATATACACATATATATATATATACACATATATATACACATATATATATATACACACACACATATATATATATATATATATATATATATATATATATATATATATATACACACATACATACACACACACTTTTTCATTTTGTTTAGGGGGGTTCCAAGTAATTTTCTAGCAAAGAAAATACTGATTTTATCATGTAGGACAGGGATATGCAATTAGCGGACCTCCAGGTGTTGCAAAACTACAAGTCCCATCATGCTCTGGGTGTCTTGCTATGCCTCATGGGACAGAAAATCAAATCCTCTCATTTGTGCATTCCATCTTGAGATGTCTGCCAGCTCAAAACACTGAATTGCATCAAGTTTAGGTGACACTCAAGCTGGCCATAGATGGATTAACATTTGGCCGGTTCAGTAGGGTCCAGCTGAATTTCAATCTATGGCCATTCCTGCTTGAACGATTGACCTCTGTCAAAGGGGAATGTAGGAAAGCGATTGTTAATCAGCAGCCTCTGATCAATGTATTCTGACAGGGAAGTCGTCGTCCCCGCTGTCAGAATACAATGGTACAGCGGGGAAGATTCCTCCATCCACCTCACTTGTATGGATGGAGGAATCTTTTCTTTGATCAGCCCAGAATAAATCGCATCTACTCATCTCATTTATCACCAGAATGACATAATGTGCTGACACTGCTCTACTTCTGTCTGAATTGTGAGAGAAAAAGACAGAACGAAAAAGGAAAGCGAGAGATGTGGGAGAAAGTAAAGAAAAGAGTAAGATATGGGGCAGGGCTAAGAAAAAAAAAAAAAAAAAAAAAAAAAAAAGCAAAAAAGAGAAAGATTTAGAAAAAAAAAAAAAAAAAAAAAAATGTGCTGTAGGACAGAGCAGGGAGAGAGAGGGCAAAGTGTTATTTACCAGGATCTCTATACTGACCTCGTAAGGCACGAAGCTGTTAAGAGGAATGATCTGCTCAAACTGCTGCAACTTGCCAATGTAGCCCAACATGGCGAGATCTCTCAGAATCCACCCGTGACAACGTCTGAAAGGGAAAAAATAAAGCTGAGAAAAAAAAAAAAAAAAGACGGCTTATACAGCACTTCCTATTACTTGAAATATGTGAAGTACTAATGTCCCCTATTTTGTTCATAGTAACCCATCAGTATTGGTGTCAGTGGACACAATAACAACCTCCACTTATGTTGTCAATAAACGCAACAATAGGCCCCCAGCACTGGTGTCAGCTGACCCAATCAACACCTTCGGCATTTGTGTCAGTGGGCGCAACAATAACCCCTACTCATGTCACCAGTGGACGCAATAAGCCCCAGCATTATCTACCATCATTGGCGTCCATGGACGCAATAAGCCCCAGCATCCCCCCCCCAATCATTGGCGTCAATGGACGCAATAAGCCCCAGCATTGGTGTCAAAGCAATAACAACCCCCAGCTTTGTCATCAATGGACACAATAATAACCACCAGCTTTGGTGTCAGTGGATGCAATAATAAGCACCACCCCGTGACATTAGTGAATGCAGTAATTGCTGCCATCAGTACTATTACACCCCCCCCCCCCCCCCCATATTGATGGTCAGCGGCAGTGAGCCAGGGACAGTGAAACTTAAACCAACCCCCAACCTGCAATGGTAGTTACTAGCCATGAAACTCAACCCCCCAACCCCCTGCTTGCACTGGTGGTAAGGGCAGTGAAAGTTATCCCCCCCCCCTTACAATGGCAGTCAGTGGCAGTGAAATTTACCCCCAAACATTTGTGATTACTGGCAGTGAAATTTACCTCCACCCCCTTCATTGGAGGTGAGTGGTGGTAAAAGTTAAACCCCCCATTGCTGGGCATGGCAGTGAAAGTTTAACCTTTCTCCCCCACAGACCAGGACTACATAACACCGCCCATAGTAATATCTCTCCGGTGCTGGAACAGAGCGTTTCAGTGACTAGCACCCCTCAGCCACTCGGGCTGCATGTTGGGCACCAGGGGGTCTAGTAACTGGATTACTTTTAAAGTTGCTCATTTCAGACACCAAACCCTCACAAAAGTTACTTACACTGTCTCCGTCCCTCCAGCTCCACTATAACTGTTCTCTACTTGAAGCAGCTCATGTCCTAATGAAGGCCTAAAGTGAAGGTCAGAGTCTTCCTCTTCATCGGAGGAGTCCAGCCCTTGGTTCTTGTACTTGGTGTCAGACGAGGCCTTTGTCATGTATCCAGCCGCGCTCTTCACATACTCAGGAGTGAGCGGCTCCATGCGTTCTCCTCCCTCCGCGACCATCTGTACGATGTGGCTGGGGGACAGCAGGCGGATTAGGTCTATCAGGAGTAGCAATCCAAACCCTGGAGGGGGGGAGATAAAGACATAGCAAGGATGTAAATATTAAAGGGCAACTCCAACCAGATGAAGAATGTTGCCATTTTTTTCTCAAGAGAAGTTTCTCTATAAGGTTTAGTATACATTCTGGATTGAACTAGATGGACTTGTGTCTTTTCAACTTAACTATGTAACATATACAATGTGGCAATACATGTGTGTTGCCGCAATTTGTTTTTGCTTAATACTGTGCATTGCGATAGGGCAGCCCATTCATTTCAACAGGCATACCGGTACATCTCTGTCTGTTTTTTGGGGTTTCAGGCGTGTGCATGCGCTCCCACTGTGATTATGCAGCTGATCGTTCGTTACAAAGGCAGATTGGCAGTCTGTAAGACAGATCGCTGTTCTGTCAGTAGGGAAGGTATTGATCCTGTTTTCCTGCAAAGCGGAGACATGGATCCATCTCTTCCCCTAGTAAAAGCACCTCCCACAGTACACAAACACTGGCTAGGCACACAGTTAACCCTTTGATAGCCCCTGATGTTAACCCCTTCACACCCAGTGTCATTAGTACAGTGACAGTGCATATTTTTAGCACCGATCACTATATACCGTATTTATCGGCGTATAACACGCACCTTAATTTTAAGAGGTAAGTTTCAGGGAAAAAAATAAATACATTTTAAATAAAGAATTTAGAAGCAAAATAAGGGTCAGTGCCCATCAATGCAGCCTCATCAGTGCCCATTTGGAGCCTTGCCATTGCCCATCATTGCAGCCTAATCAGTGCCGGAATAGACAGACGGTTCTCCTGTGTACACGGCGTCAGGCCTAGTCCCACCCCCTATGATGGACATAACATTAGTCCAATGGCGGGACGTCAATACTAGGAGGCGGGACTGGGCATAAACTTCTAGACGAGCACACAGGAGATCGCGGCTCTATTTTGGCAGCGCCCGTTCTTTCCCCTCAGAGGCAGCCCTATATCGCCGTATAACAGGCACACACCATTTACCTCTGATTTTAAGGGGGAAAAAAAGTACATGTAATACGCCAATACGGTAAGTGTCACCGATTCCCACCAAAGTGTCAGCTGGTGTCAGAATGTCCACTGCAATGTTGTAATACTGGGTACAAAAGAATTTCCAAGGCATTAGATATACCATGGAACATGGGGAAGAGTCATCATCAAGTGGAGAAAATCTGGCACAACAGGGACATGACCAAGAACTGGACGTCCCTCCAAAATTGATGAAGATGAGAAGAAAACTGGTCAGAGAGGCTGCCAAGAGGCCTACAGCAACATTAAAGGAGCTGCAGGAATATCTGGTTGTGTGGTACATGTGACAGCAACCTCCCGTATTCTTCATATGTCTGGGCTATGGGGTAGAGTGGCAAGACAGAAGACTTTTCTTACCAAGAAAAACATCCTGTGGGAAAATGTGTTCTGGTCTGACGAAACCAAGGTTGAACTTTTTTTAGCCATAATTCCAAAATAAATATTTGGTGCAAAAACAACACTGCACATCACCAAAAAGAACACCATACCCACCGTGAAGCATGGTGGTGGCAGCATCATGCTTTGGGGCTGTTTTTCTTCAGCTGGAACAGGGGCCTTAATCAAGGTAGAGGGAATTATGAACAGTTCCAAATACCAGTCAGTATTGGCACAAAATCTTCAGTCTTCTGTTAGAAAGCTGAAAATGAAGAGGAACTTCATCTTTCAGCACGACAACGACCCAAAGTATCCATCCAAATCAACAAGGGGGACGGCTTCACCAGAGGATTCAAGTTTTGGATTTGCCCAGCCAGAGCCCAGACCTAAATCCCATTGAAAATCTGTGGGGTGATCTGAAGAGGGCTGTGCACAGGAGATGCCCTCGCAATCTGACAGATTTTGAGTTTTTTGCAAACAAGAGCGGGCAAATATTGCCAAGTCAAGATGTGCCATGCTGTAGACTCCTACCCAAAAAGACAAAGTGCTGTAATAAAATCAAAAGGTGCTTCAACAATGTATTAGTGTAAGGGGTGTGCACACTTATGTGACCATCATTTTTTTTTATTTTTACTTCTTTCCACCTAAAATATTCCTTGCATTTAATGCAATAAAATTGCATCTTTTTGACCCCAGATCTCACATTTAAAAAAAAAAAAAAAAAAAAAAAAAAAAAAGGGAGGTCCTGTCATGCTTTTTTTTTCTATTACAAGGGATGTTTACGTTCCTTGTAATAGGAATAAAAGTGAATCAAATTTTTATTCTTTTTAGAAGGAACAGTGTAAAAGATATAAATAGGAAAAAAAAAAATTAATGTGCTCCGTCCTGCTGAGCTTGCGTGCAGAAGCATACGAAAAGTCACACCCGCGTATGTAAAACGGTGTTCACACCACACACATGAGGTATCGCCGCGATCATTACTGCGAGAGCAATAATTCCAGCCCTAGACCTCTAACTCAAAACTGGTAACCTGTAGAGATTAAGTGTCAAAGTTTATTGCCATTCCACGAGCGGGCGCAATTTTGAAGCGTGACATGTTGGGTATCAATTTACTTGGCATAACATCTTCTTTCACATTATAAAAGAAAATTGCACTAACTTTACGGTTTTATTTTTTAATTAAAAAAAGTGCAATTTTTTGGGGGAAAAAAATACGTTTGTAAGACCGCTGCGCAAATACGGTGTGACAAAGTATTGCAACGACCGCCAAATTTTATTCATTAGGATGCCTGAAAAAAATAAAAATAATAAAATTATACATATTAGGGGTTCTAAGTAATTTTCTAGCAAAAAAAACCCTCCGGGATTTTAACTTGTAAAACAAGTTTGAAAAATAGGCGCGGCCCATAAGTGGTAACTGAATGTGTAATTATCTGCATTTTGAAAAAAAAAAAAAAAAAAAATAGAAAACGTGCATCGAGGGGCAGGTAAATCAGCCGCCAGCTTTTATTTCGGTCAAAACTTGAATCCAAAAAGGAACAAAAACAGTTTTTGCTGCAACTGCTTAAAAAGTGTGAGTTGGAGTTTGCTTCAATTAGTGTATCTAATCTGCTAGTCCATCTAACACTCCCCCCCCCCCCCCAAGACTGATAATGCTGCTGTCCAAAGGCTCCTCTGTTGCTCCCCAAGCACGAGTGCTGGCACTCCGATACAGGAGTTGTTGGAAGAATCGCCGGGTGAAACAAGCCCAAAAAAATAAAAACGAATGCAGCCACACATGGAATGATTGGTAAGCTGCAAATATAGGACATTCTTGGTTTTGGGGTTTTGACACGGCCTTAGGCGCCTGTATACACCCCATCCCCCGCTCTGACATACCGGCTTGGCAGAGAAGATCTTGGCGTACTCCGGATGGGTCTGAATATAGCTGCTGGTCGGTTCTTCTAGACGTTCCATCAGTAGAATAGAACATGAAGATTTAAAGTTGGTCATCACCGTCCGTCTGCGTTCTGGAAGGAGAAAAAAAAAAATAATGGATGCTAAAAATACTACTAGACCCCAATATTTCTACAGCTCCGAGATCATCACCCCACATGGACCCCCCATAACCCCGATATCGCCCCCCCAGAGGGCTGTCTATGTACAGACATTATGTCACCTGATGTGGGGGGTGTCAGAGGATTATTATATAGAATATAAAAGGCATGTTCCTGGAAGGTGGAGAGGTGAATGGGGCCATAACTGGGAGAGAATGAGGTCTTCTGGTCAGGGGAGGGGGGGGACGACTCGTAGTCAGGGTGGGGGAGGGGACTCGTAGTCAGGGTGGGGGAGGGGACTCGTAGTCGAGGGTGGGGGAGGGACTCGTAGTCAGGGTGGGGGAGGGACTCGTAGTCAGGGTGGGGGAGGGGACTCGTAGTCAGGGTGGGGGAGGGGACTCGTAGTCAGGGTGGGGGAGGGGACTCGTAGTCAGGGTGGGGAGGGGACTCGTAGTCAGGGAGGGGGAGGGGACTCGTAGTCAGGGAGGGGGGGACGCCGTGACTTGTAGTCGGGGGGGGGTGATCCTGGGACTCGTAGTCAGGGAGGGGGGGGACGCTGGGACTCGTAGTCAGGGAGGGGGGGGACGCTGGACTCGTAGTCAGGGAGGGGGGGGGGATCCTGGGACTTGTAGTCAGGGAGGGGGGGGGGATCCTGGGACTTGTAGTCAGGGAGGGGGGGACGCTGGGACTTGTAGTCAGGGAGGGGGGGACGCTGGGACTTGTAGTCAGGGAGGGGGGGACGCTGGGACTTGTAGTCGGGGAGGGGGGGACGCTGGGACTTGTAGTCGGGTGGGAGGGGGACGCTGGGGACTTGTAGTCGGGGAGGGGGGGACGCTGGGACTTGTAGTCGGGGAGGGGGGGACGCTGGGGACTTGTAGTCGGGGAGGGGGGGACGCTGGGACTTGTAGTCGGGGAGGGGGGGACGCTGGGACTTGTAGTCGGGGAGGGGGGGACGCTGGGACTTGTAGTCGGGGAGGGGGGGACGCTGGGACTTGTAGTCGGGGAGGGGGGGGACGCTGGGACTTGTAGTCGGGGAGGGAGGGGGACGCTGGGACTTGTAGTCGGGGAGGGGGGGACGCTGGGACTTGTAGTCGGGGAGGGGGGGACGCTGGGACTTGTAGTCAGGGAGAGGGGGGGACGCTGGGACTTGTAGTCAGGGAGGGGGGGACGCTGGGACTTGTAGTCAGGGAGGGGGGACGCTGGGACTTGTAGTCAGGGAGGGGGGGACGCTGGGACTTGTAGTCAGGGAGGGGGGGACGCTGGGACTTGTAGTCAGGGAGGGGGGGACGCTGGGACTTGTAGTCAGGGAGGGGGGGACGCTGGGACTTGTAGTCAGGGAGGGGGGACGCTGGGACTTGTAGTCAGGAGGGGGGGACGCTGGGACTTGTAGTCAGGGAGGGGGGGACGCTGGGACTTGTAGTCAGGGAGGGGGGGACGCTGGGACTTGTAGTCAGGGAGGGGGGGACGCTGGGACTTGTAGTCAGGGAGGGGGGGACGCTGGGACTTGTAGTCAGGGAGGGGGGGACGCTGGGACTTGTAGTCAGGGAGGGTGGGACGCTGGGACTTGTAGTCAGGGAGGTGGGACGCTGGGACTTGTAGTCAGGAGAGGGTGGGACGCTGGGACTTGTAGTCAGGGAGGGAGGGACGCTGGGACTTGTAGTCAGGGAGGTGAGGGACCCTGGGACTTGTAGTCAGGGAGGGGGGACGCTGGGACTTGTAGTCAGGGAGGGGGGACGCTGGGACTTGTAGTCAGGGAGGGGGGGACCGCTGGGACTTGTAGTCAGGGAGGGGGGGACGCTGGGACTTGTAGTCAGGGTGGGACGCTGGGACTTGTAGTCAGGGTGGGACGCTGGGACTTGTAGTCCTCCTCCGGGGGGAGACACACCTGTCCGGGGCCCAGTAGCAGGACACACACTCCCTCCTCGGCCAGCACGGCGGACATGGAGGGGGTCGGGCTCTCCTGGGAGGTGGATGGCCGGGACTCGGAACTCTCCGGGCCGCTCATCTTCTTCCTTCTCTTCGCTCCGGTATGCCGAGCCCGCTGTGATCGGCTCTTCCCCGGGCGGACCTTCAGGACGGCTCCGGACCGGGCGGGGAACATCCGGGGATCCATCTCTCTCTCTCTGAGGAAAAGACAGGAGACGCTCGGCGCTTTTCCGCTCCTCCTGTACGCCACCCAGACCCGCTCCTCAGCGCTAGCGTGGGACGTACAACGCGGCGTGTGTCCGGGTCACGTGACCCGGAAATGGTGCCACAGACTGGAGCTCCAGTCTACAGCCCGATCTTCGGGCTCGCGAGATCTCGTGTCAGGTGACCTTCAGAAGTCCCACAGAGCGTCCCTCCGCTGGCCGCCATCTTAGTTGTGGCAAACTGTATGTTGAAATCCCCGCTATCTCGGCGCTGTACCGGGAATGTTATCCTCTACAGGATACATCTATCCCTGCTCTGGTCTACCAGCCCGCTGGAAAGGAGCCTGGCTGCGGATTTGACGTGGACGGTGGAGAACGGGCGCCATCTTGGTTGTGGCAGCCGTGTTGGCAGTGCTAGAAATCTCTGAGGGAGGAATTTTTTTTTCAAATTATTACACTAAAGTGAAGGGCCGTGGAGGTGTTCAGTGTAACATTACAACATTTCCAGGGTCTGTTTACAGCTGAGAAGGGCATAGTTGCCAACATTGTAAAAAAAAAAAAAAAAATGTGGGACACTTTTGTGGCTGTAGGCGGAGCCGTACAAAAATATACAAGTGCGGCGCGCGACGCACGTCACGGCGAAAAATGGGTGTGGTTTACGTGACATAGTGGGCATGGCTAAAATGGGCGTGGCTCAAGAGGGTTGTGTTAGAGTCTGAGATGAATGAGGATGGAGAGGGAGAGGGGGAGAGGGAAATGACGGGACTGCAGCCCAGGTCCTACACAATAAAAATATGTGTATTCTAGAAAGTTTAACAATCATCAGATAAAGATACTCCAAACTACCTGGTGTTAGCACTTCAATCATCCGGCACCATGGTTGTTATGGTGTCAGGATGATTGAAGTGCATTATTTCTATTATTACATTGTAATATAAAAAAAAAAATTATTCAACTCAGCATAATGCCGAATCAGTGGGATCCCTGAGCGTGTCACTAGCCATGTCGCCTGCCACCAGCCGTCCGTCCTTGCGTCAGATGTCCCAGCAGAGTCCTTCCTTGCATGCAGGTGCCCCCAGCGGAGTCCCCCTACATCAGATGTTCCCAGCAGAGCCCCCCTCACACCAGGAGTCCCGGCGGAGCCCCCTCTCACATCAGATGTCCCCGGCGGAGCCCCCTCTCACATCAGGTGTCCCCAGCGGAGCCCCCTCTCACATCAGGTGTCCCCAGCGAAGCCCCCCCTCACATCAGGTGTCCCCAGCGAAGCCCCCCTTACATCAGGTGTCCCCAGCGGAGCCCCTCTCACATCAGGTGTCCCCAGCGAAGCCCCCCCTCACATCAGGTGTCCCAGCGGAGCCCCCCCTCACATCAGGTGTCCCCAGCGGAGTTCCCCCTCACATCAGGTGTCCCCAGTGGAGCCCCCCCTCACATCAGGTGTCCCCAGCGGAGTTCCCCCTCACATCAGGTGTCCCCAGCGGAGCCCCCTCTCACATCAGGTGTCCCCAGCGGAGCTCCCTCTCACATCAGGTGTCCCCTGCGGAGTCCCCCCTCACATCAGGTGTCCCCCAGTGGAGCCCCCCTCACATCAGGTGTCCCCAGTGGAGCCCCCCCTCACATCAGGTGTCCCCAGTGGAGCCCCCCCTCACATCAGGTGTCCCCTGCGGAGTCCCCCCTCACATCAGGTGTCCCCAGTGGAGCCCCTCTCACATCAGGTGTCCCCAGTGGAGCCCCCCTTGCATCAGTTGTGTCCCCAAAGGAGCCCCCCCTCGCATCAGGAGTCCCACAGCGGTGCACGCCCGCCCCCCCCACCTCAGATGTGTCCTAGTAATAGCATGAACCCCCGCCCCTTTCCATATCAGACAGGAAGATGGCTGGGGGAGGGGGGCTAGACGGAGCTCCTGCGTCGCCGCCCACCCCCCGCCCCGCCTACCCCCCCACCCCGCTGCCTGTCTGATATGGAAAGGGGTGGGGGGGGGGGGGTAGGTGGAGCGGGGCGGAGGGTGGGCGGCGACGCAGGAGCTCCGTCTAGCCCCCCCCCCCCCCAGCCGTCTTCCTGAACTTCATCAAAATGGCGGCCGGCGGGACATTTCCCGGGACACCAGAAATTCAGGAATGGCGTCCAAGTCCCGGGAATGTCCTGGGAAATCCGGAACAGTTGGCAAGTATGGGAGGGGCTCACTTTTGTTGCCAGCGGTTTAGACATTAATGGCTGTGTGTTGAGTTATTTTGAGGGGACAGCAAATTTACACTGTTACACAAGCTGTACACTCACTACTTTACATTGTAGACAAGTGTCATTTCTTCAGTGTTGTCACATGAAAAGATAGAAGAAAAGATTTACAAAAATGTGAGGGGTGTACTTACTTTTGTGAGATACTGTATATTGGGGGGGGGGGTGTATTATATGTAAACCAGAGACAGGCCATGCCATGTGGGTAAGTCACTTTGCCTGTAGGAGGCGCCCCATCGCAGGATATGTACTGTGGGGGGTTGGGAACCGGTGAACAGCCATCAATAGCTATTAGAGGAGCCAAACAATCTGATTTGTATTTTTTGCCTGCAAGGTGGGGGGAATGAACAGAGGAGTGTAACATACACTATATTACCAAAAGTATTGGGACACCTGCCTTTACACACACATGACCTTTAATGGCACCCCAGTCTTAAGCCTCATACACACGATCGGATTTTCCACAGACAAAGCGAAGGACTTTTGTCTGAAGGGCGTTGGCCGGGAACTTGTCATACAAACGGCAAAGAATTGTCGGCCAACAAACACGAAACTACCTGGTTCTTTAGCGCCACCCTTTGGGCAACTTCTGCTAATGTTGTGTTATGGCGAGCATTGCCTCCGGGCATGGCGTGTTTGTGCTTTGGATTTTTGTCCGATGGACTTCTGTACACGCGATTGGAAAATCCGACAACACACAATTGTTGGCGGACAATTTTAAAGCCTGAGATCCAACATTTGTCCACGGAAAACCCGACAACAATTGTCCGATGGAGCGTACAAACGGTCGGATTTTCCGACAACAGCCGGCCATCACACAACTCCCCTCGGATAATCCGATCGTGTGTACGAGGCTTAAGTCTGTAGCGTTCAATATTGGGTTGGCCCACGCTTTGCAGGGTGGAGGAACTTGACTGGCCTGCACAGAGTCCTGTCCTCAACCAGATATAACACCTTTGGGATGAATTAGAGCAGAGACTGTGAGCCAGGCCTTCTCATCCAACATCAGTGCCTGACCTCACAAATGCTCTTCTGGAAGAATGGTCAAACATTCCCATAGACACCCTCCTAAACCTTGTGGACGGCCTTCCCAGAAGAGTTGAAGATGTTACAGCTGCAAAGGGCGGAGCCAACTCAATATTGAACCCTACGGACTAAGACTGGGATGCCATTAAAGTTCATGTGTGTGTAAAGGCAGGCGTCCCAATACTTTTGGTTATACAGTGTATATTATAATGTGTTTAAGATGTTAGATTTGTGCTTCTTATACAACCATTCATATCCTGTAGAGTATGTAGGAAGGTGAAGTGTCGTTGAGCCTTATTGATGACCATTGGATTCTAGCACACTATACCTGTATAGGGGTAGATGGTGGAATTACACTGGCAGGCGGTGCCGCTGCTATCACAGTACTCATCACCGGCGCACCTCTCATTATCACACATTACAGATGCTGACCTCGAGCCTCACTAAATAGTAAATCTACACAATTCTCAATGTGGTGCGAAACAAAAAAAAAAAGCGATTAATCCAGAAAAAAACAATGTCCTTCGTTCAAGAAAAAATAAAACAAAATAAAAAGTGTCCGATCGTCATCAAAAGTCAATAAAGTGTCCCAGTGCTGTGTATATAGTGAAGAATCCGATAGTAGTTCATACCCAATCTTCAGTCAATTTTCGTTTGGGTACAGCGTCTTGTCAGTTAAAGCGACGCAGTGCTGAATTGCAAAAAGTGCTCTGGTCATGAAGGGGGTAAAATCTTCCGGGGGTGAAGTGGTTACATTAACAAAAAATTTATAAATCTATATCTCTCTCTATCTATAATATTTTTATTTATTTTATTTTTTTAACGAGAGAGAGAGAGAGAGAGAGAGAGAGAGAGAAAGAGAAATATATATCTCCAAGAGGTAAAAAATAAATTATATATATATAACATTTATTTATATTTATTTACCTCCCTGGAGATAGATATATGCTGCCAGCTCCACCATCTGTGCGGCAGTTATATAGGCTGAGAAATTTCTCCACTATGATGTCAGCAGTGGCAGTTAGGTTGCTAGGCAACAGCTGCCACTGACCTGAGCTAAAAATAGATTTGTCAGTTGGCAGTTATTCTCAATAGTGGACTGGCCAAAATAGTAATATTATATATATATATATCCCCCCTATCTATCTATCTCCAGGAGGTAATAATATATATATGTATATATATTTATATATTTTTTTTTTTTACCTCCTGGAGATAGATATATAGATTATATATATATATATATACATACATACGTACATATATGTATATGTATATACATACATATATATATATACATCTCCAGGAGGTAAAAAAAAAAAAAAAAAATTATATATATATATAATTTATTTTTATTACCTCCTGGAGATAGATAGATAGGAGATAGATATATATATATATATATATATATATATATATATATAATATTACTATTTGGGCCAGTCCACTATTGAGAATAACTGCCAAATCTATTTTTAGCTCAGGTCAGTGGCAGCTGTTGCCTAGCAACCTAACTGCCACTGATGACATCATAGTGGAGAAATTTCTCAGCCTATATAACTGCCGCACAGTTGGCAGAGCTGTCAGTTTGATTTGACTCTTGTAGAGATCACATCTGTGCTCTGCTCTGGGAATTCTCATTCAAATTAAAAGCGAATATATATATTTATATATTTATATATATATATATATCTCTTTCTGATTAGATAAGCAAATACTAAATATATTTATTTCCTTGTCACATTTCTATATTTTTGTGACAAATTTGGAAAATGAGCCTTTTGAAAGCGTTTGCAGTTTTCTGCATTCTATACGCGGCATGTGGTATAGAATACGCTGACGGCCGACCGATATACACCCGTCTGGCCGGTATATCCGGCACTAGACTGAAGATCCCATGTGCGGTCCCCAACGATCTTCCCTCTGATACAAGAAATGTTGGGATCGAGTGGGGAATGACTCCGGAAGAAGGAGACGCTCCCTACACACCAATCCTGCACCGAGGTCTTGAAGACCTGGAGAGGCAGGAAATAAAGAAGTATTACCCCTATCTCCCCCCCTCAGATCAAGTGGATTGTTCCATTTCTATCACCCCGGTCCTGACAAGAGACAGCGGAACCTACGAGGTCCGTCTCACCGAGGACAACGTCCGGAGTCCACCATTCAAGAAGATCTTCGTTCGCGTGATTGGTAAGTGTTACATGATTTGGTTTATTGTTTATTCTATGGGGGGGTCTTCTCCTTCTGTGGGGGGTCTTCTCCTCCTGGGGGGGGGGTCTGTGGGGGGGTCTTCTCCTGCTGGGGGGGGGTTTAAAGCGGAGCTCCACCCACTTTTACCTCTCCTCTTCACCCCTCACTGATCTTTTGCCCTGGAAATGAATTGGATGTTTTTTTCCAGCACTTACTGTGTTAATTTTAGGATTTGTTTTTCCCTTCCTCCTCTCAGCCAATCGCCATCATTTCCGGTTTGCAATGCCTCCTGGGAGATGTGAGTCATCAATGGGCATCACGTTATTTGTGAACCGGAAATGACGCGATGCACATCCAGCACCATGTTTAGAAAGAGTAACGGCTTTTGTTGCCATGGTTACCACAGCTCTCTTATTCCCAGTGATGGGCGGTGGGGGAGGGGCGGCTGGAGAATCTCAGCTCTGATTACATTACAGAGCCCGGGGGAGGGGACAGACACACCAATCATTTATAATAGAGGAATATCAGGGGGGCAGTTTTCATGGGGCAGATTAATGGGGCAGTTTTGATGGGGCAGTTTTGATGGTGGTAATTTTATGACGGCATTTCGATGGGTGTAATATGATTGGGGCGTTTTGATGATAGAAACTTTATGGTGCAATATTTTTGGGGGCAGCTCCTGCAACAGGTAATTACTTTTAAAAAGCTGCTAATTGTAAATGATATCCCTGGTTTCTGTGCAGAGATATACACATAACAAGAGCTATATATATATATATATCTGCACAGAAACCAGGGATATCATTTACAATTAGCAGCTTTTTAAAAGTATTTACCTTTTGCAGGAGATTTTTATACTTCTAGATTTATAATCTCGTTATAAGGTCCCTCTGTCAGAGGTGTCTAACCACGTGATCAGTACTGACCAATCACAGCTGATCATCGTGTGAACCAGGAAGTGCCAGTAAAGGGCTTTCCTCGGTTCGCGCTGACAGGGAGAGCCGATCGATGTCAGAGGGGGGGGGGGGGGGTGTCTGTGATGATAATCAGCACATTGATTATCAGCACAGCCCCCTCAAGATGTGCCAATCACATGCCAATAAGTGCTCAGCAGTGTCCCCATAATAAAAGACTGCCAGTGCCCACCACAGTGCCAATCAGTGCCCACCACAGTGCCAATCAGAGCCTAGCAGTAACACCTGTCTGTAACACATCAGTACCTCATCATCAGTGCCACCTGTCAGTTCCCATCAGTGTTGCATATCAGTGCTGCCTATTTGTGCCCATCAATTGTACATATCAGTACCGCCTCATCAGTGCCCATGAATTGTACATATCAGTGCCGCCTTGTCAGCGCCGCCTCGTCAGTGCCCATCAGTGCCGCCTCATCAGTGCCCATCAGTGCCACCTCATTAGTGCCTGTCAGTGCCGCCTCATCAGTGCCCGTCAGTGCCGCCTCATCAGTGCCCGTCAGTGCCGCCTCATTAGTGCCTGTCAGTGCCGCCTCATTAGTGTCGCCTCATCAGTGCCGCCTCATTAGTGCCGGTCAGTGCCGCCTCATTAGTGCCTGTCTGTGCCGCCTCATTAGTGCCCGTCAGTGAAGGGGGAAACAAACTTTTATGACAGAAACTGAGAAAAACATTTTTTTTTTTTCCAAAAATTTGGGTGTTTTTTAGTTTATTTAGCAAAAAATAACCCCCCCCCCTCCCCCAGAGGTGATCAAATACCACCAAAAGAAAGTTCTATTTGTGGGAAGAAAATGATAAAAATGTCCTATGTGTACAGTGTCACAGGACCGCGCAATTGTCATTCAAAGTGTGACAGCGCTGAAAGCTGAAAATTGTCCTGGGCAGGAAGGGGGTGAAAGTGCCCGGTATTGAAGGGGTTAAAAAAGACCTTTTTTTTCCCAAACAACATTATTTATTTTTTATTGTATTTTAGTGTAAATATGAGATGTGAAGTCTCTTTGACCCCCCAGATCTCATATATAAGAGGACCTGTCATGCTTTTTTTCTATTACAAGGGATGTTTACATTCCTTCTAATAGGAATGAAAGTGACATTTCTTTTTTTAAAGAACAGTGTAAAAAAATAAAATAAAAGGTAAAATAAATACGATTTCTTTTTTTTAAATTCGCCCCGTTCCGCTGAGCTCGCGTGCAGAAGCGAACGCATACGTGAGTATCGCCGCGATCGTTAGAGCGAGAGCAATAATTCTAGCCCTGGATCTCCTCTCTGTAACGCAATACATGCAACCTGTAGAATTTTTTAAACGTTGCCTACGGAGATTCTTAAGGGTAAAAGTTTGTCACCATTCCTCGAGTTGGCGCAATTTTGAAGCGTGACATGTTGGGTATCAATTTATTCTGCGTAACATTATCTTGCTACATTGCTCCTCTATAGATACAGTGGCAGAGTGGATGTAGCCACCCCAATGCCTGGTACACACTACACATTTCTTCATTCAACCCGGCGGGTTGAAGGGAAAAAAGAAAAAATGACAGCTGACTGGCTGAAAATAAAAGAAAGGAATAGTCTGTAAAAAGATAACTAATGCAGCCACCACCCCTAATGATTGTAAAGCTGCATTTTTGTTTGTATAACAGATTGGAATGGCAGGTGGTTGTATCGTTATACATTATATAAAAAAGGGACTTAAATACACTTTAATGAATTTAAAAAACACAATATATACCCCAATTTTTAGGTAAAATACCGAGTAAGTAGATACCTAAAATGTCACGCATGCGCTCGCGGAATGGTGCCAAACTACAATACTTAAAAGTCCCCATAGGGGACACTTTATACATTATTACATGTTACCAGTTTAGAGTTACAGAGAAGGTCTATATTTCTCTCGCTCTGACGTTCATGGCGATATCTCACATGTGTGGCGTGAACACCGTTTATATATGTGGGTGTGACCTATGTATGCGTTCACAACTGCACACGAGCAAAGGGGGCTTTACATTTATTTTTTTTATTATTTATATTATTACAATTTTTTATATTTTTACACTATCCCTTTAAAAAAATAATTTTGATCACTTTTATTCCTATCACAAGAAATGTAAGCATTCCTTGTGATAGAAATGAGCAGTGACAGGTCCTCTTTATGGAGAGATCTGGGGGGTCAATAAGACTCCACATCTCTCTACAATCGAAAGCATTAGATATAAAAAAAGAAAAAAATGTATCTAATGCTTTAAAAAAAAAAAACGACTTTGGGAAAAGTAAAAATCCTCCGTTGCGGCTTCCTCACTGCAAGTGTGAATTGTTTATTTGTGTCTAGAGGATGAGGAAAGTTTTACTTCCACCAATTCTCCAGCAGATGGCGCTCCCCTATGCTCCTCCAGTGGACAGTTCCTTGGCATGTCCAATGCAGAGGAAGTGAGGGGAAATCTATCCAATGGGGACACAGACAGCAATGTGTTTTAATAGGTTGGGGAAGAGTTTGATCCTTTGTTAGTTTTTTTATTGGTGTGCCCCCATTAGGGAGAATTGTTACCACTTCCTGTCCCTGTTATCCTGGTCTCCAGTACAGGAAGTAAGAGGAAATGTACAACTCTAACCTTCCCCCACTCTATAAAAAAAAAAAATGTAAAAGACCTGATTTGTCTTAAATTCATAGCCAATTGGATCAGGGACATTTGGAATAGATTTATAGTCATGAATGGAAATTGGTTTGTTGAACATTATAGCTCATTATTTGGACATTTAAGTGAATTTCCTTTGTTTTTATTTCATCAGATCCCATGTCCACTGAGACCGCTGATACCGAGATGGTCAGGGAGGACCAAGGAAACGTGAGAATACAATGGGAGACCCCTTCAGACGCTTCCTCTGAGACCGCTGATACCGAGACGGTCAGGGAGGACCAAACCATCCTGGAAAAACAATGGGAGACCCCTCCAGACGCTTCCTCTGAGACCGCTGACACCGAGACGGTCAGGGAGGACCAAACCAACCTGGAAAAACAATGGGAGACCCCTCCAGACGCTTCCTCTGAGACCGCTGACACCGAGACGGTCAGGGAGGACCAAACCAACCTGGAAAAACAATGGGAGACCCCTCCAGACGCTTCCTCTGAGACCGCTGATACCGAGACGGTCAGGGAGGACCAAACCAACCTGGAAAAACAATGGGAGACCCCTCCAGATGCTTCCTCTGAGACCGCTGACACCGAGACGGTCAGGGAGGACCAAACCATCCTGGAAAAACAATGGGAGACCCCTCCAGATGCTTCCTCTGAGACCGCTGACACCGAGACGGTCAGGGAGGACCAAACCATCCTGGAAAAACAATGGGAGACCCCTCTAGACGCTTCCTCTGAGACCGCTGATACCGAGACGGTCAGGGAGGACCAAACCAACCTGGAAAAACAATGGGAGACCCCTCCAGACGCTTCCTCTGAGACCGCTGATACCGAGACGGTCAGGGAGGACCAAACCAACCTGGAAAAACAATGGGAGACCCCTCCAGACGCTTCCTCTGAGACCGCTGATACCGAGACGGTCAGGGAGGACCAAACCAACCTGGAAAAACAATGGGAGACCCCTCCAGACGCTTCCTCTGAGACCGCTGACACCGAGACGGTCAGGGAGGACCAAACCAACCTGGAAAAACAATGGGAGACCCCTCCAGACGCTTCCTCTGAGACCGCTGATACCGAGACGGTCAGGAAGCACCAAAGAAACCTGGAGATACAGAGGGAGACCCCTTCAGTCACTTCCACCGAGACCGCTGATACCGAGACGGTCAGGGAGGACCAAAGTGATGTGGAGATACAGAGGGAGACCCCTCCAGACACTTCCTCTGAGACCGCTGATACCGAGACGGTCAAGGAGGGACAAAGAAACCTGGAGATACAGAGGGAGACCCCTCCAGTCACTTCTACTGAGGAGGTCCCCATGATGTCTCCAACAATGACAGTGACAACGACAACAACAATGGAGACTACTACTACAGGAAAACTAGTCATTGATCCCGATGTGAAATTTATCACCAAGATCATCGATCAACTGCAGAGAAATAAGCTCTCTCCATTAGTGTGGACCTTTGTTGGAGTCGGTGTTTTACTGCTAATCGTCTTCATTGCAGTAGGACTTTACTTCAGGTAAGTTATTGCACATTCTTCATAGGTTTTCTCCATTACACGTCTTCATGCTATCACCCACTTTATCTGAGCCCTCCCCCCTCCCAATATTTACCACTTTTCCTATAGGTGGGCAGTTGATCAGACCGAGGCGGTGTGTTTTCTGTACTTATTGCCCGGGGTTTAGCAGCACAAGCCCCTCACTGGTCATCATGAGATTAAAGCACCTCTAACATTTGTTCTATGGGGGAGGGGTGAATGAACTGAGGCTGCTGGTAACAGTAACAAATGGGGTGATGGCGTGTGACTATTTGTTTTCTATCAAACACAGATTTATGGGGCGTCAGCTATTAATTCTGAAAATTTTTGCTGGTTTATGGACACATTCTTATAACATTTCTTACTTTATCTCCACAGAATTTGTTGCTGCTGCAGAGCAAGAAAGAGGGACAGTCTAAAGACAATGGAAGAAGGACTCCTAGAGATGGGAGGCGCAGAGGAAAAAGATGTCCCGGCGGTGATGGAAGAAAGATGCACAGCAAAGGATGAAGTATGCATCGTGATGGAAGAAGAAGATGAAAGCGGAGATATGGAAGGAGGAATCACTGAGAGGAACAAAATGCACACACAGCTGACTGAAGTGTGCACAATAATGGAAAAAAGACACACATCGACGGAAGAAGTTGCAGCGATGGAAGAAGAACTCTCAGTGACTAAACAAAAACTTGCAGAGGCGCAAGAACTGGTAGTGAGGGTACAAGAACTTGCAAAGATGCAAGAAAAATTATCAGAAAATAGAAAAGAAGAACTGGCAGTGAAGGAAAAAGAACTTACGGCGACGCAAAAAAGATTGGCAGACAAAGAAAAAGAGTATATAGAAATACTCATAGAGGTTGAAGAAGGAGTCACTGCGATGAAAGAAGAACTATCAGTGACTAAAAGAGAACTGGCGGCGAGGGAACAAGAACTCGCAGCGGCGCAAGAAGAACTTGCAAAGATGCAAGCTAAATCTGCAGAGAAAAAGAGCCGGTGGTCACTAAGAAAGAAGTGAGGGAAGAAGACTTAGACTAAAGAGGAGGTCTGCCAAATTTTTTTTTTTTTTTTAAAAGTCAGCAGCTACAAACACTGCATCTGCTGAGTTTTAAAATAAGGACACTTACCTGTCCAGGGCACCCGCGATGTCGGCACCAGAAGCCGATCGATCCCTCGGCCCTCGGCTCTCGCCATCTTCGGTAAGGGATTCAGGCAGTGAAGCCTTGAGGCTTCACTTCCTGGTTCCCTACTGCGCATGCGCGACTCGCGCTGCGCGATGTCACTGGTCCCTGCTGTCTTCTGGGACCTGAGTGTCTCCCAGAAGACAGCAGGTGGGGGGGGGGACGGAAGGGGCGTAGATACCGGCGGCTGGCTCGGGTATCTATGCCCGGAAGTGAGAGCAAAATACCTGTATTAGACAGGTATCTGCTCCCCCCCCTGAAAGGTGCCTAATGTGAGACCGGAGGAGGGGAGGGTTCAGAAAAGCGGAAGTTCCATTTTTGGGTGGAACTCTGCATAAAGACTAAAAAAGAACTTGCAGAGAAAGAAGAAATGTATCAAAAAACAATCAAAATAATTGAACAAGGAGTCGCAGCAATAGAAGTAAACATCGCAACGACAAAAGAACTAGTAGCCGTGACGAAAGAAGAACTTGGGGTGACAGAAGAAATGAATTACGAACCCATAATAATGGAACGAAGAGTTGCAGCGATGGAAGGACCAGAAGAGGAGTAAGGGAGGCCGTACATTATACAATTTTCTACAACTAATGACTCATCAGCAGTCGGCGGCTTTCCCGCTGACAGCTGAATGAAAACCAAAGAATTGCCAGCTATAAAATTTTAAGATAAGATAAATCAGTGTGGGGGTCAATCCATACCAGGCCCTTAGGGTCTGGTATGGATTTTAAGGGGAACCTCACGCCAAAATTAAAAAAATAATGCTTTGGAGGCCCAAAATCCATATCAGACCTTTATCCGAGTATGCAGCCTGGTAGTCCAGGAAAGGGGGGGGAGGGGGACGAGTGAGCGTCCTTTCCCCCCTACCTCCTGAACCAAACCAGGCCACATGCCCTCAACATGGGGGGTGCTTTGGAGTATGGGGCTCCCCTCCCCCAAAGTACCCTGTCCCCATCAACATGGGGACAAGGTGCTTTCGGGGTGGGGGAGGGGAGCCCCTCTACCCCAAAGCACCCCCCATGTTGAGGACATGTGGCCTGGTATTGTTGGGGGTGGGGGACTGGGCGCTCGCTCGCCCCTCCCTTTCCTAGCCTGCCAAGTTGCATGCTTTGATAAATCTCTGGTATTCATTTTGGTAGAACCCACATAATTATTTTTTTAATTTTTGGAGTGAGGTTTCCCTTAAAATCCATACCAGACCTGATGGGCATAGTATGGATTGGGGGGAACCCCATGCTGATTTATCTTCAAATTTTAATGCTGGCAATTCTTTTGTTTACATTCAGTTAGGGATGCACCATTACCATTTTTTAAACACCGAGTACCAATACTTTTTCTCAAGTACTCACCGATACCACATACCAATAGCTATCCCCTAGAAAGAGTAGGTAGAGGGGTGGTTTGGTGGACAGTATTTTGGGGACAGTATTTTGGGGACTTTGTGTGTTTTACATTGTGTGGGGACATTGGGCCGGTGATCAGTGTGTAAAAAGCTGTAAAAAAACAGCTCATAATCACTGATCACCGGCCGGCTGATGTTGTCAGTGAGGAGAGGAGAGCCAATCTCCTAGCAACCAGCTCTATTTACATCACATGACGTCATGTGATCAGGAGGGCCAATCACAGAGCCCTCCTGCCGATCAGAGATGCGCCGTGTCCAGGTGGCAGGAGCGCATCAGGATCGCGCCGCGAACGGCTTGCTATGGGTGGCAGATGCAGAAGAGGAGGAGCTGAGAGTGCCAGTCGGTGACCCCAGAAGAGGAGGAGCTGAAGAGTGCCAGTCGGTGACCCCAGAAGAGGAGGAGCTGAGGGTGCAAGATGAACTCCAAATTGCTCCATGCTTTAGATAGATGTACACACACACACAACCAAATTAGGAGAGAGTAGATCGCACACACAGATTATAGGATGAGGCCGTACTACAAACATACATCCAACATTAGAAAAAGGATGACTAGCATCCAGTAGGGTAGCTTAGTGTAGTTAGTGTAGGTCCTGCCCTAGAAGAGTCTACCTTGCCGTGGTGGGCAGGCTTGGAATCTCTTGGTCAAAAGTGTGTCAGCGAATGGGGCGATCACTAGATCTTCACTTCTGGCCAATTGATTCTACCAAAGGACTCTTGGTTTAATCCGAGTATATAAAGTTGGAAAAGGAAAAAAAATGTGTACAGGTCCATAATTATACTTTCATAAACACACAATAAAAATTTGTTATATTTACATTTGAATTGCTTCCTCTTTTATTTAATCCTTTCATGACCGGGGTGGGGGGGGAGGGGTCATTACCACTTGGATGCACAGGCCACATTTGCTGGAAGGGGCTCTATGGCTACTTCTTCCTCTTCTGGTGAGTGTAGGGATGTGTAATAGGCATTTATGTATTAACATTAGGGGTGCGCATCTTCACTGGTCTCACCATTCAATTCGATTATCTTGTCCACGATTCGATTAGATTCCGCGATGCACCACGATTAATACCCAAGTGCCCATGGTTTTCAACTTGTCATCAAAAATTTAATTCAAGCAGTCAGAAATTGAAGAAATATATTTATTTTTATCTGCTATTTAAAAAAAAAAATTACACAATGTTTGTGAAAATATCACCAAGACAAGACATAAACCAATAATGAAATAATAATAATTATAAAAAAGGTATTGTAATGTAAAATCATTTTTATAGAATGAAATATTATTCTAATTGCACTTACTGAATAAAATATATGTGCGACCGACTGTATGGCCTGCGCTGCCGCCAGCCTGAGCCAATCTATTATTGACACAAATGAAATGACAACGTATTCCATTAATTATGGTTTTATGACTACAAGTCATTGTCTTAGTGATAGATTCACATCACACAACTTCATTGATACCTTTGATGATTTATGGTTTTTCTCATCATCACTGCCCCTTACATGCAATGCGTGGCATCATAGCTGCATACCATGCGCAACCACGATGCCATGCATTGCATGTGAGGGGCAGTGATGATGATGAGAAAAACCATAAATCATCAAAGGAAGCAATGAAGTTGTGATGTGAATCAAATCAATCACTATAATAAGACCTACCATAAACCATCATTAATTACATGGCACGGTCACTTTTATGTTTAGGTCCACCATCATTATTATTTCAAATTACTAGTCATAATTTGGCATTTTTTTTTCACTGCAGTGAAGTCCACATGAATGGTGGTGCATCAGATACAATATATATACTGCTAGTAGAGATATATATATACTCAGGGCTTTTTTTTCACAGAAAATAGGTACAGGAACTCAACCACGACCCCCAAAAAAACCCCTTCTCACACCCCACGCCCCACTGGATGATCACACCCACAATTTGATGCGGTTTGGAGGGTGTGTGTGTAGTCAAATTCCACTAACAGTGAGAGGGTCTTAAAGGGGCAGGATCATCCAGTGGGGGTGTCGGCCTCTGCACTGTATCCTGGGCACCTGCATCTCCCTTGCCCCCATCTTGCACTCATTGGGAGACAAACTGTCACTTGTTAACAGAGAAGCCGGACTTCTGTGTTTACAAGCAAAAGAGGTGAACAGGAAGAAGAGGGCCTGAGCCAGAGGTGATGGAACTGAGTAGGCGCGCGCAAGGGGTGTGCCAGGTGTGCCTGGGCACACCCTAATCCTTGGGTTGGCAACCTGTCAATGGTGGGCAGGTGACTGGTAAACCACAATCCTTCCTTGCCCACTCTCACAACCTGGACTGGAGAGGTGGCGGGGGTGGAATTTAGTGAAACCAATCTGTATTTTCCTCCTGCAGCATCTGAAGCTAGGCTTCTCCTCCTCTCCCTTATGTCAACATTCAGCTGCCACAGGAGGAATATATAGGGGATCGGTACTAATATATGCCACCCCTCCTTTTCCTGTTCCTCCTGTTGCCCTGGTCCCCCATGTGCTCCCATGCTCCCCCTTCTTCCCGTTGTTTCAGGCTGGAGAGCGGGGAAGAGGCCGGTAAATATGTCAAACGCATATGTGTTGGAGCTTTGGGGTGCACACCCTAGTGCAATAGGCTGCGCACACCTATGGCCCTGTATATACTACTAGTAGAATTAGTTATGTCAGGACCGGACAGTGAGTGTCTGTTCTAGTAGAAGTGTACCTGATGAAGATGATGATTGATGATGATGCTGGCACTGCTGCCTGCTGGACATGGACGGTCTATCTCCTGCTGCCCACGGCAGCCTATGAGGACTCTGAGGAGGACAGTATTCTTCTGGGACTTGGCTTGGGTAGGAGGACGGAGGCTCGGGTCTCCCCCGTAGCAAGACACTGTGAGCCGAGGAGGAAGGCTCTGGGGACCGGGACTCGCCTGAAGTCAGGGACACTAGCTCGGCGCGCCGCTCCAGCTCCACGTGTCTCAGCCAGCGCAGTCCGTACACAACGCGACACAAGGAAGCAGGGGATGATGTCAGCGGGAGGCGGGAAAAGCCGGGGCGGCTTACTTCCACAGGTCTTCGGTGGCTTTTGGCTCCGTTCAGTCAAACGCATGACATGGTGAACTGGCAAGCACCAACCCCAGGCAGCGTCAGGTTAGTGCCAGTACCGCTAACACCCACGCACGCACCGTACACCTCCCTTAGTGGTATAGTATCTGAACGGATCGATATCTGATCCGATCAGATCTATACTAGCGTCCCCAGCAGTTTAGAGTTCCCAAAAACGCAGTGTTAGCGAGATCAGCCCAGATACCTGCTAGCACCTGCGTTTTGCCCCTCCACCCGGCCTAGCCCACCCAAGTGCAGTATCGATCGATCACTGTCACTTACAAAACACTAAACGCATAACTGCAGCGTTCGCAGAGTCAGGCCTGATCCCTGCGATCGCTAACGTTGGTAGCGTTTTGGTGAACTGGCAAGCACCAGCGGCCTAGTACACCCCGGTCGTAGTCAAACCAGCACTGCAGTAACACTTGGTGACGTGGCGAGTCCTATAAGTGCAGTTCAAGCTGGTGAGGTGGCAAGCACAAGTAGTGTCCCGCTGCCACCAAGATGACAAACACAGGCCCGTCGTGCCCATAATGCCCTTTCTGCTGCATTCGCCAATCCTAATTGGGAACCCACCACTTCTGCAGCGCCCGTACTTCCCCCATTCACATCCCCAACCAAATGCAGTCGGCTGCATGAGAGGCATTTTCTTTATATCCTCCCGAGTACCCCTACCCAACGAACCCCCCCCAAAAAGATGTCGTGTCTGCAGCAAGCGCGGGTATAGGCGTGACACCCGCTATTATTGTCCTTCCTGTCCTGACAATCCTGGTCTTTGCATTGGTGAATGTTTTGAACGTTGCCATTCACTAGTTGAGTATTAGCGTAGGGTACAGCATTGCACAGACTAGGCACACTTTCACAGGGTCTCCCAAGATGCCATCGCATTTTGAGAGACCCGAACCTGGAACCGGTTACAGTTATAAAAGTTACAGTTACAAAAAAAAGTGTAAAAAAAAAAAAAAAAAAACCACAAAAAAAATATAAAATAAAAATAAAATAGTTGTCGTTTTATTGTTCTCTCTCTCTCTATTTTCTCTCTATTGTTCTGCTCTTTTTTACTGTATTCTATTCTGCAATCTTTTATTGTTATTATGTTTTATCATGTTTGCTTTTCAGGTATGCAATTTTTTATACTTTACTGTTTACTATGTTTTATTGTTAACCATTTTTTTGTCTTCAGGTACGCCATTCACGACTTTGAGTGGTTATACCAGAATAATGCCTGCAGGTTTAGGTATCATCTTGGTATCATTCTTTTCAGCCAGCGGTCGGCTTTCATGTAAAAGCAATCCTAGCGGCTAATTAGCTTCTAGACTGCTTTTACAAGCAGTGGGAGGGAATGCCCCCCCAACGTCTTCCGTGTTTTTCTCTGGCTCACCTGTCTCAACAGGGAACCTAAGAATGCAGCCGGTGATTCAGCCAGCTGACCAGAGAGCTGATCAGAGACCAGAGTGGCTCCAAACATCTCTATGGCCTAAGAAACCGGAAGCTACGAGCATTTTATGACTTAGATTTCGCCGGATGTAAACAGCGCCATTGGGGAATTGGGAAAGCATTTTATCATACCGACCTTGGTGTGGTCAGATGCTTTGAGGGCAGAGGAGAGATCTAGGGTCTAATAGACCCCAATTTTTTCAAAAAAGAGTACCTGTCACTACCTATTGCTATCATAGGGGATATTTACATTCCCTGAGATAACAATAAAAATGATTAAAAAAAAAAAAATGAAAGGAACAGTTTAAAAATAAGATAAAAAAGCAAAAAAATAATAAAGAAAAAAAAAAAAAAAAGCACCCCTGTCCCCCCCTGCTCTCGCGCTAAGGCGAACGCAAGCGTCGGTCTGGTGTTAAATGTAAACCGCAATTGCACCATGCATGTGAGGTGTCACCGCGAAGGTCAGATCGAGGGCACTAAGTTTAGCAGTAGACCTCCTCTGTAAATCTAAAGTGGTAACCTGTAAAGGCTTTTAAAGGCTTTTAAAAATGTATTTATTTTGTTGCCACTGCACGTTTGCGCGCAATTTTAAAGCATGTCATGTTTGGTATCCATGTACTCGGCCTAAGATCATCTTTTTTATTTCATCAAACATTTGGGCAATATAGTGTGTTTTAGTGCATTAAAATTTAAAAAAGTGTGTTTTTTCCCCAAAAAATGCGTTTGAAAAATCGCTGCGCAAATACTGTGTGAAAAAAAAAATGAAACACCCACCATTTAAATCTGTAGGGCATTTGCTTTAAAAAAATATATAATGTTTGGGGGTTCAAAGTAATTTTCTTGCAAAAAAAAATAATTTTTTCATGCAAACAAAAAGTGTCAGAAAGGGCTTCAAGTGGTTAGAAGAGTGGGTGATGTGTGACATAGGCTTCTAAATGTTGTGCATAAAATGCCAGGACAGTTCAAACCCCCCCAAATGACCCCATTTTGGAAAGTAGACACCCCAAGCTATTTGCTGAGAGGCATGTCGAGTCCAAGGAATATTTTATATTGTGACACAAGTTGCGGGAAAGAGACACATTTTTTTTTTTTTGCACAAAATGATATATTGCTCAAACATGCCATGGGCATGTGTGAAATTACACCCCAAAATACATTCTGTTGCTTCTCCTGAGTACGGGGATACCACATGTGTGGGACTTTTTGGGAGCCTAGCTGCGCACGGGACCCCGAAAACCAAGCACCGCCTTCAGGCTTTCTAAGGGCGTAAATTTTTGATTTCACTCTTCACTGCCTATCACAGTTTTGGAGGCCGTGGAATGCCCAGGTGGCACAACCCCCCCCCCCCCAAATGACCCCATTTTGGAAAATAGACACCCCAAGCTATTTGCTGAGAGGTATAGTGAGTATTTTGCAGACCTCACTTTTTGTCACAAACTTTTGAAAATTGAAAAAAGAAAAAAAAAATACATTTTTCTTGTCTTTCTTCATTTTCAAAAACAAATGAGAGCTGCAAAATACTCACCATGCCTCTCAGCAAATAGCTTGGGGTGTCTACTTTCCAAAATGAGGTCATTTTGGGGGGTTTTGTGCTGTCTTGGCATTTTATGGCCTTCGAAACTGTGATAGGCAGTGAGGAGTGAAATCAAAAATTTACGCCCTTAGAAATCCTGAAGGCGGTGATTGGATTTCGGGGCCCCGTACGCGGCTAGGCTCCCAAAAAGTCTCACACATGTGGTATCCCCATACTCAGGAGAAGCAGCTGAATGTATTTTGGGGTGCAATTCCACATATTCCCATGGCCTGTGTGAGCAATATATCATTTAGTGACAACTTTTTGTAAATATTTTTTTTTTTTTGTCATTATTCAATCACTTGGGACAAAAAAAATAAATATTCAATGGGGTCAACATGCCTCTCAGCAATTTCCTTGGGGTGTCTATTTTCCAAAATGGGGTCATTTGGGGGGGGGGGGGGGGTTGTACTGCCCTGCCATTTTAGCACCTCAAGAAATGACATAGGCAGTCATAAACTAAAAGCTGTGTAAATTCCAGAAAATGTACCCTAGTTTGTAGACGCTATAACTTTTGCGCAAACCAATAAATTTACGCTTATTGACATTTTTTTTACCAAAGACATGTGGCCGAATACATTTTGGCCTAAATGTATGACTAAAATTGAGTTTATTGGATTTTTTTTTATAACAAAATGTAGAAAACATCATTTTTTTTTCAAAATTTTCGGTCTTTTTACGTTTATAGCGCAAAAAATTAAAACCACAGAGGTGATCAAATACCATCAAAAGAAAGCTCTATTTGTGGGAAGAAAAGGACGCAAATTTCGTTTGGGTACAGCATTACATGACCGCGCAATTAGCAGTTAAAGAGACGCAGTGCCAAATTGGAAAAAGACCTCTGGTCCTTAGGCAGCATAATGGTCCGGGGCTCAAGTGGTTAATCTGAATTATATGTGATGGATCAGAACACAATAGTCTAAGTTGCTGAAGTAAAATTAGAAAAATATATATATATAAAACAATTTTTCAGAAATAAAAAACTGATAATTGGCGTGTGCGTATGTATTCACCCCCTTTGTTATGAAGGCCATAAAAATCTCTGGATCAACCAATTACCTTCAGAAGTCACATAATTAGTGAAATGATGTCCACCTGTGTGCAATCTAAGTGTCACATGATCTGTCATTACATATACACACCTTTGTGAAAGGCTCCAGAGGCTGCAACACCTAAGCAAGAGGCACCACTAACCAAACACTGCCATGAAGACCAAGGAACTCTCCAAACAAGTAAGGGACAATGTTGTTGAGAAGTACAAGTCAGGGTTAGGTTATAAAAAAATATCCAAATCTTTGATGATCCCTAGGAGCCCCATCAAATCTATCATAACCAAATGGAAAGAACATGGCACAACAGCAACCCTGCCAAGAGAGGGCCGCACACTAAAACTCACAGACCGGGCAAGGAAGGCATTAATCAGAGAGGCAGCACAGAGACCTAAGGGAACCCTGGAGGAGCTGCAGAGTTCCACAGCAGAGACTGGAGTATCTGTACACAGGACCACAATAAGCCGTACGCTCCATAGAGCTGGGCTTTATGGCAGAGTGGCCAGAAGAAAGCCATTACTTTCAGCATAAAACAAAATGGCATGTTTTGAGTTTGCGAAAAGCCATGTGGGAGACTCCCAAAATGTATGGAGGAAGGTGCTCTGGTCTGATGAGACTAAAATTGAACTTTTTGGCCATCAAAGAACACCATCCCCACGGTGAAACATGCTGGTAGCAGCAGTGGCGGTGCGATCATAAGGGCACACGGGCGCCACCCCCTCTAGCACCAATAGATAGATTCATGCATTGCATGAATCTATCTATAGCCGCCCCTGCCACCCTGCCATGACTCTGCAGTAATACTTTCATGCCCTGTCTGTCTCTTACCTGGTCTGTGTATCAGTCTTAGGGCTTGCACTCTCACACCTGCATGGTTAAGTAATCTTCCCTTAGTGTGGCTCCACCCTAGCCTTAACAGGAACCACTATTTAACACTGTGTTCTCCAAGCCTGCCTTGCCAAGCAATATTGTGTGTTTGGTTTCCTGTTTCCTGCTTGCCTTGTGCTCTACGTCTGTGTCTGTTACCAATCTTGGCTTGTTCTTGACTATCCCTGCCTGCTTGTGACCCTGACCTTTTGGTGTGTTCTCTGTCTATCCTTGTCTGCTAGTCGCTCGACCTTTGGCTTATCTCCTTACTATCCCTTGTTGTCCTGGGCTGCCGCTTCCTCTCTATCCTCCTGTAGCCTACCGTGAGCTGGGAGACCCTGGGGGCCGCGACCTGGAGTCAGTCGCAGTTCCTCACTACTAGAGGCTCTGGTGAACACCTGCTGGCTCTTAGACTCCGTGCCCTGGGGAATCTTATGCTCTAGCTCCCAGTGGGATCTGTGTTGGTGCTCCAGTGGACCTGCCTTCCTGAACCACCCAGACTTCCATCCACAGCAGTCCGCCGAAGGGTCCACTACCTTAGTGATGCACTCCTGACTCAACCGGTGTGCATCTGTCACCTGACACACCCCCGAAAAGGGGCCGGGCTCCTGAATTATGGCGGCGGGGGGTGTTTTTGGAGCACCTGATTAGAGCCATAGGCTCTAATAGGCGTAAAAAAAGGTGACCTGCGAGTGTCATGCTGGGCAATTGCAGGTCACTCAGCTGTGTTAGAAAAGCGAATGAATATTCGCTTTCCTAACACTAAACCGCCTCTCCGCCAATCAGGTGCTCGGATCTGTTACCCGTCACCTGATTGACTGAAACGACAGGCGCTGTGATTGGACGCCTATCAGGCGTCCAATCATAGCAGAGGACGAGAGAAGATATCGAGGAGCATCAAGGAGCTGTCCCACCGAGACAGGGGCTCACTGAGACAACACTGAGATCGCTGTTCCTGATGACTAGGAACAGCAGATCTCCATGATGTCCCCTGTCAGAATGGGGATCAGCCTTGTTTACATTAGATCCCCGTTCTGCCTCTCTGTACCGCGAGTAAACTCCCATGCATGAATTTCACCTATAGATACAGTAAATGTCTCCTAATTGTGCACCGTTTAGGTAGGAGATATTTACTGTACATGCAGCTAGTGACATCACCGGCGCATGTGCTCTGAAGGAATGGATAAATAATGAAGAAACTCCTGCGCTGTCAGAAATACCTATGCTAAGGGGCACTGCTGCAACACCTAAATGGCTGATCCAAACAGACAAAAGTGGTATGAATAAAGTAAGTGATGATTGCGCTGTGATAAGTGGGGAAGGAAGGAGGAGGGAGGGGAAGGGGCTAGCTCAAATGTATAGAGAGGTGAATGAAAAATGAAAAAATTATACAAAATATAAAGGTATAAGAGAGATTTTTCTTTTGATAAGTATTTGCTGAGTTACCACATATGTGCTAGTATGGTACTAGCCATTTTGCACTGAGATTTTTCTTCTGTTTCAGTATTTACATGATATTTTTATGTGCTAGTATGATACTAGCCCTCATGCTCATTATACCTTTATATTTTGTATAATTTTTACATTTGAGCTAGCCCCTTCCCCTCCCTCCTCCTTCCTTCCCCACTTATCACAGCGCAATCACCACTTACTTTATTCACACCACTTTTGTCTGCTCTGAAGGAATGGCATACCCATGCCGTTCCTTCATAGTCCTGTGCCGGTATTCTGACAGAATCGGTGATCCGTCAAATTAGTGGACATCCTGGTACACCCAGCTACTGTACGTCTTGAATTACACAGTAATTTTAGCAATATAGTGAGCGTATATACATAAATATAGTATATTGACATGATAACAACAGGAGGATGATTGGGATTATAACTGTGCCAAAAACAAAAAAGGATACAGTAGTATATAAAAAATATATAATTTTATTACATAGAACAAATGCAGGGTTCAATAAAAACATCAGCAGAGCATAATATATATCATGTTACTAATTACTTGTGTCAATATATAGGAGGGTGGTCAATATTAGATGTCATCTCCCGACATGTTTCGCCAACACTGGCTTCATCAGGGGTTTCTTTGGACCACCAGTTTCCATATAGCTCAGAAAAGCGTCAAAGGGAAACATCAAGAAAGTCCACAGATAAAGCTGGAGGAGGGGGGGGGACCATTGTCACTATGTGCTGCCTGGCTTGAGTGGTCCATTTGTGATAACATAACACCACATGATTGTAGTTTTACGTTGGTGCCCCTGTATTGATCCTTTTGTACAGCAGAGTTCTCCTGGTCCTTTTATAGCCCCTGTGATTGCACAGAGCCTCCCCCACCTACATCTGTGGACTTTCCTGGTGTTTCCCTTTGACGCTTTTCTGAGCTATATGGAAACTGGTGGTCCAAAAAAAACCCCAGAGGAAGCCAATGTTGACGAAACATGTCGGGAGATGACATCTTATATTGACCACCCTTCTATATATGGACACCAGTAATTAGTAACATGATATATGTTATGCTCTGCTGATGTTTTTATTGAACCCTGTATTTGTTCCATGTTATAAAATTATATATATTTTTATATACTACTGTATCCCTTTTTGTTTTTGGCACCGTCATAATCCAAATCATCCTCCTGTTACCATTTATTTACCAGGGATGAGGTGCCGGATATTATAGGGTCACATAACCTGTTCTCCAAGTATCCATAGTATATTGACATCTGTGAAGCTGTTTGGATGTTACATTTTGAAATGCCATGTTGGTACACCCAGCAGTAGGAAGGTGGTCGAGGCCATGTTGGTACACCCAGCAGTAGGAAGGGGGTGGAGGCCATGTTGGTACACCCAGCAGTAGGAAGGTGGTGGAGGCCATGTTGGTACACCCAGCAGTAGGAAGGTGGTGGAGGCCATGTTGGTACACCCAGCAGTAGGAAGGTGGCGGAGGCCATGTTGGTTCACCCAGCAGTAGGAAGGTGGCGGAGGCCATGTTGGTTCACCCAGCAGTAGGAAGGTGGTGGAGGCCATGTTGGTACACCCCGCACTGCTCAGCGCTAAACCTTTAGGCTGGGTTCATACCAGTGCGAATTGGATGTGGGCTTCTCTGCATACAATTCGCATGTCAAGAGATTGCGACTGGCTCTCTCACACATCTTCGGAGCGGCTCCAGTGCGAATTGCACAGGAGCCCTGTGCGTTTTCTGGTCCGTTTCAGGTCTGAATTCAGCCAAAAATTCAGGCTTAAATCGGATCTGAAACAGTGAATGGAGATGCATCGGACACCCTGCTGTGAGCCGCTCTGTTCCTCAGTGTAAACCCAGCCTTTAGGCTTTCAAAATTAAACATCCAAACAGCATCACAGATGTCACAATACTGAAATTATTTCTTTATGCTCACTTTACTGCTAAAATTATTGTGGAAGACGTAGCTGGGTGTACTAAGATGTCCGCTTCCGCGTTCTGACTGCAGGTGTTCTATTCAGATGAGCAAACCTGGTAGTGGTTTAATGAATGCGCAGCTGACAGAACGTCACTTCCGTTACCTAATCTGGCGGGTCGCCGATTCTGACAGAACACTGTAAACAGCAGCTGCCACGCGTATGCGTGGGAGTGATGTCATCGCGGCTCAGGCCACTCGCAGAGCCAGAGTCTGCGAACCCGAAAGGAAGACAGAGTGAAGATGGAAGCACCTTCAGCTGTGACAGCGCACCACTGGAAGGCTTCGTTTTCAAGTACGTTTCACATAAAGTGCTAGTATGAGGGGCACACTAGCACATTATGACATTGCCTTAAAAAAAAAAAAACACTCAGCGGTTTACTACCACTTTAACAACTGGAGGAATAACATGGAAGCCGTCACTCACACTTGCATGTCACGGAAACAGTTGATGCACAACATTGACTTCTTCTCTGTAGAAAACATGATATACGGTTCTTCATGTAAAGCTGAAAAAATATGAGACAGCAATGTAAAATAATTTATCTTTATCCAGGAATTAGTAAATCATTGCAGAGCACATTGACAGTCCGGATAGGATACGGATCAACTCCAGCCAAAATGTTCATTGCAGAATACCAGTCCTTACATGTGGTGGCTGCATTAGTGTCCTTTATTTTCAGGCTTTTACCTTTATTGTCACCTGATGATCCTGCCAGTAACACACTTCCTGTACTCGGGTGACAACAATCACTAATCATATTGTATCTATGGAGAAGCAGTGATTTCACCCTAGAACAGCAAGTGTGTTGAGACTACAGATCCCCTCCTCCCCTATAAACCCTGGAGGGAGGTGTTCTGTAGTATATAAAGAAAGTGGGGAACAATGTAACTCCCTGGGTCCCTGCAGACACTAATCTGTGTTTCCTTATTGCCCTGTTATAGCAGTGATTTCTAGCAGTCTCATGTAATATATCTCCAGTCTCCAACTCCAATAGCATGTTCACAGTCTCTGACCATTCCCTGTATCATGTCTGCGGTCTCTGACCATCTCCTGTATCATGTCTGCAGTCTCTGATCATCTCCTGTATCATGTCTGCAGTTTCTGACCATCTCTTGTATCATGTCTGCAGTCTCTGACCATCTCCTGTATCATGTCTGCAGTCTCTGACCATTTCCTGTATCATGTCTGCGGTCTCTAAAAAATCTCTTGTATCATGTCTGCAGTCTCTGACCATTTCCTGTACTATGTCTGCAGTCTCTGACCATCTCTTGTATCAAGTCTGCAGTCTCTGACCATCTCTTGTATCAAGTCTGCAGTCCCTGACCATCTCTTGTATCAGGTCTGCAGTCTCTGACCATCTCTTGTATTATACCTGAGTCTCTGACCATCTCTTGTATCATGTCTGCAATCTCTGACCATCTCCTATATCATGTCTGCAATCTCTGACCATCTGTTGTATCATGTCTCCGATCTGACCATCTCCTGTATCATGCCTGTAGTCTCTGACCATCTCCTATATCATATCTGCAGTCTCTGACCATCTCTTGTATCATGTCTGCAGTCTCTGACCATCACTTGTATCATGTCTGTAGTCTCTGACCATCTCCTATATCATGTCTGCAGTCTCTGACCATCTCTTGTATCATGTCTGCAGTCTCTGACCATCTCTTGTATCATGTCTGCAGTCTCTGACCATCTCTTGTATCATGTCTGCAGTCTCTGATCATCTCTTGTATCATGTCTGCAGTCTCTGACCATCTCTTGTATTATGTCTGTAGTCTCTGATCATCACTTGTATCATGTCTGTAGTCTCTGACCATCACTTGTATTATGTCTGTAGTCTCTGACCATCTCCTGTATCTAGTGGCTTTTATCCGACAGGGTGATTGAACAGAAGTTGATCAGTAGATCAGCTCCGGTTTAACTGCAGTGGACACACACATGGATCGAAATTCGGCTAGTCTCTGCTGAATCTGTCTAATTTCAATCCATCTTTGGCCACCTTACTTCACCATCTTATCAGGAACAAACCTTCTATACAATGAAAAGATGATTTTGATCTTTTGTAATGAGATGACACTTACGGCACTTCTTATGGATGTCCTTGGCACGTTTAGCCAGAGTCACGATCTCATGGCGGGAGAACATTTTGGCTTTGTGAGTCTCCTCTCGGCATTTAACACACAGAGGCTGGTTTCAGGTATTACAATAGTACATAAGGTCTCCATCCTAGAATCAAAGATACAAAAGGGAAAGAATGAGGAGAAGGGTGGGTGACAATTGGGGGGTATTACTGGAAGTGCCTTGTGTCTATGTCTATGTCACAATCAGGTCCAAATGTGTCTGATGGTGATGAAGTATGGTTCCTTTTGTCTGTTTGCTGGGCGCAGTCCCCATTTTAAGGGGTCTGTCCCTGGAACACAAAATGACCCTGCCCAACTGTGCAGGTGCCAACCCGATAGGAGTTCCATATTGGTCGGTGCCTGTGGAGTGCGACTATTTAATTGGTACCTGCTCAGTTATAAAGTCTGATAAAGAAATCAGAAGAAGAAGAGGCCGTCCCACCACTTTAAGAGGATTCCCTTGCATTTGCAAGTAGGTCCAGCATAACCGTATATTAAGGTGGTGCCTGCACAGTGCAAAGCCAAGGTATTGTTTCATAGGTTCAATAGAGATGCTTAAAGCTGAAGTCCAGGTATGATTTTTGTTACATAGTTACATTGGTTCAGCTTGACTAATGTATTTATGTGCCATGTGGGATCCATAGAAGTTGGAAATCACTGTAGAAGACACCGCTACTACACTGCTACTACAGTAATCTCCACCAACTTCTGGGTCTGGTGCCGAGCAGCTGCCCTTCTGCTTATGTACTGAACACACGAGGTTGCTTGAAGCCAGGTTCACACCTTCGCCGCATGCGGCTCCCAGCAGGGGTCCTGTGCATCCTGGTTCACCGTTTCAGGTCCGATTTCAGCTCGAATTTTGGGTTGAATTCGGACCTGAAACGAACCAAAAGACGCACAGATGCACAAGACCTGCTGCGGAGATATGTGAACCGGCTCCATAGAGAGCTGGTCAAAATCTCCTGCTTTTGCGAATTCTCCGCATCCAATTCACAAAGGTGTGAACCCAGTCTAAATGGGCAGAACACTTCACCACTTCAGCCCCGTAAGGATTTACCCACTACCTGACCAGGCCATTTTTTGCAATACGGCACTGCGTCGCTTTAAGTAATGTAGCACCCTGATGGTTAGGCATGGTTGCTAGTAAATTTACCTGCCAGGTATAGTTGCCTTGGACGATTGATAGGAGATCAACTGATTTCACCCTAATTCTGGAATTGCTGCACTTCTCTCTTCTGTCACTAGATGGCCGGGTATCTGGTGACATTAGATAAGACAGGGGCATAGCAAGGACAGATTAGGAATAGATGGGGTGTCTCAGCCAATGGGCAGGGATCTTCTTGGGTCCCTTGGCCTGCTGGGAGAGCCTATTTATTTGGGTGGAATCAGGTGATCTGGGTTCTGTGCCACCTGGACAGCCATCTGGGTGGACGTGTGTTGTGCTGCCCCGGGCTGCTAGGCCAGAACCTGAGGCCTATCCCAGGGACATCTGGCTGCCAGGCTGTCTGAGGCCTATCCAGAACCAAGAGAGCAGCGCAGGGTTGGGATTGTGGTTTGTAGTCCAACCATAAGTGACGGTTCTGCCGGCTGGAGAACCTGTCGTGGTCGGAGGTAGAGGGGAAGCTGTCGCCACTAAGGGACCATCCACCTTATTACCAGGGACCACAGTGAGTAGCTGAAGCAAGTACAGGAGCAGTATTCTCACCAACTGGGGATGGTGAAGAATTGGGAAACTTCAGTGGGAACCAAGCCGGGGACCCAGCCAGAGAAGGTGACGCTTGCAGAGCAGCCTTGTGTGCCAAGCTAGGGACCGAGCGGGCCAGTGGGGTGATGCTTGAGGAGTATCTGGTGTGCCAAGCCAAGGACCCAGCAGGGAAGCGGGGGTGACGATTGAGGAAGATACCGTGTGAGAAGATTGGAAGAGCTCAGGAGATCCGGTGGAAGTGAATCGGCAAGTCTAGTGAGGAGAGACGGGGAGCTCAGTGGAGTGAAGATCTACAAGAAGTGATTGTAGAGGAAGTACAGAAGTTTGTTACAACTTGTGTTAGAAACTGATCTAAGACTGTTGCCATAGTAGACAGCGATCCCACATATGCAGATGTGGCGTCCAGCTCGATGCCTTTCCCTGCATGGCTGTCTACCTATAGAAGTCTTAGAGTCTGCTAATTACCATTGGAACCTAAGGGTGTCCTGACCCTACCCCTCTCTCCCACAGTTCTGTTCAAGAGAAAATAAATCTCTTTGCATTCAAGAAGTGTCTGGCGCCCATGAATCTATCTTGCATTACACCCCCCATGCCTTGTAACCCACTCTACATAGGATGTCAGCTATCTCAACTCTGGAGGTTCTCATTAGACCAAAGGGGACTCAGGACCTTGCTACACTTATGCCCCGTACACACGGTTGGATTTTCCGACGGAAAATGTGTGATAGGACCTTGTTGTCGGAAATTCCGACCGTGTGTGGGCTCCATCACACATTTTCCATCGGACTTTCCGACACACAAAGTTTGAGAGCAGGATATAAAATTTTCCGACAACAAAATCCGTGGTCGGAATTTCCGATCATGTGTACACAAATCCGACGCACAAAGTGCCACGCATGCTCAGAATAAATAAAGAGATGAAAGCTATTGGCTACTGCCCCGTTTATAGTCCCGACGTACGTGTTTTACGTCACCGCGTTTAGAATGATCGGATTTTCCGACAACTTTGTGTGACCGTGTGTATGCAAGACAAGTTTGAGCCAACATCCGTCGGAAAAAATTCTAGGATTTTGTTGTCGGAATGTCCGATTGTGTATACGGGGCATAACAATTGCGCGGTCGTGCCACGGTGGTTGTACCCAAACTACATTGACGTACTTTTGTCCCCACAAATAGAGCTTTCTTTTAGTGGTACACCTCTGCGGTTTTTATTTTTTGCGCTATAAACAAAAAAAGAGCGCCAATTTTGAAAAAAAAAAAAAAAGTTTTACTTTCTGCTATAATAAAACATTTCCAAAAAAAAAATGTAAAAAAACAAATGTATTCATCAGTTTAGGCCGATCTGTATTCTGCTACATATTTTTGGTAAAAAAAAAAAAAAAAAAATGCAATAAGCATATATTGATTGGTTTGCACAAAAGTTATCGCGTCTACAAAATAGGGGATAGATTTATGGCATTTTTCTAATATTTTTTTTTTTTTAAACTAGTAATGGCGTCGCTCAGTGATTTTTAGCGGGACTTCGACATTGTCGCGGACAGATCGGACACCTAACTGACATTTTTGACACTTTTCTGGGAACCAGTGACACTATTACAGTAATCAGTGCTAAAAAATATGCATGGTTGTTGTACTAATGACACTGGCAGGGAAGGGGTTAACATCAGGGGCGATCAAAGGGTTAAATGTGTTCCCTGCAGGTGTGTTCTAACTGTATGGGGGATTGTGTGACTAAGGAAACACACAGATCTGTCTTCTTGCTGCCCTGCTTAGCACAAAGACAGTATCTGTGTGATCTCCCCTGTCAGAACGGAGATTTGCCTTGTTTACACAGTTCTGTCACTGCGGGGAACGGTCGCGGGTGGCCAGCGGACATCGTTTCCTCCAGACCCGCTGATTGGCTCCCCCGTTGGTCACTGGGAGCGCACCCACAAAAGTGAGTTCCCGAGCCGTCGTACACCTACAGCGATTTGCGGGATGGTGCCACCTTGCCGCAGTATAATGACGGCGGCTGGTCAGCAAGATGTTAATGCAAAGTGTTGTGTAATTGGTCTTCACCACCCTGCTTCTCCATCTCGTCCAACCAGAGAACACTTTGCATTTTCTCAATGAATTCAAAGTGTTCCGTGAATGTCACCTGTGCCGAGTGAACGACCTCCTGTGTTTACAATGCAGCAGGGCAGCCATTTGTTATGGGACCCGGAAGCTAGAGGACGAGGGGGGGGCCCTGGGTTTCATTTTGAAAATCTGATAACGCTGAGGCCGGGTTCACACATAATCCGTACCGGATGAGGGTTTCCCCGCATCCAATTCCCACGACAGGTAGACATGTGCACTGCCGAACAATTTGTTCATTTTCGTTTTATTTGTAAATTCGAAAATTCGGAAATTCGAAAAATAAGCAAATTCGAACATTCGGAATTCGTAAATTCGGAATTTGTAAATTAGACAATTTGGAATCCGAAGATTTGGAATTCGAAAATCCGAAAATTCGAAATAATAACTAACTATTAAATTATAGGTATTGGAATTTCCTTTCAAATTTTGATTAGTGAACGTAACGAATACAAGTTTATCTGAAGTTATGAATGAACCGAAATAAAGAATGCCGCATCTAAACAAATGGAACGGAACAATATAATAATAAATAATGATAATAATAATAATACGTTTTTATTATTATTATTAATTAGTTACGTTCCATTGGTTTAGATACGGCATTGGTTATTACGTATAATTTGTAACTTCGGATAAATTTGTTACGTTCACTAACAGCCAAAATTTGAAAGGAAATCTCAATACCTATAATTTAATAGTTAGTAATAGGTAAGTTATTATTAGTTAGTTATTATTTCAGATTTTCGAATTTTCAGATTTTCAAATTTTCGTTGTTATTTTCAGATTTTCGTTCTTTAGAATTTTCGTTCTTATTTTTGAATTTCTGAAATTCCGAAATTTTCGGAGAAATTCATAAATTCTAAAATTCGGATATTTCCGAATGAATGAATTTGTTTAAATTCGTTAAAAGACAAGTTTGGAACTAAACGAATTGCACGTGTCTAATGACAGGAGAGTGTGAGCGGTTCACACATCTCCGGAGCGTCCGCGGAGCGCACAGAAGCAGGAGGGTCCTGTGCGTCTTTGTCTCAGTTTCAGGTACGATTTCAGGCAAAAATTTGGACCTGATTCACCCCTGAAAACGGAGAACAGGGAGACGCACCGAAACCCCCCTGCTTGCGAGCCGCTCCGCACATAGTGTGGACCCAGCCTGAGGCCCCGTTCACACATGGCGAGCGCTGCAAGAAACGTGCAAAGTGTGTTTTGGGTTTTATCCACTCTAAAAATGAATTCTAAATGGCAAAATACGGTGCGATTTTGCCGTGATTGTTGCGGTGCAATTGTGGCAAAACACACCTTTAAAAAATCGCGTGGAGCTTGTCGCCCCAAAAAAGGAGAAGGAGCTCCCTTTGGGCAGCAAACACGCATAAGGCAACCCATTGCAGTGAATGGACTGCCATATGCACAGCACACGGAATCGCATTAAAAAAATCGCCCATACATAATCTCAAGTTCCTGCTACGCAAAATGTGAATAGGGCCCAAGGTAAGTGCTAAGTACACATTTCCTGCAGATGCCTGCGGTGTGAAGTCACCTGTTTCCTGCATTCCAGGTCACAGTTGGCACATTGTAGAACTTCTTCAGAGTCAGCGGAACTGTCCACCAGGAACTTTAGTAACCGGTCCACAGGGGGCAATCCGTTATTCCCCTTCACTATGGAGTGCTGTCTGCAAGAGAAATAAAAACATCATTATCAGTCAGATATCAGCTTTGTAAAAATGACTCCACTCATCTCTACTGGTGAAGGCAGTGCTGGCCCAAGACATTGTGCTGCCCGGGTCCAAGAATGAAATGCTGCCCCCCCCCCCCAAAAAGAAAAATCACGCTCACCAAAAGGCCCCCACATCCATTATTTTATATCATGATAATTAAAACTAAACTTATCAGGACGTCAGATTTACACGCAACAGCACCTCTATATGCAAAATTATATGACATACCATTATGCTTGGGTAGTATATAGACAGGCTAGTGTAGTATATGGACAGGCTAGTGTAGTATGCGGACAGGCTAGTGTAGTATATAGACAGGCTAGTGTAGTATGCGGACAGGCTAGTGTAGTATATAGACAGGCTAGTGTAGTATAGGGGCGGGCTAGGGTAGTATATGGACAGGCTATATGGGCAGGCTAGTGTAGTATACGGACAGGCTAGGGTAGTATATGGAAAGGCTAGGGCAGTATATGGACAGGCTAGGATAGTATATGGACAGGCTAGGGTAGTATATGGATGACTAGGGTAGTATATGGACAGGCTAGGGTAGTATATGGATGACTAGGGTAGTATATGGACCGGCTAGGGCAGTATATATAGGGTATAGGGGCAGGCAGCGTGGCCCGATGGGGCAGTTGTCATCATGACACACAAAACTACTGGAAAATAAATCTTGGTTGTCAATTTGCTGGGTAAATAGAAGAGAAGGAGAGGCGGCCGTGGTTCAATTTGCTGCCCCTCTCAAAGTGCTGCCTGAGTCCAATGGACCCCCTGGGACCCCTGGTAAGGCCGGCCCTGGGTGAAGGATTGGTGAAGGACGGATGACGGCTCGCTCCTGAATTTGGCTCGATTCACACACATGGATGTTGCTCTTGAGCGTTTCAGCAGTGCTTATTGCAGTGCTTTCCGCGTTTTCAGACATGCAATTTTGATGTGTTTTGGATTCTTTTTTTCTTTTTATTTGGCCAATTTGTTGTTGGGCAGATCAAATAATGCAAAACGCATCAAAAACGCGCTATAAAAAACGCACATCATGCTTTTCTGCCGCTTCTCCATTGAAGTCTATTACAACAAAAAAGGCAAAAAAAGCACCGTTTTGCATTTAAAAAAGTCCCTGACCCTTTACAAAAACACAGAGGCACAAAAACACATTTATGTGATTGTGTTCCATGAGAACCCAAATTAAAAATAATGTCCTGTGATTCTGCAAAAAGTAGGAAAAAAACACATTAATGTGAACTGAGCCTAACATGTAAGCTCCTTTTTTTCTACAATTGAATGAATCTGTGATTAGGTACATCTGTTCAGTTGCTTTTTAACACAAATTACTAATCGGCCAATCACATGGCAGCAACTCGAGGCAGTAAGGTAACTAGACGTGGTGAAGACGACTTGCTGAAGTTCAAACCAAGCATCAGAATGGGGGAGGAAAAGGGGATTGAAGTGACTTTGAACGTGGCATGGTTGTTGGTGGCAGACGGTATAGAGTATTTCTGGGATTTTCACACACAACCATCTCTCTGGGATTACAGAGAATGGTGGGAAAAAGAGAAAATATCCAGTGAGCGGCAGTTGTGTGGAGGAAAATGCCCTGTTGGTGTCAGAGGAGAATGGGCAGACTGGTTCCACATGATAGAAAGACAACAGTAACTCAAATAACCTCTCGTTACATCCAAGGTATGCAGAAAACCATCTCTGAACGCACAACACATCCAACCTTGAAGCAGATGAGCTACAGCAGCAGAAGACCACACCGGGTGCAACTCCAGTCAGCTAAGAACAGGAAACTGAGGCTACAATTGGCACAGGATCACCAACATTGGACAATAAAAGATTGAAAAAACGTTGCCTGGTCTGATGAGTCTGGATTTCAGCTGCGACATTCAGATGGTGGGGTCAGAATTTGGCGCATAGATCCATCCTGCCTTGTATCACCGGTTCAGGCTGGTGGTAGGGGTGTAATGGTGTGGGGGATGGGATATCACCGGTTCAGGCTGGTGGTGGGGGTGTAATGGTGTGGGGGATGGGATATCACCGGTTCAGGCTGGTGGTGGGGGGTGTAATGGTGTGGGGGATGGGGTATCACCGGTTCAGGCTGGTGGTGGGGGTGTAATGGTGTGGGGGATGGGATATCACCGGTTCAGGCTGGTGGTGGGGGTGTAATGGTGTGGGGGATGGGATATCACCGGTTCAGGCTGGTGGTGGGGGTGTAATGGTGTGGGGGATGGGATATCACCGGTTCAGGCTGGTGGTGGGGGTGTAATGGTGTGGGGGATGGGGTATCACTGGTTCAGGCAGGATGGTGGGGGTGTAATGGTGTGGGGGATAGGGTATCACCGGTTCAGGCTGGTGGTGGGGTGTAATGGTGTGGGGGATGGGGTATCACCGGTTCAGGCTGGTGGTGGGGTGTAATGGTGTGGGGGATGGGGTATCACCGGTTCAGGCTGGTGGTGGGGGTGTAATGGTGTGGGGGATGGGATATCACCGGTTCAGGCTGGTGGTGGGGTGTAATGGTGTGGGGAATGGGATATCACCGGTTCAGGCTGGTGGTGGGGGTGTAATGGTGTGGGGGATGGGGTATCACCGGTTCAGGCTGGTGGTGGGGTGTAATGGTGTGGGGGATGGGGTATCACCGGTTCAGGCTGGTGGTGGAGGTGTAATGGTGTGGGGGGATGGGGTATTACCGGTTCAGGCTGGTGGTGGGGGTATAATGGTATGGGGGGATGGGATATCATTGGTTCAGGCTGGTGGTGGAGGTGTAATGGTGTGGGGGATGGGGTATCACCGGTTCAGGCTGATGGTGGAGGTGTAATGGTGTGGGGGATGGGCTATCACCAGTTCAGGCTGGTGGTGGGGGTGTAATGGTGTGGGGGATGGGGTATCACCGGTTCAGGCTGGTGGTGAGGGTGTAATGGTGTGAGGGATGGGATATCACCGGTTCAGGCTGGTGGTGGGGGTGTAATGGTGTGGGGGATGGGATATCACCGGTTCAGGCTGGTGGTGGGAGGTGTAATGGTGTGGGGGATGGGGTATCACCGGTTCAGGCTGGTGGTGGGGGTGTAATGGTGGGGGGGATGGGGTATCAACGGTTCAGGCTGGTGGTGGGGGTGTAATGGTGTGGGGGATGGGGTATCAACGGTTCAGGCTGGTGGTGGGGGTGTAATGGTGTGGGGGATGGGGTATCACCGGTTCAGGCTGGTGGTGGGGGTGTAATGGTGTGGGGGATGGGGTATCACCGGTTCAGGCTGGTGGTGGCGGTGTAATGGTGGGGGGGATGGGGTACCTGAGTATTGTTGCTGACCATGTCCATCCCTTTATGACTACAGTGTCCCCATCTTCTGATGGCTCCTTCCAGCAGGATAATGCTCCATGTCACAAAGCTCCAATCATCTCACCACTGGACAATGAGGTCCCTGTCCTCCAATGGCCTCCACACTCACCACATCTCATCCAATAGAGCACCTTTGGGATGTGGTGGAACGGGAGATTGGCAACATAGCAGCCAACAAATCTGCAGCAACTGCGTGATGCTATCAGGTCACTATAGAGCCTCAGATATTGTGTTTCACAGAGTCTGTCAGACATCCGCAAGCGCAGTCTGCTTAGTAATCCAATAAGTTTTGTGAAGCCTTTAACCCACCCGGCCTCAAAAAGAACAATAGGAGGGTCACCCATCTTGGCCACGTAGATCTTTTATAGAAATGAGAAGTCAGTATGTCAGGATCTGGGATTCGGAAACATTTACTTGTTTAAAAAGGATTTGTTGTTGGAATAAACTTTGAAAAAAAGGTCTTACTGCAAAGGAAACAGGGGATGAGATGAGGAGGGGGGGGGATGAGATGAAGAGGTGAGGGTATGGAGATGAGATGAGGAGCTAAGGGTATGTAGATGAGGAGGTGAGGGTATGGAGATGAGATGAGAAGGTAAGGGTATGTAGATGAGGAGGTGAGGGTAGGGGGGTGGGATGAGAAGGAGGATGAGATGAGGAGAAGGAGGATGAGATGAGAAGGAGGAGGCTGAGAAGAGGAGGTGAGGAGGAGGATGAGATGAGGAGGTGAGGAGGAGGATGAGATGAGGAGGTGAGGAGGAGGATGAGATGAGGAGGTGAGGGTAGAGGGATGAGATGAAGAGGTGACGGTATGGAGATGAGATGAGGAGGTGAGGGTATGGAGATGAGGAGGGGGATGAGATGAGGGGGTGAGGGTATGGGGATGAGATGAGGGTAGGGGGGTGAGATGAGGAGAAGGAGGATGAGATGAGAAGAAGGAGGCTGAGAAGAGGAGGTGAGGAGGAGGATGAGATGAGGAGGTGAGGGCAGGGGGATGAGATGAGGAGGTGAGGGTAGAGGGATGAGATGAAGAGGTGAGGGTATGGAGATGAGATGAGGAGGTGAGGGTATGGAGATGAGGAGGGGGATGAGATGAGGGGGTGAGGGTATAGAGAGGAGGAGGGGGATGAGATGAGGGGGTGAGGGTATAGAGATGAGGAGGGGGGTGAGATGAGGAGGTGAGGGTAGAGGGATAAGATGAGGAGGTGAGGGTATGGAGATGAGATGAGAAGGTAAGGGTATGTAGATGAGGAGGTGAGGGTAGGGGGGTGGGATGAGAAGGAGGATGAGATGAGGAGAAGGAGGATGAGATGAGAAGAAGGAGGCTGAGAAGAGGAGGTGAGGAGGAGGATGAGATGAGGAGGTGAGGGTAGAGGGATGAGATGAAGAGGTGACGGTATGGAGATGAGATGAGGAGGTGAGGGTATGGAGATGAGGAGGGGGATAAGATGAGGGGGTGAGGGTATGGGGATGAGGAGGGGGATGAGATGAGGGTAGGGGGGTGAGATGAGGAGAAGGAGGATGAGATGAGAAGAAGGAGGCTGAGAAGAGGAGGTGAGGAGGATGAGATGAGGAGGTGGGGGCAGGGGGATGAGATGAGGAGGATGAGATGAGGAGGTGAGGGTAGAGGGATGAGATGAAGAGGTGAGGGTATGGAGATGAGATGAGGAGGTGAGGGTATAGAGATGAGGAGGGGGATGAGATGAGGGGGTGAGGGTATAGAGATGAGGAGGGGGGTGAGATGAGGAGGTGAGGGTATGGGGATGAGATAAGAAGGTAAAGGTATGGAGATGAGGAGGGGGGGATGAGATGAAGAGGTGAGGGTAGAGGGATAAGATGAGGAGGTGAGGGTATGGAGATGAGGAGGGGGATGAGATAAGAAGGTAAGGGTATGGGGATGAGGAAGGGGATGAGATGAGGAGGTGAGGGTAGGGGGTGAGATGAGGAGAAGGAGGATGAGATGAGGAGAAGGAGGATGAGATGAGAAGAAGGAGGCTGAGAAGAGGAGGAGGATGAGATGAGGAGGTGAGGGTAGGGGGATGAGATGAGGAGGAGGATGAGATGAGGAGGTGAGGGTAGGGGGATGAGATGAGGAGGTGAGGGTAGGGGGATGAGATGAGGAGGTGAGGGTAGGGGGATGAGATGAGGAGAAGGAGGCTGAGATGATGAGGTGAGGGTAGGGGGATGAGATGAGAAGGTGAGGGCGGGGGGGATGAGAGGAGGAGAAGGAGGCTGAGATGAGGAGATGTGGGTATGGAGATGAGGAGGGGGATGAGATGAGGTGGTGAGGGTATGGAGATGAGGAGGTGAGGGTAGGGGGATGAGATGAAGAGGTGAGGGTAGAGGGATAAGATGAAGAGGTGAGGGTATGTAGATGAGATGAGAAGGTAAGTGTATGGGGATGAGGAGGGGGATGAGATGAGGAGGTGAGGGTAGGGGGGTGAGATGAGGAGAAGGAGGATGAGATTAGAAGGAGGCTGAGAAGAGGAGGTGAGGGTAGGGGGATGAGATGAGGAGGAGGATGAGATGAGGAGGTGAGGGTAGGGGGATGAGATGAGGATAAGAAGGAAGAGATGAGGAGGTGAGGGTATGGAGATGAGAAATGGCATGAGATGAGGAGGTGAGGGTAGGGGGATGAGATGAGGAGGTGAGGGTATGGAGATGAGGAATGGCATGAGATGAGGGTAGGGGATGAGATGAGGAGGTGAGGGTATGGAGATGAGGAATGGGATGAGATGAGGAGATGAGGGTAGGGGGATGAGATGAGGAATGGCATGAGATGAGGAGGTGAGGGTAGGGGGGTGAGATGAGGAGGAGGATGAGATGAGGAGGTGTGGGTAGGGGGGTGAGATGAGGAGGAGGATGAGATGAGGAGGTGAGGGTATGGGGATGAGATGAGGAGAAGGAGGCTGAGATGATGAGGTGAGGGTAGGGGGATGAGATGAGGAGGTGAGGGTATGGAGATGAGGAATGGCATGAGATGAGGAGATGAGGGTAGGGGGATGAGATGAGGAGGTGAGGGTATGGAGATGAGAAATGGCATGAGATGAGGAGGTGAGGGTAGGGGGATGAGATGAGGAGGTGAGGGTATGGAGATGAGGAATGGCATGAGATGAGGAGGTGAGGGTAGGGGGGTGAGGTGAGGAGGAGGATGAGATGAGGAGGTGTGGGTAGGGGGGTGAGATGAGGAGGATGAGATGAGGAGGTGAGGGTATGGGGATGAGATGAGGAGAAGGAGGCTGAGATGAGGAGATGTGGGTATGGAGATGAGGAATGGCATGAGATGAGGAGATGAGGGTAGGGGGATGAGATGAGGAGGTGAGGGTATGGAGATGAGGAATGGCATGAGATGAGGAGATGAGGGTAGGGGGATTAGATGAGGAGGTGAGGGTATGGAGATGAGGAATGGCATGAGATGAGGAGATGAGGGTAGGGGGATTAGATGAGGAGGTGAGGGTATGGAGATGAGGAATGGGATGAGATGAGGTGAGGGTAGGGGGGTGAGATGAGGAGGAGGATGAGATGAGGAGAAGGAGGATGAGATGAGGAGGTGAGGGTAGGGGGGTGAGATGAGGAGGAGGATGAGATGAGGATGTGTGAGTAGGGGGGTGAGATGAGGAGGAGGATGAGATGAGGAGGTGAGGGTAGGGGGGTGAGATGAGGAGGAGGATGAGGAGATGAGAAGGAGGATGAGATGAGAAGGAGGATGAGATGAGGAGGAGGATGAGATGAGTAGAAGGAGGATGAGATGAGGAGGTGAGGGTAGAGGGATGAGATGAGAAGAAGGAGGATGATTAGGAGGAGGATGAGGAGATGAGAAGGATGAGGAGATGAGAAGGAGGATGAGATGAGGAGGAGGATGAGATGAGGAGAAGGATGATGAGATGAGGAGGTGAGGGTAGGGGGGTGAGATGAGGAGGAGGATGAGATGAGGAGAAGGAGGATGAGAAGAGGAGGAGGATGAGATGAGGAGGTGAGGGTAGGTGGATGAGAGGAGAAGGAGGATGAGATGAGGAGGATGAGATGAGGAGGTGTGGGTAGGTGGATGAGAGGAGAAGGAGGATGAGATGAGGAGGAGGATGAGATGAGAAGGAGGATGAGATGAGGAGAAGGAGGATGAGAAGAGGAGGAGGATGAGATGAGGAGGTGAGGGTAGGTGGATGAGAGGAGAAGGAGGATGAGATGAGGAGGATGAGATGAGGAGGTGTGGGTAGGGGGGTGAGATGAGGAGGAGGATGAGATGAGGTGGGGGATGAGATGAGGAGGATGATGAGATGAGGAGGTGAGGGTAGGTGGATGAGAGGAGAAGGAGGATGAGATGAGGAGGAGGATGAGATGAGAAGGAGGATGAGATGAGGAGGTGAGGGTAGGGGGGTGAGATGAGGAGAAGGAGGATGAGATGAGGAGGAGGATGAGATGAGGAGGAGGATGAGATGAGGAGGAGGATGAGATGAGGAGGTGTGGGTACTGAGACAGAAGTGGAAGAAAATGAGGAGGGGAGGAGAAAAGGATGGGTCTGTGTTCTTTGCGCTCCATCAGAAATGAGGTAGTCAGGGCTGACACCACGTGCTGAGGAATTCAGAGCTGCGTTGTCATGTCAGAGAAGGGCGGAGCTCTCTATTTCTGGCACATGAACAGATATTTTCTGCACTCGAAGTCTTTAAAGGGATGAAACGGAATATTTGTACACATTTCATAGTCATTAAATATTATTAAACCCGGCAAAACTATTTCAATAAAAAGCATTTGATTAAAATATATTATTTTATATGATTTATCATATTTCTTGGACATGTGCTTTAAAAATGAAGAGGCTATCAGTAGAATGAGAATAGCGGGTCCCTGTTATCAGTTCCTGTCCCGGCAGCCTTTGTCCCACATTCTGTCTGAGCTATAAGTAGAAGCTCTTGTCCTGCAGCTGTCCCCAGCTAAATCCTCTGATGGGTGAGATTGTGTTTGGTGGGTGCAGGAAGAGCGATCCGCACTCAGTGTATATTCTCCACGTCCTGTGACCTTACTATCACCCGCCAACATTCTAATCCGCACAATGACCCCCTCCCCCTTTCCTATATAATGTAATAATAGGGGAAGGTGCACAGGGAGTGCTCAACCCTTCTATGTGTTCATCCAATAAGAACTGCAAACACACATCGACCTATCAGATAATGACTTTGATTCCATGTAAAAGAAGAACTGGTTTCTTCCTATTTGCCCCCCCCCCCCCCCACAGCTACTTTTATTCTGCCCCATTCTATACAATTCACAATAGAAACCCCATTTCTGGTCACACCAACACTATTTGAATATGTAGAAATTCATTGACAGAGACAAATCCATTTCCTCTCTTCTATATTGGATGTGATTGGATAACTGAGTATAGGCTGATACAAGAATCGGAAGAAGAATATCGCTTTCTGAGCGATCGTCCGATAATCTGATCGTTAGTACACAGTTTTCAAGAGCAGCGGCGGCAGTTTATTCCAAGGAACAAACACAAAAAATTTTCTTGTATGGTAACAAAACAAACATTTTTAGTTTAACCCCTTCAGCCCCGGAAGATTTGGCTGCTGAATGACCGGGCCATTTTTTGCGATTCTGCACTGCGTCGCTTTAACTGACAATTGCGCGGTCATGCGACGCTGTACCCAAACAAAATTGACGTCCTTTTTTTCCCCACTAATAGAACTTTCTTTTGATGGTATTTGATCACCACTGCGGTTTTTATTTTTTGCGCTATAAACAAAAAAAGCGACAATTTTGAAAAAAAAAACGCATTATTTTTTACTTTTTGCTATAATAAATATATAAAAAACATTTTTTTCCCTCAGTTTAGGCCGATATGTATTCTTCTACTTTTTTTTGGTAAAAAAAAAAAATTGCAATAAGCGTATATTGATTGGTTTGTGCAAAAGTTATAGCGTCTACAAAATAGGGGACAGATTTATGGCATTTTTATTATTAATTTTTTTTTTTTTTTACCAGTAATGGCAGCGATCTGCGATTTTTATCGGGACTGCGACATTATGGCGCACACATCGGACACTTTTGATACATTTTTGGGACCATTGGCATTTATACAGCGATCAGTGCTATAAAAATGCACTGATTACTGTAAAAATGTCACTAGCAGTGAAGGGGTTACCACTAGGGGGCGCTCAAGGGGATAATTGTGTTCCATGGGAGGTGATTCTAACTGAAGGGGGAGGGGACTGACTAGAGGAAGTGACAGATCGTGGTTCCTAGCTAATAGGAACACACGATCTGTCACTGCTCTCAGAACAGAACACAGATTTGTGTGTTTACACGCACACACTTCTGTGTTCTGTCCCTCGTGCTCGCTTGTGGCTGGCGGTCATCGCGACCGTCGGCCACGAGTGCAGCGAAGCACGCGCCTGCTATCCCGATACCGCGACCCGATGTATAGCTGCGATGGTTCGCAGGATCGTGCCAACCTGCCGCAATATAATGACGGCGGCTGGTTGGCAAGTGGTTAATCAGTACAGTATTCGTGTCTACTTTCCAAAATGGGGTCATTTGGGGGGGTTTTGTGCCATCTGGGCATTCCATGGCCTCCGAAACTGTGATAGGCAGTGAAGAGTGAAATCAAAAATTTACACCCTTAGAAATCCTGAAGGCAGTGATTGGTTTTCGGGGTTCCGTACGCGGCTAGGCTCCCAAAAAGTCCCACACATGTGGTATCCCCATACTCAGGAGAAGCAGCTAAATGTATTTTGGGGTGCAATTCAACATAGGCCCATGGCCTGTGTGAGCAATATATCATTTAGTGACAACTTTTTGTAAATTTTTTTTATTTTTTTTTTATCATTATTCAATCACTTAGGACACAAAAAAAATATTCAATGGGTTCAACATGCCTCTCAGCAATTTCCTTGGGGTGTCTATTTTCCAAAATGGGGTCATTTGGGGGGGGGGGGGGGGGGTTGTACTGCCCTGCCATTTTAGCACCTCAAGAAATGACATAGGCAGTCATAAACTAAAAGCTGTGTAAATTCCGGAAAATGTACCCTAGTTTGTAGACGCTATAACTTTTGCGCAAACCAATAAATATACGCTTATTGACATTTTTTTTACCAAAGACATGTGGCCGAATACATTTTGGCCTAAATGTATGACTAAAATTGAGTTTATTGGATTTTTTTATAACAAAAAGTAGAAAATATCGTTTTTTTTCAAAATTTTCGGTCTTTTTCCGTTTATAGCGCAAAAAATAAAAACCGCAGAGGTGATCAAATACCATCAAAAGAAAGCTCTATTTGTGGGAAGAAAAGGACACAAATTTTGTTTGGGTACAGCATTGCATGACCGCGCAATTAGCAGTTAAAGCGACGCAGTGCCAAATTGGAAAAAAAGACCTCTGGTCCTTAGGCAGCATAATGGTCCGGGGCTCAAGTGGTTAAATATTAAAAATGAAATAAATAGTGTTTGTAGTGCTCAGATACAATGTAGTTCTGCATTAAAGTGTATTGTTTTACAGAGGTTGTCACAAGAAATTCTCCAAAGTTTGGGACATAGGGCTTGGTTCGCCCTCCACTAATTCCTCGAGGGAGACAAATCCTTATGCCCCGTACACACAATAGGATTGTTGGCCAACAAAACCGTGGACTTTTGTCCGAAGGGCGTTGGCTCACACTTGTCTTGCATACACACGGTCACACAAATGTTGGCCAACAATTACGAACATAGTGACGTACTAGATGTACTACGTGGTTTTTCAGCTCTTTGGCGCCACCCTTTGGGCTCCTTCTGCTAATTTCGTGTTAGCAGAAGCTTGGCGAGTGTTGATTTGCGCTTTTCTTTCTGCGTTTTTCATTTAGCGCTTTTTAGTTCGTTTCTGAATGGCCGTTTGTCAATCAGACATCTTGCGGAATTGAAGGAGATAACGTGTTATTTATTATTGGCCTTGGAGTTATTGCTTTGACATTATTTTTTGGTAGAATAATGATTTGATTTGGTATATTTTCTATATTTTTGGATGCATAGAATGCACTTTTTGGTTAAGTTCTATTGGCAGATATCATGTCTAATTTTATTTGTTTTCTTTTTTTAATGCACAATAAAAAAATTGTGTAGAATAATACTTGGCTTTGTGTTTTACTTTGAATGACAGTTTGGGAGTCGGCAGTTACATTTTATAAAATACAATGTAAAATTTACAAGGGACACCAACATAGTTGTATCTTTGTTCTTAAAAACTACGAGATAATGGTGTTGTGGTAACTTGCCCAAAAAAATTAAAATAAAGCATAATAATATTATTCTTGATATCACTAGAAAAAAAAAGCCTTTGAAACTTTCTTTGCAAAAACTCCATCAGTATCACCAGCAAAGCAGCTTCATTATTATCCCATTATAAAGAAGAAGAGAATTGTGCGCTGCATTTCCAGATTTCATAATTTTCCACGTCAGGAATGTTAATTCTTCATTATGAACGCTAGTTTACAAGACCGACCGCTTCCGGCTCGTCCTTGATTCCGAGCATGCGTGTTTGTATTTTGGACTTTTGTCCTACGGACTTGTGTACACACACTCGGAAAATCCGACATCTGAGGGGTAGATCTGAAATGAGGGGAAGCTCTGCTCATTTTATCATCCAATCATGTACAAGCAACAATGCTGTTTTTTATTTTCCTCACATGTCCCCCTCAGATCTACAGCTAATGCACTTGTAGTGCAAAGTGGATTTGTCTTTACTAAATAACAACCCCCCCCTCCCCCCCGTATCGTATCGTTCTGTCCTTGCAGGAAAGGAAGATATAAAACAAACAGAAGTGTATAAAAAAAAAGCTAGATCTAGGTCAGTGCCAGGGTAAGTGTTAGGGTCAAAGGTCAGATTCAGAGCATTTTTGGTAGGATTTTTTTTTTTTAACCACTTCAGCTCCGGAAGGTTTTACCCCCTTCCTGAAAAGGCAATTTTTTGTGATACAAAATTGCAATGTGTCGCTTTAACTGACAATTGCGCGGTCGTGTGATGTTGTACCCAAATAAAATTGATGTCCTTTTTTCCCCACAAATAAAGCTTTCTTTTGATGATATTTGATCACCTCTGCATTTTTTTTTTTGTTTTCGCTATAAACAAAAAAGACTGACAATTTTGAAAAAAAAACCAAAATAATATTTTTTTTTACTTTCTGCTATAAAAATGTAAAAAAAAAATAAATTTCTTCATCAATTGAGGCCAATATTAATGCTTCTACATGTTTTGGTAAAAAAAAAAAAAAAAATTCCAATAAGCGTATATTGATTGGTTTGCGCAAAAGTTATAGCGGCTGCAAACTGTGGGATATTTTGAAGGACTTTTTTTTAAAAAAAATTTTTTTTTTTACTAGCATTGGCGGTGATCATCGATTTTTAGCGGGACTGAAACATTGCAGCAGACAAATCTGACACTAAGGGTCACTTTTTGGGGACCAGTGACACCAAAACAGTTATTAGTGCTAACTAGAAAATGCATTTCCTGGGGAAAATGGGTGGGAATGCTGAATAGTATCTTCCTATCTGCTAGCTGCCTGTCCCCTGAACACATTGTAAAAAACATCTCCTCACTATCTGCTAGCTGCCTGAGTGAGAGACAGTGTGAGAGGACCCTTCAAACAAACCTTAATAAATCCACTATTCAATAGCAAAAATGGTTTGGGGACTTTAAATGAAGGCGTGACCTGGTAAGGCCAGTTCTTCCATCCCTCGGGACTTTAAATGAAATTGTGGCCCGGTAGAGTCACATATTTCCATCCCTGTCATATTCAAAAGGGGGGAGAGCAAGGGGGCGGGACTTTGAGTGAAGCATGTGGTAGCAAAAGCATCTTTTGGTGGAAAATAAAAGGAGTTTATTGGTTGCCATCAGATAAAAAGCAAGGTACAACTAATAAATATACATATAATTGGTGGTAATGCATGGGTAATACAATACATCTCAATCATGACTTGAGTATCATCAGAATTAAGAAGCAATATTATATATCACAAGAAAATGGCAAGCAACAACTTTCCAAAGTGCACCAAAAATATTATGAGGGTAAGATGATAAAATATGATAATGCCTGCAGAGACTCAGGCCTCTTGGATCCTGGGGTAAGGTATATGGTTTAGCTGATAAGTCTAGATAGGTATAGGGTAGCAAGGCGTAAGGCAGCTCTACGCGTTTCGTGGCTAGAGGGCCACTCGTCAGGAGCCAGCACTTGATATTTCTAAATGTAGAGATATAAGCATTAGTTAAGATAGTAATTAATGAAGTGAATGCATAGGTAAGCAGGGGTGAAACTAAGAGACCCCCGAACCCAGTGCATTCTAACTTACTCAAATTCAAAGAAGATGGAGGTGTGGTGTCGGGCAGCACAGGCCATCCAGGCGCACTCCCCATTTTTGCTACCACATGCTTCACTCAAAGTCCCGCCCCCTTGCTCTCCCCTAATCTTAATAAATCCACAACAGTACATGCTATGGAAACAGTGACGTCACCGTTAGAGACACGCGGCCTTTGTGAACGTATAAAATTTATGTTGATAAACTAAAAAATGTGGGCATATCAGCGATTTAAAAAAGAAGTTGGCTGTGCGTTTCACTGGGAAATGTGAAGAATTTTATACATCAAAACTTCCCCATCATATTGCCCCATCAAAACGGCCCCCATCAAATTTGCCCCATCATATTGCCCCCATCAAAACGGCCCACATCAACACTGCCTCATCATATTGCCACCATCAAAACTGCCCCCATCATATTGTCACAGTCATAACTGCCCCATCATTTTGCCCCCATCAGAATTGCCACCATCAAAACTGTCCCCATCATATTGCCACCATCAAAACTGCCCCCATCATATTGCCACCATCAAAACTGCCCCATCATATTGCCACCATCAAAACTGCCCCATCAGAATTGCCCCATCATATTCCTCTATTATAAATCAGTACATGGTGTGTCTGTCCCCTCCCCCGGGCTCTGTAATCAGACCTGAGATGCTCCAGCCGCCTCCCCCACCGCCCATCACTGTGTATAACAGAAGTTTTGGTAACCATGGCAACAAAAGCCGTTAAAATGAAATTTCCTGAAATGATCACCAAACTTAAACATCTTTTTCACAAAAACTGTAAAATATATCAAACTAAAAAGATATAGCCAGATAGCTGAATATTTTGTGAACATTTTAAAGTTTGTTTGGCGTCTGTAGGTGAAAGTATGAAGGAGCTGAAACTTTTGGGAGCGGAAGAAGATTTTAAGGATCTGAAGCATGCTCCCATTGACTTCAATGTTAAAAAAAAGCGTTAAAATGCTTAATATTTTTTAAAAAATGTATCAATAGTAGAAAAAAAGTTGAAAAAGTCGCATCATCAAATGAAAGAGCTGAACATTTTAAATGTTGAATGGTTTTAATAGCTGAAAGTATGCAGAAGTTAAGCAGAGCCAAATAACGTACGGAATAAAAAATAGAAATAAAAATAAATAAAAACGAACAACAATAGTGGTGGGACTGCGGAAGCATTCCCACTAATGATATGTACAGTTTTACTAACACATGTCAGAGCTACAAAATTGTGTTCTCCTGTGTTTTACCACCAGTCACTAAGGGGTTAATGAACAATGAATGTAGCTGGGCGGTGTGTTGTAGCGTCTCCCTGGACTGTATTGGTCATTTTCAGGAAAAGGTGAACTTGGCCTTTAATTCACAAACCCAACACACCGAGATAAAAACGCTGATTTATTTCCAACAAAGTGACCAGTAATTTTGGCCAACTGACAAATCACTGGATCTATTTTTAGCTCAGGTCAGTGAGATCTGAAAATGAAAGACAAGCAGATAAAGTCCAGTCCCAACCCCCATCTCCAGACATTTTATTTTTATATATTTATTTATATTTTATATTTATTAAGTGATCGTTAATTTTGGCCAGCTAAACAAAAATGTTGGATTTCTTTTTAGCTGAAATCAGTGAAACTTTTAAATTTAAAACAAGCAGATAAAATCCCCCCCCATACACCTCTATGTAGTGAAATGTAGGGATTCACTCTCCAGCAGTCATACATTGGGACAAACAACATGAGAAAACTAACCCTTGGTTGACATTACATTTGCAATGCAATGCTGCTGGCAGGAACAAGCAGTTTGCAGCAGTGCGGTTAAGCGAGGTTCATCCTAACTGCCACTGATGACATCATAGTGGAGACATTTACATCATAGTGGAGACATTTCTCAGCTGATATAATCAGCCTCCCTGCTGTGTGTAGTTCAGTTTGAGCTAGACTCTTGTACAGAGCACACCTGTGAGCTGTTCTGAGAATCCTCATTCAATTTGTTAAGCAAATATTCAGATTTTTTCTGATTAGCTAAGCGAATACTTATAGATAAGATAAAAATCTTTAATTCTTTGTCACTTTTCTCTATTCTTTGTGACAAATTTGGAAAATGAGCCTTTTTAAAGCGTTTGTAGTTGTTTTCTGCTGTGTGTACCTGGCATGTGGTGTAGAATACGCTCATGCCCGACCAATATACACCCATCTGAATGCTACAACCGGCTCTAAAGTGGTGATCCCATGTGTGGTCACCACCAATCATCTCTCTGGTGCAAGTAGTGTTAGGATCGAGTGGGGAATGACTCCGGAAGGAGACGGTCCCTTCTCACCTATCCTGTACCATGATATTATCAACCTGCAGGAGGACCAAAGTGAAAGGTTTCATCTGGGTCTGATCCACTTAGATGAAGAGGATTGTTCCTTGGTCATCAGCCCGGTCCTGCAAAGAGACAGCGGAACCTACGAGGTCCGCCTCACCGTGGACAACGTCCCGCATCACCCATTCAAGAAAGTCATCATTCACGTGACTGGTAAGTGTTACAGGTTTTGGTTTATTGTTCATTCTATGGGGGTCTTCTCCTGCTTTGGGGGGGAGGGGGGTCTACTGAGGACCAGGCTGGGCAGGTACAGCTCAGAGTACTTTTGGGTTGCTGGGTAATCTAATAACCCTTTCCCTGCCAGTTTTCTTCCCCAAAACACACATCTTATACCTAAAAATCATCAACACAGGAGACGTCTGGTCATTACAATCTGATGTATTGTATCTCATAATCACTTCTCACACTATACAAATATAGGGACCACCACACTATACACCTATAGGGATCATTACACTATACACCTATAAGGATCATTACACTATACACCTATAAGGATCATTACACTATACACCTATAAGGATCATTACATTATACACCTATAGGGACCATCACACTATACACCTATAGGGATCATTACACTATACACCTATAGGGACCATCACACTATACACCTATAGGGACAATCACACTATACACCTATAGGGATCATTACACTATACGCCTATAGGGATCAATATACTATACACCTATAGGGATCATTACACTATAAGCCTATAGGGATCATTACACTATACGCCTATAGGGATCATTACACTATACACCTATAGGGACCCTTACACTATACACCTATAGGGACCATTACACTATACACCTATAGGGACCATTACACTATACACCTATAGGGATCATTAGATTATACACCTATAGGAACCATTACACTATACACCTATAGGGATCATTACACTATACACCTATAGGGATCATTACACTATACACCTATAGGGACCATCACACTATACACCTATAGGGATCATTACACTATACACCTATAGGGACCATCACACTATACACCTATAGGGATCATTGCACTATACACCTAAAGGGACCATCACACTATACACCTATAGGGACCCTTACACTATACACCTATAGGGATCATTACACTATACACCTATAGGGACCCTTACACTATACACCTATAGGGACCCTTACACTATACACCTATAGGGACCCTTACACTATACACCTATAGGGACCATTACACTATACACCTATAGGGATCATTACACTATACACCTATAGGGATCATTACACTATATGCCTATAGGAACCATCACACTATACACCTATAGGGACCATTACACTATACGCCTATAGGGACCATTACACTATACACCTATAGGGACCATTACACTATACGCCTATAGGAACCATCACACTATACACCTATAGGGACCATTACACTATACACCTATAGGGACCATTACACTATACACCTATAGGGACACTGACACTACGACCAAAAATGTCATCTATGGTCCAGTCTGTCACTATCAGTAATGCAGCAGTCTTTGTTTTCCTGAGTCCCCCATCCCCCATAATAGCTTATTACCTGTCAGGAAGTCTGATTACTAAAACAAGCTCTCCAGCAAAAGTGACAGTTACAACGGTCAGCTGGTATTTATTTCTGAAAAAAACCTTTATCGCAAAGGACACATACACACAAATTAACAATGCTGCTGTCCAATGGTTGCTACATTGCTCCTCTATAGTTACAGTGGCAGAGTAAATGTAGCCACCGGTGGCAGCCCGTACATTGTGGGCGCCGCCCCCTCTGACACCTTCGCCGCCCTCCCTATTCATGTGCCCGGCCCCTTTCAAGACAGCGGACACATGAAATACTACGGCGGGGATAGGCGGGGGGGGGGGGGGTTTGTGTTTTGTAGCACGTGATTAGAGCCAGAGGCTCTAATAGGCTTCAAAATAAGGTGGGCTCGGGGCGCAGAGCACTGTGTCCCGATCCCACCCTGTTGTGTGGCATTGCAAATTAATTTACGGTTCAGTATTTTTCAGTTTGTTTGCGCCCCCCCCCCCCCAAAAAAAAATTTCGAGCACCAACCGCCACTGGTAGCCACCCTAGGACAGGAGGAGTGTTACTGGCCAATCACTGGCTGAAAATGAAGGAATAGTCTGTAAAAAGATAACTAATGCACCCACCACACCTTATGGCTGTAAAGCTGTATGATACCTGACATTTTTGTTTGTATAACAGATTGTAATGACAAGTAGATGTATCGTTATATTAAAATGGGACCTGAATACACTTGAATATAATAAATAAAAAAAAACAAAACAAAACAAAACAAAAAAAAACAATATATACCCTAACTGATTTGTAAATATATGAGATGATTTTATGTTGTGTAAATACCCAACATGGCATGTCAAACTACAATACTTAATAATCTCCATAGACAATACAAGTTACAGAGGACAGAGGAGATCTATATTACCCTCGCTCTGATGTTCATGGCGATATCTCACAAGTGTGAACACCGCTTACATATTTGGACGCGACCTACGTATGCGTTCACCACTGCACATAAACACGGGGGGGGGGGACTTTATGTATATTATTATTGATATTACATTTGTTTGATTTTTATACTGTTCCTTTACAAAAAAAGCGATCCCTTTTATTTCTATCACGAGGAATGTAAACATCCCTTGTGATAGAAATAAGCAGTGACAGGTCCTCTTTATGGAGAGATCTGGGGAGTCAATAAGACTCTCCTCTACAATGGAAAGCATTAGATAAAAAAAATAAAAAAATAATAAATAAAAAGACCTGATTTGTCCTTGTCATAGCCAATTGGATCAGGGACATTTGGAATAGATTTATAGTCATGAATGGAAACTGGTTTGTTTAACTTTGTAGCTCATTATTTGGACATTTAAGTGAATTTCCTTTATTTTTATTTTATCAGATCCCAAGACCGCCGATACCGAGACAGTCAGGAAGCACCAAAGAAACCTGGAAATACAGCAGGAGACCCCTCCAGACCCTTCCACTGAGACCGCTGATACTGAGACGGTCAGGAAGCACCAAAGAAACCTGGAAATACAGCAGGAGACCCCTCCAGACCCTTCCACTGAGACCGCTGATACCGAGACAGTCAGGAAGCAACAAAGAAACCTGGAAATACAGCAGGAGACCCCTCCAGACCCTTCCACTGAGACCGCTGATACTGAGACGGTCAGGAAGGAGCAGAGCAATGTGGAGATACAAAGGGAGACCCCTCCAGTCACTTCCACTGAGGAGGTCCCCATGATGTCTCCAACAATGCCAATGACAACGACACCAACAATGGAGACAACTACTCATGATACGGGGAAACGAGTCATTGATCACGTTGTGAATTTTTTCACCATTGTCATCGATAAACTGCAGAGGGACTTTCCAGTCGGTGTTGTACTACTAATCGTCTTCGCTGCAGCAGTACGTTGCATCAGGTAAGTTATTGCACATTCTTCATAGGTTTTCTCCATTACACATCTTCATGCTATCACCCACTTTATCTGAGCCCTCCCCCCTCCCAATATTTACCACTTTTCCTATAGGTGGGCAGTTGATCAGACCGAGGCGGTGTGTTTTCTGTACTTATTGCCCGGGGTTTAGCAGCACAAGCCCCTCACTGGTCATCATGAGATTAAAGCACCTCTAACATTTGTTCTATGGGGGAGGGGTGAATGAACTGAGGCTGCTGGTAACAGTAACAAATGGGGTGATGGCGTGTGACTATTTGTTTTCTATCAAACACAGATTTAAGTGGCGTCGGCTTTTAATTCTGAAAATTGTTGCTGGTTTATGGACACATTCTTATAACATTTCTTTATCTCCACAGAATTTGTTGCTGCTGCAGAGCAAGAAAGGGGGACAGGCTAAAGAGGGTGGAAGAAGGAGTCCTAGAGATGGAAGGCGCAGAGGAAAAAGATGTCCCGGCGGTGATGGAAGAAAGATGCACAGCAAAGGATGAAGTATGCATCGTGATGGCAGAAGAAGATGAAAGAAGCGGAGATATGGAAGGAGGAATCACTGAGAGGAACAAAATGCACACACAGCTGACTGAAGTGTGCACAATAATGGAAAAAAGACACACATCGACGGAAGAAGTTGCAGCGATGGAAGAAGAACTCTCAGTGACTAAACAAAAACTTGCAGAGGCGCAAGAACTGGTAGTGAGGGTACAAGAACTTGCAAAGATGCAAGAAAAATTATCAGAAAATAGAAAAGAAGAACTGGCAGTGAAGGAAAATGAACTTACAGCGACGCAAAAAAGATTAGCAGACAAAGAAAAAGAGTATATAGAAATACACATAGAGGTTGAAGGAGTCACAGCGATAAAAGAAGAACTATCAGTAACTAAAAGAGAACTGGCGGCGAGGGAACAAGAACTCGCAGCGGCCCAAGAAGAACTCGCAAAGATGCAAGCTAAATCTGCAGAGAAAAAGAAGAGCCTATGGTCACTAAGAAAGAAGTGAGGGAAGAAGACTAAGACTAAAGAGGAGGTCCGCCAAATTTTTTAAAAAAAAAAGTCAGCAGCTACAAATACTGCAGCTGCTGAGTTTTAAAATAAAATTTAAAATTTTAGGATAAGATAAATCAGCGTGGGGGTCCCCCCCCCCAATCCATACCAGGCCCTTAGCGTCTGGTATGGATTTTAAGGGGAACCTCACGCCAAAATTAAAAAAATAATGCTTTGGAGGCCCAAAATCCATATCAGACCGTTATCCGAGTATGCAGCCTGGTAGTCCAGGAAAGGGGGGGGGAGGGGGATGAGTGAGCGTCCTTTCCCCCCTACCTCCTGAACTACACCAGGCCACATGCCCTCAACATGGGGGGTGCTTTGGGGTATGGGGCTCCCCTCCCCCAAAGTACCCTGTCCCCATTAACATAGGGACAAGGTGCTTTCGGGGTGGGGGAGGGGAGCCCCTCTACCCCAAAGCACCCCCCATGTTGAGGACATGTGGCCTGGTATGGTTGGGGGTGGGGGACTGGGCGCTCGCTCGCCCCTCCCTTTCCTAGCCTGCCAAGTTGCATGCTTTGATAAATCTCTGGTATTCATTTTGGTAGAACCCACATAATTATTTTTTTAATTTTTGGAGTGGGGTTTCCCTTAAAATCCATACCAGACCTGATGGGCATAGTATGGATTGGGGGTAACCCCATGCTGATTTATCGTCACATTTTATTGCTGGCAATTCTTTTGTTTACATTCAGTTAGGGATGCACCATTACCATTTTTTAAACACTAAGTACCAATATTTTTTCTCACCGATACCAATTACTGATACCTATCGCCTAGGAAGAGTAGGTAGAGGGGTGGTTTGGTGGACAGTATTTTGGGGACTTTGTGTTTTACATTATGTGGGGACATTGGGCCGGTGATCAGTGTGTAAAAAGCTGTAAAAAAACAGCTCATAATCACTGATCACCGGCCGGCTGCAGAGATCCACGGATGTTGTCAGTGAGGAGAGGAGAGCCGATCTCCTAGCAACCAGCTCTCTATTTACATCACATGACGGCTGTGTCAATCACAGAGCCCTCCTGCCGATCAGAGATGCGCCGTGTCCGGGTGACACGAGCGCATCGGGATCGCGCCGCGAACGGCTTGCTATGGGTGGCAGATGCAGAAGAGGAAGAGCTAAGAGTGCCAGTTGGTGACCCCAGAAGAGGAGGAGCTGAGAGTGCCAGTCGGTGACCCCAGAAGAGGAGATCTTTAGGCTGAAGATGTATGCTCAGATGGACAGAGCATGCGATTCCTTCATCCTCAAATCGAGACGACCGAGATTTTTTGACCAACGGCAAGATGAACTCCAATTTGCTCCATGCTTTAGATAGATGTACACACACACACAACCAAATTAGGAGAGAGTAGATCGCACACACAGATTATAGGATGAGGCCGTACTACAAACATACATTCAACATTAGAAAAAGGATGACTAGCATCCAGTAGGGTAGCTTAGTGTAGTTAGTGTAGGTCCTGCCCTAGAAGAGTCTACCTTGCCGTGGTGGGCAGGCTTGGAATCTCTTGGTCAAAAGTGTGTCAGCCAATGGGGCGATCACTAGATCTTCACTTCTGGCCAATTGATTCTACCAAAGGACTCTTGGTTTAATACGAGTATATAAAGTTGGAAAAGGAAAAAAAAATGTGTACAGGTCCATAATTATACTTTCATAAACACACAATAAAAATGTGTTATATTTACATTTGAATTGCTTCCTCTTTTATTTAATCCTTTCATGACCGGGGGGAGGGGAGGGGTCATTACCACTTGGATGCACAGGCCACATTTGCAAGGCTGGAAGGGGCTCTATGGCTACTTCTTCCTCTTCTGGTGAGTGTAGGGATGTCTAATAGGCGTTTATGTATTAACATTAGGGGTGCGCATCTTCACTGGTCTCACCATTCAATTCGATTATCCTGTCCACGATTCGATTCGATTCCGCGATGCATCACGATTAATACCCAAGTGCCCATGGTTTTCAACTTTTCATCAAAAAATTAATTCAAGCAGTCAGAAATTGAAGAAATATATTTATTTTTATCTGCTATTTAAAAAAAAATACACGTTTGTGAAAAGATCACTAATGCCGCGTACACACGGTCGGACTTTTCGGCTACAAAAGTCTGACAGACTTTCGACAGACTTTTGTCAGACTTTTGGCGGACTTGCAGCAGACTTTCTTACGAACGGACTTGCCTACATACGATCACACAAAAGTCAGACGGATTCGTACGTGATGACGTAAAGCGGACTAAAATAAGGAAGTTGATAGCCAGTAGCCAATAGCTGCCCTAGCGTGGGTTTTTGCCCGTCGGACTAGCACACAGACAAGCGGATTTCTGGGTCCGGCGTAGTTACGACGTAAAGATTTGAAGCATGTTTCAAATCTAAAGTCCGTCAGATTTGAGGCTGGAAAAGTCAGCTGAAAGTCCGGGGAAGCCCACACACGATCGGATTGTCAGCCAGCTTTAGTCCGTCGGCGTTCGTCTGATGACTTTTGTAGACGAAAAGTCCGACCGTGTGTACGCGGCATAAGACAAGACATAAACCAATAATGAAATAATAAATAAAATCACTTTTTCGAATTAAAAAATAAGACAACAGTAAAGTTGACCAATTTTTTTAATTTATATTGTGAAAGATAATGTTACGCCGAGTAAATTGATACCCAACATGTCACGCTTCAAAGTTGCGCCCGCTCGTGGAATGGCGACAAACTTTTACCCTTAAAAATCTCCATAGGCGACGTTTAAAAAAATTCTACAGGTTGCATGTTTTGAGTTACACAGGAGTTCTAGGGCTAGAATTATTGCTCTCGCTCTAACGATCGCTGCGATACCTCACATGTGTGGTTTGAATACCGTTTTCATATGCGGGCGCTGCTCACGTCGGGACGGGGCACTTTAAAAAATGTATTTATTTTTTCCTTTTTATTTTACTTCACTTTATTTATTTTTACACTGTTTTAAAAAAATAAAAAAAAATTTGGGTCACTTTTATTCATATTACAAGGAATGTAAACATCCCTTGTAATAGAAAAAAGCATGACAGGTCCTCTTAAATATGAGATCTGGGGGTCAAAAAGACCTCACATCTCATATTTACACTAAAAAGCACAAAAAAAACAAAAAACAAAAAAATTATATTCTAAAAAAAAAACCGTCCCTTTAAGACCTATGGGCGGAAGTGACGTTTTGACGTCGCTTCCGCCCCGCTATGGTATGGAGAGGGGTGGGGGCCATCTTCCCCTCACTCGTCTCCATACCTAGCATGAGAGAGGACAGGATCGCCTCTGCCGCCGGCTCCGGTAAGCAGCGGAGGGCACCGGAGAGCAGCGGGTTGGCCCCCTCTCCCGACTCCGATAAAAGTGATCTTGCGGCGTATCTGCCGCAGAGACCACTTTTATCTTGTAGCGGACCACCCGCTGAAGAAGAGGATACCGGGGGGTTTTATGGTAGTTAGCTGCAGCCATAACAACGGTATTTCTCTTCAAACAGCCGACGTAAAACTGGTGCCCAGCACAGCACAGTGGATGGAGTGGTGGGTCTGGGATGGTGAATCCCAGTGATCGATGCTGTGCCCGGCTCTCGGTGACTGACATGGAGCAGCGGGTGCAAGTGCAGAGGATGGCTGGCTGTGTGGATCCCTCCAGTGTGTCCCGGGTCCCTCCCTCGCGATGCCGACTCACCCCCCCCAAGTGGATGTGCTGCAGGAAGAGATTGGCTACACTGCTGGCTACCCAAATTGTGAGTACCAGCTAACCCTCTAACCCTGCCAGGCTATCTGGGGTCCCCTCTGACACAGTCCCATAGCATTATTATACCAGCCCAACATCATAACGTCATTATTTCCTTGTTCATGAAAGGAAAAACCATGCATTTTAAAGCATATTTGAAGAGTGTATTATATTATATTATATTATATATATATATATATATATATCCCTATGTGCTTTTATATCTGTCTTATATATAATGAAATTCCAGTTAAATTGGTAAAATTGGTCCATCATCAAGGGGCACCCCAGGAACATAGGGGGGGGGGGGGGTACCCTGGTTTCCAGAGACCACCTTCCACAGAAAAAAAGGGGGGGGGGGGTTTACTGATATATGGGGGAAACCTTTATATCAGTGCCCCCTTATATTATTGTATTCACTCCCCCCCTTACATCAGTGACCCCCCTCAGACTTGCCTGGCAGCGCTGTCACTGACCTCCTCTCAGGTGCACTGTGCAGGGCTCAGTCAGTTGGCTCCAAGTTGGTGGCTCTGGTTTTCCTATAATCTCCTCTCCACAGTCCACACACGTCTGACTTCTCCCATGACCCCCATCCTGGCGGCACTCCCACTCTTCACTCTTCTCCAGACTCCCCCTCAGAGACTGCAGTCCTGATATAAGACAAGAGATGGTCAGAGGTTGCGAACATATTACAAGAGATGGCTAGAGACTGAGGACAGGATACAAGAGATGGTCAGAGGCTGCAGGCATGATACCAATTGTGCCCACCAATTGCAGCCTCAATTGTGCCCTCCAATTGCAACCTTAATTGTGCCCACCAATTGCAGCCTCAATTGTGCCCACCAATTGCAGCCTCAATTGTGCCCACCAATTGCAACCTCAATTGTGCCCACCAATTGCAGCCTCAATTGTGCCCACCAATTGCAGCCTCACCATTTCCTGGCTCACACGCAGCGACCAATGTATGTCACGGAGCTGGGTCTGTGTGTGTAAGGCAGCGCTGTAACAAGGTCCCGCCCCCCTAGACCGGCTCGTGTGATAGGCGGAACACTGATTCAATCAGTGTTCCATCTAGAAGACTATCACATGAGCCGGTCTAGGGGGGGCGGGACCTTGTTACAGCGCCGCCTTACACACACAGACCCAGCTCCGTGACATACAAGAGGAGGAGCCGGTGTTCTGTCAATATCTCCAACTCATCAGAAACTCCAACCACGTCACTTCCGGTTTATTTAAAACCAGCAGTAATTGGAGTTTTTAACAAATTGGTGGTTGGACACAACACTGGCAACCAAATGGAGTCCGGTGCAGGATATTATGAACGGAGATTCTTACTCCGCTCCGATATTAGCCAACAAAATGGCCCCCTCCGAGGCGGCGACAACTTTGTTCTCGTTAGCCGCTGTGCTGTCAAAACAGCTCAGTCTTCCTGTACCGGACTCTATTCGGTTGTCGGTGTTGTGTCCAACCACCAATTCGTCACAATCTCCGATTTACTAAGGTTTTAAATAAACCGGAAGTGACGCGGTTGGAGTTTCTGATGGGTTGGAGATATTGACAGAACACCGGAGGACAGAGGGAGGGAGGGGAGCGCTGCAGCCGCCGCTTAAAGGCCAGTCCGGCCCTGGTATGGACCATCCATAGGATAAACAATCCTTCTCTGGTTTTTGTACCTGCTTCCACATCACCATAAGATACCCCATACTTCTTAGTATGGAGGACCATGGGACTTTTTCTCTTGGCTCCCACAATGCTTAAAAAGAAAACTTCACTCTTCCTGAAGTTGTCCATTAAGATCCCCCACCCTGAGATTAGCCTGGTAAAATTAGTGACCTTCTGCAAGCTAAACATCCCGGCTGGGTCCTCCTTCTAGTGCACACACGGGCCACTGTGCCATTCATTCCCATGGATGATCCTTACATATGGTAGGCTCCAACCATCTAACAGAGTATGGACCATCCATAGGAAGAGAAGTCATTCTCTGGTTCTTGTAGCTGCTTCCACATCACTCTGCCAGCACCAGATCCCCATAACATACCCCATACTTCCTAGTATGAAGGAGCATGTGACTTTCTCTCTTGGCCCCCACAATGCTTAAATGGCAACTTCATTCTTCGTGAAGTTGCCTTTTAGGCCGGGTTCACACCAAAGGGAATTCTAGAGCACAGCTCTCAACCCTTCTCCTGGAGCACAGCCCTCACCCCTTCTCCTAGAGCACAGCCCTCACCCCTTTTTCTAGAGCACAGCCCTCACCCCTTCTCCTAGAGCACAGCCCTCACCCCTTCTTCTACAGCACAGCCCTCACCCCTTCTTCTACAGCACTGTCCTCACCCTTCTTCTAGAGCACAGCCCTCGCCCCTTCTTCTACAGCACAGCCCTCAGCCCCTTCTTCTAGAACACAGCCCTCACCCCCTTCTGGGAGAGTCTTCATTCATCTGCAGAGAAAAGTAATCAGCTTTGTTCTGCATATGATGTCAGTTAGCCACCTCTTGCCCGCCGTATTGTAGTTTGACAGGGGCACCACTGATCTCGATGACGCGGCTTTTTACCTATGTGATCAGCTGTGTCCAATCAGCATTCCTCTCCTCACACTGACAGAGTGAGAGCAGAGGAGAGGAGAGCAGATCTACGGCATTTTTCACAGGGGAAACCTGTAAAGGTAATCAGGGCACTGATCATCAGTGCAGCCACATCAGTGCCGTGCTTCAGTGCTGCCTATCAGTGCCGCCTATCAGTGCCGCCTATCAGTGTGGCCTATCAGTGTGGCCCATCAGTGCTACATATCAGTGCCACCTCATCAGTGCCGCCCATCTGTGCTCATCAATGCCACCTATTAGTGCTCATCAGTGCCACCGATCAGTGCCGCCTATCAGTGCTACATATCAGCGCCACCTCATCAGTGCCCATCAGTGCTACCTCATCAGTGTCGCCTATCTGTGCTCATCAATGCCACCTATTAGTGCTCATCGGTGCCACCAATCAGTGCCATCCATCAATGCAGCCTATCAGTGCTACATATAAGTGTCCATCAGTGCTACATATCAGGGCCACCTATCAGTGCTACCTATCAGTGCTACCGCATCAGTGCCGCCTATCAGTGCAGTCTATCAGTGCTACCGCATCAGTGCAGCCTATCAGTGCTACCGCATCAGTGCGCCTATCAGTGCTACTGCATCAGTGCCACCTATCAGTGCTACCGCATCAGTGCAGCCTATCAGTGCTACCGCATCAGTGCGCCTATCAGTGCTACCTATCAGTGCTACCGCATCAGTGCCGCCTATCAGTGCAGTCTATCAGTGATACCGCATCAGTGCAGCCTATCAGTGCTACCGCATCAGTGCGCCTATCAGTGCTGCCGTATCAGTGCAGCCTATCAGTGCTACCGCATCAGTGCAGCCTATCAGTGCTACTACATCAGTGCGCCTATCAGTGCCGACGCATCAGTGCAGCCTATCAGTGCTACTACATCAGTGCGCCTATCAGTGCCGCCGCATCAGTGCAGCCTATCAGTGCCACCTATCAGTGCTACCTCTTCAGTGTCGCCTATCAGTGCCCATCAGTGCTACATATCAGTGCTGCCTCATCAGAGCAAATCAGTGAAGGAGAAAAATTACTTATTTACAAAATCTTTTAACAGAAACTAACATTTTTTTTCTTCAAAATTTTTATTTTTTTTCTTGTTTTTTTAGCAAAAAATAAATAACCCTAGTGGTGATTGAATACCACCAAAAGAAAGTTCTGCCTGTCTCAAAAAACCTATAGAAACGTCATATGGGTACAGTGTAGCATGACCGCGCAATTGTTACTGAATGCTGAAAATTGGCCTGGGCAGGAAGGGAGTACAAGTTCCCGGTAGGCAAGTGGTTAAAAAAATGAATAAACAACATTTAAAAGCATTTTTTTTCTTCATTTAATAAAAATGTGGTTATAGTTAACCCCTATTGTACCATAATCAGCACTAATGAACTCTTTCCCCTTCTCCTCCACAAAAATAAATAAATAATCAGGAAATGAATAGTTACTTTTTTTGCTTTTACTTGTTTTGTTCTTTTTTTTTTCATTTAATTTTTTTCCTGATGCATCAACAAAGTGTGCAAAAAAAAATATATAAAAGTTACTCAATTTATAAATAACTTTGCTTTGTACAGGAGTATAATGTGTGGGTCATAATAACTACTTCCAGTCCGGCCTTTTCTGGTACTTTTTGTTCACATATAACAATCAGTATTTTTTTTTTGGATAGAAAATTACTTAGAACCACAAACAAACGTATATAAATAAGTAAATATATATATACACACACACACACACACACACACACACACATACATACACACTTCTTTAAAGCAAAGGCCCTAGAGAATAAATTGGTGGGCTTTGCAATTTTTTTATATCACACGGTATTTGCGCAGCGATTTTTTCAAACCAATTTGTGTGAAAAATACACTTTTTAAAATAAATGTATGCAAAAAAAAAAAACATTGCTCAATTTTTAGTACAATATAAAAATACAGTAAATAGATACCAAACATGTCACGCTTCAAATTGCGCACGTCTGTGCAACAGAGACCTACGATTTCAAATTTACCATCAATAGGCGACACTTTAAAAGCCTTTACAGGTTACCACTTTAGATTTACAGAGGAGGTCTGCTGCTAGACTTACTGCCCACGATCTGACATTTGCGGCGATACCTCACGTGTGTGGGAAGAACGCCGTTTGCATGCGCGCAGGACCAAAGTGCACGTTCACCTTTGTGTGCAAGCATGGGAGGACAGAGGCATTTAAATTTTGTTTTTATTTTTTTTTTATTCATTTATTTTATTGTTAAACTGTTGCTTTAATTTTTTTTTTTTTAATGCTTTTATTGCTATCACAAGGAATGTAAACAGCCCTTGTGAAAGCAATAGGCAGTGACAGGTCCTCTTTATGGAGAGATCGGGGGTCTATAGGACGCCAGATCCCTCCTCTGCCCTTAAAAGCATTCAAACCACCAAGATCGCCATTTCTGAAGGCTTTTGATTTTTTTTTAAAAATGGCACCAATGGTTTCAGAGTAAACTGGAAGTGATGTCATCGCTTCCGGGTTACAATTACGAACAGCCGAGCAAAAGCAGATTTTGGCATTGTTCGGTTCCCTGGCCAGAAGGCAGATGTGCCGGCTGGTCGCTCTGGTCTCCTGGTGGGAGAGCCTGAGAGAGCCGCGGAAGGTGGCGGGGGGGCGGACATCCCCTTCCGCTGCTTGTAATAGCAATCCAGCAGCTGGTGAGCCCCTCCGGTTGCTATTACAAGACAGCCGACCACCGGCTCTAAAAAAACGGTCCCGGGTGGATGCCTGCAGCTACATATAATCCCGGTACAACCACCGAAAGTCCAATCACGTACCGGTACATCACTGGATGGAAAGTGGTTAAACAGTAAAAATTAAAAATTTACATTTACACTTCTCTATAGTAAAAAAAAGTGTTTTTTTGTTTTTTTTTTGTTATGTTTTTGTCCTTGGATTGCATAAATAAATACATTTTTGCAAATTAGGCCCCTTTCATACCGACGAACCAATCGTCACCAACCATTGTTCTATATGGAGCGGCGGATGTCAGCGGACAATGTTTCCACTGACACCCGCCGGCATCCAATCCGGTCTGCTAAAAACAGAAAGGTGGGGGATACGTTCTCCCCACCCGTCCGGCGAATCGGATTACAGTCAGATAGAATCTAGACTAGTGTAATTTGAAATTACAATTTTTCAAAAATTTGTAAATTCATAAATTCGAAAATGAAAAAATTCGGAAATCCGAAAGTAAAAACAAAAAAAAAAATCCCAGAAGGCTTTTCATCATAATGGATAGAATGCACCTTCTGCCTTTACAACCCCTTTAGCCCACGTTCACATCGGGGCGATTTGACATGTTGAATTGCATGTCAAATTGACGCCTATTGAAGGCAACGTCCGAAATTGATGCAACGTCGACTGTGAGGCGCCGTACCGATTCCCAAAAAGTAGTTCCTGCACTACTTTTGACAACTTCGGGGGGTGTCGATTTCAAAAGACATCTATACAGGAACCCGCACAGATGTCTCTGAAATCGCTCGGACTGAAATGCGCATTTGAAATCGTGCGAGTTCAGCTGAACCCAGGCTTAATATCACCAAATCACCAAACAAAAGCCTTTATTGTACTAAAAAAAATTAATAAAAAATCTCTATTACAACAAGAGGAACTTCGGAGTTGTTTTTAAGTCAGCGGGTACAAATACTGTAGCTGCTGAGTTTTAAAAACCAAGTATTTACCAGAGCCAGGGATACAGCGCCAGCTTTCTGCAGACGGCTCTTACCTGTGCAGGTCTCCGGTACCACCATCTTGAATATGGGAGCCAGCTTTGGCTTTCCCGAGGAACCACATCGGTCTCCCTAGTGCCTGCAAGGTATTTCTATTCTCTTATTTTCACTACTATATTTTATTTTTATTGTTTTTTGCTTTGCATTGTATTTGTCCTATGTTGGCATGTGGATTTTTTTTTTTCCCCCACTGGTTTTCTGTGTCCATCTGTGGCTCCACTTCTCCCTTTTGAACAGACAAGCGATTTTTAATCTCAATATGTAATATGTATGTTATGGCTACCAGAATTTCTTTTTAAAACGAGTATGTTCCATTCTAGACAGTGACATTCATTCTCTACTCTGCTATCTTTGAATACCTTGATCGTGTCCTGAAAAAGCCTAACGGTGAAACGCGTCGATACACAAGGGCTCACTGTATACTCTGTATCATATACATGATTTTTAACCTTTGAATGCTCTATTCATGTATTGTATTTTCATAATAAACATTGTTATTTTTCTATACTTTGCTATTTGTTTCGTATGCCTTTAAAGTCCGACCTAGGCCTTTCTCTTTTTGTTCCCCTAGTGCCTGAGCTCGCAAGGTGCCCTGTGAACGGTCCCGCAGCCTCCTGGGACATGTCACATGTTCCAGGAGGCTGTGGGAGTGGAAGGGGCGGGGCAAGGGACTTCATCCTTGCCTGGGCGAGGATTGCGGAAGTGAGCACCAAAAAAAAATGGCCCCCCTCAAAAGAAAAAAAAACACAAGCCTGCTCCTCAGTTACATGATGGGGTGAGGGGCGAGATACTGTTTGGACGGTCAGCAGGCTTTCAGCTCTGGCAGGCAAGCTCTGCACTCACCTGTCAGGAGGTTTTCGGCCAGGACGTTCACCGAGTGCTTTGACGTGTAGGTGATTTCCGCACTGACGTGACCCACTTCTCCGATACACGTGGGTGACAGGAAGTCTGTGCGCTCCACACGAGCCAACGCCGCCACGCATTTCTGCTAGAAGAGAACAGAGAAAAGGTCAGACGGGAAAAAAAAATAACAACAGAAAGAGCAATCAGGACTGGAAAAGTGCAATAAATCCATCATACCATCCAATCACAGCTCAGCTTGGGTTACTGCATATTGCACATTCACGATGCCCTTAATAACGTGAAGGCCCGGTGTTCTGCCGAGGAAGTTCCCCTCAGCGGATAAGAACCCCCCTGTACTGCGCTTGCGCAGTACAAGCCGCCGGAAATAGCCGAAGCTGAATAGCTGTAAGTCAGCTGTACATAGCACCTGTAACAGGGCCCCTTGCAGGCTCGCTACGCTCGCCACGCTTCGGGCACGGCCTCGCTTGGCACTTTTTTATTCTACCTCTATGTCCACTTGGATGGTGGGGCTTGAACCTGGACTCAGGGCGCAAGCGCCGTGTACAGCTGACTCAAGGTTTTCAGCTTCGGCTATTTTTGGCGGCTCCATAGCCGTTAGTACTGCGCAAGAGCTGGGGGGATGTGTGTAGAGAGGGGATCTGGGGGGATGTGTATAGAGAGGGGATCTGGGGGGATATGTGCAGAGAGGGGATCTGGAGGGGGTGTGTGCAGAGAGGGGATCTGGGGGGGGGGTGCAGAGAGGGGATCTGGGGGGGGGGGATTTGTACATGGAGGAGAGCTGGGGGGATTTGTGTGCAGAGAGAGGATCTGGGGGTGTGTGCAGAGAGGGGATCTGGGGGAGGGATGTGTGCAGAGAGGGCATCTGGGGGGATGTGTGCAGAGAGGGGATCTGGGGGGATTTGTGTGCAGACAGGGGATCTGGGGGGTGTGTGCAGACAGGGGATCTGGGGGGGATGTGTGCAGAGAGGGGATCTGGGGGGGATGTGTACAGAAAGGGGATCTGGGGGGGGATGTGTACAGAGAGGGGATCTAGGGGGATTTGTGTGCAGAGAGGGGATCTGGGGGGATGTGTGCAGAGAGGGGATCTGGGGGGATGTGAGCAGAGAGGGGATCGGGGAGGATGTGTGCAGAGAGGGGATCTGGGGGGGGATGTGTGCAGAGAGGGGATCTGGGGGGATGTGAGCAGAGAGGGGATCTGGGGGGATTTGTGTGCAGAGAGGGGATCTGGGGGGATTTGTGTGCAGAGAGGGGATCTGGGGGGATTTATACATGGAGAAGAGCTGGGGGATGTGTGCAGAGAGGGGATCTGGGAGGGATGTGTGCAGAGAAAGGATCTGGGGGGGGGGTGTGCAGAGGGGGGATCTGGGGGGGTGATGTGTGCAGAGAGGGGATCTGGGGGGGATGTGTGCAGAGAGAGGATCTGGGGGGATGTGTGCAGAGAGGGGATCTGGGGGGGATGTGTGCAGAGGGGATCTGGGGGGGTTGTGTGTGCAGAGAGGGGATCTGGAGGGGATTTGTACATGGAAGAGATCTGGGGGGATGTGTGCAGAGAGGGGATCTGGAGGGAATTTGTGTGCAGAGAGGGGATCTAGGGGGATGTGTGCAGAGAGGGGATCTGGTGGGGATTTGTGTGCAGAGAGGGGATCTGGGGGGATGTGTGCCGAGAGTGGATCTAGGGGAGGTATGTGAAGAGAGGGGATCTGGGGGGGATTTGAGCTTGAAGGAGAGCTGGGGGATGTGTGCAGTGAGGGGATCTGGGGGGAATTGTGTGCAGAGAGGGGATCTGGGGGGGATGTGTGCAGAGAGGGTATCTGGGGGGATGTGTGCAGAGAGGGGATCTGGAAGGATTTGTGTGCAGAGAGGGGATCTGGGGGGATTTGTGTGCAGATAGGGGATCTGGGGGGGGTGTGCAGAGAGGGGATCTAGGGGGATGTGTGCAGAGAGGGGATCTGGGGGGATTTGTGTGCAAAGAGGGGATCTGGGGGGATGTGTGCAGAGAAGGGATCAGGGGGCTATGTGTGCAGAGAAGGGATCGGGGGGATGTGTGTGCAGAGAGGGGATCTGGGGGGGATGTGTGCAGAGAGGGGATCTGGGGGGATGTGTGCAGAGAAGGGATCAGGGGGGGATGTGTGCGGAGAAGGGATCGGGGGGATGTGTGCGGAGAGGGGATCTGGGGGGGGGATGTGTGCAGAGAGGGGATCTGGGGGGATGTGTGCAGAGAGGGGATCAGGGGGGATTTGTATGCGGAGAGGGGATCTGGGGGGATGTGTGCAGAGAGTTTGCAAGGGCTGTCACAGGTAAGAACGGGCCCTGGATCATTAGTTTGGAGACCCCTGGCCTAGATAATGCTGAGCTTAGTGGACAATCACTAGACCAGCATTGTCACAATTGGCACTGCGATGGAGGAGGGAGCGGTAAGAGGGAGCGGTGAGTATGAAGTGGTCAGGTGGCCTTTACACCAAAATGTTCTCTTTGCCCTAAATGGTCAAGGTGACTATTGGGTGTGGTACTGGTGCCAAAAGTATCATCATGGAGTTCTCACAGCCCTACACCAAACCCAACAGCGGCGAATCCCTTTCCCCATAATGTATTGCGCTTTTATATATATATATATATATATATATATATATATATATATATATATATATATATATATATATATATATACACATAAAGTGCATTGAAAAAGTATTCATACCCCGTGAAATTTTTCACATTTTGGCATGTTACAACCAAAAACATAAATGTATTTTAAGGGATTTTATGTGATAGACCAACACAAAGTGGCATATAATTGTGAAGTGGAAGCAAAATGATAAATGATACAAATAAATATGTGAAAAGTGTGTGTGGGGGGGCACTTGTATTCAGCTCCCTTTTACTCTGATACCCCTAACTAACATCTAGTGGAACCAATTGCCTTCAGAAGTCACCTAATTAGTAAATAGATGCCACCTGTGTGTCATTTAATCTCAGTATAAATACAGCTGTTCTGTGAAGCCCTCAGAGGTTTTTAGAGAACCTTAGTGAACAAACAGCATCCTGAAGGCCATGGAACACACCAGACAGGTCAGGGATAAAGTTGTGAAGTATAAAGCAGGGTTAGGGTAAAAAAAAATCTCCCAAGCTTTGAACATCTCACGGAGCTCTGTTCAATCCATCATCGGAAAATGGAAAGAGTATGGCACAACTGCAAACCTACCAAGACATGGCCGTTCACCTAAACTGACCGGCCGGGCAAGGAGAGCATTCATCAGAGAAGAGCCAAGAGGTTCATGGTAACTCTGGAGGAGCTGCAGAGATCCACAGCTCAGGTGGGAGAATCTGTCCACAGGACAACTATTAGTCGTGTTCTCCACAAATCTGCCCTTTATGGAAGAGTGACAAGAAGAAAGACATTGGTGAAAGAAAGTCATAAGAAGTCCTGTTTGTAGTTTGTGAGAAGCCATGTGGGGAAAATTAAATAATGAAGAAATAATGCAAAAAAAATGCATATATATATATATATATATATATATATATATATATATATATATATATATATATATATATATATATATATACTTGAGTATAAGTCGAGTTTTTCCAGCACATTTTTTTGTGCTGAAAGTGCCCCCCTCAACTTATACTCGAGTCAAGCACTTTTCTGCAGCAAAAAATTTCATTTTCCGAACCGATTTTGGGGCCCCGTATCTCAGGGCCACTTGGTGCTAGAAACAGCAAATTTGGTGTGCAAACCCAGTGGAACTGGTACCACAACATATCCAAAGCTGGAGTTCCTAGCACCAAGTGGCCCTGAGATACGGGGCCCCAAATTAGGTTCAGAAAATGTCATTCTCTGCTGCCGAAAAGTGCTTTACATTTTCTGAACCGATTTTTAGGGCCCTGTATCTCAGGGCCACTTGATGCTAGAAACCCCAATGTTGGATATTTTATGGTGCTAGTTCCACTGGGTTAGCACACCAAATTTGGAGTTTCTAGCACTACGGGGCCCCGAGATACGGGGCCCCAAAGTCAGTCAACTGTGTCCATCTGCAGCAATGTCATTTCGGGACCCTTTGGGTTCAGAGACCCCAAATTATGGCTGCAGCTAGGGGGCATCTAGGAACCCTTAACTACCGAGTTTGAAGTTTGAAGGGGACCTATGGCTGCAAATGGGCACAGTGAGGCTGTGAGGCATTGTTGACCCTCTTTTCCACTTACAGTAGCTGTGAATTTCTCATCCTCGTCTTATACTCGGGTCAATACGTTTTTTCCATTTTTTTGTGGTAAATTAGGGATTCGACTTATACTCGGATCGACTTATACTCGAGTATATACGGCATATATATATATATATATATATATATATATTATATATATTCTCACAAAAGTAAGTACACACCTCACATTTTTGTAAATCTTTTCTTCTATCTTTTCACAACACTGAATGTCTAAACTGCTGGCAACAAAAGTCAGTACACCCCTAAGTGAAAATGTCCAAATTGGGCCCAAAGTGTCAATATTTTGTGTGGCCACCATTATTTTCCAGCAGTGGCTTAACCCTCTTGGGCATGGAGGTCACCAGAGCTTCACGGATTATCACTGGAGTCCTCTTCCCCTCCTCCACGACAACATCACGGAGCTGGTGGATGTTAGAGACCTTTCGCTCCTCCACCTTCTGTTTGAGGATGCCCCACAGATGCAATTAGACATTTTTTCTCCCCGGTGTCATGTGACTCGTTAGTGTTACAAGGTCTCAGGTGTGAATGGGCGCAGGTGTGTTAAATTTTGTTATCGCTCTCACTCTCTCATACTGGTCACTGGAAGTTCAACATGGCACCTCATGGCAAAGAACTCTCTGAGGATCTGAAAAAAGAATTGTTGCTCTACATAAAGATGGCCTAGGCTATAATGCCGCGTACACACGGTCGGTCATGCCAATGGGATAACCTCCTTTGGCATTTCCGATGTTAAGATTTAGAACATGTTCTCTATCTGAGTCCGTCGGAAATGCCGACAGAAAAAGTCAGATGGGGCATACACACGGTCGGAATATCCGACCAAAAGCTCCCATTGGACTTCTTATGTCGGAAATTCCGCTCGTGTGTACGGGGCATAAGAACATTGCCAAGACCCTGAAACTGATCTGCAGCACGGTGGCCAAGACCATACAGCGATATCACAGGACAGGTTCCACTCAGAACAGGCCTCACCATGGTCCACCAAAGAAGTTGAGGTCACGTGCTCAGCGTCATATCCAGAGGTTGTCTTTGGGAAATAGACGTATGAGTGCTGCCAGCATTGCTGCAGAGGTTGTAGGGGTGGGGGGTCAGCCTGTCAGTGCTCAGACCATACGCCGCACACTGCATCAAATTGGTCTGCATGGCTGTCATCCCAGAAGGAAGCCTCTTCTAAAGATGATGCACAAGAAAGCCTGCAGTTTGCATGAAGACAAGCAGACTAAGGACATGGATTACTGGAACCATGTCCTGTGGTCTGATGAGACCAAGATAAACGTATTTGGTTCAGATGGTGACAAGCGTGTGTGGCGGCAACCAGGTGAGGAGGACAAAGACAAGTGTGTCTTGTCTACAGTCAAGCATGGTGGTGGGAGTGTCATGGTCTGGGGCTGCATGAGTGCTGCCGGGACTGGGGAGCTACAGATCATTGAGGGAACCATGAATGCCAACATGTACTGTGACATACTGAAGCAGAGCATGATCCCCTCCCTTCAGAGACTGGGCCACAGGGCAGTATTCCAACATGATAACCACCCCAAACACACCTCCAAGATGACTACTGCCTTGCTAAAGAAGCTGAGGGTAAAGGTGATGGACTGGCCAAGCATGTCTCCAGACCTAAACCCTATTGAGCATCTGTGGGCATCCTCAAACAGAAGGTGAAGGAGCGCAAGGTCTCTAACATCCACCAGCTCTGTGATGTCATCATGGAGGAGGGGAAGAGGACTCCAGTGACAACCTGGGAAGCTCTGGTGACCTCCATGCCCAAGAGGGTTAAGGCAGTGCTGCAAAATAATGGTGGCCACACAAAATATTGACACTTTGGGCCCAATTTGGAGATTTTCACTTAGGGGTGTACTCGCTTTTGTTGCCAGCGGTTTAGACATTAATGGCTGTGTGTTGAGTTATTTTGAGGGGACAGCACATTTACACTGTTATACAAGCTGTACACTCACTACTTTACATTGTAGCAAAGTGTCATTTCTTCAGTGTTCTTCACATGAAAAGATAAAATATTTACAAAAATGTGAGGGGTGTACTTACTTTTGTGAGATACTGTATTTGCTCCCATAGATTGCCGCAGTATCAGTGGTGATCTACACCATATCCAGCCCCTCCTCCCTCCCCGCTGTCTTCTGGGAGACACACAGGTCCCAGAAGACAGCAGGGACCAGTGAGATCCCACAGCGCGACTCGCACATGCGCAGTAGATAACCAGGCTGTAAAGCCGCCAGGCTGTGAAGCCGCAAGGCTTCACCTCCTGATTCCCTTACCGAAGATGCCGGCGCCTCCACCCAGGAGCCGAGGGACGGGTCGGCTTCGGGTGAGGACATCGCGGATGCCCTGGGACAGGTAAGTGCCCTAATATTAAAAGTCAGCAGCTGCAGTATTTGTAGCTGCTGACTTTTATTTATTTATTTTCAGCAGAACTCCGCATTAAATGGTCAACAAGCGACTCTTGCTAACGTGTACTTTCCTAACACTGCTCACATTTCCTTTTTGCCAAAGGATTATAGACTAGCTGAAAGGGTTCCCGACAGGAATGGTAGTTTTAGGAGACTTTAATATCCCATTCAATGCACTACAAGACACCTCAAATGGCCAAACTTCAATTGCCTAGAAGATGTTCAAACGCATCAAACTGATGCTGAACTCTTTAACTCTAATGGATTCCTGGAGATTATTAAATCCGTCCGAGAAAGACTTCTCATTTTATTCGATACCACACAATAAATACTCAAGGATAGATTACATCTTTATACCACAAAGAGAACTTACTCTATTGACAGAGGCTAACATTGGCTTTAATTCCCTATCTGATCATGGACCAATTACTCTCTCTCTCTCAACCTAACAATTAGACTGCTTTCACACTGAGACGCTTTACAGGCGCTATAGCGCCTGCATAGCGCCTGTAAATCGCCTCTCCTGTCTCTCCAGTGTGAAAGCCCAAGTGCTTTCACACTGGAGTGCTGCGCTTGCAGGACGGTAAAAAAAGTCCTGCAAGCAGCATCTGTGCAGCACTGTAGGAGTGGCGTATACACTGCTCCTACAGCGCTCCTGCCCATTGAAATCAATGGGGCAGTGCCACCGAACCGCCGCTACAGCAGAGCTTTGCGGGCGGTTTTGACCCTTTTTTTGGCCGCTAGCAGGGCACTTTTAACCCCCGCTAGCAGCCCAAAAAAGGGTTCAAACCGCCCAAAAAAGCGCCGCTGCAGCGGGGTTAAAAGTACCCCACTAGCGGCCGAATAGCGCCGCTAAAAATAGCGACGCTTTACCGCCGATGCCGCCTCGGTGTGAAAGCACCCAGCCAAGAGCATGAAATTGGAGACTCCTTAAAGTGTTTGTAAAGGTGTTTTTTTTTTTTTTTTAAAATAACAAACATGTTATACTTACCTTCACTGTGCAGCTCGTTCTGCACAGAGTGGCCCCGAACCTCGTCTTCTGGGGTCCCTCGGCGGCTGTTTCAGCTCCTCCCCGCAAGCATTCACCACCTTAATGCGAGCTCCCTCGCACGGTGGTGAGTGCTTGCGGGCGCGCTCCCGTGATACAGCCGGCGGCTATAGCCGCTCGCTGTATCACTCGGCCCCGCCCCCCGGCGCGCCGCGTCATCGGATGTGATTGACAGCAGCGCGAGCCAATGGCTGCGCTGCTTTCAATCCATCCACTGCAGCCAATCAGTGGCCAGGGTGAGCGGAGGAACAGATGTCGGGAACGCGAAGCTGACTTTCGAGGCGTCAGGTAAGTAAAACGGGGGGGCTGGGGGCGGCGGTTCTGTCAGAAGTTTTTTCACCTTAATGCATAGAATGCATTAAGGTGAAAAAATTTTTACCTTTACAACCCCTTTAATTTTGAAGCCCGAAATCATAAATCAGACTACAAAAGCTATCTAGAATTATTTTGCCCTGAATTGTGAAACCTCCCCCCCTCTTAAAACATAAATGTGTGATGAGAGGGGAAGTCATAAAATGGGGGGCTCACCTTCTCTCTGACCAGAGAATTTCCGCTCTTTCTGCCACTATATCACGCCTTGAGTCTCAACACAAACAAACTCTTTCTGTATCATCTGCTACAGAATTATTAGAAGCTACAAAGGAACCACAATCCATACTTGAAAATAAAACGAGACGCTTACTTTTTTTTTTTTCAAGAAACGACTCTACTATGAACATGGTAGTAGGAGTGGAAAGTTTCTGGCCAGAGCTCTAAAAGACACCAAATCACCGTAAAATATCCTTTGCATACGATCTAGGAACGGCACATTAGAACACTCGACAGATAAAATTGCTGTACAATTTCACGAGTTTTACTCTAAACTAGAGGTGGACCGATATGGGTTTTTCTGTGGCCGATATTTTGAAATCGGGGCGGCCGATGGCCGATATATGTTGCCGGTTTTTGCGGCCAATTTTTTTCTTTTTACTTCATCTCAGAAAGTCTAGGGTAGAGAGGTGGGGTGCAGCCTATCAGTGCCACCTCATTAGTGCCCACCAGTGCCACCTCATTAGTGCCCACCAGTGCCACCTCATTAGTGCCCACCAGTGCAGCCTATCAGTGTATCTCATGAGTGCCCATCAGTGCCACCTTATCAGTGCCCTTCAGTGCATCCCATCAGTGCCCACCAGTGTCGCCCATCAGTGCCCACCAGTGCAGCCCAGTGTCCATCAGTGCAAACCAGTGCAGCCTAGTGCCAACCAGTGCATCTCATCAGTGCCCATCAGTCCCACCTCATCAGTGCCCACCAGTGCATCACATCAGTGCCAACCAGCGCATCACATCAGTGCCCACCAGTGCATCACATCAGTGCCAACCATTGCATCACATCAGTGCCCACAAGTGCCAACCAGTGCATCACATCAGTGCCCACCAGTGCCAATCAGTGCATCACATCAGTGCCCACCAGTGCATCACATCAGTGCCCACCAGTGCATCACATCAGTGCCCACCAGTGCATCACATCAGTACCCACCAGTGCATCACATCAGTGCCCACTAGTGCATCACATCAGTGCCCACTAGTGCATCACATCAGTGCCCACATGTGCCAATCAGTGCATCACATCAGTGCCCACTAGTGCATCACATCAGTGCCCACAAGTGCCAACCAGTGCATCACATCAGTGCAGCCCATCAGTCCCACCTCATCAGTGCCCACCAGTACAGCCTAATAATCTAATTCACTGCCACCTCAGCAGTGCCCACCAGCGGAGCACTCCCGGCTCCATTCCGTCCCCTCGCCTGGCCAAAGACATCTCCACTCGTCTGACGTGCTGCGTGCCCCGCCTCTGCCTCCGGACTACAATCCCCAGAATGCAGCGTGGCCAGTAACAGCCAATCGGGGGCCGGTGGGGATTTCCACCCAGCACACCCCCTGCCTCAGATCCCTCACAATCGGCCTTTTTCCCATAATAATCGGCCGATGTTGATTTCTTTAAAAGGTGAAATATCGGCCGGCCGATATATCGGTCGACCCCTACTCTAAACTTTATGACCTTCCCTCAAATCACAAACCAATTAATCTCCAAGGGGAAAGGAAACATTATTTTCTGAAATTCTTGAAAAAAGCTGCCTACCAACACTACACCTAGATAAGATTCACAATCTAGAATGTCTGATCCAAGAAATTGAACTTACCCAGGCCATCAAAGACCTGAAACCAGAGGTCACACGGGGGAGGAGCTGATGTCCAAGATGGCTGCCTAGGGAGATCGGGAGGCAGACATGCTGCAGACGCTATAGAGAAGGAGGTCCATGCCAATTGTTACACAGGCTTAACTTCTAGACTGCATGCCAGAGACTACCTCTAATTAGAGATTGAGTCACCTAAACAAGCGCCGCCACAACCGGAGCGGTGTACTGAAGCGGCCTGAATAGTCCCAGGAGATTAAGGAAAGAGCGGTACCTGTCGGGCGCTGGTGAGAGATCGAGGACGGAGCCAGGAGCCAGGAGTTTGCGCAGTACCGTGCGGGAGTCCCCGTCTGTCTGCATACACAGGCAGCGGAGGCAGCTCGCTGGGAAGACGCGCACTCCGGCGGAGGAGCTCAGGACACAGTCAGCAGAGCTCGGGAGCAGAGCTCAGGAAAAATCAAGCGATCCTAAGCCACAGAGTCTATACTTCTTACATAGAGGAAACAGGAGCACCATGGTACTTCAAACAAACAACAAATAAAGAAAGGAAAACCAAGATCTCCATACAAGGTATGAAGGCATATAAAGGAATGGTGGAATGTATAAGGACTATATAAGGGCTGCATACAAGTCCATAGGACTGCATAAATAATTACTGTCTTTTAAACCTTCCTTAAAGAGTGGCATGGAGAAGATTTAAGGGTCTCTTTCATAGGTATTGTTGGGACAATAAAGCTTACTAAACCCTAATCACACAATACAGGTGTAGAGACAACACACACTATGCCAATAGTTCCTATGGGTTTCCCCAGTACTAATTAAGGATCTGTGTATATAAATTTAAATTAAAGGGCTTGGCAACACCCTGATAACTATTGTGCTCATTTAAAAGAAGGGGGAAAAAGGGAAGAAAGGAAGATATCAATCAAGAGCCAAGACGGATAAGTAATCATAAAGAACATATAAAATATCCGCTTTATACAGCAAGGACTAAGAAACAGAGGCTTTAATTAAAACATGGCACCCAAGAAAGGTAATAAAACACCCCAACATCAAAAAAATAAGAGAGATAAAATGGAGAGCACAAATAAAAACCCTACAGGGGCCCAACCTACACAAAAAATGGATATAAAAGAGATTTTTCAACAATTACAAGTGCAATCACCCCGAACTATTCAAGGTCTGCACTCACCACAGGAAATATCAAATATTGCGGAAACCTCAGCCACATCTAGATCGTCAGGGGAAGAGCAAATCACTCACCCAAGAAATAGCTCACCAATAGATACATCAGGCTCTTTAAGCGAACAAAAAGAAGAGGATAAAGAAAATTGGGATATGAGGACATACATTCAATCTCTCCCTACCAGAGCAGATATGGATCAATATGTACATAGATTGGAAAAAACATATAAAACTGAAATCCAAGAACTCAAGATAGCTACAAAAGACGCACAAGAAAAAACAACTAAATTAGATAATAGAGTTTCAAAAACAGAACAAGAGCTATTGAAGATAAAAGAAAAAATACAAAAACAAGGGAATCAAATAAACCAATTAATAAATAGCCTAGATGAGCAAGAAAATAGAAGTCGAAGGTCCAATATAAGAATCAGAGGATTAAAAGAAGAGGTTAATGTTAAGGATCTTACAACAACGTTACAAAAAATTTTTCAGGAAATAAGTCAAGATACAGATATAAAAGACCTGATAATAGACCGTGCACATAGAGTATCAGGAATAAGGAGAGTAGATCCTAGCAAACCAAGGGATATCATCTGCAAGATGCATTATGCTCGCATAAAGGACAGAATCATGCTAGCAGCAAGACAAAACCAAAATATCCAGCATGAGGGAGATTCATTATTATTTTTTCAAGATTTATCAAAATATACACTAGATCGGAGAAGAGCACTGAAACCCTTGGTGGAACAACTTAAAAGAAATAATCTGCAGTATAGATGGAAATTCCCATTTCAGTTACAGGCCCAAAAAGAGGAAGCAATTGCAACATTCAACGATTTAGAAGACCTACCACAGTTTTTGGCAACCCTTAAACTTTCAGAAGTGGAACTGCCGGACTGGCCCATTTCTTATATGAAATCGCCGAGAAGATTTTGAGGAGCAATGTATGGGGGAGGGGAGAGGGGAGAGAAAGGGTGATAGGGGATCATTAATTTACTAGTTACACAAATAGAAGCTGCATAGGGGGGGGTTGGAGGAGAGAGAAGAGAAGGGAAGAGTAAATAATATAGGGGGGAGTGAGGAAAGGGGATTATGTAAAATAAAACTTGTTTTTTTTTTTTTTTTTTTTTTGACTCGCACATTATGGTGAGATACTAGCACAATATAGTACACAATAATGTATTATAACAATATAGTTTGTTGGAATGTTTTTTTTTTTTTTTTTTTTTTCCAATACGTAGGATATTTAATAGATTTGACACTGTTTTTTCTTAGCGAGATGTTTCCACCATATTACTTATTATTTATCTATAATAAAATAGCACAGATTGATAGATTGGTTAGATACTACGGTCACTGATGGATATGACACTTAGAGGGTATGGGGGGGAAATGGGGGGAGTGTTAGTCGGGGAAGATGGGGGATGGGGTTTTTTTTTTTTTTCCACATTGGATATTTTTGCAGATTTGAATACTGTGTTTTGATGAGATGCACTATATAATTTATCACTATATAACAATAGTTAGATTGATGGATATGCTGGTTATTGATGGATACGACACTAATGGGAGATTGGGGTAATATGGTAGGTGTGTGTTGATATGGGGGGAGGGATAGCTAGGGGGGGAGGGTTTTTTTTTTTTTTGGTAAACAAGGTTCTTGGTGAGATGTTCACATTACACAATCTATTATTATGCAACAAATCAGCACACACTGATGGAGTTGACATCAGGGGGTTCTAGGTAATTATAGTAGGGTTTTTTTTTTTTTTTTTTTTTTTTTTTCCTTCCCCCCTCTTGCTGTGTCTCTGCACCCCCTCCCCGCAGTGTCGGACAGAGACATCCCTCATGCGGGATGGGATAAGGAGGGGAAAATAGATAGGTACACATAAGATGTAGGTTTTAAGATGAGAGACCCTCCCCATGCTCCCACCCCCGTCTGTGCTCTCCTATTCTCCCTCTTTACTGACCTAGAGTGATGGTAGGGAAAATCAATATGGGGACGGGAGATGGGAGTAGATGAAATAAAATAATAGTAAATTAAGGCTTAATCATAGCATGCGCCACCGATAGAGCGGCTAATCTTGGACAGCGGTGTCCGGTGACCCCCCTATAGGGAACTTACTTTAGTTAGTAAGACAGACTTTATATAAGTCAATAGTTTCAGGGTAGTGTGAGTGGTGAGTGTGAGTGTGTGTTTTTCCCTTTCCCCTAAATTTTTTTTTTTTTTTTTTCTTTCTTGGGTACCTCTTGGATTTTGAAGTATGAAAATATGTTCTTATAATGTTAGAGGCCTTAACTCGGCGGCAAAGAGGTCTCAGATTCTGTGCTCTCTCCATAAACAAAAAGTTGGTGTAATATTCTTCCAGGAGACGCATTTCCGCACAGATCATATCCCTAAACTACAAAATAGATTCTATACTGCATGGTATCATGATTCCTTCGGGTACTCAAAATCAAAAGGTGTCTCTATTGCAATACATAAGACAATACCACACCAAGTGTTGGAGGAATGGCGTAATAGAGATGGAAGAGCGATACTACTCAAAGTGTTGATACTCGGTAAGAAATATACCTTCATCAATATATATTTACCTAATCAGGGTCAACACAAAGTAGGAACACAAATGTTAAAAATGCTTATGGAAAAGGCAGAAGGGATAATAATAATTGGGGGGGATTTCAACTTTGTCTTAGATAGGGAGAAGGACACTACAGCACCATCACAAATACAGGCGGGTAGGGAGAAAAAAAGTTTTTTAGACATGATGGTAAAATATCAGCTATTTGATATTTGGAGGGTATTGCACCCAACCGAAAAAGACTTCACGTTCCACTCAAAAGTCCACGGGACATACCATAGATTAGATTTTTTCTTGATAAATCAGATGGGGATAGAAATAACCTTATCCACTGAGATAGGTAGCTCCTTGTGGTCAGACCACGCGCCAGTATTCTTGGTGCTAGATATATTTAAGAGTAAAAACAATAGGGGAAACTGGAAACTTAATGACAATTTGTTGTATGATGAAAAATGTGTGACAGAGATTAGAAAAGTGATAATAGATTTTATATATGATCACATAAAAGACACTACATCCTTGCCGAATCAGTGGGAAGCATTAAAGTGTGTAATTCGGGGCTTTTTTATAAAACATGGGGCCAGGTTGAAGAAAATAAAAGGGAATAAAATGACTCAATTATTAAAAGAAATACCTAAAATAGAAACCCAACATAAACAAAACCCAACGCGTGATAAATTAATCGAACTAACGGATATGAAAACAGAACTAAAAACACTGATAAATGAGCAAACCCTACGAATAAGAGATAGTAATCGCTCTTTATATTATCAGCAGGGTAATAAACCAGGTAAACTTCTTGCTAGGGCTCTGCGCCACCGGGGCAATACAAAGCCCATTATTAAAATCAAGTCAGAAAAAGGAGATATGAGGTATGATTCAAAAGAAATATTAAAAGAGTTTCAGATTTTTTATACAAAATGATATAATATACCTAACGATAGCATAAACAGCGATCCGAAGGGATTTCAACAAAGTGTGTATCAATATGTTAAAGAAACTGCACTCCCCACACTAGCACCAACAGAAACATCACAACTAGACCAGGATTTCTCAGAGATAGAGGTACAAAAAGCAATTGATGCATTAGTACCTGGGAAAAGTCCAGGCCCGGATGGTTTTACCCCTAGATTCTACAAAACATTTAAAGAAGAACTTATCCCTATAATAACGCGGACCTTTAATGCAGTATCTACCTCAGTGCCTTTTGTCCCACAAAGTATGCAGGCGTATATATCACTTATACCCAAACCAGAGAAGGATCATACATTATGTGGAAATTATAGACCAATCTCATTAACAAACATTGATTTAAGATTGTACTCTAAAATAATCGCCAATAGACTGACACCTATAATGCCTCTGTATATACATTTAGATCAAGTAGGATTTGTGAGAGGTAGGGAGGCAAGAGATAACACTCTAAAAACACTCACACTGGTGGAACACGCACAGAGAGGTTCCATCCCATCCTGTCTATTGGCAATTGATGCTGAGAAAGCTTTTGACAGGGTGGGATGGAACTTTCTTAGAGAGACATTAGTACAATGGGGATTGGGCCCTATACTTATAGATAAAATAATGGCATTATATCGGAATCCAACAGCTAAGATAAGGGCAAATGGTGATCTTTCGGAGGTAGTCCCCATAACGAACGGCACCCGACAGGGTTGTCCGCTATCCCCACTGCTATATATACTAGTGATGGAGCACTTATTAAAAGCAGTCCGAGAAAATAAAGACATACAAGGAATCAAAGTGGGAGACAGAGTACAAGATGTCAGTATATGCAGATGACATTCTATTATATATCTCAAATCCCTTGATATCATTACCAAATATAATATCTGAATTCAAACGATATGGGGCACTTAGCAATTTCAAGGTAAACTATAATAAATCTGAAGCTCTAAATATTAATCTGCCAAATAGTATGTTGGAACTCCTTAAAAACAATTTTTCTTTTAAATGGCAGGTAAATGCAATCAAATATTTAGGTATCTATATCCCTACTGATCTTGGTAAATTGCAAGAATATAATTATGTCCCGATGGTGCAGAAAACTGCGAGAATGTTACAACAGTATGAGAAAGGAATGTTTTCCTGGATGGGTAGAATAAGTATAGTGAAAATGGACATATTACCCAAGATTCTCTATATGTTACAAGCGATACCCACCTTTCCCTCAACAAATGTTATAAAAAAACTACATAGTTTAATAGGTAAGTTTGTCTGGGGAGGCAGGACCCCCAGAATCAATAGAACAGTGTTAAACAAAAATAAAAAAGAGATGGGGGCCTTGCCCTTCCAGATATAGATTTATATCTTAGAGCAATTTTGGTTACAAGAATGGTGGATTGGTTCCATAGCAGAGATAATAAACAGTGGGTGAGGCTTGAAGAAGAGATCACGGCCTTAAAATTAAAATCATTACCATGGATTAGAAAAGAGCTAAGACCGCCAGATGGAGAAATGCCCTCTCTAGTGGTATCAACACTAAAGGTATGGGATAGCATGATAAAAAGAGGGATAGGATCTACCAATAGAGGCCCAATGATCCCATTATTTAGTAACCCAGAATTCCCATTGGCACTTGAAGCCAAAACATTTCTTAAATGGAAGAGATCTGAGGATACCAGGATAGTGGAAACAATGGTGGGGAATACACTCCTCCCACTGGATAGATTGGGCGAAGAACATAAAACAAAATGGATGCAGTATGGATTGCTTCAACGGTATATTACATCTTTAATAAAGGAATCAGTATTAGATAGGCCTCTAACAGATCTAGAAAAAATTTTCCTGCAGGAACATAGACCCACCCAGGTTCTATCTAAGATATATAAATATTTAAATTCAGAGAACAAAGAACTGGAATTACCCTACATTAAGAAGTGGGAAATAGAGATAGGGATGGAAATCCCTAGGGAAAGGTGGAAAAAAGCAATCATAGCAACCCATAAGCTCTCAATATCTGCTAAACATCAAGAAAGGAACTATAAAATCTTAGCCAGATGGTATAGATGTCCTGTGGATTTACATAAAATAAACCCTGATAATGAGGATACATGTTGGAGGTGTCATGCAGCTCAGGGTACAATGTCACATATTTGGTACTATTGCTCAGAAATTCAACCATTCTGGCAGAGAATATTCGAGATATACAGAGATATGACAGGGACGGATCTATACCCTGGAATACAGATGGCAGTATTATCTATGATCCCAGGATCAGTGAAAAAAATAAAAAAGGGAATTTTGAAATATTTTTTGACAGCGGCTCGAACCATTATAGCAAGAAATTGGAAGAGCACACATATGCCTTCAGTAGTGGAGTGGGAGTGTGAGATGGCGGAGATGCGTGCCCTGGAGGTAAGAATGATGATAGAAGAAGGGTATAAGGAACAAATATTAAATATATGGATTAAATGGGAAGAGTACAGAGTCTCCTCAAAGCTTCTGAGAAAGGCATAGAAGCTCTAATTTTAACATAGGAGGAAGTGAGGTCCCCGGGAAAAGAGAGAGAAAATTCTAAAAGAAAATTATTATAAATTTTTTTTTTTTTTTTGTTATTGCTGTCATTTGATGTGTCGGTATGAATGGGTTTGATTGTTTTGTTAGAGAGGACGGGGGATGGGTATAATATATGCATGTACACCCTTGAATAAATTTTGTTGTTTTAAGGAAATAGAGAATGTAATAACGGTCACGATAAAGAATTATAGAATTGTTTCATGTCATGGATGTATATATATGTATTATAAATATTGTTAAAACGTTTTGATAAATAAAGATTATATATAAAAAAAAAAAAAAAGACCTGAAACCAGGCAAAAGTCCGGGCCCAGACGGCCTAACATCTCAATATTACAAAACATTTATAGATATTTTTAAGGCCCCTCTCCTTGCGAATTTTAATTCCTTATATGCCAAACAGAAAATACCTGAAACTTTTTTACAGGCAGACATAACTGTCATATCAAAGGCAAATAAAGACCCCAAAGAATGCTCAAGTTACAGACCAATCTCTCTCCCTAATATTGATCTAAAACTTCTTGAAAAAATTTTTAGCAAACTGCCTTAGACCCCTCTTAAAAGAGATTATTGGTCCAGAACAAGTCGGCTTCATGTCAGGGAGGGAAGCTAGAGATAACATCACCAAAGCTCTTAATCTTATTCACACCTAGGCAAGATCGAGGGGCTTCTTCTGTCTACTGAAGAGGAGAAGGCCTTCGATCGAGTAGCATAGGACTACATGTGCAAACATCTTGGCCTTCAAAACAAGATGATCACTTTGGATATCTACACTTTATTCTTCACCAACGGCAAAAATTTAAATAATTGGATCGCTTTCCGATACTATTAAAATTAAAAACAGTACCAGGCAAGGATGTACCCACCCCTTTATTTATCATCACATTAGAACCCTTCATCCACACTATTAACCAGAATACTTCTATCCATTGATTCAAGATGGCAGGAAGGGGATTAAAAACGGCGGCGTATGCCAACGATCTACTTTTTTTTTTCTGACCCATATCTCTATCCCCAACCTAATAGAAAATTTTAAGACTTATGGCTATATTTCAAATTTAAAAATAAAATATAGCAAGTCTGAGGCTCTGAACATCTCATTACCAGATCAATCCTTAAATTTACCTCGCCAAGCTTGCTCATTTCATTGGGAGAATAAAGCCTTAAAGTATTTGAGAATATGGCTTACCCCCATCCCAGCGGACTTATTTGACTAAAACTTTTCCCCAGTGTTAAAAAATATCACAGCCGATCTCAAGAAATGGCATGCAGGAGGCTTTTCGTGGTTTCGAAAAGAGCAGCAATTGTTAAAATGGTCATTCTCCCCAGACTGCTATATTGCATGCATGTCCGTCCAATTAAAATCCCTTCTACCTTTTTCAAACGACTACAACGACAGTTCGTTTGGGCTCATTAAAAAACGTGTTTAAAGCGGAGTTCCACCCAAAAGTGGAACTTCCGCTTATTTGTCTCCGACCCCCCCGGTGCCACAATTGGAACCTTTTAGGGGGGAGGGGGGACAGGATACCTGTCTTTGACAGGTATCCTGTTCCCACTTCCGGGAGTCCGAGCCGCGGCCCATGACGTCACCGCGGGGATTCCTTCTCCTCCCCCTGTCACCGAGCCAGTAGGAGAGAGGAGCGGGGCCTCGCACAATGTGCAGTAGGGTGATGGAAACATCGGCTGCGGTGCCGACATCGCTGGACTCCAGGACAGGTAAGTGTCCTATTATAAAAGCCAGCAGCTGCAGTATGTGTGCAGTATGTGTAGCTGCTGCCTTTTAACTTTTTTTTTTTTTTTTTTTGGGTGGACCTCCGCTTTAAAGTTCAACACAATGGGGGTTATTTACTAAAGGCAAATCCACTTTGCACTACAAGTGCAAAGTGCACTTGAAATTGCACTGAAAGTGCACTCGCTGTAGATCCGAGGGGGACATGCAAGGAAAGTAAAAAACAGCATTTTAGCTTGCACATGATTGGATGATAAAATCAGCAGAGCTTCCCCTCATTTCACATCTACCCCCCAGATTTACAGCGACTGCACTTCCAAGTCCACTTTCAGTGCAATTTCAAGTGCACTTTGCACTTGTAGTTTGCACTTCTAGTGCAAAGTGGATTTGCCTTTCGTAAATGACCCCCAATGACATGGGCTTACCTGATTTTAGGCGGTATTATTACGCCACACATATCACAAGGTTCATAGACTGGCACTGCCATGCACAAAATAAAGTCTGGATCGCTATTGAAAACGCATCCTCCCTTTACCCCTCAAATTTTTACTTTGGATCCAAAAATCTTTTTACCTACCATCTTCAAAGCAACAGCCCTTCATTGGCACCACATTACAGATCTTCCATTTGATCTCCACCAACTATGATCTAGCTTCAATTCCTGGTCCCCTTACTCGAATTGCTGATAATCCAGAGTTCAGTCCAGGAACAACAAAACGTTCTCCACCACTACCAAGAATTCCCCATTATTAGTCTCTCACTGCATGCAAGCGGGACAGATCAAGTCTAGGGATGTTCTCCAGAGTATATGCAATGTTTTCCTCAATGGACATATCTAGAGTTGCGTAGCTATCTTACTAGCCACAAACTGAAACAATCCTTCTTCAAGGCCTCGTACACACGATACGAAAATCAGAAGGGAAAATTCGTAAGGCGAGCGCTGTCGGACGATTTTCGGATCGTTAGTACGGTGCATTCGACAGACGGTTCAACTTTTTCGTCAGACAAAAGCTGCATGTGAAGAATATAATATTTTTGTCGGATGTGAATTCAACGTCCGATTTTCGGATGGTCAGTACAGAAATCGTCACACAAAAGTCAAAACACGCTCGGAATCAAGAAACGTCTGGGAAGAGTTCGGTCTTGTAAACTACCCTTCGTAATCTAAAATTAACATTCATGACGTGGCAATTGATGAAATGTTGAAATTCTCATCTTCTTTAATGGGATAATCATGAAGCTGCTTTGCTGGTGATACCGATGTAGTTATGCCAAACATATTTTATAAAGGCATTTGTTTTGTACGATCTGAAAATTGCGAATCAACGCTCACCAAACTTCTACTTAAAATTCTACTACTACCCAAAATTAACAGAGGGGGCCCAAAGGGTGACACTTGAGTAATGAACCTTCTCTTTATACTCTCATAGTAAGTCACTACGTTTGTGTGTACTGTGTGTACGAGGCCTGAGACTCCCACACAATTTGAAACTTCCTAAGCGGAGGAGAAGAGTTGAAGTGCGGGGGACCATGTCACATCTTCCCGGAGAGCACCACTGAGCGGAGCCCCGGCTACCTCCCATTCCCACACCGCGCCTCTCCCCAGACGGCTCCTCTCCGCACACCCGCGGTCAGGTGCGGCACCCAGGCAACACAAGCAGCCGGAGCAGCGTGCAGTGCATGGAAGCCTGAGCTGGGCGGTGATAGCGAGGCTGAGGGGCAGAGCCCAGACACTACACACAGAATCTCTGCACTACTGGAGTTTTTTCTTCCCTTCTTTTCTTGGATAATCCATTGTATGCTGTGGAAGTGGCTATCCATTGGTGCGCAGCTCCTGTTCCATTGGTCGTCTAGTGGTGCGCCTTTGTCCCTTTGGTCATCCATTGATGCGCAGCACTCATCCCCTGGAAGTGAACTATGGAAGTTACTCCTTATTGATGCCAGCTGGTCACCTGGGAATCCCTAACAGTGTTCTTGCTGTTTCTACTAAGCCTGTTTTGACCCCCCCCTGAGAAGTGCGGTCGCAGGCTTTTTGGTAAGCCTCCATTATCTATTATAAGGTGACGGGCAGCACAAGCGGTGGAGTATACAGATCCTGGTTCCTATATTGGAATTCTTTTTTTGGGATACCTTCACTTATGAACTTTTTATTGTCACATTATGTGTTTATTATGCACATATTTTTTCTAACATATTAATTTATGTATGGACCTTTTTTTACCTAATTTTTTTTCACCTGATTTTTTTCATTGGATATTTTTGATTTTGACACATATTTCACCTTAATGTTAATATATCTATTATGTTCACTTGCTAAATTATTAGTTTATTATCCGGCGCTGCACTTTTATATATACATTTATTTCTTTGTGCCCCATATCAGGGTTATAGTGCTTAGCAGCAGGATATCCTTCACGGTTTAATTTATCTGTTTTTTATTTACCACACACCTAGCGCAATTTCTTTCTTTTTTATATACCGTATATACTCGAGTATAAGCCGAGTTTTTCAGCACATTTTTTTGTGCTGAAAGGGCCCCCCTCGGCTTATACTCTGCAGCAGAAAATGACATTTTCCGACTTTCGTATCTCGGAGCCACTTGGTGCTAGGAACCCCAAACTGGTGTGCAAACCCAGTGGAACTAGTACTACAACATACCCAAGAGATACCCGAGATACGGGGCCCCAAAGTCGGTTCGGAAAATGTCATTCTCTGCTGCAGAAAAGTGCTTGACATTTTCCGAACTGACTTTGGGGCCCAGTATCTCGGGGCCACTTGGTTCTAGGAACCACAGCTTTGGATATGTTGTAGTGCTATATTCACTGGGTTTGCTCACTAAATCTGGGGTCCCTAGTACCAAGTGTCCCCGAGATACAGGGCCCCTAAGTCGGTCAACTGTGTCCAACTGCAGCAATGTCATTTCAGGAGCCTTTTGGTCCAGAGACCCCAAATTTTGGCTGCAGCTAGGGGGCATCTAGGAACCCTTAACTACCGAGTTTGAAGTTCGGGGGACCTATGGCTGCAAATGGGCACAGTGAGGCTGCAAATGGGCATTGTTGACCCTCTTTTCCACTTACAGTAGCTGCGCATTTCTCACCCTAGGCTTATACTCGAGTCAATACGCTTTCACAGTTTTTTTGTGGTAAAATTTGGTGCCTCGGCTTATATTCGGGTCGACTTATACTCGAGTATATACGGTATATATTTCTATTTTTATAAAAAAAACACTTCCCTGGCCTACTCTTGGCTCCAAGCCTCTATTAATAAGCAGAAATCCAACTTCAAATCTAAGTGAGAATTTGCCTTAGGCAAGGATATCATTAACTCTCAATGGGGAAAGGCCTGTACAGGCATACCCCACTTTTAAGTACACAACGGGGTTTATTTACTAAAGCTGGAAAGTGCAAAATCAGGCTCACTTCTGCATAGAAACCAACGAGCTTCTAACCCCAGCTTGTTCAATTAGGCTTTGGTAACAAAACCTGGAAGCTCATTGGTTTCTATGCAGAAGTAAATAAACCTCATTGTGTACTTAAAAGTGGGGTAAGCCTGTATTCTATCTCACAAGTGTTCTATCGGCACAAGATTGCAGGAAACCTCATACAAGCTACTTACATAGTGGTATGCTACACCTGGTACCCACAGAACACAGATGTGTGCCGGAGATGCAATAATTGACACAGGCTCAATGCTGCATATTTGGTGGCATTGTCCTCTAATCTCGGATTTCTGGGAAAATATGTTGGGACCAAACTCGGGAAATAACGGAGACAAACATATAGCTAGATACAGCCCTCTGTCTTCTCCATATCTCCACTCAACCTATTCATCGATATAAAGGATCTCTAGTTAAACATTTGCTCAATGCAGCTAAAATTTTCATCCCTAGATCCTGGAAACGTCATATAAACCATCTATAAAAGATTGGCTTTCAGAAATAAATTATATCTACACCATGGAAGAGACGTTAGACACACGATCGGATTGTTGGCCAACAAAACCGTGGACTTTTTTCCGAAGGGCGTTGTCCCAAACTTGTCTTGCAAACACACGGCCACACAATTGTTGGCCAACAAATACGAACGTAGTGATGTACTATGTTGTTTTTCAGCTCTTTGGCGCCACCGTTTGGGCTCCTTCTGCTAATTTCGTGTTAGTAGAAGTTTTGTGAGTGTTGATTCCCGCTTTTCATTTCGCACTTTTCAGTTCGTTTCTAAACGGTCGTTCATCAACCAGCCATGTTGCGGAATGGGAGGAGATAACGTGTTATTTATTATTGGCCTTTGAGTTATTGCTTTGACATTATTATTTTTGGTTGAATAATAATGATTTGATTTGGTATATTTTTTATATTTTTGGATGCATAGAATGCACTTTTTAGTTAAGTTCTATTGGCAGATAACATGTCTAATTTTATTTGTTTTCTTTTTTTAATGCACAATAAAAAAAACTGTGTAGAATATTACTCTGTGTTTTACTTCAAATGATAGTTTGGGAGTCGGCAGTTACATTTAAAAAAATACAATGTAAAATTAACAAGGGACACCAACATAGTTGTATCTTTGATCTTAAAAACTACGAGATAATGGTGTTGTAGTAACTTGCCTTAAAAAAAAAAAAAAAAAAAAAAGCACAATAATATTATTCTTGATATCACTAGAAAAAAAAAAAACCTTTGAAAATTTGTTTGCAATAAGAGAATTGTGCGCTGAATTTGGAGATTTCATAATTTTCCACGTCACGAATGTTGATACTCAATTACGAACGATAGTTTACAAGACCGACCGCTTCCGACTCGTCCTTGATTCCGAGCATGCGTGTTTGTACTTTGGACTTTTGTCCTACGGACTTGTGTACACACGCTCGGAAAATCCAACAACACACATTTGTCCGCAGAAAATTTTAAAACCTGCTTGCCAACATTTTTCCGCAGGAAAATTCGACAACAATTGTCCGATGAAGCGTACACACGGTCGGATTTTCCGCCAACAGCCTGTCATCGAACATTTCCGTTGGAAAATCCGATCGTGTGTACGAGGCATTTGAACATGTCAAATGACCATATAAAACATTACTATAATACCTGGAATGCCTGGATTACATTTAAATATTCAGTGAATTATGATCGCCTTACGGGCACTTATTTATTTCAGGTACTTCTATAGTGCCATCAATTTACGCAGCGCTTTACATATACATTGTACATTCACATCAGTCCCTACCTTCAAGGAGCTTGCAATCTAAGGTCATACATATTGGGGACAATTTAGACAGGATCCAATTAACCTCCCAGCATGTCTTTGGAGTGTGGGAGGAAACCGGAGTACCCGGAGGAAACCCACGCAGGCACATGGAGAACATGCAAACTCCAGGCAGGTAGTGTCGTGGTTGGGATTCGAACAAGCGACCCTTCTTACTGCTAGGCAAAAGTGCTATCCACTACACCACTGTGCCGCGGGCACTTGAGTTGACCTACATTTAATCTACTAAGGTGACTATTGCAATGTCTGTCCATTAAGATACCTGTTTAAAAACACTCTTGAGTATGTTTTTTCCTATGTCCTACATCTCCACTATATTAGAAGTCTTTTGACATTCTATTCAGTCAAATGAGAATTGTATATAGTGCACCTTATTTTATTTCATCCTCATGTTTTCACATCTTTAGCGTTTTCTTGTAACTCTCATATTTTTGACTATTTTATATATAAATCTGACACTAAGTGACACATTTGGGGACCAGTGACACCAATACAGTTATCAGTGCTAACTAGAAAATGCATTTCCTGGGGAAAATGGGTGGGAATGCTGAATAGCATCTCCCTATCTGCTAGCTGCTTAAGTGAGAGACAGTGTGAGAGAACCCTTCAAACAAGCCTTAATAAATCCACAACAGTACATGCTATGGAAACAGCGACTTCACCGTTAAAGACACACGGCCTTTGTGAACGTATCGGTATAAAATTTATGTTGATAAACTTAAAAATGTGGGCATGTCAGCGATTTACAAAAGAAGTTAGCTGTGCGTTTAACTGTGAAATGTGAAGAATTTTTATACATCAAAACTTCCCCATCATATTGCCCCATCAAAACGGCCCCCATCAAAACTGCCCCATCATATTGCCCCATCAAAACGGCCCCCATGAAATTTGCCCCATCATATTGCCACCATCAAAACGCCCCCCCATCAAAACTGCCCCATCATATTGCCCCATCAAAACGGCCCCCATGAAATTTGCCCCATCATATTGCCACCATCAAAACGCCCCCCCCATCAAAACTGCCCCATCATATTGCCACCATCAAAACGCCCCCCATCAAATTTGCCCTATCATATTGCCACCATCAAAACGGACTCATCATATTGCCCCATCATATTGCCACCATCAAAACTGCCTCATCATATTGCCCCATCATATTGCCACCATCAAAACTGCCCCCATCATATTGCTACAGTCATAACTGCCCCATCATATTGCCACCATCAAAACTGCCCTCTTTAAAACTGCCCCATCATATTGCCACCATCAAAACTGCCCCCATCAGAATTGGCCCATCAAAACGGCCCCATCATATTACCCCCATCAAAACTGCCCCATCATACTGCCACCATCAAAACTGCCCCCATTATATTGCCCCATCAAAACTGCCCCCATTAAAATTGCCCCATCATATTGCCACAGTCATAACTGCCCCATCAAAATTGCCCCATCATATTGCCACCATCAAAACTGCCCCATCATATTGCCACCATCATATTGCCACCATCAAAACCGGCCCATCATATTCCTCTATTATAAATCAGTACATGGTGTGTCTGTCCCCCCTCCCCCGGGCTCTGTAATCAGAGCTGAGATGCTCCAGCCGCCTCCCCCACCACCCATCACTGTGTATAACAGAAGCTTCGGTAACCATGGCAACAAAAGCCGTTAAAATGAAATGTCCTGAAATGATCACTAAACTTAAACAGCTTTTTCACAAAAACTGTAAAAGATATCAAACTGAAAAGATATAGCCAGATAGCTGAATATTTTGTGAACGTTTTAAAGTTTGTTTGGCATCTGTAGGTGAAAGTATGAAGGAGCTGAAACTTTTGGGAGCGGAAGAAGATTTTAAGGATCTGGAGCATGCTCTCATTGACTTCAATGTTAAAAAAAAAGTGTTAAAAAGCTTAATATTTTAAAAAGTATAAATGGTAGAAAAAAAGTTGAAAAAGAGCACACATCAGCTAAAAGAGACGGACATTTTAATAGTTGAATGGTTTTAATAGCTGAAAGTATGCAGAAGTTACGTAGAGCCAAAAGACGTACGGAATAAAATTAAAAATGAATAAAATCAAATAAAAATAGTGGGACTGCTAAAGCATTCCCACTAATAAAAATAAAAATAAATAAAATTGAATAACAATAGTGGGACTGCGGAAGCATTCCCACTAATATGTACAGTTTTACTAACACATGTCAGAGCTACAAAATTGTGTTCTCCTGTGTTTTACCACCAGTCACTAAGGGGTTAATGAACAATGAATGTAGCTGGGCGGTGTGTTGTAGCGTCTCCCTGGACTGTATTGGTCATTTTCAGGAAAAGGTGAACTTGGCCTTTAATTCACAAACCCAACACACCGAGATAAAAACGCTGATTTATTTCCAACAAAGTGACCGGTAATTTTGGCCAACTGACAAATCACTGGATCTATTTTTAGCTCAGGTCAGTGAGATCTGAAAATGAAAGACAAGCAGATAAAGTCCAGTCCCAACCCCCATCTCCAGACATTTTATTTTTATATATTTATTTATATTTTATATTTATTAAGTGATCGTTAATTTTGGCCAGCTAAACAAAAATGTTGGATTTCTTTTTAGCTGAAATCAGTGAGATTTAAACATTGACAAGCAGATAAAATCCCCCCCCCCCATACACCTCTATGTAGTGAAATGTAGGGATTCACTCTCCAGCAGTCATACATTGGGACAAACAACATGAGAAAACTAACCCTTGGTTGACATTACATTTGCAATGCAGTGCTGCTGGCAGGAACAAGCAGTTTGCAGCAGTGCGGTTAAGCGAGGTTCATCCTAACTGCCACTGATGACATCATAGTGGAGACATTTACATCATAGTGGAGACATTTCTCAGCTGATATAATCAGCCTCCCTGCTGTGTGTAGTTCATGTTTGAGCTAGACTCTTGTACAGAGCACACCTGTGAGCTGTTCTGAGAATCCTCATTCAATTTGTTAAGCAAATATTCAGATTTTTTCTGATTAGCTAAGCGAATACTTATAGATAAGATAAAAATCTTTAATTCTTTGTCACTTTTCTCTATTCTTTGTGACAAATTTGGAAAATGAGCCTTTTTAAAGCGTTTGTAGTTGTTTTCTGCTGTGTGTACCTGGCATGTGGTGTAGAATACGCTCATGCCCGACCAATATACACCCATCTGAATGCTACAACCGGCTCTAAAGTAGTGATCCCATGTGCGGTCACCACCAATCATCTCTCTGGTGCAAGTAGTGTTAGGATCGAGTGGGGAATGATTCCGGAAGGAGACGGTCCCTTCTCACCTATCCTGTACCAAGATATTATCAACCGGCAGGAGGACCAAAGTGAAAGGTTTCATCTGGGTCTGACCCACTCAGATCAAGAGGATTGTTCCTTGGTCATCAGCCCGGTCCTGCAAAGAGACAGCGGAACCTACGAGGTCCGCCTCACCGTGGACAACGTCCCACGTCACCCATTCAAGAAAGTCATCATTCACGTGACTGGTAAGTGTTACAGGTTTTGGTTTATTGTTCATTCTATGGCGGTCTTCTCCTGCTTTGGGGGGGAGGGGGGTCTACTGAGGACCAGGCTGGGCAGGTACAGCTCAGAGTACTTTTGGGTTGCTGGGTAATCTAATAACCCTTTCCCTGCCAGTTTTCTTCCCCAAACACACATCTTATACCTAAAAATCATCAACACAGGAGACGTCTGGTCATTACAATCTGATGTACTGTATCTCATCATCACTTCTCACACTATACACCTATAGGGACCATCACACTATATACCTATAGGGATCATTACACTATACACCTATAAGGATCATTACACTATACACCTATAAGGATCATCACACTATACACCTATAGGGACCATCACACTATACACCTATAGGAACCATTACACTATACACCTATAGGGACCATTACACTATACACCTATAGGGATCATTAGATTATACACCTATAGGTGTATAGTGTAATGGTCCCTATAGGTGTATAGTGTGATGGTCCCTATAGGGACCATTACACTATACACCTATAGGGATCATTAGATTATACACCTATAGGGACCATCACACTATACACCTATAGGGATCATTACACTATACGCCTATAGGGATCATTACACTATACACCTATAGGGATCATTACACTATACGCCTATAGGGATCATTACACTATACGCCTATAGGGATCATTACACTACACATCTATAGGAACCATTACACTATACACCTATAGGGACCATCACACTATACGCCTATAGGGATCATTACACTATACACCTATAGGGACCATCACACTATACACCTATAGGGATCATTACACTATACACCTAAAGGGACCGTCACACTATACACCTATAGGGACCGTTACACTATACACCTATAGGGATCATTACACTATACACCTATAGGGACCATTACACTATACACCTATAGGGACCATTACACTATACACCTATAGGGACCCTTATACTATACACCTATAGGGACCCTTACACTATACACCTATAGGGATCATTACACTATACGCCTATAGGAACCATCACACTATACACCTATAGGGACCATTAGACTATACACCTATAGGGACCCTTACACTATACACCTATAGGGACCATTACACTATACACCTATAGGGATCATTACACTATACGCCTATAGGAACCATCACACTATACACCTATAGGGACCATTACACTATACGCCTATAGGGACCATTACACTATACACCTATAGGGACACTGACACTACGACCAAAAATGTCATCTATGGTCCAGTCTGTCACTATAAGTAATGCAGCAGTCTTTGTTTTCCTGAGTCCCCCATCCCCCATAATAGCTTATTACCTGTCAGGAAGTCTGATTACTAAAACAAGCTCTCCAGCAAAAGTGACAGTTACAACGGTCAGCTGGTATTTATTTCTGAAAAAAACCTTTATCGCAAAGGACACATACACACAAATTAACAATGCTGCTGTCCAATGGTTGCTACATTGCTCCTCTATAGTTACAGTGGCAGAGTGAATGTAGCCACCGGTGGCAGCCCGTACATTGTGGGCGCCGCCCCCTCTGACACCTTCACCGCCCTCCCTATTCATGTGCCCGGCCCCTTTCAAGACAGCGGACACATGAAATACTACGGCGGGGATAGGCGGGGGGGGGGGTTTGTGTTTTGTAGCACGTGATTAGAGCCAGAGGCTCTAATAGGCTTCAAAATAAGGTGGGCTCGGGGCGCAGAGCACTGTGTCCCGATCCCACCCTGTTGTGTGGCATTGCAAATTAATTTACGGTTCAGTATTTTTCAGTTTGTTTGCACCCCCCCCAAAAAAAAAATTTCGAGCACCAACCGCCACTGGTAGCCACCCTAGGACAGGAGGAGTGTTACTGGCCAATCACTGGCTGAAAATGAAGGAATAGTCTGTAAAAAGATAACTAATGCACCCACCACACCTTATGGCTGTAAAGCTGTATGATACCTGACATTTTTGTTTGTATAACAGATTGTAATGACAAGTAGATGTATCGTTATATTAAAATGGGACCTGAATACACTTGAATATAATAAATAAAAAAAAACAAAACAAAAAACAATATATACCCTAACTGATTTGTAAATATATGAAAGATGATTTTATGTTGTGTAAATACCCAACATGGCATGTCAAACTACAATACTTAATAATCTCCATAGACAATACAAGTTACAGAGGACAGAGGAGATCTATATTATCCTCGCTCTGATGTTCATGGCGATATCTCACAAGTGTGAACACCGCTTACATATGTGGGCGCGACCTACGTATGCGTTCACCACTGCACATAAACACGGGGGGGGGGACTTTATGTATATTATTATTGATATTACATTTGTTTGATTTTTATACTGTTCCTTTACAAAAAAAGCGATCCCTTTTATTTCTATCACGAGGAATGTAAACATCCCTTGTGATAGAAATAAGCAGTGACAGGTCCTCTTTATGGAGAGATCTGGGGAGTCAATAAGACTCTCCTCTACAATGGAAAGCATTAGATAAAAAAAATAAAAAAATAATAAATAAAAAGACCTGATTTGTCCTTGTCATAGCCAATTGGATCAGGGACATTTGGAATAGATTTATAGTCATGAATGGAAACTGGTTTGTTTAACTTTGTAGCTCATTATTTGGACATTTAAGTGAATTTCCTTTATTTTTATTTTATCAGATCCCAAGACCGCCGATACCGAGACAGTCAGGAAGCACCAAAGAAACTTGGAAATACAGCAGGAGACCCCTCCAGACCCTTCCACTGAGACCGCTGATACTGAGACGGTCAGGAAGGAGCAGAGCAATGTGGAGATACAAAGGGAGACCCCTCCAGTCACTTCCACTGAGGAGGTCCCCATGATGTCTCCAACAATGCCAATGACAACGACACCAACAATGGAGACAACTACTCATGATACGGGGAAACGAGTCATTGATCACGTTGTGAATTTTTTCACCATTGTCATCGATCAAGTGCAGAGGGACTTTCCATTAGCGTTGTTCTTTGCTGCAGTCGGTGTTGTACTACTAATCATTGGAGTCACTGCAGCAGTACGTTACATCAGGTAAGTTATTGCACATTCTTCATAGGTTTTCTCCATTACACGTCTTCATGCTATCACCCACTTTATCTGAGCCCTCCCCCCTCCCAATATTTACCACTTTTCCTATAGGTGGGCAGTTGATCAGACCGAGGCGGTTTGTTTTCTGTACTTATTGCCCGGGGTTTAGCAGCACAAGCCCCTCACTGGTCATCATGAGATTAAAGCACCTCTAACATTTGTTCTATGGGGGAGGGGTGAATGAACTGAGGCTGCTGGTAACAATAACAAATGGGGTGATGGCGTGTGACCATTTGTTTTCTATCAAACACAGATTTAAGTGGCGTCGGCTTTTAATTCTGAAAATTGTTGCTGGTTTATGGACACATTCTTATAACATTTCTTTATCTCCACAGAATTTGTTGCTGCTGCAGAGCAAGAAAGGGGGACAGGCTAAAGAGGGTGGAAGAAGGAGTCCTAGAGATGGAAGGCGCAGAGGAAAAAGATGTCCCGGCGGTGATGGAAGAAAGATGCACAGCAAAGGATGAAGTATGCATCGTGATGGAAGAAGAAGATGAAAGCGGAGATATGGAAGGAGGAATCACTGAGAGGAACAAAATGCACACACAGCTGACTGAAGTGTGCACAATAATGGAAAAAAGACACACATCGACGGAAGAAGTTGCAGCGATGGAAGAAGAACTCTCAGTGACTAAACAAAAACTTGCAGAGACGCAAGAACTGGTAGTGAGGGTACAAGAACTTGCAAAGATGCAAGAAAAATTATCAGAAAATAGAAAAGAATAACTGGCAGTGAAGGAAAATGAACTTACAGCGACGCAAAAAAGATTAGCAGACAAAGAAAAAGAGTATATAGAAATACACATAGAGGTTGAAGGAGTCACAGCGATAAAAGAAGAACTATCAGTAACTAAAAGAGAACTGGCGGCGAGGGAACAAGAACTCGCAGCGGCGCAAGAAGAACTCGCAAAGATGCCAGATAAATCTGCAGAGAAAAAGAACTGGTGGCAACTAAAAAGAAGTGAGGGAAGAAGACTAAGACTAAAGAGGAGGTCCGCCAAATTTTTTTTAAAAAAAAGTCAGCAGCTACAAATACTGCAGCTGCTGAGTTTTAAAATAAAATTTAAAATTTTAGGATAAGATAAATCAGCGTGGGGGTCCCCCCCCCCCCCAAATCCATACCAGGCCCTTAGCGTCTGGTATGGATTTTAAGGGGAACCTCACGCCAAAATTAAAAAAATAATGCTTTGGAGGCCCAAAATCCATATCAGACCTTTATCCGAGTATGCAGCCTGGTAGTCCAGGAAAGGGGGGGAGGGGGACGAGTGAGTGTCCTTTCCCCCCTACCTCCTGAACCACACCAGGCCACATGCCCTCAACATGGGGGGTGCTTTGGGGTATGGGGCTCCCCTCCCCCAAAGTACCCTGTCCCCATCAACATAGGGACAAGGTGCTTTCGGGGTGGGGGAGGGGAGCCCCTCTACCCCAAAGCACCCCCCATGTTGAGGACATGTGGCCTGGTATGGTTGGGGGTGGGGGACTGGGCGCTCGCTCGCCCCTCCCTTTCCTAGCCTGCCAAGTTGCATGCTTTGATAAATCTCTGGTATTCATTTTGGTAGAACCCACATAATTATTTTTTTAATTTTTGGAGTGAGGTTTCCCTTAAAATCCATACCAGACCTGATGGGCATAGTATGGATTGGGGGGGACCCCATGCTGATTTATCTTCAAATTTTATTGCTGGCAATTCTTTTGTTTACATTCAGTTAGGGATGCAACATTACCATTCTTTAAATACCGAATACCAATACTTTTTCTCACCGATACCAAATACTGATACCTATCGCCTAGGAAGAGTAGGTAGAGGGGTGGTTTGGTGGACAGTATTTTGGGGACTTTGTGTTTTACATTATGTGGGGACATTGGGCCGGTGATCAGTGTGTAAAAAGCTGTAAAAAAACAGCTCATAATCACTGATCACCGGCCGGCTGCAGAGATCCACGGATGTTGTCAGTGAGGAGAGCCGATCTCCTAGCAACCAGCTCTCTATTTACATCACATGACGGCTGTGTCAATCACAGAGCCCTCCTGCCGATCAGAGATGTGCCGTTTCCGGGTGGCACGAGCGCATCTGGATCGCGCCACAAACGGCTTGCTATGGGTGGCAGATGCAGAAGAGGAGGAGCTGAGAGTGCCAGTCGGTGACCCCAGAAGAGGAGGAGCTGAGAGTGCCAGTTGGTGACCCCAGAAAAGGAGGAGCTGAAGAGTGCCAGTCGGTGACCCCAGAAGAGGAGGAGCTGATAGTGCCAGTCGGTGACCCCAGAAAAGGAGATCTTTAGGCTGAAGATGTATGCTCAGATGGACAGAGCATGCGATTCCTTCATCCTCAAATCGGGAGGACCGAGATTTTTTAACCAAAGGCAAGATGAACTCCAAATTGCTCCATGCTTTAGATAGATGTACACACACACACAACCAAATTAGGAGAGAGTAGATCGCACACACAGATTATAGGATGAGGCCGTACTACAAACATACATCCAACATTAGAAAAAGGATGACTAGCATCCAGTAGGGTAGCTTAGTGTAGTTAGTGTAGGTCCTGCCCTAGAAGAGTCTACCTTGCCGTGGTGGGCAGGCTTGGAATCTCTTGGTCAAAAGTGTGTCAGCCAATGGGGCGATCACTAGATCTTCACTTCTGGCCAATTGATTCTACCAAAGGACTCTTGGTTTAATCCGAGTATATAAAGTTGGAAAAGGAAAAAAAATGTGTACAGGTCCATAATTATACTTTCATAAACACACAATAAAAATTTGTTATATTTACATTTGAATTGCTTCCTCTTTTATTTAATCCTTTCATGACCGGGGGGAGGGGAGGGGTCATTACCACTTGGATGCACAGGCCACATTTGCAAGGCTGGAAGGGGCTCTATGGCTACTTCTTCCTCTTCTGGTGAGTGTAGGGATGTCTAATAGGCGTTTATGTATTAACATTAGGGGTGCGCATCTTCACTGGTCTCACCATACAATTCGATTATCCTGTCCACAATTCGATTTGATTCCGCGATGCACCATGAGTAATACCCAAGTGCCCATGGTTTTCAACTTTTCATCAAAAAATTATTCAAGCAGTCAGAAACTGAAGAAATATATTTATTTTTATCTGCTATATTTAAAAAAAAAAATTACACAATGTTTGTGAAAAGATCACTAAGACAAGATATAAACCAATAATGAAATAATAAATAAAATCACTTTTTTAGTCCTAAAATGTATTTAATCCAAATGTCATATGTACCACTTTTTCTGCAAATGTACCTTTATAACGATGTTATGTGATTACTTGTTCAATCAATAAAAACCTTTGTGAAACAAAAATCACTTTTTTGAATTAAAAAATAAGACAACAGTAAAGTTGACCAATTTTTTTAATTTATATTGTGAAAGATAATGTTACGACAAGTAAATTGATACCCAACATGTCACGCTTCAAAGTTGCGCCCGCTCGTGGAATGGCGACAAACTTTTAAACCCTTAAAAATCTCCATAGGCGACGTTTAAAAAAATTTTACAGGTTGCATGTTTTGAGTTACACAGGAGTTCTAGGGCTAGAATTATTGCTCTCGCTCTAACGATCGCGGCGATACCTCACATGTGTGGTTTGAATACCTGTTTTCATATGCGGGCGCTGCTCACGTATGCACTCGCTTCCGCGCGCGAGCTCACCGGGACGGGGCGCTTTAAAAAATGTATTTATTTTTTCCTTTTTATTTTACTTTACTTTATTTATTTTTACACTGTTTTAAAAAAAAAATTAAATTTGGGTCACTTTTATCCCTATTACAAGGAAAGTAAACATCCCTTGTAATAGAAAAAAGCATGACAAGACTCTGGTCCGGCCGCACCTGGAGTATGCTGTCCAGTTCTGGGCACCAGTCCTCAGGAGGGACGTACTGGAAATGGAGCGAGTACAAAGAAGGGCAACAAAGCTAATAAAGGGTCTGGAGGATCTTAGTTATGAGGAAAGGTTGCGAGCACTGAACTTATTCTCTCTGGAGAAGAGACGCTTGAGAGGGGATATGATTTCAATTTACAAATACTGTACTGGTGACCCCACAATAGGGATAAAACTTTTTTGCAGAAGAGAGTTTAATAAGACTCGTGGCCACTCATTACAATTAGAAGAAAAGGAGGTTTAACCTTAAACTACGTAGAGGGTTCTTTACTGTAAGAGCGGCAAGGATGTGGAATTCCCTTCCACAGGCGGTGGTCTCAGCGGGGAGCATTGATAGCTTCAAGAAACTATTAGATAATCACCTGAATGACCGCAATATACAGGGATATGTAATGTAATACTGACACATAATCACACACATAGGTTGGACTTGATGGACTTGTGTCTTTTTTCAACCTCACCTACTATGTAACTATGTATGACAGGACCTCTTAAATATGAGATCTGGGGGTCAAAAAGACCTCACATCTCATAGTTACACTAAAATGCACAAAAAAAAAAGATGTCATTCTAAAAAAAAAACCCCCAAAAATGTCCCTTTAAGACCTATGGGCGGAAGTGACGTTTTGACGTCGCTTCCGCCCTGCTATGGTATGGAGATGGATGGGGGCCATCTTCCCCTCACTCGTCTCCATACCTAGCATGAGAGAGGACCGGATAGCCGCCGCCGCTGGCTCCGGTAAGCGGCGGAGGGCACCAGAGTGGCGGGACTGGGGTGGCCCCCTCTCATGCCTCCGATAAAAGTGATCTTGCGGCATATCCGCCGCAGAGACCACTTTTATCTTGTAGCGGACCACCCGCTGAAGAAGAGGATACCGGGGGGTTACGGTAGTTAGCTGCAGCCATAACAACGGTATTTCTCTTCAAACAGCCGACGTAAAACTAGTGCCCAGCCCAGCACAGCGCAAAAAGGGGAAAACCATGCATTTTAAAGCATATTTGAAGAGTGTATTATATTATATCATATATATCATTATATATATATATATATATATATATATATATATTAATATTATAAGACAGATATAGAAAACACATAGGGCTATATATACATATATATATACTGTATTTATTGGCGTATAACACGCACATTCATTTTAAGAGGGAAGTTTCAGGAAAAAAACTTAAATTTGAAATAAGGAACTTTGAAGCAAAATAAGGGTCAGTGCCCATCTGCAGCCTCATCAGTCCACATCAATGCAGCCTCACCATTGCCATCAATGCAGCAGCCTCACCATTGCCATCAATGCAGCAGCCCCACAATTGCCATCAATGCAGCAGCCCCACAATTGCCATCAATGCAGCAGCCCCACAATTGCCATCAATGCAGCCTGATCAATGCCCATCTGCAGCCTAGAGGGGATAGGGAGGGGGTGGGACGAGCGTAGACAGATTGCACACAGTGAGAATCTCTAATGATATACTTGAAAGATATGAGTGGTTGGACTATGGCCAGGGGATAGTTCAGACAGATCTCCCAATCCCTAATAACCATATAGTATAGAAAAGGGAGGAGAAAGGAGACGGATCTCCTCCAAAAAATGGGATTTTACCGGGAAGCACTCTGTCCATTAATAGTAGGTAGAGACCAATCAAATTAATAAAAATATATGAATTTTAATTACATTATCAAAAAGAAAATATATGACACAATACATTTAAAAGAAAGTATGACCATACAGTAGTACGTTTCAGAATTCATACGTGACTATCAGCCAACATGTTTCGCAAAGAACTATTCGCTTCATCAGGGCTAGACACGATATTATTGATTCATATAAACTGTAGAAAAACAAACAATCTATAGTTATGTAATGGTCATACATATAATTACATCATAGTATACCAGTTGCAAGGTAAAATATTTATTGCAAGACTTCTCACCTACTGATATAAGTCAAGAAACTAGAGCAATCACCACCATTCGCCAGGCGTCATCTGTTGGACCAACTGGTGCAGATTGTCCCTGGGTGCCAGATCCCAAAAGGACAATACCAATAAGAGGACTGGACCACACAATAAAAGCCTGCCTTTTATTGTGTGACACGACACCGGCCTTTTCTGACACTTTTTGTTTAAACCAGTATCTTTTTTGCTAGAAAATTACTTAGAACCCCCAAACATACTATATATATATATATATATATATATATATATATATATATATATATATATATATACACAGAGCTTTTTTTTTCAGCCGGAACTTGCCAGAACCTCTGGCAGCCCTCTCCTCTCCGACCTGACATGTAAACTCATAGCCAGTAGAGGAAGTTTTCCTGCACAGCTCACTTCCTCTACTGGCTTTTCTGTGTTAGCTATGGGCACCCAGTGCTGCTGCCCTCGAGGCTCGAGCCCTTTGCATGCTTCTGCTACTGAGACATTGTAGCATGGAGCTGAGGAGCTCTGAAACTCCTCCTCGGCTCTGTGTTACAGCAGGCAGAGGTCTCTGTACTCTGCTGAAGTTAAAAAAAAAAAGCCTGTTCATACCAGAAAGACCGGTGGCTGTCGGAAGAGGTGAGGGATTACCAAAGCCTGAAGTTGTGCAGAGGAGTGCACTGTAAAGGTGTTGGGGAAGGGGGAATATGTACTGAGAGAAGACCGGGTAGCAATTTGTGCAGAGGGAACAGTGAAAGGGGGGGGGGGGGGGGTTAGCAGAGAGGAGAGATGGGGGATGTGTGCAGAGGGGGGATTTGTGTGCAGAGAGGGGATCTGGGGGGATGCGTGCAGAGAGGGGATCTGGGGGGGGGGGATGTGTGCAGAGAGGGGATCTGGAGGGGGTGTGTGCAGAGAGGGGATCTGGAGGGGGTGTGTGCAGAGAGGGGATCTGGGGGGGATTTGTGTGCAGAGAGGGGATCTGTGCAGAGAGGGGATCTGGGGGGATGTGTGTAGAGAGGGGATCTGGGGGGGGATGTGTGCAGAGAGGGGATCTGGGGGGGAATTGTGTGCAGAGAGGGGATCTGGGGGGGAATTGTGTGCAGAGAGGGGATCTGGGGGGGAATTGTGTGCAGAGAGGGGATCTGGGGGGGAATTGTGTGCAGAGAGGGGATCTGGGGGGGAATTGTGTGCAGAAAGGGGATCTGGGGGGGAATTGTGTGCAGAGAGGGGATCTGGGGGGGAATTGTGTGCAGAGAGGGGATCTGGGGGGATGTGTGCAGAGAGGGGATCTGGGGGGATGTGTGCAGAGAGGGGATCTGGGGGGATGTGCGCAGAGAGGGGATCTGGGGGGATGTGTGCAGAGAGGGGATCTGGGGGGATGTGCACAGAGAGGGGATCTGGGGGGATGTGTGCAGAGAGGGGATCTGGAGGGGATTTGTACATGAAGGAGAGCTGGGGGGATTTGTGTGCAGAGAGGGGATCTGTGTGCAGATAGGGGGTCTGGGGGATGTGTGCAGAGAGGGGATCTGGGGGGATTTGTGTGCAGAGAGGGGATCTGGGGGGATGTGTGCAGAGAGGGTATCTGAGGGGATGTGTGCAGAGAGGGGATCTGGGGGGATTTGTGTGCAGAGAGGGGATCTGGGGGCAGGGCCGTCTTTAATTTTGATTGGGCCCTGGGCAAACATTTTCTTGGGGCCCCCCCTCCATTCTGAGACATACAAAACATAGCAGGTAGACTCAAAATCAGTTTACTGCAGCAGATCACGCAGCGATTGCAATTGTTTGCCAGAGGTTACAGCCTATCGTTACTGCTCAATGGCTGGTTTCTAGAGGTTACAACACATAATTTCTGCTTGCCGATTGGTTGCTAGAGGTTAATGCACATTATTAGCGCTCACTAATTGGTTGCTAGGGGTTACAGCACATCATTAGCACTTACTGATTGGTTGCTAGCGATTAAAGCAGATCACTACTGTTTGCTGATTGGTTGCTAGAGGTTCATGCACATCATTACCTCTCACTGAGCAGTGGAGCAATCCCAAATAATTGAGCAAGTAAAGGGGCACATTAATACACATAATACAGGAGAGGTTCAAAGACAGCGGACATACTGCAGGAGACAATCAGAGACTGCGGACATACTGCAGGAGATTACCAGAGACTGCGGACATACTGCAGGAGACAATCAGAGACTGCGGACATACTGCAGGAGATTACCAGAGACTGCGGACATACTGCAGGAGACAATCAGAGACTGTGGACATACTGCAGGAGACAATCAGAGATTGCGGACATACTGCAGGAGATTACCAGAGACTGCGGACATACTGCAGGAGACAATCAGAGACTGCGGACATACTGCAGGAGACAATCAGAGACTGCGGACATACTGCAGGAGACAATCAGAGACTGCGGACATACTGCAGGAGATTACCAGAGACTGCGGACATACTGCAGGAGACAATCAGAGACTGCGGACATACTGCAGGAGATTACCAGAGACTGCGGACATACTGCAGGAGATTACCAGAGACTGCAGACATACTGCAGGAGATTACCAGAGGCTGCGGACATACTGCAGGAGACAATCAGAGACTGCGGACATACTGCAGGAGATTACCAGAGACTGCAGACATACTGCAGGAGATTACCAGAGACTGCCGACATTATACAGGGGATGGTCAGAGAACTTTCAGCAATGCACAGCTTTACAGTTAAATAACACAGCTCTGGGTTTAAACAGTCAGGCATTCTGTGGGTGTAAGGACATACCTGGCCAGCCAAACTTACTACAAACATTCAGGACTGTGGGCGGGGCTTCCACTCTCTGCTCTCACTCTGCTTCACTGATGCTTTGTTGGGGGGCCCACGTCACCCGTCAATTGTCGCCCCGATGACAGCTTTGCAGAGCGCACAGAGGACACGGGAGGATGTATTCCGCGCTAGCCAGCTGAGAGGGGCGGGGCCAGGAGCTCCACTGACGCTCTGACCCCGCCCACGTGCAGCCTGTGTACTGGGAATAGAGCGCCTGTAGTGAGAGCCAGTGATCGGAGTGGGAGTGTCATTGGAGCTCCAGGCCCCGCCCCCGGACCTCTGTATTCACCAGCCAGTATAGAGGGGGCGGGGCCGGAAGCTCCACTGACACTCGCACTCCGATCACTGGCTCTCATTACAGGCGCTCTATTCAGCGTCTATTCAGTGTCTCCTGCAGTATTTCACAGCTAGCGCGGGCCCCCCAACAAAGATTGGGCCCTGCGCTAAAGACGGCCCTGCCTGGGTGTACTGAAGCCCCCCCCACCCAAATAAAGCACCCTCATCATACCCCCAAAAGTTCCACTGAGGTATTGGCATACAATGTGGACACTTTTTTTCTGTAATAATATTGTAGCTCCTGTGAATTCTGTCTGCTATTTGGTGGGGACTCTTTTTTTTGTAGAGGAGGGATACAGTCCTATAAGTCTCTGATGATTAATTAGTTCCGGCTGAGAGGGGGGCGGTTTGATACAGAATGTTGTGCAGAGGTGCGACCTTATAAAAGCCCCTGTGACACAAGGTGACTTTACAATTGGCGCGCAGAAGAAGAGGGAGGAGGGAGAGGAGAGGAGAGAAGAGGAGAGAAGAGGAGAGAAGAGAAGAGAAGAGAAGAGAAGAGAAGAGAAGAGAAAAGAAGAGAAGAGAAAAGAGAAGAGAAGAGAAGAGAAGAGAAGAGAGAAGAGAAGAGAAGAGCTGTTTCCTTGGTAGACCGCGGGGGAGGGAGCAGAGAGGCTCTACACAGAGAGCTCCTCATCTGATAAGAGCAGAGGAGGGGGAGGGGGGAATGGAGGATCCCTGTTTAGTAAGCCTGGCTCCAGGAGGAAGAAGGATGAGGAGGAGGAAGGAGGATGAGGAGGGAGGAGGAAGAGGAGGAAGGATGAGGAAGAATGAGGAGGATGGGTGCTGTCCTTTTCATAAGGGAGCTGCTGCTGTGCCTGGGGAGGGGGAGGGGGGACTCCACTCTGCCCTCCTCTGTTATTTCATCTATGGGAGGGGGAATCCGGCCCTGTGATCTTATCACTCTGATTTGCCCCGGGCACTGCAATTACACTGAACTGCCCCACCAGACCAAGAGTGCCCGTTTTACCAGGGCCAGTGCTAGACTATTCTGTGCCTGAGACAAAGACCAGCTACCCCAGTAAATGCAGCCCCCCCCTCACATTGCGCCCCAAGTAAACTCGGCCCCCCTCACGTTGCACCCCAGTAAACTTGCCCCCCCTCACATTGCACCCCAGTAAACTTGCCCCCCCTCACATTGCACCCCAGTAAACTCGGCCCCCCTCATATTGTACCCCAGTAAATTCAGCCCCCCTCATGTTGCACCCCAGTAAACTCGGCCCCCCTCACGTTGCACCCCAGTAAACTCGGCCCCACTCACATTGCACCCCAGTAAACTCGGCCCCACTCACATTGCACCCCAATAAACTCGGCCCCCCTCACGTTGCACCCCAGTAAACTCGGCCCCACTCACATTGCACCCCAGGAAACTCAGCATCCCTCACATTGCACCCCAGTAAACTCAGGATCCCTCACATTGCACCCCAGTAAACTCGGCCCCACTCACATTGCACCCCAGTAAACTCGGCCCCACTCACATTGCACCCCAGTAAACTCGGCCCCACTCACATTGCACCCCAGTAAACTCGGCCCCACTCACATTGCACCCCAGTAAACTCGGCCCCACTCACATTGCACCCCAGTAAACTCAGCCCCACTTACGTTGCAACCCAGTAATTTCAGCCCTCCTCACATTGCACCCCAGTAAGCTCAGTCCCCCTCACATTGCACCCCAGTAAGCTCGGTCCCCCTCACATTGCACCCCAGTTAACTCAGCCCCACTCAGTGCACCCCAGTAAACTCAGCATCCCTCACATTGCACCCCAGTAAACTCGGCCCCACTCACATTGCACCCCAGTAAACTCGGCCCCACTCACATTGCACCCCAGTAAACTCGGCCCCACTCACATTGCACCCCAGTAAACTCGGCCCCACTCACATTGCACCCCAGTAAACTCGGCCCCACTCACATTGCACCCCAGTAAACTCGGCCCCACTCACATTGCACCCCAGTAAACTCAGCCCCACTCACATTGCACCCCAGTAAACTCACTCCTCTCACATTGCACCCCAGTAAACTCGCTCCCCTCACATTGCACCCCAGTAAACTCAGCCCCCCCTCACATTGCACCCCAGTTAACCCAGCCCCTCACATTGCACCCCAGTAAACTCAGGATCCCTCACATTGCACACCAGTAAACTCGGCCCCACTCACATTGCACCCCAGTAAACTCAGTCCCCCTCACATTGCACCCCAGTTAACCCAGCCCCACTCAGTGCACCCCTGTAAACTCAGGATCCCTCACATTTCACCCCAGTAAACTCGGCCCCACTCACATTGCACCCCAGTAAACTCAGTCCCCCCTCACATTGCACCCCAGTTAACTCAGCCCCACTCAGTGCACCCCAGTAAAGTCAGGATCCCTCACATTGCACCCCAGTAAACTCAGTCCCCCTCACATTGCACCCCAGTAAACTCAGTCCCCCCTCACATTGCACCCCAGTTAACCCAGCCCCCCTCACATTGCACCCCAGTAAACTCAGCCCCCCTCACATTGCACCCCAGTAAGCTCAGCCCCCCTCACATTGCACCCCAGTAAGCTCAGCCCCCCTCACATTGCACCCCAGTCAACTCAGCCCCCCCCCTCATATTGCACACCAGTAAACTTGGCCCCCCTCAAATTATACTCCATTAAACTCTGCATCCCTCAAATAACACCCTAATGCACTCAGCATTGACAAAACATTGATAGCCCCCCACATTGCACCCCAATACACTCAGCACTCCTCATATTGCGCCCCAATTCACACACACACATTATATATATTCTTAACCACTTGGCGTCTGCGTTATAGCCGAATGACGGCCACAGCATGGACCTGACTTTCCCGTCATATGACGGCCTCCCCTTTGCACGCTCCCCCTGCAGGGCACGCTGTGATCACCGAGTCACTGAGACTTGGGTGATCACAGATCCCACTAAGGGGCTGACCCCAGCCCCTTACCACGTGATCATCTGTCAGCCAATGACAGCTGATCACATGATGTAAACAAAAGCTTGTTTTTTTTTTTCTCCTCACGCTGATAGTGTGAATAAAAAGCCGATCACCGGCTTATGTGAAAGGGACATCGGTCCCAAAGAGGAATGAGGCAATTCTGCCTCATCTGTGCCCACCAAGTACCCCCTGCCAGTGCCCACCAGTGCCACCTATCAATGCCCACCAGTGGTGTCAAACAGTGCCACCTAGCAGTGCTGCCTATCAGTGTAACCAAAGCCCATCACCGCCACCCATCAGTGCCCATCACTGCCACCTATCGGTGCCCATCAGTGCCGCCTCATCAGCGTACATCAATGAAGGAGAAAAATTACCTGTTTGCAAAATTTTATAACAAAATATAAAATATAATATAATATAAAAAATATAATTTTTTTTTTCAAACTTCGGTCTTTTAAAATTTTTTTAACGAAACATAACAACCGCAGAGGTGATCAAATACCACCAAAAGAAAGCTCTGTTTGTGGGGAAAAAAATGATAAAAATGTAATTTGGGTACAGTGTCGCAATTGTCATTCAAAGAGTGACAGCTCTAAAAGCTGAAAATTGGTCTGGACAGGAGGCGGGTTTAAGTGCCCAGTAAGCAAGAGGTTAAGGTATTTCCGGAAACTACCGTATTATGGCCACTAGATGGAGCTGATGATCACCTTTTCTAAATAGTAATAATCCTGAAAAAAAAAAAAACGCGCTTAGGACAGGTCTATATGGCAAATGAAAAAAAAAACACACACACGGGTTGCTGCCACCCTTAAACAAAGACACTCACTAGGGGTGTCCTGCCAAATATATATTTTAAGTAGATATTTAGGGATAGACCGGCGCTACCTGGAGAAACCTGTTGGCTTAGCCTATACAGGAAACATTGGTAAAACGTTTTTTTCATATATATTAAGATCCTCAAAGCTATATAAGAAGAAAACTTCAGTGTTGTCAGCAATATGAAAATGGGTGAAGTATATGTGTGTGGGTCAGGCCATAGTTGCATGCATCCTACATAGAGAGTGTAGGATGCAAAATGCACTCTCAAAATCAGGAACTATATTCACCACTATTTGCAGAACAACAGAAATTGTACTACAGTTGTGCTGATTCCTGTAAGGAAAGGTTGCATACACCATAAGCATATATAATTATCTCAATGTTTACACAGTTCATATGCTGTGGCGATTGGAGCAATGTATAATAGTCCCATGCACTTCATACGTCAGCCAGGCAAGATATTCCCCAGAGTGACTTTCATGTGTACAGGGATGACTGGTGACTTCTGTGCTCCCCCCCCCCTGAATTGCTCACTCACCAAATGTCGGAACCCCTGCAGGGGTATCAGGCCTGTAGTGCTTATAAAAGGGCTTTGCTGCTCACTGCTGTTGGTCCTCAGATGTCTCCAATGGTATCCAAAATGGATCATACTACGATCAAACCCTCATGCATCATAGAAAAATAAAGAAGGGCTTCCATAGTGTGATAAGTCCCAACAAAGTGTTTATTTTAAAAAAATCAATTTAAAATCCAAAAAACGCAAAGCAAAAAATTAAAATTAGACTTAAAACATCCAAGGAGGTAAAGCTCCGTTCCCCCCGCCCCGTGACCACTGGGGTGAGATGGTACTCGGATGCCGACTTGGATGACAGGCACAATCACTGTACTCAAAGCAGGTAAGTTGGAGGAAGTGACGGTCAGCTGGAAGTGTCTGTGTTCCACCCACTTGTCCGCCAGGAAGTGATGTAAAGTGATGAGCGTAGGTCCGTCGTGCGCGCTTCGTCACCTGACGTCCTCAGCGGCAGTGCTACGCTACTACACACTGCAGATTTATATATAAGAGGAGAGTTCAATTGTATCCCACCCCTCTAAGATGCGAGCAACCAATCCCCGCTATGCGTCCCAGGAGGGGGGGGAGGGAAGGGCCGGATCGGAATACATAATTAACACCCGGAGGTATATATTATCCGGAGGTAGAATGTAACCACATAAGTGGAATTTTGGGATGAGCTATAACTTTCCCATCCCAGCAGTCCTAAGAACGATCTCCTCATTATATACCTATATCAAGGGGATTGTGAGCATATATACTGTATATAATTAGGGGATACCCCCAGTGGTCATGGGTGGTATACCTCAAGTACAATAATAGACATCACCAATCTGATTTATCATACTATTACAGTAAATACAGTATAGTTACTTACTCTATTATAAAGGCAATGCATCTCTATTAAAAACAATACATTCAAGGGTAGAAATAAATATAAAAATACAGATGGGGGTAAGGTAAACTAATTACATACAGACTAGCACTTGCCCGTTGTATATAAGTTAGTGCACCGTGATGTTGGCTTGAAGCTATAATTATTACAATCATGTCCACAGGACAAAAAATGGAATCCAGTTTACATACGTGTCTATAAGGGCCATCATATATAGATATTATGACATGATCTCAGGAAAAATTAAGACAGAATTATCAATGATATAGGGAAAAATAGACCACTATGTAAATATATAAATATATAAGGAAAAATAAAAAAACAATTAAATGTAAATATATTTAATCAATGTCGTGACTATAATTAATGAATACGTGACACGTGTATCATACATTTTTTATGGTGAAATCCTCCTGTTAATGGTACGTATTCATAATAGAAAATTGCCCATAAGTGCAAGTGCATAATGTGAGTGAATAGCCCTATATACTGTAACATATATCACCTAATTGAACTTAGTAATAAGTGTGTATACCACCATCTGTGTACAGTAGGGTATGCGATAATGTGAAGTGTGGATAGATTAGAAAGGCCTCCATATACCTTACAATGTTCCATATTTAGGTGTAGTGGGCTCCACAGTGGGGGGTGAAGTGTCAGTATGTAAATAAATTGTATAAAAGGTAATCATCCCTAATATCAGGACCCAAGTGGTATGTTATTCCCACATAGATAACTGAGAAAAACTAGAACATAGGGTATCCCATTCATTAAAATGAGGAATACGTTGGTTGTTTTATGGATTGGCTATGAAGCAATTGAGATCTATTGAGATATTGAGATTCATAGCCAATCCATAAAACAACCAACGTATTCCTCATTTTAATGAATGGGATACCCTATGTTCTAGTTTTTCTCAGTTATCTATGTGGGAATAACATACCACTTGGGTCCTGATATTAGGGATGATTACCTTTATACAATTTATTTACATACTGACACTTCACCCCCCACTGTGGAGCCCACTACACCTAAATATGGAACATTGTAAGGTATATGGAGGCCTTTCTAATCTATCCACACTTCACATTATCGCATACCCTACTGTACACAGATGGTGGTATACACACTTATTGCTAAGTTCAATTAGGTGATATATGTTACAGTATATAGGGCTATTCACTCACATTATGCACTTGCACTTATGGGCAATTTTCTATTATGAATACGTACCATTAACAGGAGGATTTCACCATAAATTTCTGATACACGTGTCACGTATTCATTAATTATATTCACGACATTGATTAAATATATTTACATTTAATTGTTTTTTTATTTTTCCTTATATATTTACATATTGGTCTATTTTTCCCTATATCATTGATAATTCTGTCTTAATTTTTCCTGAGATCATGTCATAATATCTATATATGATGGCCCTTATAGACACGTATGTAAACTGGATTCCATTTTTTGTCCTGTGGACATGATTGTAATATTTATAGCTTCAAGCCAACATCATGAGGGGGAGGGATGTCCCCTCCCGCCGCCTGTAAGAACGATCAAGCGGCGGAACAGCCGCTATGATCGTTCTTATGGTGTACGGAATCGCCGGCTGAAAATGCCGGTATCTGAATGATGTCTGTAGCCTCAGACATCATTCAGATATAAGCCCTGAAAGTCGAGGCCGTCATATGACGGCCTCCGGATGTCAAGCGGTTAAATTATGGGAGGGAGGAAAAATGTCTGCTGTCAGCTGGTCAGCAAATACCCAGTTGTGAGTGTGGAAAACATAAAAACTCTGAGCACAATGCTTTTCCCCCCACTAACAGAGATTTTTTTCTTTGATGAGTGAATGAGAAAAACACTATGGGTGGGTGGGGGGGTGTTAAAGATGTGCGGCTGAGCTGCGTTTTTACTACCCCCAACCGTTTCCCCTTTATGCTGCAAAGACGGCAGAGGGGAAGTACATATGCCAACGCCATGGTGCTTGGCAAAAATGATCCCCTGCTGTCATGTGTCAGTCCTACCTGGTGTACGTGACCCATTCAAGTGAATGGGGATGTCCCGCAATCGTGTGCAATGCAGACAGCTGCGGCCCACTGGTGCGGGGTTTAAGTAGGGCTGGGAGATTTTCTTTTAAAAAAAAAAATCTTCGATTCTCTTAAAAAAAACTTGATTCACGATTCGAATCGAGTTTTTTTTTATTCTTTGGAAACCGCGCTGGTCCTGAGGCGCTGCGAGCATGAGCTTTTAGGCGAGGCTTTGGCCTAGTTCCGCAGCGTCTGGCCTCGCGGACTAGGCCGAAGCCGCGGCCTCACCTAAAAACTCCTTGCCCGCAGCTCCTCCGGACCAGCGCGGTGTCAGCGCCGGTCCTGAGATGCTGCGGGCATGAGTTTTTAGGCGAGGCTTCGGCCTAGTCCGTGGCGTCTGGCCGAAGCCGCGGACTAGGCCGAAGCTGCGGCCTCGCCTAAAAACTCATGCCTGCAGCGCCTCAGGACCGGCGCGGTGAAATAAAAAAAAATCGATTTGCTTAAATTTTGAATCGATTTGACCTCTCAACTCGATTCAAGATTTAAATCGATTTTTTTTCCCCAGCCCTAGGTTTAAGGCAGGCCACACACGGAGCAAATTTCCTTCCTACAACCTGTCAACGCAGTGCTGACAGGGGGAATCCCCCCCCCCACTGAGCCATTAAATTGTCCAGGAGCGGGGGTGGGGAAAGACGTCTCTACAGGGAGAAGACAGTGACCATTGCTAGCACAGACTGATTTGTACCCAAGTTGATCGATCGATCAACTTGGTACATTCAGCCTGCTCATACCTGGTTTGAATCTTGGCCGGTTCAGCAGGAACAGGACAAGGAGGTGGTTGATATAACAGTTCTTCACTGCCTTTGAAGTGCAATCTGAAGAGCAATCTGTAAGTGTGTCGCTCTTCAGAGGGCAAGTGGAACCGAGGCTTGAAAGTGAACGATAGGAGTACTCCAGTCTCCCTTCACCTCTGTATAACAAGAAAAAGTAGAAATAAAAAATTGAACAGACCTGCATGATATGTGCAGACACACAATGTCCTGTTCAGGCTCCATCTCTTGCTCCTCGTGTTCTTCTGCAGCTGACCTTCTCCCATTTTCTCAGGAAACCTGCTGGGACAGAAGAGGAGTGTAAGCTCTGTGACCAAGAAAGGGAATAGTATTCAGACACAAAATCAGGACTCGCTAGTCTCAGAGTGCATTGGGGGGGGTGTCGGGCCCTCGGACGTTTAGGGCCCATTCACACAGACATCTGCCGCACAGCACACTGCTGAAGTTTACTGCCCTGTCTGTTCTGGGTGGGGGGGGGAAGGGCTGGTGGGGGGCCGTGTGGTAAATGTTTTAATGAATCACAAAGCTCCCGACACTTTCATTTTACATTTTTTTTGTACACACTTTATTCCAAACGCATTGGGGTGTATTTCAGTGTGAATAGGACACATAGAAGACAATTGTTTTCCAGTGACCGCTGTTCTACCAGTGCGGAAACACGCCTGTCACTGCAGTATACATGAACAAGGCCTTAAAGTGATATTAAAGGTGCGTTTAATAAAAAAAAAAATAAGAAACATGTTATACTTATCTGCTCTATGTAATGGTTTTCCACAGAGCAGCCCTGATCCTCCTCTTCTTCTCGGGTCCCCCGCTGGCGTTCCTGGCTCCTCCCTCTTGCTTTTGCATGCTCGCTCCTGAGCCCTGCTCTATGCATCAATAAGACACATAGAAGTGCAGCTCGCCCCCCCCCCCCACACACACACACACACACACACTCTCTCCTCATTGGTTCAATGGATTTGATTGACAGCAGTGTGAGCCAGTGGTCCCGTTGTTGTCTTAGCCAGGCATACCTGCCCTTTAAGTGGTACTAAAGCTAAAGCATTAATACATTCCCTGCATTCAGGTAAATAAACCTTTTGCCACTTGCTGTGAACCCCCAAAACAATCAGCTGAGTCGTGTACCAATCCAGCACTGTGCCCAGCTGCAGTTCCACTCCCCTGTTTTTCTCTTCTCACAGGAGGATCAGGCAGCAGTGGGAGCCATTGGCTTCTGCTGCTGTAACCAAATCCTGTGAGGAGAGGCGGGGCTGAGCCATGCTGCGTGCGTCTATAGACACACACAGACCTTCACCCAGGTTGGTTCATTGCTGAGCTTCAGATCCCCGGTGCTGCTCTCTTAGATTTTGGGAGCCAGCTGTGACTCCCTGTGGGAAGTCACATACACAGTCCCGCCTCTGCCATCGGCATTGGACCAGCCCCTGTGATAGACAGAACACTGGTCCAATGCCGGTGGTGGAAGCAGGACTGTGTGTGTGAGGTGCGAGCTGAGTGGAGAGGAGATGACGGCTCTGTGATTTCCGGCTGCATTCGTTCCCCTCCTTCCCCTCCGAGGTACGCTGTCGGCGTATAACACGCACCCGCGATTTCCCCCTTATTTTCAGGGGGAAAAAATTGCGTGTTACACACCAATAAATACGGTATTTACTATTTTTTAAAACAGGAGTTTGGCAACTTTGTCATGGTGTTGATAAAACTGTACATATTATTGCAACTACTTTGTGTATCCAGGTGGATTGTACTGCATTTTTTTTTTCAGGACAAACTGGGCTTTCACTTGGCAGTGAATGGTAACGGATACAACCTGGCACAAAATTGTAAAATAAATAAATAAATACATAATAAAATTAGCTGTGTATTGCCATAACCTACCACCAAAGAACAACCCGAAATAAATTCTCCTGCTCATATGTGTGTGTTATTTATGTCCTGTACCTGTAGTAGTGCCCAGGAATAATTGTGCACAGTTTGCTTTTTTTTATCCCAAGTAAAACATACTGACAATGACAATAATTTAAAAAAAAAATGTTTGCTGTTTTTTCTTTTTAAATCCTACCTAGAATACACTAACCCAGACTTTTTACCTTAACTTTGACCTTTGAACCTGGGTTTTCTCCGGGTACTCCGGTTTCCTCCCACACACCAAAGAGAAGCTGGGAGGATAAAGGATATGTTCACGTTTTTAGAAAAAAATAAATAAATGCACATTTTTATGTAGGTAAAAAAAAAAAAAAATATGTGCATTTATTATTTTTTGTTGCAGGAGCCTGGAAAGCATCGCACCAGCGAGTAGCAGATCAGTGATGGCATGCAGGCCTCCTGCAGAGCTGTCACAGTATAGGCCGGCTCGTACCTTGTACCAGGAAGCCAATGTATGCTGACAGGAAGAATGAATGAACACTACTCACAGGCGCTTGTGGCAGTTCATTGAAAACTACAAGCCGACAGCCACAAAGGCCGGACCTTGAAGTCTTCCGTTCACAGAGCGAATGAAAGTTTTTGGGTTTTTTTTGACAGCTAGCGGGTGGAGAAGAACCCCTGCTAGCTGGCACAGTAGGGATCGGGAAGGTGCGGGGGCCAGTGCATTTATAACATGTTCCATTCTGAATATGGGTGAAACATGTCATAAAAGGGGAACTTATCCTTTAATTGGCTCCTGTCTAAATTGGCCCTAGTATGTGTATGTATGTGAGTTAGGGACCTTAGATTGTAAGCTCCTTGGGGACAGGGACTGATGTGAATGTACAATGTATATGTAATTTGATGGCGCTATATAAGTACCTGTAATAAATAAACACTGACCAAGATGGAACCCGACTCTATTTATTCTTTTTATTATTAATAATGAACACACATTTGTTTTTGTTTACAGTTTTCTCCTATAGCAGAAGAGATACAATGTATCATTTTTACAATTCAAGAAGAAAAAAAAACACAGGGGTGGGGCTATACAGTGACTGATCACTGGGATAGCCAATCAGAGGCTATCTCAGGCATCAGAAGTTTGGGAACTGAGCTTTCTGGTTCCCAGTCATTAGTACTGAGAGCCGGGTCCCTGTGCAGTGTGCTCTCAGCAGAAAGATATGAACACATATACAGTGACTGATCACTGGGATAGTCAATCAGAAGCTATCTCAGCAGAGGCTGCCCATACATAGGGGGCGCATGCGCACCGTCCCCCATCCATGCATCCGGCCCCCTAATCTACATGTAGGGCACTGGGTGCATGGATGCCAATTGGATGCTTTCTTTTCTGAAGCACGTAATTAGGGCCTAAAATTCTAATTGGCTTTAAATAATGGTGGACTCGGGGCGCAGAGCCCTGAGCCCACCCAGCTGTGTGACAATAGCGAATGAGTATTCGCCATTGTCTTCCCGCTTCTCCTCTTGGCCAATCAGGAAGCAGGTCCTGAGACCCGATTAGCCAAGAGGAGAAGTGACCGTATTGGCCGGGCAGGGGGGAGGATGTACGACGCTCAGTACTGGGATGGGGAATTCCTGTCCTACTGCAGGAACACAGTGCTGTATACTGCATGGAGCATCCGGAACACAGCGCCGTATACTGCATGGAGCTTCCGGAACACGGCGCTGTATACTGCATGGAGCTTCCGGAACACAGCGCTGTATACTGCATGGAGCATCCGGAACACAGCGCCGTATACTGCATGGAGCTTCCGGAACACAGCGCCGTATACTGCATGGAGCTTCCGGAACACAGCGCTGTATACTGCATGGAGCATCCGGAACACAGCGCCGTATACTGCATGGAGCTTCCAGAACACAGCGCCATATACTGCATGGAGCATCCGGAACACAGCGCCGTATACTGCATGAAGCTTCCGGAACACAGCGCTGTATACTGCATGGAGCATCCGGAACACAGCGCTGTATACTGTATGGAGCTTCCAGAACACAACGCTGTATACTGCATGGAGCATCCGGAACACAGCGCCGTATACTGCATGGAGCTTCCGGAACACAGCACCATATACTGCATGGAGCATCCGGAACACAGCGCCGTATACTGCATGGAGCTTCCGGAACACAGCGCCGTATACTGCATGAAGCATCCGGAACACAGCGCTGTATACTGCATGGAACTTCCGGAACACAGCGTCGTATACTGCATGGAACTTCCGGAACACAGCTCTGTATACTGCATGGAGCTTCCGGAAAACAGAGCGCTGTATACTGCATGGAGCATCCGGAACACAGCTCTGTATACTGTATGAAGCTTCCAGAACACAGCACTGTATACTACAGCTGATTGGCCAATTATCTGATCATTAGTATAGTGCCTTCGTCTGGCAAACAGATGAAACCAGAAGTCTCAAAAAACATAGCCATGCTCTTGAGTGTCTGAGGCGTAAGACTAAAAGCCTCATACACACGATCAGATTTTCCGCAGACAAAGTGTCGGACTTTTGTCCGAAGGGCGTGTGCCTGGATTTTGTCTTGCATATAAATGGCACACAATTGTCGGCTAACAAACACAAATGTAGTGACGTACTATGTGGTTTTTCAGCTCTTTAGCGCCACCCTTTGGGCACCTTCTGCTAATGTTGTGTTTGGTGAGCATTGCCTCCAAGCATGCGTGTTTGTACTTTGGACATTTGTCTGACGGACTTGTGTACACACGATCAGAAAATCCGACAACAGACCGCTGTCCGCAGAAAATTTCAAAGCCTGCCATCCAACATTTGTCCGCGGAAAATCCGACAATTGTGCGATGGAGCGTACAAATGGTCAGATTTTCGGCCAACAGTCTGTCATCAAACAATTCCCATCAGAAAATCCGATCGCGTGTACGAGGCTTTAGTCTCTCAAAGACTTCAACCAATACAAATCTGCCCTCCAAAACGTCAATTTCTACCTCCTCATTGCAAAGAGACCTATTTTATCACTCTCATTAACATCCTTCTCATCCAGTCCCTGTCAACACTTCTCTACCTTTAACTCTCTGCTTTGTCCTCCACGGCCTCCACCCACTAACTCACTCACTGTCCAAGAGATCACCAATCACTTCAAACATAAGATTGATTCAATTTGTGATGACTTCTCCACTTTACAGGTATTTCCCCCACTTACCACCTCATGTCAACAGGTACAATCAGCACTTCCCTTATTTAACCCTGCTACTAAAGTACTACGGTCACCCTCTGACTCCAACCCAAACTACACTCTCTAACCCACATCTTCAATCTCTCCCTGTTCTGGCATCTTCCCCAACTCTCTAAAACATGCACTGGTCACCCCCATACTTGAAAAGCCGTCCTTGGACTCTACCAACCTTGACAATCTAAGCCCCATCTCCTTGCTTCCCCTTTCCTCTAAATTCCTTGAAAGTCTGGTCTACAAGAGTGTACACCTCATTAAGAATAAACTCCTCGATCCCCTTCAGTCTGGATTTCGCCCTCAACGCTCCACAGAAACTTCTCTTTTAAAACTCACAAATGACTTACTAACAGCAAAAAGCAATGGACATTATTCTGTACTCCTACTTCTGGATCTTTCAGCTGCCTTTGATATGGTTGACCACCCCCTCCTCCTCAAAAAACTTTTTTTTTAAAGCTAAGTGCTTTCCCCCGGCTTGTTCATTCCAGTAGGCGGAACACTTTGGTGGTGGGTTAGTCAGCCAAGACTCTTGACCACTGACCTCTGGGGACCCGCCTGCTGACCTTTGGAAGAGGTCCCTATTCCAATCCCTGAGTCCTAACCTTGTTCTTCAAGGGAAAACCCTAACCCCTAACTCTAACCCTTATAAAAAACATTTGCGCAAAGCAATTTCCCTGACTTGTTCATTGCCCGACTTAGTTGGGGTAGGCGGAACACTTTAGTGGGGGTGGGTCAGCCATGCCTCTTGACCATTGACCTCTGTGGACTCGCCTGTTGACCTTTGACGAAGGTCCCTATTCCAATCACTGAGTCCTAACCTTGTTCTTCAAGGGAAAACCCTAACCCTAACCCTCGAGCCTGGCAGACAAGATGGGTGAACTAGAGATACTGTTTTACGAGGAGGATTTGGATTTTGTGGGAATTTCAGAGACCTGGTTCAACAGCTCTCATGATTGGCTGGCAAACATTCAAGGGTATACCCTTTATCGCAGGGATAGAAAGGGTAAAAAAGGGGGAGGGGTAAGGCTATATATTAAGAATAATGTACAAGTGAATGTGAGAGATGACATCACTAAGGGAGTTATGGAGGAGGTGGAATCATTATAGGTAGAGCTCGAAAGGGATGAAGCTAAGGGGAAAATAATACTTGGAGTATGCTATAGGCCCCCTAACCTGAGGGAGGAGGGGGAGGCGGACCTCCTTTCACAATTTGGATTAGCAGCAAGAATGGGAAGTGTTATCATAATGGGGGATTTTAATTATCCAGACATAGACTGGGTGGAGGGAACCACGCTTTCATCTAAGGCTCGCCAGTTCCTAAATGTCTTGCAGGACAATTTTATGGGTCAGATGGTAGATGCACCAACTAGAAATAAAGGGTTACTGGATCTACTGATTACCCTTAATACAGACCTGATCACGGATGTGGAAATACGGGGCAATTTAGGTAACAGCGATCACAGGTTAATTGGCTTCAGTATAAATCACACAAACAGGAAACATAAGGGGAATACAAAGACACTGAATTTCAAAAGAGCCAACTTCCCTAAACTACGAACCTAGCTAGAAGGCATAAATTCGGATAAAATCTTAGGAACAAAGAACACAGAGGATAGATGGGTTTGCTTTAAGAGCATATTAAATAAGGGCATTAGCGCACTGTGCATAAGGGCATTAGCCAATGCATCCCATTGGGTAATAAATTTAAAAGAGCGAACAAAAGTCCTGGATGGCCTAACTTCAATGTAAAAATGAATATAAAAGCAAAGGAGAAGGCCTTCAAAAAATACAAGGTTGAGGGATCATCATCAGCATTCAGACTTTATAAAGAATGCAATAAGAAATGTAAGGGTGCAATAAGGACGGCTAAGATAGAACATGAAAGACACATACCGGAGAAGAGCAAAAAAATTCCCAAGAAATTCTTTAAGTATGTACACAGTAAAAAAGGGAGGACAGACTATAATGGCCCCATAAAGAATGAGGAAGGACATCTGGTTACAAAGGATGGGGAGATGGCAAAGGTATTGAATTTATTCTTCTCCTCAGTCTTCACGAGGGAATCGGGGGGCTTCAGTAACCAAAACTGCAATGTTTATCCTCATGACACACCACAGAAAGCATCTCCATGGTTAACTGAGGACAGAATTAAAATTATACTTGGGAAACTTAACATTAATACATCACCGGGACCAGATGGCTTGCACCCAAGGGTACTTAGGGAACTCAGTCAAGTAATTGCCAGACCATTGTTCCTAATTTTTACTGACAGTCTACTGATTGGAATGGTACCAGCTGATTATAGAAAAGCCAATATAGCACCAATATTTAAAAAGGGCCCAAAATACATCCCTGGGAATTACAGACCAGTTAGCCTAACATCAATAGTATGTAAACTCTTGGAGGGGATGATAAGGGACTATATACAATATTTTAGTAATGAGAACGGTATCATTAGCAGTAATCAGCATGGATTCATGAACAATCATTCTTGCCAAATCAATCTATTAACCTTCTATGAGGAGGTGAGTTGCCATCTAGATAAAGGAAGGCCCGTAGACATGGTGTATCTGGCAAAAGCCAGATACACAAAAAGCAAAATTTTGTAAAAGCATTTGACACAGTTCCCCATAACCGTTAACTGTACAAAACAAGGTCCGTTGGCATGGACCATAGGGTGAGTAAATGGATTGAAGACTGGCTACAAGGGTGAGTTCAGAGGGTGGTGATAAATGGGGAGTACTCTGAATGGTCAGAGGTGGGTAGTGGGGTCCCCCAGGGTTCTGTGCTGGGACCAATCCTGTTTAATTTGTTCATAAACGACCTGGAGGATGGGATAAACAGTTCAAACTCTGTATTTACGGACGATACTAAGCTAAGCAGGGCAATAACTTCTCCGCAGGATGTGGAAAACTTACAAAAAGATCTGAACAAATTAATGGGGTGGGCAACTAGGCAAATGAGGATCAATGTAGAAAAATGTAAAATGATGCATTTGGGTGGCAAAAATATGAATGCAATCTATACACTGGGGGGAGAACCTCTGGGGGAATCTAGGTTGGAAAAGGACCTGGGGGTCCTAGTAGATGATAGGCCCAGCAATGACATGCAATGCCAAGCTGCTACTAATAAAGCAAACAGAATATTGGCATTAAAAAGGGGATCAACTCCAGAGATAAAACGAGAATTCTCCCGCTCTACAAGACTCTGGTCCGGCCGCACCTGGATTATGCTGTCCAGTTCTGGGCACCAGTCCTCAGGAAGGAAGCTCATAAAGGGTCTGGAGGATATTAGTTATGAGGAAAGGTTGTGAGCACTGAACTTATTCTCCCTGAAGAAGAGACGCTTGAGAGGGGATATGATTTCAATTTATAAATACCGTACTGGTGACCCCACAATAGGGAGAAAACTTTTTCGCGGAAGGGAGTTTAACAAGACACGTGGCCACTCATTAAAATTAGAAGCAAAGAGGTTTAACCTTAAACTACGTAGAGGGTTCTTTACTGTAAGAGCGGCAAGGATGTGGAATTCCCTTCCACAGGCGGTGGTCTCAGCGGGGGGCATCGATAGTTTCAAGAAACTATTAGATAAGCACCTTAACGACCACAACATACAGGGATATACAATGTAATACTGACATATAATCACACACATAGGTTGGACTTGATGGACTTGTGTCTTTTTTCGACCTCACCTATTACGTAACTATGTAACCCTTTGGTCACCAGGAGTGTGCTCTTCGATGGCTCTCATCCTACCTTTCCCACCGCACCTTCAGTATCACTTCTAATTCAACTTCCTCCAGTCCTCTTCCTTTCTCTGTCAGGGTCCCCCAAGGTTCCGGTCTTGGACCTCTCCTATTTTCAATCTACACCTCCTGCCTGGGCCAACTGATAGCCTCCCATGGCTTTCAATATCATTTCTACGCCACCGACTCCCAAATCGATCTCTCCACCCGTCAGTTTACTTCAGCACTCTCTTCACGCATCACCAACTTACTAACAGACATATCTATCTGGATGTCACACAACTTCCTCAAACTCAATTTGTCCAAAACTGAGCTCATAATATTTCCTCTCCCACATGCCTCTTCCCCTGACTTCTCTTTTAAGAGCAATGGCACAACCATCCACCCGTCCCCGCATGCCAAGGTTCTAGGTGTAATCCTGGACTCTGAACTCTCCTTTCACCCCCATATCCAATTTCCATGGCTCCTCGCCTCAACCTCCTTCCTAACCAATGAAACCACAAAGCTCCTGAGATTCACTCCCAGGTTATCTCTCCCCCTCGACTACTGCAACTCCTTTCTCATTGGCTTACCTTTAAATAGGCTCCTCCCCCTTTCAGTCCATCATGAATGTTGCTGCCAGACTCATCCACCTTACAAACCGCTCAGCGTCTGCTACTCTTCTCTTCCAATCCCTCCAATTGGCTGCCACTCACCCAACAAATTAAATTCAAAATACAAGCAACAACTTACAAAGCCATCCACAATGCTGCCCCCCAGCTACATCGCTAACCTAGTCTTCAAAATACCAACCAAATCATTCTCTTTGTTCCTCCCAAGACCTCCTGCTCTCTAGTTGCCTTGTCACCTCGTCCCATGCTTGCCTCCAGGACTTCTCCCGAGCCTCTCCCATCCTTTAGAATTCCCTACCCCAATCTGTCACACTATGTCCAACTCTATCCACTTTTAGACGATCCCTGAAAGTTTTCTCTTTAGAGAAGCCTATCCTTCCTCCATCTAACAACTGTACTTTTATTTTCTCCATCAGCCCATCCCCCACACTTATTACCTTTTGTATCACTTGACCCTCCCTCCTAGATTGTAAGCTCTAATGGGAAGGGCCTTCTGATTCCTTCCGTCTGCCTTCATGTTGTAAAGCGCTGCGCAAACTGTTGGCACTATATAAATCCTGTATAGTAATAATAATCCATGGTAGCGTTTTTTTAGAGCCGACGGTCGGCTTTCGTGTAATGACAAACAATGTGGCTAATCAGGCTGTTACTAAAAGCGGTGGGAGAGGACACCCTCCCCTTTTGTGGCTTGCCAGGGCTCTCCTGTCCCACCAGAAGGCCCGAGTGACCAGCCGTCACATCCGCCAGCTGGCCAGAGACCAAAAACAAAGCTGGAATCGTGTCTCAGATCTAGCAACCCGAAAGAGATTCCATGACATCACTTCTGGTTTACTGGAGCCTTAAAGGCGCCCGATTAAAAAAAAAAAATTCAGTATTCAAAACAGCCAAACTTGGCGTGTTGAATGCTTTTAAGTGCAAAGGAGGGATTTGGGGTCTTATAGATCCCAAAATCCCTCCAAAAAAAAAAGACACGTGACTATCACTGTCACAAGGGATGTTTACATTCAACGTGACAGCAATAGAAGTGATCATAAAATAAATAGAAAAATAAAGGGACAGTGTAAAAAAAAAAAAAAAAATTAAAGAGACCCATCCCTCCGTGCACGCACACAGAAGCAAACGCATAATTAAGTCGCTCCCGCAAATGTAAACAGTGTTCAAACCACACGTGAGCTATCACCACAATTGTTAGAGCGAGAGCAATGATCTTAGCACTAGACGCTCTGATTGGCCCTTTACCTCAATCTGTGAACAGCTGTGTCCAACAGGCACAGCAGACACAAAGCGCACCCCAAGGGCACATAGGGGGGCGGGTTCTGGGAGGATGTTAAAGTAGAAGTCCACCCCAACACTAAAATCCTTACATCTACAGACATCTATGATCTAACACTAACATATCTAGCCCTGTAAAGAAGAAATCGCTATACATACCTTTTAAGAAACCGCTCCGGTCCAGTCTCCAGAGGCAGAAGCTCTGCAGAGGACACAGCTGACAACGCCTGTGAAATCAATGAGGAGTGACGTCACCCATAGAGTTACTATGGGGCTTCCGCTGTCAGCTGTGTCCTCTGCACCCGCCTCCACAGCAAAGCTGCATCTGACAGTTCAGTGTGGGACCGGATCAGAGCGGCTTCAGAAAAGGTATATACAGTTGTGCTCATAAGTTTACATACCCTGACAGAATTTATTTCTTGGCCAGTTTTCAGAGAATATGAATGATAACACAAAAACTTTTCTTTCACTCATGGTTAGTGTTTGGCTGAAGTCATTTATTATCAATATCAATATCATATTCTCTGAAAAATGGCCAAGAGATCATAAATGCAGGGCTAGATAGGTTAGTGTTAGATCGTAGATGTCTGTAGATGTAGTGATTTTAATGTTAGGCTGGACCTCTACTAGACGCCCATCCAGAACTAGAAAACCATGCTATAGATGTCTTTTAGCTATAGCAGTCTGCAACTGGTTATGGCAGAACTCCAGGCAAAGCACTAAACACATATACGGAAGCTGTTTTAACTTTCAAAGCATTTGTATTTCTATCCATCCAGTCCTCTGCCAAAATTTAAATCCTGCAGCAATTTTATAAAAAAATTTGTTCCAAGTGGGAGTGGGGGCATAAAGGGAAGTATTTACTGCCTATGTATGGGGTACAGGCAGTGTAATCACCTGCACCACAGTTCCCAGCAGCAATAAAGTCCCCACCTCTTCTATATGAATCAGCCAGGGCAGGCTGAGACTGTAACCGCTTCCCATCCGAGGATGTACCACAACGTCACTGGATAGAAAAGGTGATGGATATCTCAGTCAGAGCTGGCACTTCCCTTCCATGTAAAAGTAATCCAAGCCGCTAGAAAGCTGCTGCATTACATTTACAGGCAGTGGAAACCCACCACCCTCCCGCCGCTGTCTTTACCGGGCTCTCCCGTGCGATCTGAGAGAGGCCAGTAAGGATGCGACCAGCGGCATTTGACTTTGCCACAGTGGAAGGAACTGATGTTGTCCCTCCCACGGTGTGATGTCAGCAACCGGAAGCAACGAGGACTTTGTCACTTCTAGTTTCGGTTCTTTGCTTACCTGGCTGTTACCGGTCACTGAAGTAGCCAATCAGACTGATCTGTGTCTGAATGGCTGCACTGGAGGCCAGATAAGAGATCTGTCCATAAAGAGGACCTGTCATGGCCCATGCTATCACAAGGGATGTTCTTCATCCCATGTGGTGTCAATAAAGTTGATCAATAAAAAAAAAAAAAAGTAATTTTATTAGTGAAAAATTTGCTTGTGCGCAAATGCGGAAACAGTCCGTGAAAAACATTTTCAGTACACATGTGAGGAATCGCCGCAAACGTCTGAGTGACAGCAAAAATTCTACCTCCACACCTCTATTTAACTGTAAACTGGTAACCTGTAAAGTCTTTTAAATGGTCACCTATGGAGATTTTTAGATACCGCAGTTTGGTGGCGTTCGAGTGTGCGCAATTTTAAAGTGTGACAATAGATTGAAAATTACCACCAACCCACGCAGATGGAAAACTAAATTAAATAACGTGGAACTTAATTCGTTGCAGCACGTTGTATTTGAAAGTAAATAAACATATTAATGAATTGATTAGAACCGCGCTCTCTATAAAGTGCAAGTGCAGAAAAAGTTAATCTCTTAATACAAAATAAAAGTGCTAGTATTAATACATATATGAATTCTCAACTTAAAATCCAGTTGTGAAAACACCCAACATGGCGTTTGCTACCATGTGCTCAAAAAATCAAACCTCAAAATTGTTATGATATATCAAAAATGAAAAATAGTGTTCAAAATAAACAAATTCTGAATGACTTGTGGATAAAATCTTCCTAATGTTCGGCGGTCATTAAACTCTTGGAAGAAAAAAAAACAAAAAGACATGAGATAGGGACAATAAAAGTGTAGAGAAAATCTTTTTGAAACATTGGCCAGTTCTGTTGAGAGATAAGACTTTGTCCAAATTGTTACCTGAACACCCCAAATTCATCTATCGGCGTCGACCTAATTTGAGAAATAAACTAGCCCCTAATGTACTCAACCCCCCCCCCCCCCCCCAGAGAAAGCGGACACTTTTCTGGATTTAAAGGGATTCCTCTATTGTAGGAAGTGTAAGACCTGTAAACTGACTAGAAATAGTGCGAGGAAAGTGGTACATTTTACATCTTTTAGTACAGGTAATGAATATAGGATTGATAAATTCATCACATGTAAATCCACCCATGTAACATATCTTATAATCTGCCCTTGTGGGTTACAGTACGTGGGACGTACAAAAAGGAATCTCTGCACACATATTAATGAGCATCTAAACAATATAAAAAATGGGTTTTTAAAACATAGCCTCTCTGATCATTTCATAATACATCACAACAAGGACCCCAGTGTAGCCAAATTCTTTGGTATAGATAGATTAGATGTTGATTGGAGGGGAGGAAACATGGTCCAGAGAATATCAAAAAATGAAACAGAATGGATATATATATTAAATACAATTACTCCCACAGGTATTAACGTCGACATCAACTTAAATTGTTATCTGTCTAATTATTGTATATGTACTCTATTGTAAAAGGTTAATCCATTCCAGTTTTATCCCCTCTATTCCTTTTCACTTTGTATATCTTGCCCTGTAATTTGTAACTTGGCCACTAGATGGCAGCACCCTTAAGGAGTAATTATTTACCAAAACTGTATTCTTCTTTTTCACCACAAGATGGCGCCATAAATGTTTTCTCCAACCTTCCTCTTCTTTGGTGTAAATTTAGCTTGTCTTTTTAGCCACAAGATGGCAGTCTATTTTTATTTTATTTATTTATTTTATCTATTTTATTTTAAATTTTATAATATAAATATAAAAGTGCATGCAGGGCACTGGATAAACCACTAGGGACAAAGGGGATGTGTAATTATTTGATACAGTACTGTAATCTGTAAGATTACAGTATACTGTATTTATTACTTTTTGAATTTGGCGCCGAACTCTGTCCCCGTGCGTCGCAACACTCGCAGGGAACGGAGCTCGGCACTGTGAATTAAGCGAGACATGGCGGCTCGCAGATCACAGCGGAGAGACATCGCAGGATCCAGGGGACAAGGTAAGTAAGCTCTTCCTGGATCCTGCGATGCGATCCCTGAGTCTGGCTCGGGGTTACCGCTTTTGTTACTAAAATCTCACCGTGAGCCAGAGTCGGGAATACCGCCAGGGAGGTTAATGCACAATAAAAAAAAATTGTGGAGAATAATACTTGGCTATGTGTTTTACTTCAAATGACAGTTTGGGAGTCGGCAGTTATATTTTAAAAAATACAATGTAACATTAACAATCGACACCAACATAGTTGTTAGACTTGGTTCACACAGGGGCGACTTGTCAGGCGACCTAGTCGCCTGACAAGTCGCCTCCCGTTCTGCACCATGGAACCGTTCTAATCGGAGCAACGCAAGTCACTCCAACTTAGAAAAAGGTTCCTGTACTACTTTGGGGGCGACTTGCATAGACTTCTATACAGAAGTCGTTTTGCAAGTCGTCATGTGCAGGCGGTGAGGCGACCTGCAAGTCGTGCCGCCCCTGTGTGAACCGAGTCTAATGGTGTTGTGGTAACTCGCCCCCCCAAAAAAAAAAAAGCACAATAATATTATTCTTGATATCACTAGAAAAAAAAACCTTTGAAAATTTGTTTGCAATAAGAGAATTGTGCGCTGAATTTGGAGATTTCTTAATTTTCCACGTCACGAATGTTAATTCTCCATTACGAGCGCGAGTTTACAAGACCGACCGCTTCCGGCTCGTCCTTGCTTCTGAGCATGCGTGTTTGTACTTTGGACTCTTGTCCTACGGACTTGTGTACACACGCTCGGAAAATCCGACAACACCCATTTGTCCGCAGAAAATTTTCAAACCTGCCATCCAACATTTTTCACCGGAAAATTCGACAACAATTGTCCGATGGAGCGTACACACGGTCGGATTTTCCGCCAACAGCCTCACACATTTCCCGTCGGAAAATTTTGATCGTGTCTACGAGGCATTTGAACATGTCAAATGACCATATAAAACATTACTATAATACCTGGAATGCCTGGATTACATTAAATATTCAGTGGACTATGATCGCCTTACAGGCACTTGAGTTGGACCTACATTTAATCTACTGAGGTGACTATTGCAATGTCTGTCCATTAAGATACCTGTTTAAAAACACTCTTGAGTATCTTTTTTCCGATGTCCTACATCTCCACTATATTAGAAGTCTTTTGACATTCTATTCAGTCAAATGAGAATTGTATATAGTGTACCTTATTTTATTTTATTTCATCCTCTTATGTTTACACACCTTCACCGTTTTCTTGTAATTCTCATATTTTTTTTATTTTTTTTTTAATTCTTTATTTATTTTAAGACAAAGTTCCTTAGCATACCACAAAATACGTCAGTTCCTTAACCATAGACATCTTATGCCCTGTACACACGGTCGGACATTGATCGGACATTCCGACAACAAATTCCTAGGATTTTTTCTGACGGATGTTGGCTCAAACTTGTCTTGCATACACACGGTCACACAAAGTTGTCGGAAAATCCGATCGTTCTGAACGCGGTGACGTAAAACACGTACGTCGGGACTATAAACGGGGCAGTGGCCAATAGCTTTCATCTCTTTATTTATTCTGAGTGTGCGTGGCACTTTGTTGGTCGGATTTGTGTACACACGATCGGAATTTCCGACAACGGATTTTGTTGTCGGAAAATTTTATATCCTGCTCTCAAACTCTGTGTGTCGGAAAATCCGATGGAAAATGTGTGATGGAGCCCACACACGGCAACAGGGTCCTATCACACATTTTCCGTCGGAAAATCCGACCGTGTGTGCGGGGCATTAGTCAAATTGTTCCATAGGTTAAAGGACATTACATGACTTGAAAGCGATTTCGTTAACAAAATAACAACTACTTCGTCTATATAATTCCTATAAGGCTATGAAAGACCAGAAGGCCTCAGAGAGCCCCCTGCACATTTGCCAAGTTAATAGTATACATATCTGATCCTTCAAATACGTGAACATATATCATCATTTCGACAACCTAAATTGCTGACTCAGAGTATCTTATGTTCTCTATACTTAAAACAGCTGAGATTACGGCTGTATTATCACTACATAATAAATAAAAGAAAAAAAAACAGAAGAAAAAACAGCAAAGAAAAAGAAAAAAAGAAGAAAAGTTGAGGAAAAGAGAAGAAAAGAGAAATAAAAAAAAAAAAAAAAAGTTGGATGAGTTAAACGGGGTCTCAATATCGTGTTCATTGTCGTAGTTACTTATGCCTCGTTTCCACCGACCGGATCGGTTCGGTACGCTATTTTGGGTGTTTCCATTATGAAAGCGGCCCATACAACCGAACCACTCCATTCAGGGTCCTGCTTCAGATGTGGGGTCATAGAAAATGGAACGGTTCGGTTAGGGCGGAGCTACGATACTTTCCACTGATTGGCGAACGTGTGACGCCATGCTAGGCATTTTTTCTGAACCCATGTATGGCCCCTGTCGGTCCGATTTGCAGTGGAAACGCTCACCGGAATAGGCCGGACCGTTCTAGGCCTTCCAAACTGTACCGACCCGAACCGATCCGCTCGGTGGCAACGAGGCATTATTTCCTTGATATCGCAGACTCAGCCATCTCCTGTAGATACGCATTTGTACCCATGAAATCTCTCCATGGCCTCCATTTGTTCCGTATTGTATATAGTGCACCTTATTTTATTTCATCCCTTTATGTTTACACACCTTTACCGTTTTCTTGTAATTCTCATATTTTTGACTATTTTATATACATTACTATATTAATATATATATATATATATATATATATATATATATATATATATATATATATATATATATATATATATATATATATATATATATTTCAGTTGCCCCCATCAGAGTACACATACAGTACAGCTGCCCCATGTCCTGAATAGGGGGTCTTTACTGAGTGTATTGAAGGGGGGAGAGGGATTCAGGGCTGTGGGGGAAGCAATAATTTAGGATACAGGGATTGCTAATTTTAATTTTTTTTTCCAGCTAAGCTAATAGGGGGTCCAAACACCATGACAATGATATTATAATAATATATTATACCTGTCCCGTACTAACAATTGGGACCCAGGACTCCCGGTTCCAGGTCATTACCTGATCACTGTGATAGCCTTTGATTGGCTATCTTAGTGATCAGTCGCGGTGCAGCCCGCCCCTTTGTTTACTTCCACTTCCAAATAAAAGAAGATACATTGAGGTTGATTTACTAAAGGCAAATCCACTTTGCATTGCAAGTGCACTTGGAAGTGCAGTCGCTTTTGATCTGAGGGGTAGATCTGAAATGAGGGGAAGCTCTGCTCATTTTATCATCCAATCATGTACAGGCAACAATGCTATTTTTTATTTTCCTCGCATATCCCCCTCAGATCTACAGCTAATGCACTTGCAGTGCACTTGTAGTGCAAAGTGGATTTGCCTTTAGTAAATAACCCCCCCCCCCCCCCCCCCTATTGTATCGTTCTGTCTTTGCAGGAAAGGAAGATATAAAACAAACAGAAGTGTATAAAAAAAAGCTAGATCTAGGTCAGTGCCAGGGTAAGTGTTAGGGTCAAAGGTCAGATTCAGAGCATTTTTGGTAGGATTTTTTTTTTAACCACTTCAGCTCCAGAAGGTTTTACCCCCTTCCTGAAAAGGCAATTTTTTGTGATACAAAATTGCAATGTGTCGCTTTAACTGACAATTGCGTGGTCGTGTGATGTTGTACCCAAATAAAATTGATGTCCTTTTTCCCCCACAAATAAAGCTTTCTTTTGATGATATTTGATCACCTCTGCATTTTTTTTTTTGTTTTCGCTATAAACAAAAAAGACTGACAATTTTGAAAAAAAAACAACAAAATAATATTTTTTTTTACTTTCTGCTATAAAAATCATCCAATAAAAAAAAATGTAAAAAAAAATAAATTTCTTCATCAATTGAGGCCAATATTTATTCTTCTACATGTTTTTGTAAAAAAAAAAAAAAAATTCCAATAAGCGTATATTGATTGGTTTGCGCAAAAGTTATAGCGGCTACAAACTGTGGGATATTTTGAAGGACTTTTTAAAAAAAAAAATTTTTTTTTTACTAGCATTGGCGGTGATCATCAATTTTTAGCGGGACTGAGACATTGCAGCAGACAAATCTGACACTAAGAGTCACTTTTTGGGGACCAGTGACACCAAAACAGTTATCAGTGCTAACTAGAAAATGCATTTCCTGGGGAAAAATGGGTGGGAATGCTGAATAGTATCTTCCTATCTGCTAGCTGCCTGTCCCCTGAACACATTGTAAAAAACATCTCCTCACTATCTGCTAGCTGCTTGAGTGAGAAACAGTGTGAGAGGACCCTTCAAACAAACCTTAATAAATCCAATATTCAATAGCAAAAATGGTTTGGGGACTTTAAATGAAGGCGTGACCTGGTAAGGTCAGTTCTTCCATCCCTCGGGACTTTAAATGAAATTGTGGCCCGGTAGAGTCACATATTTCCATCCCTGTCATATTCAAAAGGGGGGAGAGCAAGGGGGCGGGATTTTGAGTGAAGCATGTGGTAGCAAAAGCATCTTATGGTGGAAAATAAAAGGAGTTTATTGGTTGCCATCAGATAAAAAGCAAGGTACAATTGATAAATATACATATAATTATTGGTAATGCATGGGTAATACAATACATCTCAATCATGACTTGAGTATCATCAGAATTAACAAGCAATATTATATATCACAATAAAATGGCAAGCAACAACTTTCCAAAGTGCACCAAAAATATCATGAGGGTAAGATGATAAAATATGATAATGCCTGCAGAGACTCAGGCCTCTTGGATCCTGGGGTAAGGTATATGGTTTAGCTGATAAGTCTAGATAGGTATAGGGTAGCAAGGCGTAAGGCAGCTCTACGCGTTTCGTGGCTAGAGGGCCACTCGTCAGGAGCCAGCACTTGATATTTCTAAATGTAGAGATATAAGCATTAGTTAAGATAGTAATTAATGAAGTGAATGCATAGGTAAGCAGGGGTGAAACTAAGAGACCCCCGAACCCAGTGCATTCTAACTTACTCAAATTCAAAGAAGATGGAGGTGTGGTGTCGGGCAGCACAGGCCATCCAGGCGCACTCCCCATTTTTGCTACCACATGCTTCACTCAAAGTCCCGCCCCCTTGCTCTCCCCTAATCTTAATAAATCCACAACAGTACATGCTATGGAAATAGCGACGTCACCGTTAGAGACACGCGGCCTTTGTGAACGTATAAAATTTAGGTTGATAAACTAAAAAATGTGGGCATATCAGCGATTTAAAAAAGAAGTTGGCTGTGCGTTTCACTGGGAAATGTGAAGAATTTTATACATCAAAACTTCCCCATCATATTGCCCCATCAAAACGGCCCCCATCAAATTTGCCCCATCATATTGCCCCCATCAAAACGGCCCACATCAACACTGCCTCATCATATTGCCACCATCAAAACTGCCCCCATCATATTGTCACAGTCATAACTGCCCCATCATTTTGCCCCCATCAGAATTGCCACCATCAAAACTGCCCCCATCATATTGCCACCATCAAAACTGCCCCCATCATATTGCCACCATCAAAACTGCCCCCATCATATTGCCACCATCAAAACTGCCCCATCATATTGCCACCATCAAAACTGCCCCATCAGAATTGCCCCATCATATTCCTCTATTATAAATCAGTTCATGGTGTGTCTGTCCCCTCCCTCGGGCTCTGTAATCAGAGCTGAGATGCTCCAGCCGCCTCCCCCACCGTCCATCACTGTGTATAACAGAAGTTTTGGTAACCATGGCAACAAAAGCAGTTAAAATGAAATTTCCTGAAATGATCACTAAACTTAAACATCTTTTTCACAAAAACTGTAAAATATATCAAACTAAAAAGATATAGCCAGATAGCTGAATATTTTGTGAACATTTTAAAGTTTGTTTGGCGTCTGTAGGTGAAAGTATGAAGGAGCTGAAACTTTTGGGAGCGGAAGAAGATTTTAAGGATCTGAAGCATGCTCCCATTGACTTCAATGTTAAAAAAAAGTGTTAAAATGCTTAATATTTTTTAAAAAATGTATCAATAGTAGAAAAAAAAGTTGAAAAAGTCGCATCATCAAATGAAAGAGCTGAACATTTTAAATGTTGAATGGTTTTAATAGCTGAAAGTATGCAGAAGTTAGGCAGAGCCAAATAACGTACGGAATAAAAAATAAATAAATAAATAAAATCGAACAACAATAGTGGGACTGCGGAATCATTCCCACTAATGATATGTACAGTTTTACTAACACATGTCAGAGCTACAAAATTGTGTTCTCCTGTGTTTTACCACCAGTCACTAAGGGGTTAATGAACAATGAATGTAGCTGGGCGGTGTGTTGTAGCGTCTCCCTGGACTGTATTGGTCATTTTCAGGAAAAGGTGAACTTGGCCTTTAATTCACAAACCCAACACACCGAGATAAAAACGCTGATTTATTTCCAACAAAGTGACCGGTAATTTTGGCCAACTGACAAATCACTGGATCTATTTTTAGCTCAGGTCAGTGAGATCTGAGAATGAAAGACAAGCAGATAAAGTCCAGTCCCAACCCCCATCTCCAGACATTTTATTTATATATATTTATTCATATTTTATATTTATTAAGTGATCGTTAATTTTGGCCAGCTAAACAAAAATGTTGGATTTCTTTTTAGCTGAAATCAGTGAAACTTTTAAATTTAAAACAAGCAGATAAATCCCCCCCTCCCCCCCCCATACACCTCTATGTAGTGAAATGTAGGGATTCACTCTCCAGCAGTCATACATTGGGACAAACAACATGAGAAAACTAACCCTTGGTTGACATTACATTTGCAATGCAGTGCTGCTGGCAGGAACAAGCAGTTTGCAGCAGTGCGGTTAAGCGAGGTTCATCCTAACTGCCACTGATGACATCATAGTGGAGACATTTACATCATAGTGGAGACATTTCTCAGCTGATATAATCAGCCTCCCTGCTGTGTGTAGTTCATGTTTGAGCTAGACTCTTGTACAGAGCACACCTGTGAGCTGTTCTGAGAATCCTCATTCAATTTGCTAAGCGAATATTCAGATTTTTTCTGATTAGCTAAGCGAATATTTATAGATAAGATAAAAATCTTTAATTCTTTGTCACTTTTCTCTATTCTTTGTGACAAATTTGGAAAATGAGCCTTTTTAAAGCGTTTGTAGTTGTTTTCTGCTGTGTGTACCTGGCATGTGGTGTAGAATACGCTCATGCCCGACCAATATACACCCGTCTGGATGCTACAACTGGCTCTAAAGTGGTGATCCCATGTGTGGTCACCACCGATCATCTCTCTGGTGCAAGTAGTGTTAGGATCGAGTGGGGAATGACTCCGGAAGGAGACGGTCCCTTCTCACCTATCCTGTACCATGATATTATCAACCTGCAGGAGGACCAAAGTGAAAGGTTTCATCTGGGTCTGATCCACTTAGATGAAGAGGATTGTTCCTTGGTCATCAGCCCGGTCCTGCAAAGAGACAGCGGAACCTACGAGGTCCGCCTCACCGTGGACAACGTCCCGCATCACCCATTCAAGAAAGTCATCATTCACGTGACTGGTAAGTGTTACAGGTTTTGGTTTATTGTTCATTCTATGGGGGTCTTCTCCTGCTTTGGGGGGGAGGGGGGTCTACTGAGGACCAGGCTGGGCAGGTACAGCTCAGAGTACTTTTGGGTTGCTGGGTAATCTAATAACCCTTTCCCTGCCAGTTTTCTTCCCCAAACACACATCTTATACCTAAAAATCATCAACACAGGAGACGTCTGGTCATTACAATCTGATGTATTGTATCTCATCATCACTTCTCACACTATACAAATATAGGGACCATCACACTATACACCTATAAGGATCATTACACTATACACCTATAGGGACCATCACACTATACACCTATAGGGATCATCACACTATACGCCTATAGGGATCATCACACTATACGCCTATAGGGATCATCACACTATACACCTATAGGGATCATCACACTATACGCCTATAGGGATCATCACACTATACGCCTATAGGGATCATTACACTATACACCTATAGGGACCATTACACTATACACCTATAGGGATCATTACACTATACGCCTATAGGGACCATCACACTATACACCTATAGGGATCATTAGATTACACACCTATAGGGACCATTACACTATACACCTATAGGGACCATCACACTATACACCTATAGGGATCATTACACTATACACCTATAGGGACCATCACACTATACACCTATAGGGATCATTACACTATACACCTATAGGAACCATTACACTATACACCTATAGGGACCATTACACTATACACCTATAGGGATCATTACACTATACACCTATAGGGACCATCACACTATACACCTATAGGGATCATTAGATTACACACCTATAGGGACCATTACACTATACACCTACAGGGACCATCACACTATACACCTATAGGGATCATTACACTATACACCTATAGTGATCATCACACTATACACCTATAGGGACCATCACACTATACACCTATAGGGATCATTACACTATACACCTATAGGGACCATTACACTATACACCTATAGGGACCATTACACTATACACCTATAGGGACCATTACACTATACACCTATAGGGATCATTAGATTATACACCTATAGGGACCATCACACTATACACCTATAGGGACCATCACACTATACACCTATAGGGATCATTACACTATACGCCTATAGGGATCATTACACTATACACCTATAGGGATCATTACACTATACACCTATAGGGATCATTACACTATACATCTATAGGGATCATTACACTATACGCCTATAGGAACCATCACACTATACACCTATAGGGACCATTACACTATACGCCTATAGGGACCATTACACTATACACCTATAGGGATCATTACACTATACACCTATAGGGACCATTACACTATACACCTATAGGGACCATTACACTATACACCTATAGGGACACTGACCCTACGACCAAAAATGTCATCTATGGTCCAGTCTGTCACTATAAGTAATGCAGCAGTCTTTGTTTTCCTGAGTCCCCCATCCCCCATAATAGCTTATTACCTGTCAGGAAGTCTGATTACTAAAACAAGCTCTCCAGCAAAAGTGACAGTTACAACGGTCAGCTGGTATTTATTTCTGAAAAAAACCTTTATCGCAAAGGACACATACACACAAATGAACAATGCTGCTGTCCAATGGTTGCTACATTGCTCCTCTATAGTTACAGTGGCAGAGTGAATGTAGCCACCGGTGGCAGCCCGTGCATTGTGGGCGCCGCCCCCTCTGACACCTCCGCCGCCCTCCCTATTCATGTGCCCGGCCCCTTTCAAGACAGCGGACACATGAAATACTACGGCGGGGATAGGCGGGGGGGGGGGGGGGGGGGTTTGTGTTTTGTAGCACGTGATTAGAGCCAGAGGCTCTAATAGGCTTCAAAATAAGGTGGGCTCGGGGCGCAGAGCACTGTGTCCCGATCCCACCCTGTTGTGTGGCATTGCAAATTAATTTACGGTTCAGTATTTTTCAGTTTGTTTGCGCCCCCCCCCCCCCAAAAAAAAAATTTCGAGCACCAACCGCCACTGGTAGCAACCCTAGGACAGGAGGAGTGTTACTGGCCAATCACTGGCTGAAAATGAAGGAATAGTCTGTAAAAAGATAACTAATGCACCCACCACACCTAATGACTGTAAAGCTGTATGATACCTGACATTTTTGTTTGTATAACAGATTGTAATGACAAGTAGATGTATCGTTATATTAAAATGGGACCTGAATACACTTGAATATAATAAATAAAAAAAAACAAAACAAAAAAAAACAATATATACCCTAACTGATTTGTAAATATATGAAAGATGATTTTATGTTGTGTAAATACCCAACATGGCATGTCAAACTACAATACTTAATAATCTCCATAGACAATACAAGTTACAGAGGACAGAGGAGATCTATATTACCCTCGCTCTGATGTTCATGGCGATATCTCACAAGTGTGAACACCGCTTACATATTTGGACGCGACCTACGTATGCGTTCACCACTGCACATAAACACGGGGGGGGGGGACTTTATGTATATTATTATTGATATTACATTTGTTTGATTTTTATACTGTTCCTTTACAAAAAAAGCGATCCCTTTTATTTCTATCACGAGGAATGTAAACATCCCTTGTGATAGAAATAAGCAGTGACAGGTCCTCTTTATGGAGAGATCTGGGGAGTCAATAAGACTCTCCTCTACAATGGAAAGCATTAGATAAAAAAAATAAAAAAATAATAAATAAAAAGACCTGATTTGTCCTTGTCATAGCCAATTGGATCAGGGACATTTGGAATAGATTTATAGTCAAGAATGGAAACTGGTTTGTTTAACTTTGTAGCTCATTATTTGGACATTTAAGTGAATTTCCTTTATTTTTATTTTATCAGATCCCATGTCCACTGAGACCGCCGATACCGAGACAGTCAGGAAGCACCAAAGAAACCTGGAAATACAGCAGGAGACCCCTCCAGACCCTTCCACTGAGACCGCTGATACTGAGACAGTCAGGAAGCAACAAAGAAACCTGGAAATACAGCAGGAGACCCCTCCAGACCCTTCCACTGAGACCGCTGATACTGAGACGGTCAGGAAGGAGCAGAGCAATGTGGAGATACAAAGGGAGACCCCTCCAGTCACTTCCACTGAGGAGGTCCCCATGATGTCTCCAACAATGCCAATGACAACGACACCAACAATGGAGACAACTACTCATGATACGGGGAAACGAGTCATTGATTACGTTGTGATTTTTTTCTACATTGTCGTCATCGATCAAGTGCAGAGGGACTTTCCATTAGCGTTGTTCATTGCTGCAGTCGGTGTTGTACTACTAATCATTGGAGTCACTGCAGCAGTACGTTACATCAGGTAAGTTATTGCACATTCTTCATAGGTTTTCTCCATTACACATCTTCATGCTATCACCCACTTTATCTGAGCCCTCCCCCCTCCCAATATTTACCACTTTTCCTATAGGTGGGCAGTTGATCAGACCGAGGCGGTGTGTTTTCTGTACTTATTGCCCGGGGTTTAGCAGCACAAGCCCCTCACTGGTCATCATGAGATTAAAGCACCTCTAACATTTGTTCTATGGGGGAGGGGTGAATGAACTGAGGCTGCTGGTAACAGTAACAAATGGGGTGATGGCGTGTGACCATTTGTTTTCTATCAAAGACAGATTTAAGTGGCGTCGGCTTTTAATTCTGAAAATTGTTGCTGGTTTATGGACACATTCTTATAACATTTCTTTCTTTATCTCCACAGAATTTGTTGCTGCTGCAGAGCAAGAAAGGGGGACAGGCTAAAGAGGGTGGAAGAAGGAGTCCTAGAGATGGAAGGCGCAGAGGAAAAAGATGTCCCGGCGGTGATGGAAGAAAGATGCAGAGCAAAGGATGAAGTATGCATCGTGATGGAAGAAGAAGTCCTAGAGATGGGAGGCGCAGAGGAAAAAGATGTCCCGGCGGTGATGGAAGAAAGATGCAGAGCAAAGGATGAAGTATGCATCGTGATGGAAGAAGAAGATGAAAGAAGCGGAGATATGGAAGGAGGAATCACTGAGAGGAACAAAATGCACACACAGCTGACTGAAGTGTGCACAATAATGGAAAAAAGACACACATCGACGGAAGAAGTTGCAGCGATGGAAGAAGAACTCTCAGTGACTAAACAAAAACTTGCAGAGGCGCAAGAACTGGTAGTGAGGGTACAAGAACTTGCAAAGATGCAAGAAAAATTATCAGAAAATAGAAAAGAAGAACTGGCAGTGAAGGAAAATGAACTTACAGCGACGCAAAAAAGATTAGCAGACAAAGAAAAAGAGTATATAAAAATACTCATAGAGGTTGAAGGAGTCACAGCGATAAAAGAAGAACTATCAGTAACTAAAAGAAACTGGCGGCGAGGGAACAAGAACTCGCAGCGGCGCAAGAAGAACTCGCAAAGATGCCAGATAAATCTGCAGAGAAAAAGAACTGGTGGCAACTAAAAAGAAGTGAGGGAAGAAGACTAAGACTAAAGCGGAGGTCTGCCAAATTTTTTTTAAAAAAAAGTCAGCAGCTACAAATACTGCAGCTGCTGAGTTTTAAAATAAAATTTAAAATTTTAGGATAAGATAAATCAGCGTGGGGGTCCCCCCCCCCATCCATACCAGGCCCTTAGCGTCTGGTATGGATTTTAAGGGGAACCTCACGCCAAAATTAAAAAAACAATGCTTTGGAGGCCCAAAATCCATATCAGACCTTTATCCGAGTATGCAGCCTTGTAGTCTAGGAAAGGGGGGGGGAGGGGGACGAGTGAGTGTCCTTTCCCCCCTACCTCCTGAACTACACCAGGCCACATGCCCTCAACATGGGGGGTGCTTTGGGGTATGGGGCTCCCCTCCCCCAAAGTACCCTGTCCCCATCAACATAGGGACAAGGTGCTTTCGGGGTGGGGGAGGGTAGCCCCTCTACCCCAAAGCACCCCCCATGTTGAGGACATGTGGCCTGGTATGGTTGGGGGTGGGGGACTGGGCGCTCGCTCGCCCCTCCCTTTCCTAGCCTGCCAAGTTGCATGCTTTGATAAATCTCTGGTATTCATTTTGGTAGAACCCACATAATTATTTTTTTAATTTTTGGAGTGAGGTTTCCCTTAAAATCCATACCAGACCTGATGGGCATAGTATGGATTGGGGGGAACCCCATGCTGATTTATCTTTAAATTTTATTGCTGGCAACTCTTTTGTTTACATTCAGTTAGGGATGCACCAATACCATTTCTGGGACCTGAGTGTCTCCCAGAAGACAGCAGGTGGGGGGGGCGGAAGGGGCGTAGATACCGGCGGCTGGCTCGGGTATCTATGCCCAGAAGTGAGAGCAAAATACCTGTATTAGACAGGTATCTGCTCCCCCCTCCCCCCTGAAAGGTGCCTAATGTGAGACCGGAGGAGGGGAGGGTTCCGAAAAGTGGAAGTTCCATTTTTGGGTGGAACTCCGCATAAAGACTAAAAAAGAACTTGCAGAGAAAGAAGAAATGTATCAAAAAACAATCAGAATAATTGAACAAGGAGTCGCAACAATAGAAGTAAACGTCGCAACGACAAAATAACTAGTAGCCGTGACGAAAGAGGAACTTGGGGTGGCAGAGGAAATGAATTACGAACGCATAATAATGGAACAAAGAGTTTCAGCGATGGAAGGACCAGAAGAGGAGTAAGGGAGGCCGTACATTATACAATTTTCTACAACTAATGACTCATCAGCAGTCGGCGGGTTTCCCGCTGACAGCTGAATGAAAACCAAAGAATTGCCAGCAATAAAATTTTAGGATAAAATAAATCAGCGTGGGGGCCCCCCCCCAATCCATACCAAGCCCTTAGGGTCTGGTATGGATTTTAAGGGGAACCTCAGGCCAAAATTAAAAAAATAATGCTTTGGAGGCCCAAAATCCATATCAGACCTTTATCTGAGTATGCAGCCTGGTAGTCCAGGAAAGGGGGGGGAGGGGGACGAGTGAGCGTCCTTTCCCCCCATATCTCCTGAACCACACCAGGCCACATGCCCTCAACATGGGGGGTGCTTTGGGGGAGGGGGCTCCCCTCCCCCAAAGTACCCTGTCCCCATCAACATAGGGACAAGGTGCTTTCGGGGTGGGGGAAGGGAGCCCCTCTACCCCAAAGCACCCCCCATGTTGAGGACATGTGGCCTGGTATGGTTGGGGGTGGGGGACTGGGCGCTCGCTCGCCCCTCCCTTTCCTAGCCTGCCAAGTTGCATGCTTTGATAAATCTCTGGTATTCATTTTGGTAGAACCCACATAATTATTTTTTTAATTTTTGGAGTGAGGTTTCCCTTAAAATCCATACCAGACCTGATGGGCATAGTATGGATTGGGGGGGACCCCATGCTGATTTATCTTCACATTTTATTGCTGGCAATTCTTTTGTTTACATTCAGTTAGGGATGCACCAATACCATTTTTTAAACACCAAGTACCAATATTTTTTCTCACCGATACCAAATACTGATACCTATCGCCTAGGAAGAGTAGGTAGAGGGGTGGTTTGGTGGACAGTATTTTGGGGACTTTGTGTTTTACATTATGTGGGGACATTGGGCCGGTGATCAGTGTGTAAAAAGCTGTAAAAAAACAGCTCATAATCACTGATCACCGGCCGGCTGCAGAGATCCACGGATGTTGTCAGTGAGGAGAGGAGAGCTGATCTCCTAGCAACCAGCTCTCTATTTACATCACATGACGGCTGTGTCAATCACAGAGCCCTCCTGCCGATCAGAGATGCGCCGTGTCCGGGTGACACGAGCGCATCGGGATCGCGCTGCGAATGGCTTGCTATGGGTGGCAGATGCAGAAGAGGAGGAGCTGAGAGTGCCAGTTGGTGACCCCAGAAGAGGAGGAGCTGAGAGTGCCAGTCGGTGACCCCAGAAGAGGAGGAGCTGAGAGTGCCAGTCGGTGACCCCAGAAGAGGAGATCTTTAGGCTGAAGATGTATGCTCAGATGGACAGAGCATGCGATTCCTTCATCCTCAAATCGGGAGGACCGAGATTTTTTTGACCAACGGCAAGATGAACTCCAATTTGCTCCATGCTTTAGATAGATGTACACACACACACAACCAAATTAGGAGAGAGTAGATCGCATACACAGATTATAGGATGAGGCCGTACTACAAACATACATTCAACATTAGAAAAAGGATGACTAGCATCCAGTAGGGTAGCTTAGTGTAGTTAGTGTAGGTCCTGCCCTAGAAGAGTCTACCTTGCCGTGGTGGGCAGGCTTGGAATCTCTTGGTCAAAAGTGTGTCAGCCAATGGGGCGATCACTAGATCTTCACTTCTGGCCAATTGATTCTACCAAAGGACTCTTGGTTTAATCCGAGTATATAAAGTTGGAAAAGGAAAAAAAAATGTGTACAGGTCCATAATTATACTTTCATAAACACACAATAAAAATTTGTTATATTTACATTTGAATTGCTTCCTCTTTTATTTAATCCTTTCATGACCGGGGGGAGGGGAGGGGTCATTACCACTTGGATGCACAGGCCACATTTGCAAGGCTGGAAGGGGCTCTATGGCTACTTCTTCCACTTCTGGTGAGTGTATGGATGTCTAATAGGCGTTTATGTATTAACATTAGGGGTGCGCATCTTCACTGGTCTCACCATACAATTCGATTATCCTGTCCACGATTCGATTCGATTCCGCGATGCACCACGATTAATACCCAAGTGCCCATGGTTTTCAACTTTTCATCAAAAAATTAATTCAAGCAGTCAGAAATTGAAGAAATATATTTATTTTTATCTGCTATTTAAAAAAAAAATACACAATGTTTGTGAAAAGATCACTAATGCCGCGTACACACGGTCGGACTTTTCGCCTACAAAAGTCCGACAGACTTTCGACAGACTTTTGTCAGACTTTTGGCGGACTTGCGGCAGACTTTCTTACGAACGGACTTGCCTACATACGATCACACAAAAGTCAGACGGATTCGTACGTGATGACGTAAACCGGACTAAAATAAGGAAGTTGATAGCCAGTAGCCAATAGCTGCCCTAGCGTCGGTTTTTGCCCGTCGGACTAGCACACAGACGAGCGGATTTCTGGGTCCGGCGTAGTTACGACGTAAAGATTTGAAGCATGTTTCAAATCTAAAGTCCGTCAAATTTGAGGCTGGAAAAGTCCGCTGAAAGTCCGGGGAAGCCCACACACGATCGGATTGTCAGCCAGCTTTAGTCCGTCGGCGTCCGTCTGATGACTTTTGTAGACGAAAAGTCCGACCGTGTGTACGCGGCATAAGACAAGACATAAACCAATAATGAAATAATAAATAAAATCACTTTTTTGAATTAAAAAATAAGACAACAGTAATGTTGACCAATTTTTTTAATTTATATTGTGAAAGATAATGTTACGCCGAGTAAATTGATACCCAACATGTCACGCTTCAAAGTTGCGCCCGCTCGTGGAATGGCGACAAACTTTTACCCTTAAAAATCTCCATAGGCGACGTTTAAAAAAATTCTACAGGTTGCATGTTTTGAGTTACACAGGAGTTCTAGGGCTAGAATTATTGCTCTCGCTCTAACGATCGCTGCGATACCTCACATGTGTGGTTTGAATACCGTTTTCATATGCGGGCGCTGCTCACGTCGGGACGGGGCACTTTAAAAAATGTATTTATTTTTTCCTTTTTATTTTACTTCACTTTATTTATTTTTACACTGTTTTAAAAAAATAAAATAAAATTTGGGTCACTTTTATTCATATTACAAGGAATGTAAACATCCCTTGTAATAGAAAAAAGCATGACAGGACCTCTTAAATATGAGATCTGGGGGTCAAAAAGACCTCACATCTCATATTTACACTAAAAAGCACAAAAAAAACAAAAAACAAAAAAATATTCTAAAAAAAACCCGTCCCTTTAAGACCTATGGGCGGAAGTGACGTTTTGACGTCGCTTCCGCCCCGCTATGGTATGGAGACGGGTGGGGGCCATCTTCCCCTCACTCGTCTCCATACCTAGCATGAGAGAGGACAGGATCGCCTCTGCCGCCGGCTCCGGTAAGCAGCGGAGGGCACCGGAGAGCGGCGGGTTGGCCCCCTCTCCCGACTCCGATAAAAGTGATCTTGCGGCGTATCTGCCGCAGAGACCACTTTTATCTTGTAGCGGACCACCCGCTGAAGAAGAGGATACCGGGGGTTATGGTAGTTAGCTGCAGCCATAACAATGGTATTTCTCTTCAAACAGCCGACGTAAAACTGGTGCCCAGCACAGCGCAGTGGATGGAGTGGTGGGTCTGGGATGGTGAATCCCAGTGATCGATGCTGTGCCCGGCTCTCGGTGACTGACATGGAGCAGCGGGTGCAAGTGCAGAGGATGGCTGGCTGTGTGGATCCCTCCAGTGTGTCCCGGGTCCCTCCCTCGTGATGCCGACTCACCCCCCCCCCCCCCCCCCCAAGTGGATGTGCTGCAGGAAGAGACTGGCTACACTGCTGGCTACCCCAATCGTGATTACCAGCTAACCCTCTAACCCTGCCAGGCTATCTGGGGTCCCCTCTGACACAGCCCCATAGCATTATTATACCAGCCCAACATCATAACGTCATTATTTCCTCGTTCATGAAAGGGAAAACCATGCATTTTAAAGCATATTTGAAGAGTGTATTATAATATATATATATATATATATATATATATATATATATATATATATATATATATATATATATATATATATATATATATATATATATATATAATAAGACAGGTATGAAACACATAGGACTATATATATATATATATATATACATACATATAATGAAATTCCAGTTAAAAGTGGTAAAATTGGTCCATTATCAAGGGGCACTCCAGGAACATGGGGGGGGGGTACTCTGGTTTCCAGAGACCACATTCTACAGAAAGAAGGGGGGGTTTACTGATATATGGGGGAAACCTTTATATCAGTGCCCCCTTATATTATTGTATTCACTCCCCCCCTTACATCAGTGACCCCCCTCAGACTTGCCTGGCAGCGCTGTCACTGACCTCCTCTCAGGTGCACTGTGCAGGGCTCAGTCAGTTGGCTCCAAGTTGGTGGCTCTGGTTTTCCTATAATCTCCTCTCCACAGTCCACACACGTCTGACTTCTCCCATGACCCCCATCCTGGCGGCACTCCCACTCTTCACTCTTCTCCAGACTCCCCCTCAGAGACTGCAGTCCTGATATAAGACAAGAGATGGTCAGAGGTTGCGAACATATTACAAGAGATGGCTAGAGACTGAGGACAGGATACAAGAGATGGTCAGAGGCTGCAGGCATGATACCAATTGTGCCCTCCAATTGCAACCTTAATTGTGCCCACCAATTGCAGCCTCAATTGTGCCCACCAATTGCAACCTTAATTGTGCCCACCAATTGCAGCCTCACCATTTCCTGGCTCACATGCAGTGACCAATGTATGTCACGGAGCTGGGTCTGTGTGTAGGGCAGCGCTGTAACAAGGTCCCTCCCCCCTAGACTGGCTCGTGTGATAGGCGGAACACTGATTCAATCAGTGTTCCATCTAGAAGACTATCACATGAGCCGGTCTAGGGGGGGCGGGACCTTGTTACAGCGCCGCCTTACACACACAGACCCAGCTCTGTGACATACAAGAGGAGGAGCCGGTGTTCTGTCAATATCTCCAACTCATCAGAAACTCCAACCACGTCACTTCCGGTTTATTTAAAACCAGCAGTAATTGGAGTTTTTAACGAATTGGTGGTTGGACACAACACTGGCAACCAAATGGAGTCCAGTGCAGGATATTATGAACGGAGATTCTTACTCCGCTCCGATATTAGCCAACAAAATGGCCCCCTCCGAGGCGGCGACAACTTTGTTCTCGTTAGCCGCTGTGCTGTCAAAACAGCTCAGTCTTCCTGTACCGGACTCTATTCGGTTGTCGGTGTTGTGTCCAACCACCAATTCGTCACAATCTCCGATTTACTAAGGTTTTAAATGAACCGGAAGTGACGCGGTTGGAGTTTCTGATGGGTTGGAGATATTGACAGAACACCGGAGGACAGAGGGAGGGAGGGGAGCGCTGCAGCCGCCGCTTAAAGGCCAGTCCGGCCCTGGTATGGACCATCCATAGGATAAACAATCCTTCTCTGGTTTTTGTACCTGCTTCCACATCACCATAAGATACCCCATACTTCTTAGTATGGAGGACCATGGGACTTTTTCTCTTGGCTCCCCCAATGCTTAAAAAGAAAACTTCACTCTTCCTGAAGTTGTCCATTAAGATCCCCCACCCTAGTGAGATTAGCCTGGTAAAATTAGTGACCTTCTGCAAGCTAAACATCCCGGCTGGGTCCTCCTTCTAGTGCACACACGGGCCACTGTGCCATTCATTCCCATGGATGATCCTTACATATGGTAGGCTCCAACCATCTAACAGAGTATGGACCATCCATAGGAAGAGAAGTCATTCTCTGGTTCTTGTAGCTGCTTCCACATCACTCTGCCAGCACCAGATCCCCATAACATACCCCTTACTTCCTAGTATGAAGGAGCATGTGACTTTCTCTCTTGGCCCCCACAATGCTTACATGGCAACTTCATTCTTCGTGAAGTTGCCTTTTAGGCCGGGTTCACACCAATGGGAATTCTAGAGCACAGCTCTCAACCCTTCTCCTGGAGCACAGCCCTCACCCCTTCTCCTAGAGCACAGCCCTCACCCCTTCTCCTAGAGCACAGCCCTCACCCCTTCTCCTAGAGCACAGCCCTCACCCCTTCTCCTAGAGCACAGCCCTCACCCCTTCTCCTAGAGCACAGCCCTCACCCCTTCTCCTAGAGCACAGCCCTCACCCCTTCTCCTAGAGCACAGCCCTCACCCCTTCTCCTAGAGCACAGCCCTCACCCCTTCTCCTAGAGCACAGCCCTCACCCCTTCTCCTAGAGCACAGCCCTCACCCCTTCTCCTAGAGCACAGCCCTCACCCCTTCTCCTAGAGCACAGCCCTCACCCCTTCTCCTAGAGCACAGCCCTCACCCCTTCTCCTAGAGCACAGCCCTCACCCCTTCTCCTAGAGCACAGCCCTCACCCCTTCTCCTAGAGCACAGCCCTCACCCCTTCTCCTAGAGCACAGCCCTCACCCCTTCTCCTAGAGCACAGCCCTCACCCCTTCTCCTAGAGCACAGCCCTCACCCCTTCTCCTAGAGCACAGCCCTCACCCCTTCTCCTAGAGCACAGCCCTCACCCCTTCTCCTAGAGCACAGCCCTCACCCCTTCTTCTACAGCACAGCCCTCACCCCTTCTTCTACAGCACAGCCCTCACCCCTTCTTCTACAGCACAGCCCTCACCCCTTCTTCTACAGCACAGCCCTCACCCCTTCTTCTACAGCACAGCCCTCAGCCCCTTCTTCTAGAACACAGCCCTCACCCCCTTCTGGGAGAGTCTTCATTCATCTGCAGAGAAAAGTAATCAGCTTTGTTCTTCATATGATGTCAGTTAGCCACCTCTTGCCCGCCGTATTGTAGTTTGACAGGGGCACCACTGATCTCGATGATGCGGCTTTTTACCTATGTGATCAGCTGTGTCCAATCAGCATTCCTCTCCTCACACTGACAGAGTGAGAGCAGAGGAGAGGAGAGCAGATCTACGGCATTTTTCACAGGGGAAACCTGTAAAGGTAATCAGGGCACTGATCATCAGTGCAGCCCCATCAGTGCCGTGCTTCAGTGCTGCCTATCAGTGCCGTCTATCAGTGCCGCCTATCAGTGTGGCCTATCAGTGCCCATCAGTGCTACATATCAGTGCCACCTCATCAGTGCTGCCCATCTGTGCTCATCAATGCCACCTATTAGTGCTCATCAGTGCCACCTATCAGTGCTACATATCAGCGCCACCTCATCAGTGCTTCCTATCAGTGCCACCCATCTGTGCTCATCAATGCCACCTATTAGTGCTCATCAGTGCCACCGATCAGTGCCGCCTATCAGTGCTACATATCAGCGCCACCTCATCAGTGCTACCTTATCAGTGTCGCCTATCTGTGCTCATCAATGCCACCTATTAGTGCTCATCGGTGCCACCAGTCAGTGCCATCCATCAATGCAGCCTATCAGTGCTACATATAAGTGTCCATCAGTGCTACATATCAGGGCCACCTATCAGTGCTACCGCATCAGTGCCGCCTATCAGTGCTACCGCATCAGTGCGCCTATCAGTGCAGCCTATCAGTGCTACTGCATCAGTGCCGCCTATCAGTGCAGTCTATCAGTGCTACCGCATCAGTGCAGCCTATCAGTGCTACCGCATCAGTGCGCCTATCAGTGCTACCGCATCAGTGCAGCCTATCAGTGCTACTACATCAGTGCGCCTATCAGTGCCGCCGCATCAGTGCAGCCTATCAGTGCCACCTATCAGTGCTACCTCTTCAGTGTCGCCTATCAGTGCCCATCAGTGCTACATATCAGTGCTGCCTCATCAGAGCAAATCAGTGAAGGAGAAAAATTACTTATTTACAAAATCTTTTAACAGAAACTAACACTTTTTTTCTTCAAAATTTTTATTTTTTTTCTTGTTTTTTTAGCAAAAAATAAATAACCCTAGTGGTGATTGAATACCACCAAAAGAAAGTTCTGCCTGTCTCAAAAAACCTATAAAAACGTCATATGGGTACAGTGTAGCATGACCGCGCAATTGTTACTGAATGCTGAAAATTGGCCTGGGCAGGAAGGGAGTACAAGTTCCCGGTAGGCAAGTGGTTAAAAAAATGAATAAACAACATTTAAAAGCATTTTTTTTCTTCATTTAATAAAAATGTGGTTATAGTTAACCCCTATTGTACCATAATCAGCACTAATGAACTCTTTCCCCTTCTCCTCCACAAAAATAAATAACCAATCAGGAAATGAATAGTTACTTTTTTTGCTTTTACTTGTTTTGTTCTTTTTTTTTTCATTTTTTTTTTCCTGATGCATCAACAAAGTGTGCTAAAAAAATATATAAAAAGTTACTCAATTTATAAATAACTTTGCTTTGTACAGGAGTATAATGTGTGGGTCATAATAACTACTTCCAATCCGGCCTTTTCTGGCACTTATTGCTCACATATAACAATCAGTATTTTTTGGGGGGATAGAAAATCACTTAGAACCACAAACACATATATATATATATATATATATATATATATATATATATATATATATATATATATATATATATATATATATATATATATATATATATATATATACACACACACATGCTTACATACACACTTCTTTAAAGCAAAGGCCCTAGAGAATAAATTGGTGGGCTTTGCAATTTTTTATATCACACGGTATTTGCACAGCGATTTTTCAAACCAATTTGTTTGTGAAAAATACACTTTTTAAAATAAACGTATGAAAAAAAAAAAGCCTTGCTCAATTTTTTTGTACAATATAAAAATACAGTAAATAAGATACCAAACATGTCACGCTTCAAATTGCGCACGTCTGTGCAACGGAGACCTACGATTTCAAATTTACCATCCATAGGCGACACTTTAAAAGCCTTTACAGGTTACCACTTTAGATTTACAGAGGAGGTCTGCTGCTAGACTTACTGCCCTCGATCTGACATTTGCGGCGATACCTCACGTGTGTGGGAAGAACGCCATTTGCATGCGCGCAGGACCAAAGTGCACATTCACCTTTGTGTGCAAGCATGGGAGGACAGAGGCATTTAAATTTTGTTTTTATTTTTTTTTTATTCATTTATTTTATTGTTAAACTGTTGCTTTAATTTTTTTTTTTTAATGCTTTTATTGCTATCACAAGGAATGTAAACAGCCCTTGTGAAAGCAATAGGCAGTGACAGGTCCTCTTTATGGAGAGATCGGGGGTCTATAGGACGCCAGATCCCTCCTCTGCCCTTAAAAGCATTCAAACCACCAAGATCGCCATTTCTGAAGGCTTTTGATTTTTTTTAAAAAATGGCACCAATGGTTTCGGAGTAAACTGGAAGTGATGTCATCGCTCCCAGGTTACAATTACGAACAGCCGAGCAAAAGCAGATTTTGGCATTGTTCGGTTCCCTGGCCAGAAGGCAGATGTGCCGGCTGGTCGCTCTGGTCTCCTGGTGGGAGAGCCTGAGAGAGCCGCGGAAGGTGGCGGGGGGGTGGACATCCCCTTCCGCTGCTTGTAATAGCAATCCAGCAGCTGGTGAGCCCCTCCGGTTGCTATTACAAGACAGCCGACCACCGGCTCTAAAAAAACGGTCCCGGGTGGATGCCTGCAGCTACATATAATCCCGGTACAACCACCGAAAGTCCAATCACGTACCGGTACATCACTGGATGGAAAGTGGTTAAACAGTAAAAATTAAAAATTTACATTTACACTTCTCTATAGTAAAAAAAAGTGTTTTTTTGTTTTTTTTTTGTTATGTTTTTGTCCTTGGATTGCATAAATAAATACATTTTTGCAAATTAGGCCCCTTTCATACCGACGAACCAATCGTCACCAACCATTGTTCTATATGGAGCGGCGGATGTCAGCGGACAATGTTTCCACTGACACCCGCCGGCATCCAATCCGGTCTGCTAAAAACAGAAAGGTGGGGGATACGTTCTCCCCACCCGTCCGGCGAATCGGATTACAGTCAGATAGAATCTAGACTAGTGTAATTTGAAATTACAATTTTTCAAAAATTTGTAAATTCATAAATTCGAAAATGAAAAAATTCGGAAATCCGAAAGTAAAAACAAAAAAAAAAATCCCAGAAGGCTTTTCATCATAATGGATAGAATGCACCTTCTGCCTTTACAACCCCTTTAGCCCACGTTCACATCGGGGCGATTTGACATGTTGAATTGCATGTCAAATTGACGCCTATTGAAGGCAACGTCCGAAATTGATGCAACGTCGACTGTGAGGCGCCGTACCGATTCCCAAAAAGTAGTTCCTGCACTACTTTTGGAGACTTCGGGGGGTGTCGATTTCAAAAGACATCTATACAGGAACCCGCACAGATGTCTCTGAAATCGCTCGGACTGAAATGCGCATTTGAAATCGTGCGAGTTCAGCTGAACCCAGGCTTAATATCACCAAATCACCAAACAAAAGCCTTTATTGTACTAAAAAAAATTAATAAAAAATCTCTATTACAACAAGAGGAACTTCGGAGTTGTTTTTAAGTCAGCGGGTACAAATACTGTAGCTGCTGAGTTTTAAAAACCAAGTATTTACCAGAGCCAGGGATACAGCGCCAGCTTTCTGCAGACGGCTCTTACCTGTGCAGGTCTCCGGTACCACCATCTTGAATATGGGAGCCAGCTTTGGCTTTCCCGAGGAACCACATCGGTCTCCCTAGTGCCTGCAAGGTATTTCTATTCTCTTATTTTCACTACTATATTTTATTTTTATTGTTTTTTGCTTTGCATTGTATTTGTCCTATGTTGGCATGTGGATTTTTTTTTTTCCCCCACTGGTTTTCTGTGTCCATCTGTGGCTCCACTTCTCCCTTTTGAACAGACAAGCGATTTTTAATCTCAATATGTAATATGTATGTTATGGCTACCAGAATTTCTTTTTAAAACGAGTATGTTCCATTCTAGACAGTGACATTCATTCTCTACTCTGCTATCTTTGAATACCTTGATCGTGTCCTGAAAAAGCCTAACGGTGAAACGCGTCGATACACAAGGGCTCACTGTATACTCTGTATCATATACATGATTTTTAACCTTTGAATGCTCTATTCATGTATTGTATTTTCATAATAAACATTGTTATTTTTCTATACTTTGCTATTTGTTTCGTATGCCTTTAAAGTCCGACCTAGGCCTTTCTCTTTTTGTTCCCCTAGTGCCTGAGCTCGCAAGGTGCCCTGTGAACGGTCCCGCAGCCTCCTGGGACATGTCACATGTTCCAGGAGGCTGTGGGAGTGGAAGGGGCGGGGCAAGGGACTTCATCCTTGCCTGGGCGAGGATTGCGGAAGTGAGCACCAAAAAAAAATGGCCCCCCTCAAAAGAAAAAAAAACACAAGCCTGCTCCTCAGTTACATGATGGGGTGAGGGGCGAGATACTGTTTGGACGGTCAGCAGGCTTTCAGCTCTGGCAGGCAAGCTCTGCACTCACCTGTCAGGAGGTTTTCGGCCAGGACGTTCACCGAGTGCTTTGACGTGTAGGTGATTTCCGCACTGACGTGACCCACTTCTCCGATACACGTGGGTGACAGGAAGTCTGTGCGCTCCACACGAGCCAACGCCGCCACGCATTTCTGCTAGAAGAGAACAGAGAAAAGGTCAGACGGGAAAAAAAAATAACAACAGAAAGAGCAATCAGGACTGGAAAAGTGCAATAAATCCATCATACCATCCAATCACAGCTCAGCTTGGGTTACTGCATATTGCACATTCACGATGCCCTTTATAACGTGAAGGCCCGGTGTTCTGCCGAGGAAGTTCCCCTCAGCGGATAAGAACCCCCCTGTACTGCGCTTGCGCAGTACAAGCCGCCGGAAATAGCCGAAGCTGAATAGCTGTAAGTCAGCTGTACATAGCACCTGTAACAGGGCCCCTTGCAGGCTCGCTACGCTCGCCACGCTTCGGGCACGGCCTCGCTTGGCACTTTTTTATTCTACCTCTATGTCCACTTGGATGGTGGGGCTTGAACCTGGACTCAGGGCGCAAGCGCCGTGTACAGCTGACTCAAGGTTTTCAGCTTCGGCTATTTTTGGCGGCTCCATAGCCGTTAGTACTGCGCAAGAGCTGGGGGGATGTGTGTAGAGAGGGGATCTGGGGGGATGTGTGTAGAGAGGGGATCTGGGGGGATATGTGCAGAGAGGGGATCTGGAGGGGGTGTGTGCAGAGAGGGGATCTGGGGGGGGGGGGTGCAGAGAGGGGATCTGGGGGGGGGGGATTTGTACATGGAGGAGAGCTGGGGGGATTTGTGTGCAGAGAGAGGATCTGGGGGTGTGTGCAGAGAGGGGATCTGGGGGAGGGATGTGTGCAGAGAGGGCATCTGGGGGGATGTGTGCAGAGAGGGGATCTGGGGGGATTTGTGTGCAGACAGGGGATCTGGGGGGTGTGTGCAGACAGGGGATCTGGGGGGGATGTGTGCAGAGAGGGGATCTGGGGGGGATGTGTACAGAAAGGGGATCTGGGGGGGGATGTGTACAGAGAGGGGATCTAGGGGGATTTGTGTGCAGAGAGGGGATCTGGGGGGATGTGTGCAGAGAGGGGATCTGGGGGGATGTGAGCAGAGAGGGGATCGGGGAGGATGTGTGCAGAGAGGGGATCTGGGGGGGGATGTGTGCAGAGAGGGGATCTGGGGGGATGTGAGCAGAGAGGGGATCTGGGGGGGTTTGTGTGCAGAGAGGGGATCTGGGGGGATTTGTGTGCAGAGAGGGGATCTGGGGGGATTTATACATGGAGAAGAGCTGGGGGATGTGTGCAGAGAGGGGATCTGGGAGGGATGTGTGCAGAGAAAGGATCTGGGGGGGGGTGTGCAGAGGGGGGATCTGGGGGGGTGATGTGTGCAGAGAGGGGATCTGGGGGGGATGTGTGCAGAGAGAGGATCTGGGGGGATGTGTGCAGAGAGGGGATCTGGGGGGGATGTGTGCAGAGGGGATCTGGGGGGGTTGTGTGTGCAGAGAGGGGATCTGGAGGGGATTTGTACATGGAAGAGATCTGGGGGGATGTGTGCAGAGAGGGGATCTGGAGGGAATTTGTGTGCAGAGAGGGGATCTAGGGGGATGTGTGCAGAGAGGGGATCTGGTGGGGATTTGTGTGCAGAGAGGGGATCTGGGGGGATGTGTGCCGAGAGTGGATCTAGGGGAGGTATGTGAAGAGAGGGGATCTGGGGGGGATTTGAGCTTGAAGGAGAGCTGGGGGATGTGTGCAGTGAGGGGATCTGGGGGGAATTGTGTGCAGAGAGGGGATCTGGGGGGGGATGTGTGCAGAGAGGGTATCTGGGGGGATGTGTGCAGAGAGGGGATCTGGAAGGATTTGTGTGCAGAGAGGGGATCTGGGGGGATTTGTGTGCAGATAGGGGATCTGGGGGGGGTGTGCAGAGAGGGGATCTAGGGGGATGTGTGCAGAGAGGGGATCTGGGGGGATTTGTGTGCAAAGAGGGGATCTGGGGGGATGTGTGCAGAGAAGGGATCAGGGGGCTATGTGTGCAGAGAAGGGATCGGGGGGATGTGTGTGCAGAGAGGGGATCTGGGGGGGATGTGTGCAGAGAGGGGATCTGGGGGGATGTGTGCAGAGAAGGGATCAGGGGGGGATGTGTGCGGAGAAGGGATCGGGGGGATGTGTGCGGAGAGGGGATCTGGGGGGGGGATGTGTGCAGAGAGGGGATCTGGGGGGATGTGTGCAGAGAGGGGATCAGGGGGGATTTGTATGCGGAGAGGGGATCTGGGGGGATGTGTGCAGAGAGTTTGCAAGGGCTGTCACAGGTAAGAACGGGCCCTGGATCATTAGTTTGGAGACCCCTGGCCTAGATAATGCTGAGCTTAGTGGACAATCACTAGACCAGCATTGTCACAATTGGCACTGCGATGGAGGAGGGAGCGGTAAGAGGGAGCGGTGAGTATGAAGTGGTCAGGTGGCCTTTACACCAAAATGTTCTCTTTGCCCTAAATGGTCAAGGTGACTATTGGGTGTGGTACTGGTGCCAAAAGTATCATCATGGAGTTCTCACAGCCCTACACCAAACCCAACAGCGGCGAATCCCTTTCCCCATAATGTATTGCGCTTTTATATATATATATATATATATATATATATATATATACACATAAAGTGCATTGAAAAAGTATTCATACCCCGTGAAATTTTTCACATTTTGGCATGTTACAACCAAAAACATAAATGTATTTTAAGGGATTTTATGTGATAGACCAACACAAAGTGGCATATAATTGTGAAGTGGAAGCAAAATGATAAATGATACAAATAAATATGTGAAAAGTGTGTGTGGGGGGGCACTTGTATTCAGCTCCCTTTTACTCTGATACCCCTAACTAACATCTAGTGGAACCAATTGCCTTCAGAAGTCACCTAATTAGTAAATAGATGCCACCTGTGTGTCATTTAATCTCAGTATAAATACAGCTGTTCTGTGAAGCCCTCAGAGGTTTTTAGAGAACCTTAGTGAACAAACAGCATCCTGAAGGCCATGGAACACACCAGACAGGTCAGGGATAAAGTTGTGAAGTATAAAGCAGGGTTAGGGTAAAAAAAAATCTCCCAAGCTTTGAACATCTCACGGAGCTCTGTTCAATCCATCATCGGAAAATGGAAAGAGTATGGCACAACTGCAAACCTACCAAGACATGGCCGTTCACCTAAACTGACCGGCCGGGCAAGGAGAGCATTCATCAGAGAAGAGCCAAGAGGTTCATGGTAACTCTGGAGGAGCTGCAGAGATCCACAGCTCAGGTGGGAGAATCTGTCCACAGGACAACTATTAGTCGTGTTCTCCACAAATCTGCCCTTTATGGAAGAGTGACAAGAAGAAAGACATTGGTGAAAGAAAGTCATAAGAAGTCCTGTTTGTAGTTTGTGAGAAGCCATGTGGGGAAAATTAAATAATGAAGAAATAATGCAAAAAAAATGTATATATATATATATATATATATATATATATATATATATATATATATATATATATATATATATATATATACTTGAGTATAAGTCGAGTTTTTCCAGCACATTTTTTTGTGCTGAAAGTGCCCCCCTCAACTTATACTCGAGTCAAGCACTTTTCTGCAGCAAAAAATTTCATTTTCCGAACCGATTTTGGGGCCCCGTATCTCAGGGCCACTTGGTGCTAGAAACAGCAAATTTGGTGTGCAAACCCAGTGGAACTGGTACCACAACATATCCAAAGCTGGAGTTCCTAGCACCAAGTGGCCCTGAGATACGGGGCCCCAAATTAGGTTCAGAAAATGTCATTCTCTGCTGCCGAAAAGTGCTTTACATTTTCTGAACCGATTTTTAGGGCCCTGTATCTCAGGGCCACTTGATGCTAGAAACCCCAATGTTGGATATTTTATGGTGCTAGTTCCACTGGGTTAGCACACCAAATTTGGAGTTTCTAGCACTACGGGGCCCCGAGATACGGGGCCCCAAAGTCAGTCAACTGTGTCCATCTGCAGCAATGTCATTTCGGGACCCTTTGGGTTCAGAGACCCCAAATTATGGCTGCAGCTAGGGGGCATCTAGGAACCCTTAACTACCGAGTTTGAAGTTTGAAGGGGACCTATGGCTGCAAATGGGCACAGTGAGGCTGTGAGGCATTGTTGACCCTCTTTTCCACTTACAGTAGCTGTGAATTTCTCATCCTCGTCTTATACTCGGGTCAATACGTTTTTTCCATTTTTTTGTGGTAAATTAGGGCCTCGACTTATACTCGGATCGACTTATACTCGAGTATATACGGCATATATATATATATATATATATATATATATATATATATATATATATATATATATATATATATATTATATATATTCTCACAAAAGTAAGTACACACCTCACATTTTTGTAAATCTTTTCTTCTATCTTTTCACAACACTGAATGTCTAAACTGCTGGCAACAAAAGTCAGTACACCCCTAAGTGAAAATGTCCAAATTGGGCCCAAAGTGTCAATATTTTGTGTGGCCACCATTATTTTCCAGCAGTGGCTTAACCCTCTTGGGCATGGAGGTCACCAGAGCTTCACGGATTATCACTGGAGTCCTCTTCCCCTCCTCCACGACAACATCACGGAGCTGGTGGATGTTAGAGACCTTTCGCTCCTCCACCTTCTGTTTGAGGATGCCCCACAGATGCAATTAGACATTTTTTCTCCCCGGTGTCATGTGACTCGTTAGTGTTACAAGGTCTCAGGTGTGAATGGGCGCAGGTGTGTTAAATTTTGTTATCGCTCTCACTCTCTCATACTGGTCACTGGAAGTTCAACATGGCACCTCATGGCAAAGAACTCTCTGAGGATCTGAAAAAAGAATTGTTGCTCTACATAAAGATGGCCTAGGCTATAATGCCGCGTACACACGGTCGGTCATGCCAATGGGATAACCTCCTTTGGCATTTCCGATGTTAAGATTTAGAACATGTTCTCTATCTGAGTCCGTCGGAAATGCCGACAGAAAAAGTCAGATGGGGCATACACACGGTCGGAATATCCGACCAAAAGCTCCCATTGGACTTCTTATGTCGGAAATTCCGCTCGTGTGTACGGGGCATAAGAACATTGCCAAGACCCTGAAACTGATCTGCAGCACGGTGGCCAAGACCATACAGCGATATCACAGGACAGGTTCCACTCAGAACAGGCCTCACCATGGTCCACCAAAGAAGTTGAGGTCACGTGCTCAGCGTCATATCCAGAGGTTGTCTTTGGGAAATAGACGTATGAGTGCTGCCAGCATTGCTGCAGAGGTTGTAGGGGTGGGGGGTCAGCCTGTCAGTGCTCAGACCATACGCCGCACACTGCATCAAATTGGTCTGCATGGCTGTCATCCCAGAAGGAAGCCTCTTCTAAAGATGATGCACAAGAAAGCCTGCAGTTTGCATGAAGACAAGCAGACTAAGGACATGGATTACTGGAACCATGTCCTGTGGTCTGATGAGACCAAGATAAACGTATTTGGTTCAGATGGTGACAAGCGTGTGTGGCGGCAACCAGGTGAGGAGGACAAAGACAAGTGTGTCTTGTCTACAGTCAAGCATGGTGGTGGGAGTGTCATGGTCTGGGGCTGCATGAGTGCTGCCGGGACTGGGGAGCTACAGATCATTGAGGGAACCATGAATGCCAACATGTACTGTGACATACTGAAGCAGAGCATGATCCCCTCCCTTCAGAGACTGAGCCGCAGGGCAGTATTCCAACATGATAACCACCCCAAACACACCTCCAAGATGACTACTGCCTTGCTAAAGAAGCTGAGGGGAAAGGTGATGGACTGGCCAAGCATGTCTCTAGACCTAAACCCTATTGAGCATCTGTGGGCATCCTCAAACAGAAGGTGAAGGAGCGCAAGGTCTCTAACATCCACCAGCTCTGTGATGTCATCATGGAGGAGGGGAAGAGGACTCCAGTGACAACCTGGGAAGCTCTGGTGACCTCCATGCCCAAGAGGGTTAAGGCAGTGCTGCAAAATAATGGTGGCCACACAAAATATTGACACTTTGGGCCCAATTTGGAGATTTTCACTTAGGGGTGTACTCGCTTTTGTTGCCAGCGGTTTAGACATTAATGGCTGTGTGTTGAGTTATTTTGAGGGGACAGCAAATTTACACTGTTATACAAGCTGTACACTCACTACTTTACATTGTAGCAAAGTGTCATTTCTTCAGTGTTCTTCACATGAAAAGATAAAATATTTACAAAAATGTGAGGGGTGTACTTACTTTTGTGAGATACTGTATTTGCTCCCATAGATTGCCGCAGTATCAGTGGTGATCTACACCATATCCAGCCCCTCCTCCCTCCCCGCTGTCTTCTGGGAGACACACAGGTCCCAGAAGACAGCAGGGACCAGTGAGATCCCACAGCGCGACTCGCACATGCGCAGTAGATAACCAGGCTGTAAAGCCGCCAGGCTGTGAAGCCGCAAGGCTTCACCTCCTGATTCCCTTACCGAAGATGCCGGCGCCTCCACCCAGGAGCCGAGGGACGGGTCGGCTTCGGGTGAGGACATCGCGGATGCCCTGGGACAGGTAAGTGCCCTAATATTAAAAGTCAGCAGCTGCAGTATTTGTAGCTGCTGACTTTTATTTATTTATTTTCAGCAGAACTCCGCATTAAATGGTCAACAAGCGACTCTTGCTAACGTGTACTTTCCTAACACTGCTCACATTTCCTTTTTGCCAAAGGATTATAGACTAGCTGAAAGGGTTCCCGACAGGAATGGTAGTTTTAGGAGACTTTAATATCCCATTCAATGCACTACAAGACACCTCAAATGGCCAAACTTCAATTGCCTAGAAGATGTTCAAACGCATCAAACTGATGCTGAACTCTTTAACTCTAATGGATTCCTGGAGATTATTAAATCCGTCCGAGAAAGACTTCTCATTTTATTCGATACCACACAATAAATACTCAAGGATAGATTACATCTTTATACCACAAAGAGAACTTACTCTATTGACAGAGGCTAACATTGGCTTTAATTCCCTATCTGATCATGGACCAATTACTCTCTCTCTCTCAACCTAACAATTAGACTGCTTTCACACTGAGACGCTTTACAGGCGCTATAGCGCCTGCATAGCGCCTGTAAATCGCCTCTCCTGTCTCTCCAGTGTGAAAGCCCAAGTGCTTTCACACTGGAGTGCTGCGCTTGCAGGACGGTAAAAAAAGTCCTGCAAGCAGCATCTGTGCAGCACTGTAGGAGTGGCGTATACACTGCTCCTACAGCGCTCCTGCCCATTGAAATCAATGGGGCAGTGCCACCGAACCGCCGCTACAGCAGAGCTTTGCGGGCGGTTTTGACCCTTTTTTTGGCCGCTAGCAGGGCACTTTTAACCCCCGCTAGCAGCCCAAAAAAGGGTTCAAACCGCCCAAAAAAGCGCCGCTGCAGCGGGGTTAAAAGTACCCCACTAGCGGCCGAATAGCGCCGCTAAAAATAGCGACGCTTTACCGCCGATGCCGCCTCGGTGTGAAAGCACCCAGCCAAGAGCATGAAATTGGAGACTCCTTAATTTTGAAGCCCGAAATCATAAATCAGACTACAAAAGCTATCTAGAATTATTTTGCCCTGAATTGTGAAACCTCCCCCCCTCTTAAAACATAAATGTGTGATGAGAGGGGAAGTCATAAAATGGGGGGCTCACCTTCTCTCTGACCAGAGAATTTCCGCTCTTTCTGCCACTATATCACGCCTTGAGTCTCAACACAAACAAACTCTTTCTGTATCATCTGCTACAGAATTATTAGAAGCTACAAAGGAACCACAATCCATACTTGAAAATAAAACGAGACGCTTACTTTTTTTTTTTTCAAGAAACGACTCTACTATGAACATGGTAGTAGGAGTGGAAAGTTTCTGGCCAGAGCTCTAAAAGACACCAAATCACCGTAAAATATCCTTTGCATACGATCTAGGAACGGCACATTAGAACACTCGACAGATAAAATTGCTGTACAATTTCACGAGTTTTACTCTAAACTAGAGGTGGACCGATATGGGTTTTTCTGTGGCCGATATTTTGAAATCGGGGCGGCCGATGGCCGATATATGTTGCCGGTTTTTGCGGCCAATTTTTTTCTTTTTACTTCATCTCAGAAAGTCTAGGGTAGAGAGGTGGGGTGCAGCCTATCAGTGCCACCTCATTAGTGCCCACCAGTGCCACCTCATTAGTGCCCACCAGTGCCACCTCATTAGTGCCCACCAGTGCAGCCTATCAGTGTATCTCATGAGTGCCCATCAGTGCCACCTTATCAGTGCCCTTCAGTGCATCCCATCAGTGCCCACCAGTGTCGCCCATCAGTGCCCACCAGTGCAGCCCAGTGTCCATCAGTGCAAACCAGTGCAGCCTAGTGCCAACCAGTGCATCTCATCAGTGCCCATCAGTCCCACCTCATCAGTGCCCACCAGTGCATCACATCAGTGCCAACCAGCGCATCACATCAGTGCCCACCAGTGCATCACATCAGTGCCAACCATTGCATCACATCAGTGCCCACAAGTGCCAACCAGTGCATCACATCAGTGCCCACCAGTGCCAATCAGTGCATCACATCAGTGCCCACCAGTGCATCACATCAGTGCCCACCAGTGCATCACATCAGTGCCCACCAGTGCATCACATCAGTACCCACCAGTGCATCACATCAGTACCCACCAGTGCATCACATCAGTGCCCACTAGTGCATCACATCAGTGCCCACTAGTGCATCACATCAGTGCCCACATGTGCCAATCAGTGCATCACATCAGTGCCCACTAGTGCATCACATCAGTGCCCACAAGTGCCAACCAGTGCATCACATCAGTGCAGCCCATCAGTCCCACCTCATCAGTGCCCACCAGTACAGCCTAATAATCTAATTCACTGCCACCTCAGCAGTGCCCACCAGCGGAGCACTCCCGGCTCCATTCCGTCCCCTCGCCTGGCCAAAGACATCTCCACTCGTCTGACGTGCTGCGTGCCCCGCCTCTGCCTCCGGACTACAATCCCCAGAATGCAGCGTGGCCAGTAACAGCCAATCGGGGGCCGGTGGGGATTTCCACCCAGCACACCCCCTGCCTCAGATCCCTCACAATCGGCCTTTTTCCCATAATAATCGGCCGATGTTGATTTCTTTAAAAGGTGAAATATCGGCCGGCCGATATATCGGTCGACCCCTACTCTAAACTTTATGACCTTCCCTCAAATCACAAACCAATTAATCTCCAAGGGGAAAGGAAACATTATTTTCTGAAATTCTTGAAAAAAGCTGCCTACCAACACTACACCTAGATAAGATTCACAATCTAGAATGTCTGATCCAAGAAATTGAACTTACCCAGGCCATCAAAGACCTGAAACCAGAGGTCACACGGGGGAGGAGCTGATGTCCAAGATGGCTGCCTAGGGAGATCGGGAGGCAGACATGCTGCAGACGCTATAGAGAAGGAGGTCCATGCCAATTGTTACACAGGCTTAACTTCTAGACTGCATGCCAGAGACTACCTCTAATTAGAGATTGAGTCACCTAAACAAGCGCCGCCACAACCGGAGCGGTGTACTGAAGCGGCCTGAATAGTCCCAGGAGATTAAGGAAAGAGCGGTACCTGTCGGGCGCTGGTGAGAGATCGAGGACGGAGCCAGGAGCCAGGAGTTTGCGCAGTACCGTGCGGGAGTCCCCGTCTGTCTGCATACACAGGCAGCGGAGGCAGCTCGCTGGGAAGACGCGCACTCCGGCGGAGGAGCTCAGGACACAGTCAGCAGAGCTCGGGAGCAGAGCTCAGGAAAAATCAAGCGATCCTAAGCCACAGAGTCTATACTTCTTACATAGAGGAAACAGGAGCACCATGGTACTTCAAACAAACAACAAATAAAGAAAGGAAAACCAAGATCTCCATACAAGGTATGAAGGCATATAAAGGAATGGTGGAATGTATAAGGACTATATAAGGGCTGCATACAAGTCCATAGGACTGCATAAATAATTACTGTCTTTTAAACCTTCCTTAAAGAGTGGCATGGAGAAGATTTAAGGGTCTCTTTCATAGGTATTGTTGGGACAATAAAGCTTACTAAACCCTAATCACACAATACAGGTGTAGAGACAACACACACTATGCCAATAGTTCCTATGGGTTTCCCCAGTACTAATTAAGGATCTGTGTATATAAATTTAAATTAAAGGGCTTGGCAACACCCTGATAACTATTGTGCTCATTTAAAAGAAGGGGGAAAAAGGGAAGAAAGGAAGATATCAATCAAGAGCCAAGACGGATAAGTAATCATAAAGAACATATAAAATATCCGCTTTATACAGCAAGGACTAAGAAACAGAGGCTTTAATTAAAACATGGCACCCAAGAAAGGTAATAAAACACCCCAACATCAAAAAAATAAGAGAGATAAAATGGAGAGCACAAATAAAAACCCTACAGGGGCCCAACCTACACAAAAAATGGATATAAAAGAGATTTTTCAACAATTACAAGTGCAATCACCCCGAACTATTCAAGGTCTGCACTCACCACAGGAAATATCAAATATTGCGGAAACCTCAGCCACATCTAGATCGTCAGGGGAAGAGCAAATCACTCACCCAAGAAATAGCTCACCAATAGATACATCAGGCTCTTTAAGCGAACAAAAAGAAGAGGATAAAGAAAATTGGGATATGAGGACATACATTCAATCTCTCCCTACCAGAGCAGATATGGATCAATATGTACATAGATTGGAAAAAACATATAAAACTGAAATCCAAGAACTCAAGATAGCTACAAAAGACGCACAAGAAAAAACAACTAAATTAGATAATAGAGTTTCAAAAACAGAACAAGAGCTATTGAAGATAAAAGAAAAAATACAAAAACAAGGGAATCAAATAAACCAATTAATAAATAGCCTAGATGAGCAAGAAAATAGAAGTCGAAGGTCCAATATAAGAATCAGAGGATTAAAAGAAGAGGTTAATGCTAAGGATCTTACAACAACGTTACAAAAAAATTTTCAGGAAATAAGTCAAGATACAGATATAAAAGACCTGATAATAGACCGTGCACATAGAGTATCAGGAATAAGGAGAGTAGATCCTAGCAAACCAAGGGATATCATCTGCAAGATGCATTATGCTCGCATAAAGGACAGAATCATGCTAGCAGCAAGACAAAACCAAAATATCCAGCATGAGGGAGATTCATTATTATTTTTTCAAGATTTATCAAAATATACACTAGATCGGAGAAGAGCACTGAAACCCTTGGTGGAACAACTTAAAAGAAATAATCTGCAGTATAGATGGAAATTCCCATTTCAGTTACAGGCCCAAAAAGAGGAAGCAATTGCAACATTCAACGATTTAGAAGACCTACCACAGTTTTTGGCAACCCTTAAACTTTCAGAAGTGGAACTGCCGGACTGGCCCATTTCTTATATGAAATCGCCGAGAAGATTTTGAGGAGCAATGTATGGGGGAGGGGAGAGGGGAGAGAAAGGGTGATAGGGGATCATTAATTTACTAGTTACACAAATAGAAGCTGCATAGGGGGGGGTTGGAGGAGAGAGAAGAGAAGGGAAGAGTAAATAATATAGGGGGGAGTGAGGAAAGGGGATTATGTAAAATAAAACTTGTTTTTTTTTTTTTTTTTTTTTTGACTCGCACATTATGGTGAGATACTAGCACAATATAGTACACAATAATGTATTATAACAATATAGTTTGTTGGAATGTTTTTTTTTTTTTTTTTTTTTTTCCAATACGTAGGATATTTAATAGATTTGACACTGTTTTTTCTTAGCGAGATGTTTCCACCATATTACTTATTATTTATCTATAATAAAATAGCACAGATTGATAGATTGGTTAGATACTACGGTCACTGATGGATATGACACTTAGAGGGTATGGGGGGGAAATGGGGGGAGTGTTAGTCGGGGAAGATGGGGGATGGGGTTTTTTTTTTTTTTCCACATTGGATATTTTTGCAGATTTGAATACTGTGTTTTGATGAGATGCACTATATAATTTATCACTATATAACAATAGTTAGATTGATGGATATGCTGGTTATTGATGGATACGACACTAATGGGAGATTGGGGTAATATGGTAGGTGTGTGTTGATATGGGGGGAGGGATAGCTAGGGGGGGAGGGTTTTTTTTTTTTTTGGTAAACAAGGTTCTTGGTGAGATGTTCACATTACACAATCTATTATTATGCAACAAATCAGCACACACTGATGGAGTTGACATCAGGGGGTTCTAGGTAATTATAGTAGGGTTTTTTTTTTTTTTTTTTTTTCCTTCCCCCCTCTTGCTGTGTCTCTGCACCCCCTCCCCGCAGTGTCGGACAGAGACATCCCTCATGCGGGATGGGATAAGGAGGGGAAAATAGATAGGTACACATAAGATGTAGGTTTTAAGATGAGAGACCCTCCCCATGCTCCCACCCCCGTCTGTGCTCTCCTATTCTCCCTCTTTACTGACCTAGAGTGATGGTAGGGAAAATCAATATGGGGACGGGAGATGGGAGTAGATGAAATAAAATAATAGTAAATTAAGGCTTAATCATAGCATGCGCCACCGATAGAGCGGCTAATCTTGGACAGCGGTGTCCGGTGACCCCCCTATAGGGAACTTACTTTAGTTAGTAAGACAGACTTTATATAAGTCAATAGTTTCAGGGTAGTGTGAGTGGTGAGTGTGAGTGTGTGTTTTTCCCTTTCCCCTAAATTTTTTTTTTTTTTTTTTCTTTCTTGGGTACCTCTTGGATTTTGAAGTATGAAAATATGTTCTTATAATGTTAGAGGCCTTAACTCGGCGGCAAAGAGGTCTCAGATTCTGTGCTCTCTCCATAAACAAAAAGTTGGTGTAATATTCTTCCAGGAGACGCATTTCCGCACAGATCATATCCCTAAACTACAAAATAGATTCTATACTGCATGGTATCATGATTCCTTCGGGTACTCAAAATCAAAAGGTGTCTCTATTGCAATACATAAGACAATACCACACCAAGTGTTGGAGGAATGGCGTAATAGAGATGGAAGAGCGATACTACTCAAAGTGTTGATACTCGGTAAGAAATATACCTTCATCAATATATATTTACCTAATCAGGGTCAACACAAAGTAGGAACACAAATGTTAAAAATGCTTATGGAAAAGGCAGAAGGGATAATAATAATTGGGGGGGATTTCAACTTTGTCTTAGATAGGGAGAAGGACACTACAGCACCATCACAAATACAGGCGGGTAGGGAGAAAAAAAGTTTTTTAGACATGATGGTAAAATATCAGCTATTTGATATTTGGAGGGTATTGCACCCAACCGAAAAAGACTTCACGTTCCACTCAAAAGTCCACGGGACATACCATAGATTAGATTTTTTCTTGATAAATCAGATGGGGATAGAAATAACCTTATCCACTGAGATAGGTAGCTCCTTGTGGTCAGACCACGCGCCAGTATTCTTGGTGCTAGATATATTTAAGAGTAAAAACAATAGGGGAAACTGGAAACTTAATGACAATTTGTTGTATGATGAAAAATGTGTGACAGAGATTAGAAAAGTGATAATAGATTTTATATATGATCACATAAAAGACACTACATCCTTGCCGAATCAGTGGGAAGCATTAAAGTGTGTAATTCGGGGCTTTTTTATAAAACATGGGGCCAGGTTGAAGAAAATAAAAGGGAATAAAATGACTCAATTATTAAAAGAAATACCTAAAATAGAAACCCAACATAAACAAAACCCAACGCGTGATAAATTAATCGAACTAACGGATATGAAAACAGAACTAAAAACACTGATAAATGAGCAAACCCTACGAATAAGAGATAGTAATCGCTCTTTATATTATCAGCAGGGTAATAAACCAGGTAAACTTCTTGCTAGGGCTCTGCGCCACCGGGGCAATACAAAGCCCATTATTAAAATCAAGTCAGAAAAAGGAGATATGAGGTATGATTCAAAAGAAATATTAAAAGAGTTTCAGATTTTTTATACAAAATGATATAATATACCTAACGATAGCATAAACAGCGATCCGAAGGGATTTCAACAAAGTGTGTATCAATATGTTAAAGAAACTGCACTCCCCACACTAGCACCAACAGAAACATCACAACTAGACCAGGATTTCTCAGAGATAGAGGTACAAAAAGCAATTGATGCATTAGTACCTGGGAAAAGTCCAGGCCCGGATGGTTTTACCCCTAGATTCTACAAAACATTTAAAGAAGAACTTATCCCTATAATAACGCGGACCTTTAATGCAGTATCTACCTCAGTGCCTTTTGTCCCACAAAGTATGCAGGCGTATATATCACTTATACCCAAACCAGAGAAGGATCATACATTATGTGGAAATTATAGACCAATCTCATTAACAAACATTGATTTAAGATTGTACTCTAAAATAATCGCCAATAGACTGACACCTATAATGCCTCTGTATATACATTTAGATCAAGTAGGATTTGTGAGAGGTAGGGAGGCAAGAGATAACACTCTAAAAACACTCACACTGGTGGAACACGCACAGAGAGGTTCCATCCCATCCTGTCTATTGGCAATTGATGCTGAGAAAGCTTTTGACAGGGTGGGATGGAACTTTCTTAGAGAGACATTAGTACAATGGGGATTGGGCCCTATACTTATAGATAAAATAATGGCATTATATCGGAATCCAACAGCTAAGATAAGGGCAAATGGTGATCTTTCGGAGGTAGTCCCCATAACGAACGGCACCCGACAGGGTTGTCCGCTATCCCCACTGCTATATATACTAGTGATGGAGCACTTATTAAAAGCAGTCCGAGAAAATAAAGACATACAAGGAATCAAAGTGGGAGACATAGAGTACAAGATGTCAGTATATGCAGATGACATTCTATTATATATCTCAAATCCCTTGATATCATTACCAAATATAATATCTGAATTCAAACGATATGGGGCACTTAGCAATTTCAAGGTAAACTATAATAAATCTGAAGCTCTAAATATTAATCTGCCAAATAGTATGTTGGAACTCCTTAAAAACAATTTTTCTTTTAAATGGCAGGTAAATGCAATCAAATATTTAGGTATCTATATCCCTACTGATCTTGGTAAATTGCAAGAATATAATTATGTCCCGATGGTGCAGAAAACTGCGAGAATGTTACAACAGTATGAGAAAGGAATGTTTTCCTGGATGGGTAGAATAAGTATAGTGAAAATGGACATATTACCCAAGATTCTCTATATGTTACAAGCGATACCCACCTTTCCCTCAACAAATGTTATAAAAAAACTACATAGTTTAATAGGTAAGTTTGTCTGGGGAGGCAGGACCCCCAGAATCAATAGAACAGTGTTAAACAAAAATAAAAGAGATGGGGGCCTTGCCCTTCCAGATATAGATTTATATCTTAGAGCAATTTTGGTTACAAGAATGGTGGATTGGTTCCATAGCAGAGATAATAAACAGTGGGTGAGGCTTGAAGAAGAGATCACGGCCTTAAAATTAAAATCATTACCATGGATTAGAAAAGAGCTAAGACCGCCAGATGGAGAAATGCCCTCTCTAGTGGTATCAACACTAAAGGTATGGGATAGCATGATAAAAAGAGGGATAGGATCTACCAATAGAGGCCCAATGATCCCATTATTTAGTAACCCAGAATTCCCATTGGCACTTGAAGCCAAAACATTTCTTAAATGGAAGAGATCTGAGGATACCAGGATAGTGGAAACAATGGTGGGGAATACACTCCTCCCACTGGATAGATTGGGCGAAGAACATAAAACAAAATGGATGCAGTATGGATTGCTTCAACGGTATATTACATCTTTAATAAAGGAATCAGTATTAGATAGGCCTCTAACAGATCTAGAAAAAATTTTCCTGCAGGAACATAGACCCACCCAGGTTCTATCTAAGATATATAAATATTTAAATTCAGAGAACAAAGAACTGGAATTACCCTACATTAAGAAGTGGGAAATAGAGATAGGGATGGAAATCCCTAGGGAAAGGTGGAAAAAAGCAATCATAGCAACCCATAAGCTCTCAATATCTGCTAAACATCAAGAAAGGAACTATAAAATCTTAGCCAGATGGTATAGATGTCCTGTGGATTTACATAAAATAAACCCTGATAATGAGGATACATGTTGGAGGTGTCATGCAGCTCAGGGTACAATGTCACATATTTGGTACTATTGCTCAGAAATTCAACCATTCTGGCAGAGAATATTCGAGATATACAGAGATATGACAGGGACGGATCTATACCCTGGAATACAGATGGCAGTATTATCTATGATCCCAGGATCAGTGAAAAAAATAAAAAAGGGAATTTTGAAATATTTTTTGACAGCGGCTCGAACCATTATAGCAAGAAATTGGAAGAGCACACATATGCCTTCAGTAGTGGAGTGGGAGTGTGAGATGGCGGAGATGCGTGCCCTGGAGGTAAGAATGATGATAGAAGAAGGGTATAAGGAACAAATATTAAATATATGGATTAAATGGGAAGAGTACAGAGTCTCCTCAAAGCTTCTGAGAAAGGCATAGAAGCTCTAATTTTAACATAGGAGGAAGTGAGGTCCCCGGGAAAAGAGAGAGAAAATTCTAAAAGAAAATTATTATAAATTTTTTTTTTTTTTTTTGTTATTGCTGTCATTTGATGTGTCGGTATGAATGGGTTTGATTGTTTTGTTAGAGAGGACGGGGGATGGGTATAATATATGCATGTACACCCTTGAATAAATTGTGTTGTTTTAAGGAAATAGAGAATGTAATAACGGTCACGATAAAGAATTATAGAATTGTTTCATGTCATGGATGTATATATATGTATTATAAATATTGTTAAAACGTTTTGATAAATAAAGATTATATATAAAAAAAAAAAAAAAGACCTGAAACCAGGCAAAAGTCCGGGCCCAGACGGCCTAACATCTCAATATTACAAAACATTTATAGATATTTTTAAGGCCCCTCTCCTTGCGAATTTTAATTCCTTATATGCCAAACAGAAAATACCTGAAACTTTTTTACAGGCAGACATAACTGTCATATCAAAGGCAAATAAAGACCCCAAAGAATGCTCAAGTTACAGACCAATCTCTCTCCCTAATATTGATCTAAAACTTCTTGAAAAAATTTTTAGCAAACTGCCTTAGACCCCTCTTAAAAGAGATTATTGGTCCAGAACAAGTCGGCTTCATGTCAGGGAGGGAAGCTAGAGATAACATCACCAAAGCTCTTAATCTTATTCACACCTAGGCAAGATCGAGGGGCTTCTTCTGTCTACTGAAGAGGAGAAGGCCTTCGATCGAGTAGCATAGGACTACATGTGCAAACATCTTGGCCTTCAAAACAAGATGATCACTTTGGATATCTACACTTTATTCTTCACCAACGGCAAAAATTTAAATAATTGGATCGCTTTCCGATACTATTAAAATTAAAAACAGTACCAGGCAAGGATGTACCCACCCCTTTATTTATCATCACATTAGAACCCTTCATCCACACTATTAACCAGAATACTTCTATCCATTGATTCAAGATGGCAGGAAGGGGATTAAAAACGGCGGCGTATGCCAACGATCTACTTTTTTTTTTCTGACCCATATCTCTATCCCCAACCTAATAGAAAATTTTAAGACTTATGGCTATATTTCAAATTTAAAAATAAAATATAGCAAGTCTGAGGCTCTGAACATCTCATTACCAGATCAATCCTTAAATTTACCTCGCCAAGCTTGCTCATTTCATTGGGAGAATAAAGCCTTAAAGTATTTGAGAATATGGCTTACCCCCATCCCAGCGGACTTATTTGACTAAAACTTTTCCCCAGTGTTAAAAAATATCACAGCCGATCTCAAGAAATGGCATGCAGGAGGCTTTTCGTGGTTTCGAAAAGAGCAGCAATTGTTAAAATGGTCATTCTCCCCAGACTGCTATATTGCATGCATGTCCGTCCAATTAAAATCCCTTCTACCTTTTTCAAACGACTACAACGACAGTTCGTTTGGGCTCATTAAAAAACGTGTTTAAAGCGGAGTTCCACCCAAAAGTGGAACTTCCGCTTATTTGTCTCCGACCCCCCCGGTGCCACAATTGGAACCTTTTAGGGGGGAGGGGGGACAGGATACCTGTCTTTGACAGGTATCCTGTTCCCACTTCCGGGAGTCCGAGCCGCGGCCCATGACGTCACCGCGGGGATTCCTTCTCCTCCCCCTGTCACCGAGCCAGTAGGAGAGAGGAGCGGGGCCTCGCACAATGTGCAGTAGGGTGATGGAAACATCGGCTGCGGTGCCGACATCGCTGGACTCCAGGACAGGTAAGTGTCCTATTATAAAAGCCAGCAGCTGCAGTATGTGTGCAGTATGTGTAGCTGCTGCCTTTTAACTTTTTTTTTTTTTTTTTTTGGGTGGACCTCCGCTTTAAAGTTCAACACAATGGGGGTTATTTACTAAAGGCAAATCCACTTTGCACTACAAGTGCAAAGTGCACTTGAAATTGCACTGAAAGTGCACTCGCTGTAGATCCGAGGGGGACATGCAAGGAAAGTAAAAAACAGCATTTTAGCTTGCACATGATTGGATGATAAAATCAGCAGAGCTTCCCCTCATTTCACATCTACCCCCCAGATTTACAGCGACTGCACTTCCAAGTCCACTTTCAGTGCAATTTCAAGTGCACTTTGCACTTGTAGTTTGCACTTCTAGTGCAAAGTGGATTTGCCTTTCGTAAATGACCCCCAATGACATGGGCTTACCTGATTTTAGGCGGTATTATTACGCCACACATATCACAAGGTTCATAGACTGGCACTGCCATGCACAAAATAAAGTCTGGATCGCTATTGAAAACGCATCCTCCCTTTACCCCTCAAATTTTTACTTTGGATCCAAAAATCTTTTTACCTACCATCTTCAAAGCAACAGCCCTTCATTGGCACCACATTACAGATCTTCCATTTGATCTCCACCAACTATGATCTAGCTTCAATTCCTGGTCCCCTTACTCGAATTGCTGATAATCCAGAGTTCAGTCCAGGAACAACAAAACGTTCTCCACCACTACCAAGAATTCCCCATTATTAGTCTCTCACTGCATGCAAGCGGGACAGATCAAGTCTAGGGATGTTCTCCAGAGTATATGCAATGTTTTCCTCAATGGACATATCTAGAGTTGCGTAGCTATCTTACTAGCCACAAACTGAAACAATCCTTCTTCAAGGCCTCGTACACACGATACGAAAATCAGAAGGGAAAATTCGTAAGGCGAGCGCTGTCGGACGATTTTCGGATCGTTAGTACGGTGCATTCGACAGACGGTTCAACTTTTTCGTCAGACAAAAGCTGCATGTGAAGAATATAATATTTTTGTCGGATGTGAATTCAACGTCCGATTTTCGGATGGTCAGTACAGAAATCGTCACACAAAAGTCAAAACACGCTCGGAATCAAGAAACGTCTGGGAAGAGTTCGGTCTTGTAAACTACCCTTCGTAATCTAAAATTAACATTCATGACGTGGCAATTGATGAAATGTTGAAATTCTCATCTTCTTTAATGGGATAATCATGAAGCTGCTTTGCTGGTGATACCGATGTAGTTATGCCAAACATATTTTATAAAGGCATTTGTTTTGTACGATCTGAAAATTGCGAATCAACGCTCACCAAACTTCTACTTAAAATTCTACTTCTACCCAAAATTAACAGAGGGGGCCCAAAGGGTGACACTTGAGTAATGAACCTTCTCTTTATACTCTCATAGTAAGTCACTACGTTTGTGTGTACTGTGTGTACGAGGCCTGAGACTCCCACACAATTTGAAACTTCCTAAGCGGAGGAGAAGAGTTGAAGTGCGGGGGACCATGTCACATCTTCCCGGAGAGCACCACTGAGCGGAGCCCCGGCTACCTCCCATTCCCACACCGCGCCTCTCCCCAGACGGCTCCTCTCCGCACACCCGCGGTCAGGTGCGGCACCCAGGCAACACAAGCAGCCGGAGCAGCGTGCAGTGCATGGAAGCCTGAGCTGGGCGGTGATAGCGAGGCTGAGGGGCAGAGCCCAGACACTACACACAGAATCTCTGCACTACTGGAGTTTTTTCTTCCCTTCTTTTCTTGGATAATCCATTGTATGCTGTGGAAGTGGCTATCCATTGGTGCGCAGCTCCTGTTCCATTGGTCGTCTAGTGGTGCGCCTTTGTCCCTTTGGTCATCCATTGATGCGCAGCACTCATCCCCTGGAAGTGAACTATGGAAGTTACTCCTTATTGATGCCAGCTGGTCACCTGGGAATCCCTAACAGTGTTCTTGCTGTTTCTACTAAGCCTGTTTTGACCCCCCCCTGAGAAGTGCGGTCGCAGGCTTTTTGGTAAGCCTCCATTATCTATTATAAGGTGACGGGCAGCACAAGCGGTGGAGTATACAGATCCTGGTTCCTATATTGGAATTCTTTTTTTGGGATACCTTCACTTATGAACTTTTTATTGTCACATTATGTGTTTATTATGCACATATTTTTTCTAACATATTAATTTATGTATGGACCTTTTTTTACCTAATTTTTTTTCACCTGATTTTTTTCATTGGATATTTTTGATTTTGACACATATTTCACCTTAATGTTAATATATCTATTATGTTCACTTGCTAAATTATTAGTTTATTATCCGGCGCTGCACTTTTATATATACATTTATTTCTTTGTGCCCCATATCAGGGTTATAGTGCTTAGCAGCAGGATATCCTTCACGGTTTAATTTATCTGTTTTTTATTTACCACACACCTAGCGCAATTTCTTTCTTTTTTATATACCGTATATACTCGAGTATAAGCCGAGTTTTTCAGCACATTTTTTTGTGCTGAAAGTGCCCCCCTCGGCTTATACTCTGCAGCAGAAAATGACATTTTCCGACTTTCGTATCTCGGAGCCACTTGGTGCTAGGAACCCCAAACTGGTGTGCAAACCCAGTGGAACTAGTACTACAACATACCCAAGAGATACCCGAGATACGGGGCCCCAAAGTCGGTTCGGAAAATGTCATTCTCTGCTGCAGAAAAGTGCTTGACATTTTCCGAACTGACTTTGGGGCCCAGTATCTCGGGGCCACTTGGTTCTAGGAACCACAGCTTTGGATATGTTGTAGTGCTATATTCACTGGGTTTGCTCACTAAATCTGGGGTCCCTAGTACCAAGTGTCCCCGAGATACAGGGCCCCTAAGTCGGTCAACTGTGTCCAACTGCAGCAATGTCATTTCAGGAGCCTTTTGGTCCAGAGACCCCAAATTTTGGCTGCAGCTAGGGGGCATCTAGGAACCCTTAACTACCGAGTTTGAAGTTCGGGGGACCTATGGCTGCAAATGGGCACAGTGAGGCTGCAAATGGGCATTGTTGACCCTCTTTCCCACTTACAGTAGCTGCGCATTTCTCACCCTAGGCTTATACTCGAGTCAATACGTTTTCACAGTTTTTTTGTGGTAAAATTTGGTGCCTCGGCTTATATTCGGGTCGACTTATACTCGAGTATATACGGTATATATTTCTATTTTTATAAAAAAAACACTTCCCTGGCCTACTCTTGGCTCCAAGCCTCTATTAATAAGCAGAAATCCAACTTCAAATCTAAGTGAGAATTTGCCTTAGGCAAGGATATCATTAACTCTCAATGGGGAAAGGCCTGTACAGGCATACCCCACTTTTAAGTACACAACGGGGTTTATTTACTAAAGCTGGAAAGTGCAAAATCAGGCTCACTTCTGCATAGAAACCAACAAGCTTCTAACCCCAGCTTGTTCAATTAGGCTTTGGTAACAAAACCTGGAAGCTCATTGGTTTCTATGCAGAAGTAAATAAACCTCATTGTGTACTTAAAAGTGGGGTAAGCCTGTATTCTATCTCACAAGTGTTCTATCGGCACAAGATTGCAGGAAACCTCATACAAGCTACTTACATAGTGGTATGCTACACCTGGTACCCACAGAACACAGATGTGTGCCGGAGATGCAATAATTGACACAGGCTCAATGCTGCATATTTGGTGGCATTGTCCTCTAATCTCGGATTTCTGGGAAAATATGTTGGGACCAAACTCGGGAAATAACGGAGACAAACATATAGCTAGATACAGCCCTCTGTCTTCTCCATATCTCCACTCAACCTATTCATCGATATAAAGGATCTCTAGTTAAACATTTGCTCAATGCAGCTAAAATTTTCATCCCTAGATCCTGGAAAACGTCATATAAACCATCTATAAAAGATTGGCTTTCAGAAATAAATTATATCTACACCATGGAAGAGACGTTAGACACACGATCGGATTGTTGGCCAACAAAACCGTGGACTTTTTTCCGAAGGGCGTTGTCCCAAACTTGTCTTGCAAACACACGGCCACACAATTGTTGGCCAACAAATACGAACGTAGTGATGTACTATGTTGTTTTTCAGCTCTTTGGCGCCACCGTTTGGGCTCCTTCTGCTAATTTCGTGTTAGTAGAAGTTTTGTGAGTGTTGATTCCCGCTTTTCATTTCGCACTTTTCAGTTCGTTTCTAAACGGTCGTTCATCAACCAGCCATGTTGCGGAATGGGAGGAGATAACGTGTTATTTATTATTGGCCTTTGAGTTATTGCTTTGACATTATTATTTTTGGTTGAATAATAATGATTTGATTTGGTATATTTTTTATATTTTTGGATGCATAGAATGCACTTTTTAGTTAAGTTCTATTGGCAGATAACATGTCTAATTTTATTTGTTTTCTTTTTTTAATGCACAATAAAAAAAAACTGTGTAGAATATTACTCTGTGTTTTACTTCAAATGATAGTTTGGGAGTCGGCAGTTACATTTAAAAAAATACAATGTAAAATTAACAAGGGACACCAACATAGTTGTATCTTTGATCTTAAAAACTACGAGATAATGGTGTTGTAGTAACTTGCCTTAAAAAAAAAAAAAAAAAAAAAGCACAATAATATTATTCTTGATATCACTAGAAAAAAAAAAAACCTTTGAAAATTTGTTTGCAATAAGAGAATTGTGCGCTGAATTTGGAGATTTCATAATTTTCCACGTCACGAATGTTGATACTCAATTACGAACGATAGTTTACAAGACCGACCGCTTCCGACTCGTCCTTGATTCCGAGCATGCGTGTTTGTACTTTGGACTTTTGTCCTACGGACTTGTGTACACACGCTCGGAAAATCCAACAACACACATTTGTCCGCAGAAAATTTTAAAACCTGCTTGCCAACATTTTTCCGCAGGAAAATTCGACAACAATTGTCCGATGAAGCGTACACACGGTCGGATTTTCCGCCAACAGCCTGTCATCGAACATTTCCGTTGGAAAATCCGATCGTGTGTACGAGGCATTTGAACATGTCAAATGACCATATAAAACATTACTATAATACCTGGAATGCCTGGATTACATTTAAATATTCAGTGAATTATGATCGCCTTACGGGCACTTATTTATTTCAGGTACTTCTATAGTGCCATCAATTTACGCAGCGCTTTACATATACATTGTACATTCACATCAGTCCCTACCTTCAAGGAGCTTGCAATCTAAGGTCATACATATTGGGGACAATTTAGACAGGATCCAATTAACCTCCCAGCATGTCTTTGGAGTGTGGGAGGAAACCGGAGTACCCGGAGGAAACCCACGCAGGCACATGGAGAACATGCAAACTCCAGGCAGGTAGTGTCGTGGTTGGGATTCGAACAAGCGACCCTTCTTACTGCTAGGCAAAAGTGCTATCCACTACACCACTGTGCCGCGGGCACTTGAGTTGACCTACATTTAATCTACTAAGGTGACTATTGCAATGTCTGTCCATTAAGATACCTGTTTAAAAACACTCTTGAGTATGTTTTTTCCTATGTCCTACATCTCCACTATATTAGAAGTCTTTTGACATTCTATTCAGTCAAATGAGAATTGTATATAGTGCACCTTATTTTATTTCATCCTCATGTTTTCACATCTTTAGCGTTTTCTTGTAACTCTCATATTTTTGACTATTTTATATATAAATCTGACACTAAGTGACACATTTGGGGACCAGTGACACCAATACAGTTATCAGTGCTAACTAGAAAATGCATTTCCTGGGGAAAATGGGTGGGAATGCTGAATAGCATCTCCCTATCTGCTAGCTGCTTAAGTGAGAGACAGTGTGAGAGAACCCTTCAAACAAGCCTTAATAAATCCACAACAGTACATGCTATGGAAACAGCGACTTCACCGTTAAAGACACACGGCCTTTGTGAACGTATCGGTATAAAATTTATGTTGATAAACTTAAAAATGTGGGCATGTCAGCGATTTACAAAAGAAGTTAGCTGTGCGTTTAACTGTGAAATGTGAAGAATTTTTATACATCAAAACTTCCCCATCATATTGCCCCATCAAAACGGCCCCCATCAAAACTGCCCCATCATATTGCCCCATCAAAACGGCCCCCATGAAATTTGCCCCATCATATTGCCACCATCAAAACGCCCCCCCATCAAAACTGCCCCATCATATTGCCCCATCAAAACGGCCCCCATGAAATTTGCCCCATCATATTGCCACCATCAAAACGCCCCCCCCATCAAAACTGCCCCATCATATTGCCACCATCAAAACGCCCCCCATCAAATTTGCCCTATCATATTGCCACCATCAAAACGGACTCATCATATTGCCCCATCATATTGCCACCATCAAAACTGCCTCATCATATTGCCCCATCATATTGCCACCATCAAAACTGCCCCCATCATATTGCTACAGTCATAACTGCCCCATCATATTGCCACCATCAAAACTGCCCTCTTTAAAACTGCCCCATCATATTGCCACCATCAAAACTGCCCCCATCAGAATTGGCCCATCAAAACGGCCCCATCATATTACCCCCATCAAAACTGCCCCATCATACTGCCACCATCAAAACTGCCCCCATTATATTGCCCCATCAAAACTGCCCCCATTAAAATTGCCCCATCATATTGCCACAGTCATAACTGCCCCATCAAAATTGCCCCATCATATTGCCACCATCAAAACTGCCCCATCATATTGCCACCATCATATTGCCACCATCAAAACCGGCCCATCATATTCCTCTATTATAAATCAGTACATGGTGTGTCTGTCCCCCCTCCCCCGGGCTCTGTAATCAGAGCTGAGATGCTCCAGCCGCCTCCCCCACCACCCATCACTGTGTATAACAGAAGCTTCGGTAACCATGGCAACAAAAGCCGTTAAAATGAAATGTCCTGAAATGATCACTAAACTTAAACAGCTTTTTCACAAAAACTGTAAAAGATATCAAACTGAAAAGATATAGCCAGATAGCTGAATATTTTGTGAACGTTTTAAAGTTTGTTTGGCATCTGTAGGTGAAAGTATGAAGGAGCTGAAACTTTTGGGAGCGGAAGAAGATTTTAAGGATCTGGAGCATGCTCCCATTGACTTCAATGTTAAAAAAAAAGTGTTAAAAAGCTTAATATTTTAAAAAGTATAAATGGTAGAAAAAAAGTTGAAAAAGAGCACACATCAGCTAAAAGAGACGGACATTTTAATAGTTGAATGGTTTTAATAGCTGAAAGTATGCAGAAGTTACGTAGAGCCAAAAGACGTACGGAATAAAATTAAAAATGAATAAAATCAAATAAAAATAGTGGGACTGCTAAAGCATTCCCACTAATAAAAATAAAAATAAATAAAATTGAATAACAATAGTGGGACTGCGGAAGCATTCCCACTAATATGTACAGTTTTACTAACACATGTCAGAGCTACAAAATTGTGTTCTCCTGTGTTTTACCACCAGTCACTAAGGGGTTAATGAACAATGAATGTAGCTGGGCGGTGTGTTGTAGCGTCTCCCTGGACTGTATTGGTCATTTTCAGGAAAAGGTGAACTTGGCCTTTAATTCACAAACCCAACACACCGAGATAAAAACGCTGATTTATTTCCAACAAAGTGACCGGTAATTTTGGCCAACTGACAAATCACTGGATCTATTTTTAGCTCAGGTCAGTGAGATCTGAAAATGAAAGACAAGCAGATAAAGTCCAGTCCCAACCCCCATCTCCAGACATTTTATTTTTATATATTTATTTATATTTTATATTTATTAAGTGATCGTTAATTTTGGCCAGCTAAACAAAAATGTTGGATTTCTTTTTAGCTGAAATCAGTGAGATTTAAACATTGGACAAGCAGATAAAATCCCCCCCCCCCATACACCTCTATGTAGTGAAATGTAGGGATTCACTCTCCAGCAGTCATACATTGGGACAAACAACATGAGAAAACTAACCCTTGGTTGACATTACATTTGCAATGCAGTGCTGCTGGCAGGAACAAGCAGTTTGCAGCAGTGCGGTTAAGCGAGGTTCATCCTAACTGCCACTGATGACATCATAGTGGAGACATTTACATCATAGTGGAGACATTTCTCAGCTGATATAATCAGCCTCCCTGCTGTGTGTAGTTCATGTTTGAGCTAGACTCTTGTACAGAGCACACCTGTGAGCTGTTCTGAGAATCCTCATTCAATTTGTTAAGCAAATATTCAGATTTTTTCTGATTAGCTAAGCGAATACTTATAGATAAGATAAAAATCTTTAATTCTTTGTCACTTTTCTCTATTCTTTGTGACAAATTTGGAAAATGAGCCTTTTTAAAGCGTTTGTAGTTGTTTTCTGCTGTGTGTACCTGGCATGTGGTGTAGAATACGCTCATGCCCGACCAATATACACCCATCTGAATGCTACAACCGGCTCTAAAGTAGTGATCCCATGTGCGGTCACCACCAATCATCTCTCTGGTGCAAGTAGTGTTAGGATCGAGTGGGGAATGATTCCGGAAGGAGACGGTCCCTTCTCACCTATCCTGTACCAAGATATTATCAACCGGCAGGAGGACCAAAGTGAAAGGTTTCATCTGGGTCTGACCCACTCAGATCAAGAGGATTGTTCCTTGGTCATCAGCCCGGTCCTGCAAAGAGACAGCGGAACCTACGAGGTCCGCCTCACCGTGGACAACGTCCCACGTCACCCATTCAAGAAAGTCATCATTCACGTGACTGGTAAGTGTTACAGGTTTTGGTTTATTGTTCATTCTATGGCGGTCTTCTCCTGCTTTGGGGGGGAGGGGGGTCTACTGAGGACCAGGCTGGGCAGGTACAGCTCAGAGTACTTTTGGGTTGCTGGGTAATCTAATAACCCTTTCCCTGCCAGTTTTCTTCCCCAAACACACATCTTATACCTAAAAATCATCAACACAGGAGACGTCTGGTCATTACAATCTGATGTACTGTATCTCATCATCACTTCTCACACTATACACCTATAGGGACCATCACACTATATACCTATAGGGATCATTACACTATACACCTATAAGGATCATTACACTATACACCTATAAGGATCATCACACTATACACCTATAGGGACCATCACACTATACACCTATAGGGATCATTACACTATACACCTATAGGAACCATTACACTATACACCTATAGGGACCATTACACTATACACCTATAGGGATCATTAGATTATACACCTATAGGTGTATAGTGTAATGGTCCCTATAGGTGTATAGTGTGATGGTCCCTATAGGGACCATTACACTATACACCTATAGGGATCATTAGATTATACACCTATAGGGACCATCACACTATACACCTATAGGGATCATTACACTATACGCCTATAGGGATCATTACACTATACGCCTATAGGGATCATTACACTATACACCTATAGGGATCATTACACTATACGCCTATAGGGATCATTACACTACACATCTATAGGAACCATTACACTATACACCTATAGGGACCATCACACTATACGCCTATAGGGATCATTACACTATACACCTATAGGGACCATCACACTATACACCTATAGGGATCATTACACTATACACCTAAAGGGACCGTCACACTATACACCTATAGGGACCGTTACACTATACACCTATAGGGATCATTACACTATACACCTATAGGGACCATTACACTATACACCTATAGGGACCATTACACTATACACCTATAGGGACCCTTATACTATACACCTATAGGGACCCTTACACTATACACCTATAGGGATCATTACACTATACGCCTATAGGAACCATCACACTATACACCTATAGGGACCATTAGACTATACACCTATAGGGACCCTTACACTATACACCTATAGGGACCATTACACTATACACCTATAGGGATCATTACACTATACGCCTATAGGAACCATCACACTATACACCTATAGGGACCATTACACTATACGCCTATAGGGACCATTACACTATACACCTATAGGGACACTGACACTACGACCAAAAATGTCATCTATGGTCCAGTCTGTCACTATAAGTAATGCAGCAGTCTTTGTTTTCCTGAGTCCCCCATCCCCCATAATAGCTTATTACCTGTCAGGAAGTCTGATTACTAAAACAAGCTCTCCAGCAAAAGTGACAGTTACAACGGTCAGCTGGTATTTATTTCTGAAAAAACCTTTATCGCAAAGGACACATACACACAAATTAACAATGCTGCTGTCCAATGGTTGCTACATTGCTCCTCTATAGTTACAGTGGCAGAGTGAATGTAGCCACCGGTGGCAGCCCGTACATTGTGGGCGCCGCCCCCTCTGACACCTTCACCGCCCTCCCTATTCATGTGCCCGGCCCCTTTCAAGACAGCGGACACATGAAATACTACGGCGGGGATAGGCGGGGGGGGGGGGTTTGTGTTTTGTAGCACGTGATTAGAGCCAGAGGCTCTAATAGGCTTCAAAATAAGGTGGGCTCGGGGCGCAGAGCACTGTGTCCCGATCCCACCCTGTTGTGTGGCATTGCAAATTAATTTACGGTTCAGTATTTTTCAGTTTGTTTGCACCCCCCCCAAAAAAAAAATTTCGAGCACCAACCGCCACTGGTAGCCACCCTAGGACAGGAGGAGTGTTACTGGCCAATCACTGGCTGAAAATGAAGGAATAGTCTGTAAAAAGATAACTAATGCACCCACCACACCTTATGGCTGTAAAGCTGTATGATACCTGACATTTTTGTTTGTATAACAGATTGTAATGACAAGTAGATGTATCGTTATATTAAAATGGGACCTGAATACACTTGAATATAATAAATAAAAAAAAACAAAACAAAAAACAATATATACCCTAACTGATTTGTAAATATATGAAAGATGATTTTATGTTGTGTAAATACCCAACATGGCATGTCAAACTACAATACTTAATAATCTCCATAGACAATACAAGTTACAGAGGACAGAGGAGATCTATATTATCCTCGCTCTGATGTTCATGGCGATATCTCACAAGTGTGAACACCGCTTACATATGTGGGCGCGACCTACGTATGCGTTCACCACTGCACATAAACACGGGGGGGGGGACTTTATGTATATTATTATTGATATTACATTTGTTTGATTTTTATACTGTTCCTTTACAAAAAAAGCGATCCCTTTTATTTCTATCACGAGGAATGTAAACATCCCTTGTGATAGAAATAAGCAGTGACAGGTCCTCTTTATGGAGAGATCTGGGGAGTCAACAAGACTCTCCTCTACAATGGAAAGCATTAGATAAAAAAAATAAAAAAATAATAAATAAAAAGACCTGATTTGTCCTTGTCATAGCCAATTGGATCAGGGACATTTGGAATAGATTTATAGTCATGAATGGAAACTGGTTTGTTTAACTTTGTAGCTCATTATTTGGACATTTAAGTGAATTTCCTTTATTTTTATTTTATCAGATCCCAAGACCGCCGATACCGAGACAGTCAGGAAGCACCAAAGAAACTTGGAAATACAGCAGGAGACCCCTCCAGACCCTTCCACTGAGACCGCTGATACTGAGACGGTCAGGAAGGAGCAGAGCAATGTGGAGATACAAAGGGAGACCCCTCCAGTCACTTCCACTGAGGAGGTCCCCATGATGTCTCCAACAATGCCAATGACAACGACACCAACAATGGAGACAACTACTCATGATACGGGGAAACGAGTCATTGATCACGTTGTGAATTTTTTCACCATTGTCATCGATCAAGTGCAGAGGGACTTTCCATTAGCGTTGTTCTTTGCTGCAGTCGGTGTTGTACTACTAATCATTGGAGTCACTGCAGCAGTACGTTACATCAGGTAAGTTATTGCACATTCTTCATAGGTTTTCTCCATTACACGTCTTCATGCTATCACCCACTTTATCTGAGCCCTCCCCCCTCCCAATATTTACCACTTTTCCTATAGGTGGGCAGTTGATCAGACCGAGGCGGTTTGTTTTCTGTACTTATTGCCCGGGGTTTAGCAGCACAAGCCCCTCACTGGTCATCATGAGATTAAAGCACCTCTAACATTTGTTCTATGGGGGAGGGGTGAATGAACTGAGGCTGCTGGTAACAATAACAAATGGGGTGATGGCGTGTGACCATTTGTTTTCTATCAAACACAGATTTAAGTGGCGTCGGCTTTTAATTCTGAAAATTGTTGCTGGTTTATGGACACATTCTTATAACATTTCTTTATCTCCACAGAATTTGTTGCTGCTGCAGAGCAAGAAAGGGGGACAGGCTAAAGAGGGTGGAAGAAGGAGTCCTAGAGATGGAAGGCGCAGAGGAAAAAGATGTCCCGGCGGTGATGGAAGAAAGATGCACAGCAAAGGATGAAGTATGCATCGTGATGGCAGAAGAAGATGAAAGAAGCGGAGATATGGAAGGAGGAATCACTGAGAGGAACAAAATGCACACACAGCTGACTGAAGTGTGCACAATAATGGAAAAAAGACACACATCGACGGAAGAAGTTGCAGCGATGGAAGAAGAACTCTCAGTGACTAAACAAAAACTTGCAGAGACGCAAGAACTGGTAGTGAGGGTACAAGAACTTGCAAAGATGCAAGAAAAATTATCAGAAAATAGAAAAGAATAACTGGCAGTGAAGGAAAATGAACTTACAGCGACGCAAAAAAGATTAGCAGACAAAGAAAAAGAGTATATAGAAATACACATAGAGGTTGAAGGAGTCACAGCGATAAAAGAAGAACTATCAGTAACTAAAAGAGAACTGGCGGCGAGGGAACAAGAACTCGCAGCGGCGCAAGAAGAACTCGCAAAGATGCCAGATAAATCTGCAGAGAAAAAGAACTGGTGGCAACTAAAAAGAAGTGAGGGAAGAAGACTAAGACTAAAGAGGAGGTCCGCCAAATTTTTTTTAAAAAAAAGTCAGCAGCTACAAATACTGCAGCTGCTGAGTTTTAAAATAAAATTTAAAATTTTAGGATAAGATAAATCAGCGTGGGGGTCCCCCCCCCCCCAAATCCATACCAGGCCCTTAGCGTCTGGTATGGATTTTAAGGGGAACCTCACGCCAAAATTAAAAAAATAATGCTTTGGAGGCCCAAAATCCATATCAGACCTTTATCCGAGTATGCAGCCTGGTAGTCCAGGAAAGGGGGGGAGGGGGACGAGTGAGTGTCCTTTCCCCCCTACCTCCTGAACCACACCAGGCCACATGCCCTCAACATGGGGGGTGCTTTGGGGTATGGGGCTCCCCTCCCCCAAAGTACCCTGTCCCCATCAACATAGGGACAAGGTGCTTTCGGGGTGGGGGAGGGGAGCCCCTCTACCCCAAAGCACCCCCCATGTTGAGGACATGTGGCCTGGTATGGTTGGGGGTGGGGGACTGGGCGCTCGCTCGCCCCTCCCTTTCCTAGCCTGCCAAGTTGCATGCTTTGATAAATCTCTGGTATTCATTTTGGTAGAACCCACATAATTATTTTTTTAATTTTTGGAGTGAGGTTTCCCTTAAAATCCATACCAGACCTGATGGGCATAGTATGGATTGGGGGGGACCCCATGCTGATTTATCTTCAAATTTTATTGCTGGCAATTCTTTTGTTTACATTCAGTTAGGGATGCAACATTACCATTCTTTAAATACCGAATACCAATACTTTTTCTCACCGATACCAAATACTGATACCTATCGCCTAGGAAGAGTAGGTAGAGGGGTGGTTTGGTGGACAGTATTTTGGGGACTTTGTGTTTTACATTATGTGGGGACATTGGGCCGGTGATCAGTGTGTAAAAAGCTGTAAAAAAACAGCTCATAATCACTGATCACCGGCCGGCTGCAGAGATCCACGGATGTTGTCAGTGAGGAGAGCCGATCTCCTAGCAACCAGCTCTCTATTTACATCACATGACGGCTGTGTCAATCACAGAGCCCTCCTGCCGATCAGAGATGTGCCGTTTCCGGGTGGCACGAGCGCATCTGGATCGCGCCACAAACGGCTTGCTATGGGTGGCAGATGCAGAAGAGGAGGAGCTGAGAGTGCCAGTCGGTGACCCCAGAAGAGGAGGAGCTGAGAGTGCCAGTTGGTGACCCCAGAAAAGGAGGAGCTGAAGAGTGCCAGTCGGTGACCCCAGAAGAGGAGGAGCTGATAGTGCCAGTCGGTGACCCCAGAAAAGGAGATCTTTAGGCTGAAGATGTATGCTCAGATGGACAGAGCATGCGATTCCTTCATCCTCAAATCGGGAGGACCGAGATTTTTTAACCAAAGGCAAGATGAACTCCAAATTGCTCCATGCTTTAGATAGATGTACACACACACACAACCAAATTAGGAGAGAGTAGATCGCACACACAGATTATAGGATGAGGCCGTACTACAAACATACATCCAACATTAGAAAAAGGATGACTAGCATCCAGTAGGGTAGCTTAGTGTAGTTAGTGTAGGTCCTGCCCTAGAAGAGTCTACCTTGCCGTGGTGGGCAGGCTTGGAATCTCTTGGTCAAAAGTGTGTCAGCCAATGGGGCGATCACTAGATCTTCACTTCTGGCCAATTGATTCTACCAAAGGACTCTTGGTTTAATCCGAGTATATAAAGTTGGAAAAGGAAAAAAAAATGTGTACAGGTCCATAATTATACTTTCATAAACACACAATAAAAATTTGTTATATTTACATTTGAATTGCTTCCTCTTTTATTTAATCCTTTCATGACCGGGGGGAGGGGAGGGGTCATTACCACTTGGATGCACAGGCCACATTTGCAAGGCTGGAAGGGGCTCTATGGCTACTTCTTCCTCTTCTGGTGAGTGTAGGGATGTCTAATAGGCGTTTATGTATTAACATTAGGGGTGCGCATCTTCACTGGTCTCACCATTCAATTCGATTATCCTGTCCACAATTCGATTTGATTCCGCGATGCACCATGAGTAATACCCAAGTGCCCATGGTTTTCAACTTTTCATCAAAAAATTATTCAAGCAGTCAGAAACTGAAGAAATATATTTATTTTTATCTGCTATATTTAAAAAAAAAAATTACACAATGTTTGTGAAAAGATCACTAAGACAAGATATAAACCAATAATGAAATAATAAATAAAATCACTTTTTTAGTCCTAAAATGTATTTAATCCAAATGTCATATGTACCACTTTTTCTGCAAATGTACCTTTATAACGATGTTATGTGATTACTTGTTCAATCAATAAAAACCTTTGTGAAACAAAAATCACTTTTTTGAATTAAAAAATAAGACAACAGTAAAGTTGACCAATTTTTTTAATTTATATTGTGAAAGATAATGTTACGACAAGTAAATTGATACCCAACATGTCACGCTTCAAAGTTGCGCCCGCTCGTGGAATGGCGACAAACTTTTAAACCCTTAAAAATCTCCATAGGCGACGTTTAAAAAAATTTTACAGGTTGCATGTTTTGAGTTACACAGGAGTTCTAGGGCTAGAATTATTGCTCTCGCTCTAACGATCGCGGCGATACCTCACATGTGTGGTTTGAATACCTGTTTTCATATGCGGGCGCTGCTCACGTATGCACTCGCTTCCGCGCGCGAGCTCACCGGGACGGGGCGCTTTAAAAAATGTATTTATTTTTTCCTTTTTATTTTACTTTACTTTATTTATTTTTACACTGTTTTAAAAAAAAAATTAAATTTGGGTCACTTTTATCCCTATTACAAGGAAAGTAAACATCCCTTGTAATAGAAAAAAGCATGACAAGACTCTGGTCCGGCCGCACCTGGAGTATGCTGTCCAGTTCTGGGCACCAGTCCTCAGGAGGGACGTACTGGAAATGGAGCGAGTACAAAGAAGGGCAACAAAGCTAATAAAGGGTCTGGAGGATCTTAGTTATGAGGAAAGGTTGCGAGCACTGAACTTATTCTCTCTGGAGAAGAGACGCTTGAGAGGGGATATGATTTCAATTTACAAATACTGTACTGGTGACCCCACAATAGGGATAAAACTTTTTCGCAGAAGAGAGTTTAATAAGACTCGTGGCCACTCATTACAATTAGAAGAAAAGGAGGTTTAACCTTAAACTACGTAGAGGGTTCTTTACTGTAAGAGCGGCAAGGATGTGGAATTCCCTTCCACAGGCGGTGGTCTCAGCGGGGAGCATTGATAGCTTCAAGAAACTATTAGATAATCACCTGAATGACCGCAATATACAGGGATATGTAATGTAATACTGACACATAATCACACACATAGGTTGGACTTGATGGACTTGTGTCTTTTTTCAACCTCACCTACTATGTAACTATGTATGACAGGACCTCTTAAATATGAGATCTGGGGGTCAAAAAGACCTCACATCTCATAGTTACACTAAAATGCACAAAAAAAAAAGATGTCATTCTAAAAAAAAAAACCCCCAAAAATGTCCCTTTAAGACCTATGGGCGGAAGTGACGTTTTGACGTCGCTTCCGCCCTGCTATGGTATGGAGATGGATGGGGGCCATCTTCCCCTCACTCGTCTCCATACCTAGCATGAGAGAGGACCGGATAGCCGCCGCCGCTGGCTCCGGTAAGCGGCGGAGGGCACCAGAGTGGCGGGACTGGGGTGGCCCCCTCTCATGCCTCCGATAAAAGTGATCTTGCGGCGTATCCGCCGCAGAGACCACTTTTATCTTGTAGCGGACCACCCGCTGAAGAAGAGGATACCGGGGGGTTACGGTAGTTAGCTGCAGCCATAACAACGGTATTTCTCTTCAAACAGCCGACGTAAAACTAGTGCCCAGCCCAGCACAGCGCAAAAAGGGGAAAACCATGCATTTTAAAGCATATTTGAAGAGTGTATTATATTATATCATATATATCATTATATATATATATATATATATATATATATATATATATATATATATATATATATATATATATATATATATATTAATATTATAAGACAGATATAGAAAACACATAGGGCTATATATACATATATATATACTGTATTTATTGGCGTATAACACGCACATTCATTTTAAGAGGGAAGTTTCAGGAAAAAAACTTAAATTTGAAATAAGGAACTTTGAAGCAAAATAAGGGTCAGTGCCCATCTGCAGCCTCATCAGTCCACATCAATGCAGCCTCACCATTGCCATCAATGCAGCAGCCTCACCATTGCCATCAATGCAGCAGCCCCACAATTGCCATCAATGCAGCAGCCCCACAATTGCCATCAATGCAGCAGCCCCACAATTGCCATCAATGCAGCCTGATCAATGCCCATCTGCAGCCTAGAGGGGATAGGGAGGGGGTGGGACGAGCGTAGACAGATTGCACACAGTGAGAATCTCTAATGATATACTTGAAAGATATGAGTGGTTGGACTATGGCCAGGGGATAGTTCAGACAGATCTCCCAATCCCTAATAACCATATAGTATAGAAAAGGGAGGAGAAAGGAGACGGATCTCCTCCAAAAAATGGGATTTTACCGGGAAGCACTCTGTCCATTAATAGTAGGTAGAGACCAATCAAATTAATAAAAATATACGAATTTTAATTACATTATCAAAAAGAAAATATATGACACAATACATTTAAAAGAAAGTATGACCATACAGTAGTACGTTTCAGAATTCATACGTGACTATCAGCCAACATGTTTCGCAAAGAACTATTCGCTTCATCAGGGCTAGACACGATATTATTGATTCATATAAACTGTAGAAAAACAAACAATCTATAGTTATGTAATGGTCATACATATAATTACATCATAGTATACCAGTTGCAAGGTAAAATATTTATTGCAAGACTTCTCACCTACTGATATAAGTCAAGAAACTAGAGCAATCACCACCATTCGCCAGGCGTCATCTGTTGGACCAACTGGTGCAGATTGTCCCTGGGTGCCAGATCCCAAAAGGACAATACCAATAAGAGGACTGGACCACACAATAAAAGCCTGCCTTTTATTGTGTGACACGACACCGGCCTTTTCTGACACTTTTTGTTTAAACCAGTATCTTTTTTGCTAGAAAATTACTTAGAACCCCCAAACATACTATATATATATATATATATATATATATATATATATATATATATATATATATATATATATATATATATATATATATATATATATATATATATATATATATATATATATATATATATATATATATATATACACAGAGCTTTTTTTTTCAGCCGGAACTTGCCAGAACCTCTGGCAGCCCTCTCCTCTCCGACCTGACATGTAAACTCATAGCCAGTAGAGGAAGTTTTCCTGCACAGCTCACTTCCTCTACTGGCTTTTCTGTGTTAGCTATGGGCACCCAGTGCTGCTGCCCTCGAGGCTCGAGCCCTTTGCATGCTTCTGCTACTGAGACATTGTAGCATGGAGCTGAGGAGCTCTGAAACTCCTCCTCGGCTCTGTGTTACAGCAGGCAGAGGTCTCTGTACTCTGCTGAAGTTAAAAAAAAAAAGCCTGTTCATACCAGAAAGACCGGTGGCTGTCGGAAGAGGTGAGGGATTACCAAAGCCTGAAGTTGTGCAGAGGAGTGCACTGTAAAGGTGTTGGGGAAGGGGGAATATGTACTGAGAGAAGACCGGGTAGCAATTTGTGCAGAGGGAACAGTGAAAGGGGGGGGGGGGGGGTTAGCAGAGAGGAGAGATGGGGGATGTGTGCAGAGGGGGGATTTGTGTGCAGAGAGGGGATCTGGGGGGATGCGTGCAGAGAGGGGATCTGGGGGGGGGGGATGTGTGCAGAGAGGGGATCTGGAGGGGGTGTGTGCAGAGAGGGGATCTGGAGGGGGTGTGTGCAGAGAGGGGATCTGGGGGGGATTTGTGTGCAGAGAGGGGATCTGTGCAGAGAGGGGATCTGGGGGGATGTGTGTAGAGAGGGGATCTGGGGGGGGATGTGTGCAGAGAGGGGATCTGGGGGGGAATTGTGTGCAGAGAGGGGATCTGGGGGGGAATTGTGTGCAGAGAGGGGATCTGGGGGGGAATTGTGTGCAGAGAGGGGATCTGGGGGGGAATTGTGTGCAGAGAGGGGATCTGGGGGGGAATTGTGTGCAGAAAGGGGATCTGGGGGGGAATTGTGTGCAGAGAGGGGATCTGGGGGGGAATTGTGTGCAGAGAGGGGATCTGGGGGGATGTGTGCAGAGAGGGGATCTGGGGGGATGTGTGCAGAGAGGGGATCTGGGGGGATGTGCGCAGAGAGGGGATCTGGGGGGATGTGTGCAGAGAGGGGATCTGGGGGGATGTGCACAGAGAGGGGATCTGGGGGGATGTGTGCAGAGAGGGGATCTGGAGGGGATTTGTACATGAAGGAGAGCTGGGGGGATTTGTGTGCAGAGAGGGGATCTGTGTGCAGATAGGGGGTCTGGGGGATGTGTGCAGAGAGGGGATCTGGGGGGATTTGTGTGCAGAGAGGGGATCTGGGGGGATGTGTGCAGAGAGGGTATCTGAGGGGATGTGTGCAGAGAGGGGATCTGGGGGGATTTGTGTGCAGAGAGGGGATCTGGGGGCAGGGCCGTCTTTAATTTTGATTGGGCCCTGGGCAAACATTTTCTTGGGGCCCCCCCTCCATTCTGAGACATACAAAACATAGCAGGTAGACTCAAAATCAGTTTACTGCAGCAGATCACGCAGCGATTGCAATTGTTTGCCAGAGGTTACAGCCTATCGTTACTGCTCAATGGCTGGTTTCTAGAGGTTACAACACATAATTTCTGCTTGCCGATTGGTTGCTAGAGGTTAATGCACATTATTAGCGCTCACTAATTGGTTGCTAGGGGTTACAGCACATCATTAGCACTTACTGATTGGTTGCTAGCGATTAAAGCAGATCACTACTGTTTGCTGATTGGTTGCTAGAGGTTCATGCACATCATTACCTCTCACTGAGCAGTGGAGCAATCCCAAATAATTGAGCAAGTAAAGGGGCACATTAATACACATAATACAGGAGAGGTTCAAAGACAGCGGACATACTGCAGGAGACAATCAGAGACTGCGGACATACTGCAGGAGATTACCAGAGACTGCGGACATACTGCAGGAGACAATCAGAGACTGCGGACATACTGCAGGAGATTACCAGAGACTGCGGACATACTGCAGGAGACAATCAGAGACTGTGGACATACTGCAGGAGACAATCAGAGATTGCGGACATACTGCAGGAGATTACCAGAGACTGCGGACATACTGCAGGAGACAATCAGAGACTGCGGACATACTGCAGGAGACAATCAGAGACTGCGGACATACTGCAGGAGACAATCAGAGACTGCGGACATACTGCAGGAGATTACCAGAGACTGCGGACATACTGCAGGAGACAATCAGAGACTGCGGACATACTGCAGGAGATTACCAGAGACTGCAGACATACTGCAGGAGATTACCAGAGGCTGCGGACATACTGCAGGAGACAATCAGAGACTGCGGACATACTGCAGGAGATTACCAGAGACTGCAGACATACTGCAGGAGATTACCAGAGACTGCAGACATTATACAGGGGATGGTCAGAGAACTTTCAGCAATGCACAGCTTTACAGTTAAATAACACAGCTCTGGGTTTAAACAGTCAGGCATTCTGTGGGTGTAAGGACATACCTGGCCAGCCAAACTTACTACAAACATTCAGGACTGTGGGCGGGGCTTCCACTCTCTGCTCTCACTCTGCTTCACTGATGCTTTGTTGGGGGGCCCACGTCACCCGTCAATTGTCGCCCCGATGACAGCTTTGCAGAGCGCACAGAGGACACGGGAGGATGTATTCCGCGCTAGCCAGCTGAGAGGGGCGGGGCCAGGAGCTCCACTGACGCTCTGACCCCGCCCACGTGCAGCCTGTGTACTGGGAATAGAGCGCCTGTAGTGAGAGCCAGTGATCGGAGTGGGAGTGTCATTGGAGCTCCAGGCCCCGCCCCCGGACCTCTGTATTCACCAGCCAGTATAGAGGGGGCGGGGCCGGAAGCTCCACTGACACTCGCACTCCGATCACTGGCTCTCATTACAGGCGCTCTATTCAGCGTCTATTCAGTGTCTCCTGCAGTATTTCACAGCTAGCGCGGGCCCCCCAACAAAGATTGGGCCCTGCGCTAAAGACGGCCCTGCCTGGGTGTACTGAAGCCCCCCCCACCCAAATAAAGCACCCTCATCATACCCCCAAAAGTTCCACTGAGGTATTGGCATACAATGTGGACACTTTTTTTCTGTAATAATATTGTAGCTCCTGTGAATTCTGTCTGCTATTTGGTGGGGACTCTTTTTTTTGTAGAGGAGGGATACAGTCCTATAAGTCTCTGATGATTAATTAGTTCCGGCTGAGAGGGAGGCGGTTTGATACAGAATGTTGTGCAGAGGTGCGACCTTATAAAAGCCCCTGTGACACAAGGTGACTTTACAATTGGCGCGCAGAAGAAGAGGGAGGAGGGAGAGGAGAGGAGAGAAGAGGAGAGAAGAGGAGAGGAGAGGAGAGAAGAGAAGAGAAGAGAAGAGAAGAGAAGAGAAGAGAAGAGAAGAGAAGAGAAGAGAAGAGAAGAGAAGAGAAGAGAAGAGAAGAGAAAAGAGAAGAGAAGAGCTGTTTCCTTGGTAGACCGCAGGGGAGGGAGCAGAGAGGCTCTACACAGAGAGCTCCTCATCTGATAAGAGCAGAGGAGGGGGAGGGGGGAATGGAGGATCCCTGTTTAGTAAGCCTGGCTCCAGGAGGAAGAAGGATGAGGAGGAGGAAGGAGGATGAGGAGGGAGGAGGAAGAGGAGGAAGGATGAGGAAGAATGAGGAGGATGGGTGCTGTCCTTTTCATAAGGGAGCTGCTGCTGTGCCTGGGGAGGGGGAGGGGGGACTCCACTCTGCCCTCCTCTGTTATTTCATCTATGGGAGGGGGAATCCGGCCCTGTGATCTTATCACTCTGATTTGCCCCGGGCACTGCAATTACACTGAACTGCCCCACCAGACCAAGAGTGCCCGTTTTACCAGGGCCAGTGCTAGACTATTCTGTGCCTGAGACAAAGACCAGCTACCCCAGTAAATGCAGCCCCCCCCTCACATTGCGCCCCAAGTAAACTCGGCCCCCCTCACGTTGCACCCCAGTAAACTTGCCCCCCCTCACATTGCACCCCAGTAAACTTGCCCCCCCTCACATTGCACCCCAGTAAACTCGGCCCCCCTCATATTGTACCCCAGTAAATTCAGCCCCCCTCATGTTGCACCCCAGTAAACTCGGCCCCCCTCACGTTGCACCCCAGTAAACTCGGCCCCACTCACATTGCACCCCAGTAAACTCGGCCCCACTCACATTGCACCCCAATAAACTCGGCCCCCCTCACGTTGCACCCCAGTAAACTCGGCCCCACTCACATTGCACCCCAGGAAACTCAGCATCCCTCACATTGCACCCCAGTAAACTCAGGATCCCTCACATTGCACCCCAGTAAACTCAGGATCCCTCACATTGCACCCCAGTAAACTCGGCCCCACTCACATTGCACCCCAGTAAACTCGGCCCCACTCACATTGCACCCCAGTAAACTCGGCCCCACTCACATTGCACCCCAGTAAACTCGGCCCCACTCACATTGCACCCCAGTAAACTCGGCCCCACTCACATTGCACCCCAGTAAACTCAGCCCCACTTACGTTGCAACCCAGTAATTTCAGCCCTCCTCACATTGCACCCCAGTAAGCTCAGTCCCCCTCACATTGCACCCCAGTAAGCTCGGTCCCCCTCACATTGCACCCCAGTTAACTCAGCCCCACTCAGTGCACCCCAGTAAACTCAGCATCCCTCACATTGCACCCCAGTAAACTCGGCCCCACTCACATTGCACCCCAGTAAACTCGGCCCCACTCACATTGCACCCCAGTAAACTCGGCCCCACTCACATTGCACCCCAGTAAACTCGGCCCCACTCACATTGCACCCCAGTAAACTCGGCCCCACTCACATTGCACCCCAGTAAACTCAGCCCCACTCACATTGCACCCCAGTAAACTCACTCCTCTCACATTGCACCCCAGTAAACTCGCTCCCCTCACATTGCACCCCAGTAAACTCGCCCCCCAGTAAACTCAGCATCCCCCACATTGCACCCCAGTAAACTCGGCCCCACTCACATTGCACCCCAGTAAACTCGGCCCCACTCACATTGCACCCCAATAAACTCGGCCCCACTCACATTGCACCCCAGTAAACTCGGCCCCACTCACATTGCACCCCAGTAAACTCAGCCCCACTCACATTGCACCCCAGTAAACTCACTCCCCTCACATTGCACCCCAGTAAACTCGCTCCCCTCACATTGCACCCCAGTAAACTCAGCCCCCCCTCACATTGCACCCCAGTTAACCCAGCCCCTCACATTGCACCCCAGTAAACTCAGGATCCCTCACATTGCACACCAGTAAACTCGGCCCCACTCACATTGCACCCCAGTAAACTCAGTCCCCCTCACATTGCACCCCAGTTAACCCAGCCCCACTCAGTGCACCCCTGTAAACTCAGGATCCCTCACATTTCACCCCAGTAAACTCGGCCCCACTCACATTGCACCCCAGTAAACTCAGTCCCCCCTCACATTGCACCCCAGTTAACTCAGCCCCACTTAGTGCACCCCAGTAAAGTCAGGATCCCTCACATTGCACCCCAGTAAACTCAGTCCCCCTCACATTGCACCCCAGTAAACTCAGTCCCCCCTCACATTGCACCCCAGTTAACCCAGCCCCCCTCACATTGCACCCCAGTAAACTCAGCCCCCCTCACATTGCACCCCAGTAAGCTCAGCCCCCCTCACATTGCACCCCAGTAAGCTCAGCCCCCCTCACATTGCACCCCAGTCAACTCAGCCCCCCCCCCTCATATTGCACACCAGTAAACTTGGCCCCCCTCAAATTATACTCCATTAAACTCTGCATCCCTCAAATAACACCCTAATGCACTCAGCATTGACAAAACATTGATAGCCCCCCACATTGCACCCCAATACACTCAGCACTCCTCATATTGCGCCCCAATTCACACACACACATTATATATATTCTTAACCACTTGGCGTCTGCGTTATAGCCGAATGACGGCCACAGCATGGACCTGACTTTCCCGTCATATGACGGCCTCCCCTTTGCACGCTCCCCCTGCAGGGCACGCTGTGATCACCGAGTCACTGAGACTTGGGTGATCACAGATCCCACTAAGGGGCTGACCCCAGCCCCTTACCACGTGATCATCTGTCAGCCAATGACAGCTGATCACATGATGTAAACAAAAGCTTGTTTTTTTTTTTCTCCTCACGCTGATAGTGTGAATAAAAAGCCGATCACCGGCTTATGTGAAAGGGACATCGGTCCCAAAGAGGAATGAGGCAATTCTGCCTCATCTGTGCCCACCAAGTACCCCCTGCCAGTGCCCACCAGTGCCACCTATCAATGCCCACCAGTGGTGTCAAACAGTGCCACCTAGCAGTGCTGCCTATCAGTGTAACCAAAGCCCATCACCGCCACCCATCAGTGCCCATCACTGCCACCTATCGGTGCCCATCAGTGCCGCCTCATCAGCGTACATCAATGAAGGAGAAAAATTACCTGTTTGCAAAATTTTATAACAAAATATAAAATATAATATAATATAAAAAATATAATTTTTTTTTTCAAACTTCGGTCTTTTAAAATTTTTTTAACGAAACATAACAACCGCAGAGGTGATCAAATACCACCAAAAGAAAGCTCTGTTTGTGGGGAAAAAAATGATAAAAATGTAATTTGGGTACAGTGTCGCAATTGTCATTCAAAGAGTGACAGCTCTAAAAGCTGAAAATTGGTCTGGACAGGAGGCGGGTTTAAGTGCCCAGTAAGCAAGAGGTTAAGTATTTCCGGAAACTACCGTATTATGGCCACTAGATGGAGCTGATGATCACCTTTTCTAAATAGTAATAATCCTGAAAAAAAAAAAAAACGCGCTTAGGACAGGTCTATATGGCAAATGAAAAAAAAAACACACACACGGGTTGCTGCCACCCTTAAACAAAGACACTCACTAGGGGTGTCCTGCCAAATATATATTTTAAGTAGATATTTAGGGATAGACCGGCGCTACCTGGAGAAACCTGTTGGCTTAGCCTATACAGGAAACATTGGTAAAACGTTTTTTTCATATATATTAAGATCCTCAAAGCTATATAAGAAGAAAACTTCAGTGTTGTCAGCAATATGAAAATGGGTGAAGTATATGTGTGTGGGTCAGGCCATAGTTGCATGCATCCTACATAGAGAGTGTAGGATGCAAAATGCACTCTCAAAATCAGGAACTATATTCACCACTATTTGCAGAACAACAGAAATTGTACTACAGTTGTGCTGATTCCTGTAAGGAAAGGTTGCATACACCATAAGCATATATAATTATCTCAATGTTTACACAGTTCATATGCTGTGGCGATTGGAGCAATGTATAATAGTCCCATGCACTTCATACGTCAGCCAGGCAAGATATTCCCCAGAGTGACTTTCATGTGTACAGGGATGACTGGTGACTTCTGTGCTCCCCCCCCCCTGAATTGCTCACTCACCAAATGTCGGAACCCCTGCAGGGGTATCAGGCCTGTAGTGCTTATAAAAGGGCTTTGCTGCTCACTGCTGTTGGTCCTCAGATGTCTCCAATGGTATCCAAAATGGATCATACTACGATCAAACCCTCATGCATCATAGAAAAATAAAGAAGGGCTTCCATAGTGTGATAAGTCCCAACAAAGTGTTTATTTTAAAAAAATCAATTTAAAATCCAAAAAACGCAAAGCAAAAAATTAAAATTAGACTTAAAACATCCAAGGAGGTAAAGCTCCGTTCCCCCCGCCCCGTGACCACTGGGGTGGGATGGTACTCGGATGCCGACTTGGATGACAGGCACAATCACTGTACTCAAAGCAGGTAAGTTGGAGGAAGTGACGGTCAGCTGGAAGTGTCTGTGTTCCACCCACTTGTCCGCCAGGAAGTGATGTAAAGTGATGAGCGTAGGTCCGTCGTGCGCGCTTCGTCACCTGACGTCCTCAGCGGCAGTGCTACGCTACTACACACTGCAGATTTATATATAAGAGGAGAGTTCAATTGTATCCCACCCCTCTAAGATGCGAGCAACCAATCCCCGCTATGCGTCCCAGGAGGGGGGGGAGGGAAGGGCCGGATCGGAATACATAATTAACACCCGGAGGTATATATTATCCGGAGGTAGAATGTAACCACATAAGTGGAATTTTGGGATGAGCTATAACTTTCCCATCCCAGCAGTCCTAAGAACGATCTCCTCATTATATACCTATATCAAGGGGATTGTGAGCATATATACTGTATATAATTAGGGGATACCCCCAGTGGTCATGGGTGGTATACCTCAAGTACAATAATAGACATCACCAATCTGATTTATCATACTATTACAGTAAATACAGTATAGTTACTTACTCTATTATAAAGGCAATGCATCTCTATTAAAAACAATACATTCAAGGGTAGAAATAAATATAAAAATACAGATGGGGGTAAGGTAAACTAATTACATACAGACTAGCACTTGCCCGTTGTATATAAGTTAGTGCACCGTGATGTTGGCTTGAAGCTATAATTATTACAATCATGTCCACAGGACAAAAAATGGAATCCAGTTTACATACGTGTCTATAAGGGCCATCATATATAGATATTATGACATGATCTCAGGAAAAATTAAGACAGAATTATCAATGATATAGGGAAAAATAGACCACTATGTAAATATATAAATATATAAGGAAAAATAAAAAAACAATTAAATGTAAATATATTTAATCAATGTCGTGACTATAATTAATGAATACGTGACACGTGTATCATACATTTTTTATGGTGAAATCCTCCTGTTAATGGTACGTATTCATAATAGAAAATTGCCCATAAGTGCAAGTGCATAATGTGAGTGAATAGCCCTATATACTGTAACATATATCACCTAATTGAACTTAGTAATAAGTGTGTATACCACCATCTGTGTACAGTAGGGTATGCGATAATGTGAAGTGTGGATAGATTAGAAAGGCCTCCATATACCTTACAATGTTCCATATTTAGGTGTAGTGGGCTCCACAGTGGGGGGTGAAGTGTCAGTATGTAAATAAATTGTATAAAAGGTAATCATCCCTAATATCAGGACCCAAGTGGTATGTTATTCCCACATAGATAACTGAGAAAAACTAGAACATAGGGTATCCCATTCATTAAAATGAGGAATACGTTGGTTGTTTTATGGATTGGCTATGAAGCAATTGAGATCTATTGAGATATTGAGATTCATAGCCAATCCATAAAACAACCAACGTATTCCTCATTTTAATGAATGGGATACCCTATGTTCTAGTTTTTCTCAGTTATCTATGTGGGAATAACATACCACTTGGGTCCTGATATTAGGGATGATTACCTTTATACAATTTATTTACATACTGACACTTCACCCCCCACTGTGGAGCCCACTACACCTAAATATGGAACATTGTAAGGTATATGGAGGCCTTTCTAATCTATCCACACTTCACATTATCGCATACCCTACTGTACACAGATGGTGGTATACACACTTATTGCTAAGTTCAATTAGGTGATATATGTTACAGTATATAGGGCTATTCACTCACATTATGCACTTGCACTTATGGGCAATTTTCTATTATGAATACGTACCATTAACAGGAGGATTTCACCATAAATTTCTGATACACGTGTCACGTATTCATTAATTATATTCACGACATTGATTAAATATATTTACATTTAATTGTTTTTTTATTTTTCCTTATATATTTACATATTGGTCTATTTTTCCCTATATCATTGATAATTCTGTCTTAATTTTTCCTGAGATCATGTCATAATATCTATATATGATGGCCCTTATAGACACGTATGTAAACTGGATTCCATTTTTTGTCCTGTGGACATGATTGTAATATTTATAGCTTCAAGCCAACATCATGAGGGGGAGGGATGTCCCCTCCCGCCGCCTGTAAGAACGATCAAGCGGCGGAACAGCCGCTATGATCGTTCTTATGGTGTACGGAATCGCCGGCTGAAAATGCCGGTATCTGAATGATGTCTGTAGCCTCAGACATCATTCAGATATAAGCCCTGAAAGTCGAGGCCGTCATATGACGGCCTCCGGATGTCAAGCGGTTAAATTATGGGAGGGAGGAAAAATGTCTGCTGTCAGCTGGTCAGCAAATACCCAGTTGTGAGTGTGGAAAACATAAAAACTCTGAGCACAATGCTTTTCCCCCCACTAACAGAGATTTTTTTCTTTGATGAGTGAATGAGAAAAACACTATGGGTGGGTGGGGGGGTGTTAAAGATGTGCGGCTGAGCTGCGTTTTTACTACCCCCAACCGTTTCCCCTTTATGCTGCAAAGACGGCAGAGGGGAAGTACATATGCCAACGCCATGGTGCTTGGCAAAAATGATCCCCTGCTGTCATGTGTCAGTCCTACCTGGTGTACGTGACCCATTCAAGTGAATGGGGATGTCCCGCAATCGTGTGCAATGCAGACAGCTGCGGCCCACTGGTGCGGGGTTTAAGTAGGGCTGGGAGATTTTCTTTTAAAAAAAAAAATCTTCGATTCTCTTAAAAAAAACTTGATTCACGATTCGAATCGAGTTTTTTTTTATTCTTTGGAAACCGCGCTGGTCCTGAGGCGCTGCGAGCATGAGCTTTTAGGCGAGGCTTTGGCCTAGTTCCGCAGCGTCTGGCCTCGCGGACTAGGCCGAAGCCGCGGCCTCACCTAAAAACTCCTTGCCCGCAGCTCCTCCGGACCAGCGCGGTGTCAGCGCCGGTCCTGAGATGCTGCGGGCATGAGTTTTTAGGCGAGGCTTCGGCCTAGTCCGTGGCGTCTGGCCGAAGCCGCGGACTAGGCCGAAGCTGCGGCCTCGCCTAAAAACTCATGCCTGCAGCGCCTCAGGACCGGCGCGGTGAAATAAAAAAAAATCGATTTGCTTAAATTTTGAATCGATTTGACCTCTCAACTCGATTCAAGATTTAAATCGATTTTTTTTCCCCAGCCCTAGGTTTAAGGCAGGCCACACACGGAGCAAATTTCCTTCCTACAACCTGTCAACGCAGTGCTGACAGGGGGAATCCCCCCCCCCACTGAGCCATTAAATTGTCCAGGAGCGGGGGTGGGGAAAGACGTCTCTACAGGGAGAAGACAGTGACCATTGCTAGCACAGACTGATTTGTACCCAAGTTGATCGATCGATCAACTTGGTACATTCAGCCTGCTCATACCTGGTTTGAATCTTGGCCGGTTCAGCAGGAACAGGACAAGGAGGTGGTTGATATAACAGTTCTTCACTGCCTTTGAAGTGCAATCTGAAGAGCAATCTGTAAGTGTGTCGCTCTTCAGAGGGCAAGTGGAACCGAGGCTTGAAAGTGAACGATAGGAGTACTCCAGTCTCCCTTCACCTCTGTATAACAAGAAAAAGTAGAAATAAAAAATTGAACAGACCTGCATGATATGTGCAGACACACAATGTCCTGTTCAGGCTCCATCTCTTGCTCCTCGTGTTCTTCTGCAGCTGACCTTCTCCCATTTTCTCAGGAAACCTGCTGGGACAGAAGAGGAGTGTAAGCTCTGTGACCAAGAAAGGGAATAGTATTCAGACACAAAATCAGGACTCGCTAGTCTCAGAGTGCATTGGGGGGGGTGTCGGGCCCTCGGACGTTTAGGGCCCATTCACACAGACATCTGCCGCACAGCACACTGCTGAAGTTTACTGCCCTGTCTGTTCTGGGTGGGGGGGGGAAGGGCTGGTGGGGGGCCGTGTGGTAAATGTTTTAATGAATCACAAAGCTCCCGACACTTTCATTTTACATTTTTTTTGTACACACTTTATTCCAAACGCATTGGGGTGTATTTCAGTGTGAATAGGACACATAGAAGACAATTGTTTTCCAGTGACCGCTGTTCTACCAGTGCGGAAACACGCCTGTCACTGCAGTATACATGAACAAGGCCTTAAAGTGATATTAAAGGTGCGTTTAATAAAAAAAAAAATAAGAAACATGTTATACTTATCTGCTCTATGTAATGGTTTTCCACAGAGCAGCCCTGATCCTCCTCTTCTTCTCGGGTCCCCCGCTGGCGTTCCTGGCTCCTCCCTCTTGCTTTTGCATGCTCGCTCCTGAGCCCTGCTCTATGCATCAATAAGACACATAGAAGTGCAGCTCGCCCCCCCCCCCCACACACACACACACACACACACTCTCTCCTCATTGGTTCAATGGATTTGATTGACAGCAGTGTGAGCCAGTGGTCCCGTTGTTGTCTTAGCCAGGCATACCTGCCCTTTAAGTGGTACTAAAGCTAAAGCATTAATACATTCCCTGCATTCAGGTAAATAAACCTTTTGCCACTTGCTGTGAACCCCCAAAACAATCAGCTGAGTCGTGTACCAATCCAGCACTGTGCCCAGCTGCAGTTCCACTCCCCTGTTTTTCTCTTCTCACAGGAGGATCAGGCAGCAGTGGGAGCCATTGGCTTCTGCTGCTGTAACCAAATCCTGTGAGGAGAGGCGGGGCTGAGCCATGCTGCGTGCGTCTATAGACACACACAGACCTTCACCCAGGTTGGTTCATTGCTGAGCTTCAGATCCCCGGTGCTGCTCTCTTAGATTTTGGGAGCCAGCTGTGACTCCCTGTGGGAAGTCACATACACAGTCCCGCCTCTGCCATCGGCATTGGACCAGCCCCTGTGATAGACAGAACACTGGTCCAATGCCGGTGGTGGAAGCAGGACTGTGTGTGTGAGGTGCGAGCTGAGTGGAGAGGAGATGACGGCTCTGTGATTTCCGGCTGCATTCGTTCCCCTCCTTCCCCTCCGAGGTACGCTGTCGGCGTATAACACGCACCCGCGATTTCCCCCTTATTTTCAGGGGGAAAAAATTGCGTGTTACACACCAATAAATACGGTATTTACTATTTTTTAAAACAGGAGTTTGGCAACTTTGTCATGGTGTTGATAAAACTGTACATATTATTGCAACTACTTTGTGTATCCAGGTGGATTGTACTGCATTTTTTTTTTCAGGACAAACTGGGCTTTCACTTGGCAGTGAATGGTAACGGATACAACCTGGCACAAAATTGTAAAATAAATAAATAAATACATAATAAAATTAGCTGTGTATTGCCATAACCTACCACCAAAGAACAACCCGAAATAAATTCTCCTGCTCATATGTGTGTGTTATTTATGTCCTGTACCTGTAGTAGTGCCCAGGAATAATTGTGCACAGTTTGCTTTTTTTTATCCCAAATAAAACATACTGACAATGACAATAATTTAAAAAAAAAATGTTTGCTGTTTTTTCTTTTTAAATCCTACCTAGAATACACTAACCCAGACTTTTTACCTTAACTTTGACCTTTGAACCTGGGTTTTCTCCGGGTACTCCGGTTTCCTCCCACACACCAAAGAGAAGCTGGGAGGATAAAGGATATGTTCACGTTTTTAGAAAAAAATAAATAAATAAATGCACATTTTTATGTAGGTAAAAAAAAAAAAAAATATGTGCATTTATTATTTTTTGTTGCAGGAGCCTGGAAAGCATCGCACCAGCGAGTAGCAGATCAGTGATGGCATGCAGGCCTCCTGCAGAGCTGTCACAGTATAGGCCGGCTCGTACCTTGTACCAGGAAGCCAATGTATGCTGACAGGAAGAATGAATGAACACTACTCACAGGCGCTTGTGGCAGTTCATTGAAAACTACAAGCCGACAGCCACAAAGGCCGGACCTTGAAGTCTTCCGTTCACAGAGCGAATGAAAGTTTTTGGGTTTTTTTTGACAGCTAGCGGGTGGAGAAGAACCCCTGCTAGCTGGCACAGTAGGGATCGGGAAGGTGCGGGGGCCAGTGCATTTATAACATGTTCCATTCTGAATATGGGTGAAACATGTCATAAAAGGGGAACTTATCCTTTAATTGGCTCCTGTCTAAATTGGCCCTAGTATGTGTATGTATGTGAGTTAGGGACCTTAGATTGTAAGCTCCTTGGGGACAGGGACTGATGTGAATGTACAATGTATATGTAATTTGATGGCGCTATATAAGTACCTGTAATAAATAAACGCTGACCAAGATGGAACCCGACTCTATTTATTCTTTTTATTATTAATAATGAACACACATTTGTTTTTGTTTACAGTTTTCTCCTATAGCAGAAGAGATACAATGTATCATTTTTACAATTCAAGAAGAAAAAAAAACACAGGGGTGGGGCTATACAGTGACTGATCACTGGGATAGCCAATCAGAGGCTATCTCAGGCATCAGAAGTTTGGGAACTGAGCTTTCTGGTTCCCAGTCATTAGTACTGAGAGCCGGGTCCCTGTGCAGTGTGCTCTCAGCAGAAAGATATGAACACATATACAGTGACTGATCACTGGGATAGTCAATCAGAAGCTATCTCAGCAGAGGCTGCCCATACATAGGGGGCGCATGCGCACCGTCCCCCATCCATGCATCCGGCCCCCTAATCTACATGTAGGGCACTGGGTGCATGGATGCCAATTGGATGCTTTCTTTTCTGAAGCACGTAATTAGGGCCTAAAATTCTAATTGGCTTTAAATAATGGTGGACTCGGGGCGCAGAGCCCTGAGCCCACCCAGCTGTGTGACAATAGCGAATGAGTATTCGCCATTGTCTTCCCGCTTCTCCTCTTGGCCAATCAGGAAGCAGGTCCTGAGACCCGATTAGCCAAGAGGAGAAGTGACCGTATTGGCCGGGCAGGGGGGAGGATGTACGACGCTCAGTACTGGGATGGGGAATTCCTGTCCTACTGCAGGAACACAGTGCTGTATACTGCATGGAGCATCCGGAACACAGCGCCGTATACTGCATGGAGCTTCCGGAACACGGCGCTGTATACTGCATGGAGCTTCCGGAACACAGCGCTGTATACTGCATGGAGCATCCGGAACACAGCGCCGTATACTGCATGGAGCTTCCGGAACACAGCGCCGTATACTGCATGGAGCTTCCGGAACACAGCGCTGTATACTGCATGGAGCATCCGGAACACAGCGCCGTATACTGCATGGAGCTTCCAGAACACAGCGCCATATACTGCATGGAGCATCCGGAACACAGCGCCGTATACTGCATGAAGCTTCCGGAACACAGCGCTGTATACTGCATGGAGCATCCGGAACACAGCGCTGTATACTGTATGGAGCTTCCAGAACACAACGCTGTATACTGCATGGAGCATCCGGAACACAGCGCCGTATACTGCATGGAGCTTCCGGAACACAGCACCATATACTGCATGGAGCATCCGGAACACAGCGCCGTATACTGCATGGAGCTTCCGGAACACAGCGCCGTATACTGCATGGAGCGTCTGGAACGCAGCTCTGTATACTGCATGGAGCGTCCGGAACACAGCTCTGTATACTGCATGGAGCATCCGGAACACAACGCTGTATACTGCATGGAGCATCCGGAACACAGCGCTGTATACTGCATGGAGCATCCGAAACACAGCGCTGTATACTGCATGGAGCTTCCGGAACACAGTGCTGTATACTGCATGGAGCTTCCGGAACACAGTGCTGTATACTGCATGGAGCATCCGGAACACAGCTCTGTATACTGCATGGAGCTTCCAGAACACAGCGCTGTATACTGCATGGAGCATCCGGAACACAGCTCTGTATACTGCATGGAGCTTCCAGAACACAGCGCTGTATACTGCATGGAGTATCCGGAACACAGCGCTGTATACTGTATGGAGCATCCGGAACACAGCGCTGTATACTGTATGGAGCTTCCAGAACACAACGCTGTATACTGCATGAAGCATCCGGAACACAGCGCTGTATACTGCATGGAACTTCCGGAACACAGCGTCGTATACTGCATGGAACTTCCGGAACACAGCTCTGTATACTGCATGGAGCTTCCGGAAAACAGAGCGCTGTATACTGCATGGAGCATCCGGAACACAGCTCTGTATACTGTATGAAGCTTCCAGAACACAGCACTGTATACTACAGCTGATTGGCCAATTATCTGATCATTAGTATAGTGCCTTCGTCTGGCAAACAGATGAAACCAGAAGTCTCAAAAAACATAGCCATGCTCTTGAGTGTCTGAGGCGTAAGACTAAAAGCCTCATACACACGATCAGATTTTCCGCAGACAAAGTGTCGGACTTTTGTCCGAAGGGCGTGTGCCTGGATTTTGTCTTGCATATAAATGGCACACAATTGTCGGCTAACAAACACAAATGTAGTGACGTACTATGTGGTTTTTCAGCTCTTTAGCGCCACCCTTTGGGCACCTTCTGCTAATGTTGTGTTTGGTGAGCATTGCCTCCAAGCATGCGTGTTTGTACTTTGGACATTTGTCTGACGGACTTGTGTACACACGATCAGAAAATCCGACAACAGACCGCTGTCCGCAGAAAATTTCAAAGCCTGCCATCCAACATTTGTCCGCGGAAAATCCGACAATTGTGCGATGGAGCGTACAAATGGTCAGATTTTCGGCCAACAGTCTGTCATCAAACAATTCCCATCAGAAAATCCGATCGCGTGTACGAGGCTTTAGTCTCTCAAAGACTTCAACCAATACAAATCTGCCCTCCAAAACGTCAATTTCTACCTCCTCATTGCAAAGAGACCTATTTTATCACTCTCATTAACATCCTTCTCATCCAGTCCCTGTCAACACTTCTCTACCTTTAACTCTCTGCTTTGTCCTCCACGGCCTCCACCCACTAACTCACTCACTGTCCAAGAGATCACCAATCACTTCAAACATAAGATTGATTCAATTTGTGATGACTTCTCCACTTTACAGGTATTTCCCCCACTTACCACCTCATGTCAACAGGTACAATCAGCACTTCCCTTATTTAACCCTGCTACTAAAGTACTACGGTCACCCTCTGACTCCAACCCAAACTACACTCTCTAACCCACATCTTCAATCTCTCCCTGTTCTGGCATCTTCCCCAACTCTCTAAAACATGCACTGGTCACCCCCATACTTGAAAAGCCGTCCTTGGACTCTACCAACCTTGACAATCTAAGCCCCATCTCCTTGCTTCCCCTTTCCTCTAAATTCCTTGAAAGTCTGGTCTACAAGAGTGTACACCTCATTAAGAATAAACTCCTCGATCCCCTTCAGTCTGGATTTCGCCCTCAACGCTCCACAGAAACTTCTCTTTTAAAACTCACAAATGACTTACTAACAGCAAAAAGCAATGGACATTATTCTGTACTCCTACTTCTGGATCTTTCAGCTGCCTTTGATATGGTTGACCACCCCCTCCTCCTCAAAAAACTTTTTTTTTAAAGCTAAGTGCTTTCCCCCGGCTTGTTCATTCCAGTAGGCGGAACACTTTGGTGGTGGGTTAGTCAGCCAAGACTCTTGACCACTGACCTCTGGGGACCCGCCTGCTGACCTTTGGAAGAGGTCCCTATTCCAATCCCTGAGTCCTAACCTTGTTCTTCAAGGGAAAACCCTAACCCCTAACTCTAACCCTTATAAAAAACATTTGCGCAAAGCAATTTCCCTGACTTGTTCATTGCCCGACTTAGTTGGGGTAGGCGGAACACTTTAGTGGGGGTGGGTCAGCCATGCCTCTTGACCATTGACCTCTGTGGACTCGCCTGTTGACCTTTGACGAAGGTCCCTATTCCAATCACTGAGTCCTAACCTTGTTCTTCAAGGGAAAACCCTAACCCTAACCCTCGAGCCTGGCAGACAAGATGGGTGAACTAGAGATACTGTTTTACGAGGAGGATTTGGATTTTGTGGGAATTTCAGAGACCTGGTTCAACAGCTCTCATGATTGGCTGGCAAACATTCAAGGGTATACCCTTTATCGCAGGGATAGAAAGGGTAAAAAAGGGGGAGGGGTAAGGCTATATATTAAGAATAATGTACAAGTGAATGTGAGAGATGACATCACTAAGGGAGTTATGGAGGAGGTGGAATCATTATAGGTAGAGCTCGAAAGGGATGAAGCTAAGGGGAAAATAATACTTGGAGTATGCTATAGGCCCCCTAACCTGAGGGAGGAGGGGGAGGCGGACCTCCTTTCACAATTTGGATTAGCAGCAAGAATGGGAAGTGTTATCATAATGGGGGATTTTAATTATCCAGACATAGACTGGGTGGAGGGAACCACGCTTTCATCTAAGGCTCGCCAGTTCCTAAATGTCTTGCAGGACAATTTTATGGGTCAGATGGTAGATGCACCAACTAGAAATAAAGGGTTACTGGATCTACTGATTACCCTTAATACAGACCTGATCACGGATGTGGAAATACGGGGCAATTTAGGTAACAGCGATCACAGGTTAATTGGCTTCAGTATAAATCACACAAACAGGAAACATAAGGGGAATACAAAGACACTGAATTTCAAAAGAGCCAACTTCCCTAAACTACGAACCTAGCTAGAAGGCATAAATTCGGATAAAATCTTAGGAACAAAGAACACAGAGGATAGATGGGTTTGCTTTAAGAGCATATTAAATAAGGGCATTAGCGCACTGTGCATAAGGGCATTAGCCAATGCATCCCATTGGGTAATAAATTTAAAAGAGCGAACAAAAGTCCTGGATGGCCTAACTTCAATGTAAAAATGAATATAAAAGCAAAGGAGAAGGCCTTCAAAAAATACAAGGTTGAGGGATCATCATCAGCATTCAGACTTTATAAAGAATGCAATAAGAAATGTAAGGGTGCAATAAGGACGGCTAAGATAGAACATGAAAGACACATACCGGAGAAGAGCAAAAAAATTCCCAAGAAATTCTTTAAGTATGTACACAGTAAAAAAGGGAGGACAGACTATAATGGCCCCATAAAGAATGAGGAAGGACATCTGGTTACAAAGGATGGGGAGATGGCAAAGGTATTGAATTTATTCTTCTCCTCAGTCTTCACGAGGGAATCGGGGGGCTTCAGTAACCAAAACTGCAATGTTTATCCTCATGACACACCACAGAAAGCATCTCCATGGTTAACTGAGGACAGAATTAAAATTATACTTGGGAAACTTAACATTAATACATCACCGGGACCAGATGGCTTGCACCCAAGGGTACTTAGGGAACTCAGTCAAGTAATTGCCAGACCATTGTTCCTAATTTTTACTGACAGTCTACTGACTGGAATGGTACCAGCTGATTATAGAAAAGCCAATATAGCACCAATATTTAAAAAGGGCCCAAAATACATCCCTGGGAATTACAGACCAGTTAGCCTAACATCAATAGTATGTAAACTCTTGGAGGGGATGATAAGGGACTATATACAATATTTTAGTAATGAGAACGGTATCATTAGCAGTAATCAGCATGGATTCATGAACAATCATTCTTGCCAAATCAATCTATTAACCTTCTATGAGGAGGTGAGTTGCCATCTAGATAAAGGAAGGCCCGTAGACATGGTGTATCTGGCAAAAGCCAGATACACAAAAAGCAAAATTTTGTAAAAGCATTTGACACAGTTCCCCATAACCGTTAACTGTACAAAACAAGGTCCGTTGGCATGGACCATAGGGTGAGTAAATGGATTGAAGACTGGCTACAAGGGTGAGTTCAGAGGGTGGTGATAAATGGGGAGTACTCTGAATGGTCAGAGGTGGGTAGTGGGGTCCCCCAGGGTTCTGTGCTGGGACCAATCCTGTTTAATTTGTTCATAAACGACCTGGAGGATGGGATAAACAGTTCAAACTCTGTATTTACGGACGATACTAAGCTAAGCAGGGCAATAACTTCTCCGCAGGATGTGGAAAACTTACAAAAAGATCTGAACAAATTAATGGGGTGGGCAACTAGGCAAATGAGGATCAATGTAGAAAAATGTAAAATGATGCATTTGGGTGGCAAAAATATGAATGCAATCTATACACTGGGGGGAGAACCTCTGGGGGAATCTAGGTTGGAAAAGGACCTGGGGGTCCTAGTAGATGATAGGCTCAGCAATGACATGCAATGCCAAGCTGCTACTAATAAAGCAAACAGAATATTGGCATTAAAAAGGGGATCAACTCCAGAGATAAAACGAGAATTCTCCCACTCTACAAGACTCTGGTCCGGCCGCACCTGGATTATGCTGTCCAGTTCTGGGCACCAGTCCTCAGGAAGGAAGCTCATAAAGGGTCTGGAGGATATTAGTTATGAGGAAAGGTTGTGAGCACTGAACTTATTCTCCCTGAAGAAGAGACGCTTGAGAGGGGATATGATTTCAATTTATAAATACCGTACTGGTGACCCCACAATAGGGAGAAAACTTTTTCGCGGAAGGGAGTTTAACAAGACACGTGGCCACTCATTAAAATTAGAAGCAAAGAGGTTTAACCTTAAACTACGTAGAGGGTTCTTTACTGTAAGAGCGGCAAGGATGTGGAATTCCCTTCCACAGGCGGTGGTCTCAGCGGGGGGCATCGATAGTTTCAAGAAACTATTAGATAAGCACCTTAACGACCACAACATACAGGGATATACAATGTAATACTGACATATAATCACACACATAGGTTGGACTTGATGGACTTGTGTCTTTTTTCGACCTCACCTATTACGTAACTATGTAACCCTTTGGTCACCAGGAGTGTGCTCTTCGATGGCTCTCATCCTACCTTTCCCACCGCACCTTCAGTATCACTTCTAATTCAACTTCCTCCAGTCCTCTTCCTTTCTCTGTCAGGGTCCCCCAAGGTTCCGGTCTTGGACCTCTCCTATTTTCAATCTACACCTCCTGCCTGGGCCAACTGATAGCCTCCCATGGCTTTCAATATCATTTCTACGCCACCGACTCCCAAATCGATCTCTCCACCCGTCAGTTTACTTCAGCACTCTCTTCACGCATCACCAACTTACTAACAGACATATCTATCTGGATGTCACACAACTTCCTCAAACTCAATTTGTCCAAAACTGAGCTCATAATATTTCCTCTCCCACATGCCTCTTCCCCTGACTTCTCTTTTAAGAGCAATGGCACAACCATCCACCCGTCCCCGCATGCCAAGGTTCTAGGTGTAATCCTGGACTCTGAACTCTCCTTTCACCCCCATATCCAATTTCCATGGCTCCTCGCCTCAACCTCCTTCCTAACCAATGAAACCACAAAGCTCCTGAGATTCACTCCCAGGTTATCTCTCCCCCTCGACTACTGCAACTCCTTTCTCATTGGCTTACCTTTAAATAGGCTCCTCCCCCTTTCAGTCCATCATGAATGTTGCTGCCAGACTCATCCACCTTACAAACCGCTCAGCGTCTGCTACTCTTCTCTTCCAATCCCTCCAATTGGCTGCCACTCACCCAACAAATTAAATTCAAAATACAAGCAACAACTTACAAAGCCATCCACAATGCTGCCCCCCAGCTACATCGCTAACCTAGTCTTCAAAATACCAACCAAATCATTCTCTTTGTTCCTCCCAAGACCTCCTGCTCTCTAGTTGCCTTGTCACCTCGTCCCATGCTTGCCTCCAGGACTTCTCCCGAGCCTCTCCCATCCTTTAGAATTCCCTACCCCAATCTGTCACACTATGTCCAACTCTATCCACTTTTAGACGATCCCTGAAAGTTTTCTCTTTAGAGAAGCCTATCCTTCCTCCATCTAACAACTGTACTTTTATTTTCTCCATCAGCCCATCCCCCACACTTATTACCTTTTGTATCACTTGACCCTCCCTCCTAGATTGTAAGCTCTAATGGGAAGGGCCTTCTGATTCCTTCCGTCTGCCTTCATGTTGTAAAGCGCTGCGCAAACTGTTGGCACTATATAAATCCTGTATAGTAATAATAATCCATGGTAGCGTTTTTTTAGAGCCGACGGTCGGCTTTCGTGTAATGACAAACAATGTGGCTAATCAGGCTGTTACTAAAAGCGGTGGGAGAGGACACCCTCCCCTTTTGTGGCTTGCCAGGGCTCTCCTGTCCCACCAGAAGGCCCGAGTGACCAGCCGTCACATCCGCCAGCTGGCCAGAGACCAAAAACAAAGCTGGAATCGTGTCTCAGATCTAGCAACCCGAAAGAGATTCCATGACATCACTTCTGGTTTACTGGAGCCTTAAAGGCGCCCGATTAAAAAAAAAAAATTCAGTATTCAAAACAGCCAAACTTGGCGTGTTGAATGCTTTTAAGTGCAAAGGAGGGATTTGGGGTCTTATAGATCCCAAAATCCCTCCAAAAAAAAAAGACACGTGACTATCACTGTCACAAGGGATGTTTACATTCAACGTGACAGCAATAGAAGTGATCATAAAATAAATAGAAAAATAAAGGGACAGTGTAAAAAAAAAAAAAAAAATTAAAGAGACCCATCCCTCCGTGCACGCACACAGAAGCAAACGCATAATTAAGTCGCTCCCGCAAATGTAAACAGTGTTCAAACCACACGTGAGCTATCACCACAATTGTTAGAGCGAGAGCAATGATCTTAGCACTAGACGCTCTGATTGGCCCTTTACCTCAATCTGTGAACAGCTGTGTCCAACAGGCACAGCAGACACAAAGCGCACCCCAAGGGCACATAGGGGGGCGGGTTCTGGGAGGATGTTAAAGTAGAAGTCCACCCCAACACTAAAATCCTTACATCTACAGACATCTATGATCTAACACTAACATATCTAGCCCTGTAAAGAAGAAATCGCTATACATACCTTTTAAGAAACCGCTCCGGTCCAGTCTCCAGAGGCAGAAGCTCTGCAGAGGACACAGCTGACAACGCCTGTGAAATCAATGAGGAGTGACGTCACCCATAGAGTTACTATGGGGCTTCCGCTGTCAGCTGTGTCCTCTGCACCCGCCTCCACAGCAAAGCTGCATCTGACAGTTCAGTGTGGGACCGGATCAGAGCGGCTTCAGAAAAGGTATATACAGTTGTGCTCATAAGTTTACATACCCTGACAGAATTTATTTCTTGGCCAGTTTTCAGAGAATATGAATGATAACACAAAAACTTTTCTTTCACTCATGGTTAGTGTTTGGCTGAAGTCATTGGAAGGAACTGATGTTGTCCCTCCCACGGTGTGATGTCAGCAACCGGAAGCAACGAGGACTTTGTCACTTCTAGTTTCGGTTCTTTGCTTACCTGGCTGTTACCGGTCACTGAAGTAGCCAATCAGACTGATCTGTGTCTGAATGGCTGCACTGGAGGCCAGATAAGAGATCTGTCCATAAAGAGGACCTGTCATGGCCCATGCTATCACAAGGGATGTTCTTCATCCCATGTGGTGTCAATAAAGTTGATCAATAAAAAAAAAAAAAAGTAATTTTATTAGTGAAAAATTTGCTTGTGCGCAAATGCGGAAACAGTCCGTGAAAAACATTTTCAGTACACATGTGAGGAATCGCCGCAAACGTCTGAGTGACAGCAAAAATTCTACCTCCACACCTCTATTTAACTGTAAACTGGTAACCTGTAAAGTCTTTTAAATGGTCACCTATGGAGATTTTTAGATACCGCAGTTTGGTGGCGTTCGAGTGTGCGCAATTTTAAAGTGTGACAATAGATTGAAAATTACCACCAACCCACGCAGATGGAAAACTAAATTAAATAACGTGGAACTTAATTCGTTGCAGCACGTTGTATTTGAAAGTAAATAAACATATTAATGAATTGATTAGAACCGCGCTCTCTATAAAGTGCAAGTGCAGAAAAAGTTAATCTCTTAATACAAAATAAAAGTGCTAGTATTAATACATATATGAATTCTCAACTTAAAATCCAGTTGTGAAAACACCCAACATGGCGTTTGCTACCATGTGCTCAAAAAATCAAACCTCAAAATTGTTATGATATATCAAAAATGAAAAATAGTGTTCAAAATAAACAAATTCTGAATGACTTGTGGATAAAATCTTCCTAATGTTCGGCGGTCATTAAACTCTTGGAAGAAAAAAAAACAAAAAGACATGAGATAGGGACAATAAAAGTGTAGAGAAAATCTTTTTGAAACATTGGCCAGTTCTGTTGAGAGATAAGACTTTGTCCAAATTGTTACCTGAACACCCCAAATTCATCTATCGGCGTCGACCTAATTTGAGAAATAAACTAGCCCCTAATGTACTCAACCCCCCCCCCCCCCCCAGAGAAAGCGGACACTTTTCTGGATTTAAAGGGATTCCTCTATTGTAGGAAGTGTAAGACCTGTAAACTGACTAGAAATAGTGCGAGGAAAGTGGTACATTTTACATCTTTTAGTACAGGTAATGAATATAGGATTGATAAATTCATCACATGTAAATCCACCCATGTAACATATCTTATAATCTGCCCTTGTGGGTTACAGTACGTGGGACGTACAAAAAGGAATCTCTGCACACATATTAATGAGCATCTAAACAATATAAAAAATGGGTTTTTAAAACATAGCCTCTCTGATCATTTCATAATACATCACAACAAGGACCCCAGTGTAGCCAAATTCTTTGGTATAGATAGATTAGATGTTGATTGGAGGGGAGGAAACATGGTCCAGAGAATATCAAAAAATGAAACAGAATGGATATATATATTAAATACAATTACTCCCACAGGTATTAACGTCGACATCAACTTAAATTGTTATCTGTCTAATTATTGTATATGTACTCTATTGTAAAAGGTTAATCCATTCCAGTTTTATCCCCTCTATTCCTTTTCACTTTGTATATCTTGCCCTGTAATTTGTAACTTGGCCACTAGATGGCAGCACCCTTAAGGAGTAATTATTTACCAAAACTGTATTCTTCTTTTTCACCACAAGATGGCGCCATAAATGTTTTCTCCAACCTTCCTCTTCTTTGGTGTAAATTTAGCTTGTCTTTTTAGCCACAAGATGGCAGTCTATTTTTATTTTATTTATTTATTTTATCTATTTTATTTTAAATTTTATAATATAAATATAAAAGTGCATGCAGGGCACTGGATAAACCACTAGGGACAAAGGGGATGTGTAATTATTTGATACAGTACTGTAATCTGTAAGATTACAGTATACTGTATTTATTACTTTTTGAATTTGGCGCCGAACTCTGTCCCCGTGCGTCGCAACACTCGCAGGGAACGGAGCTCGGCACTGTGAATTAAGCGAGACATGGCGGCTCGCAGATCACAGCGGAGAGACATCGCAGGATCCAGGGGACAAGGTAAGTAAGCTCTTCCTGGATCCTGCGATGCGATCCCTGAGTCTGGCTCGGGGTTACCGCTTTTGTTACTAAAATCTCACCGTGAGCCAGAGTCGGGAATACCGCCAGGGAGGTTAATGCACAATAAAAAAAAATTGTGGAGAATAATACTTGGCTATGTGTTTTACTTCAAATGACAGTTTGGGAGTCGGCAGTTATATTTTAAAAAATACAATGTAACATTAACAATCGACACCAACATAGTTGTTAGACTTGGTTCACACAGGGGCGACTTGTCAGGCGACCTAGTCGCCTGACAAGTCGCCTCCCGTTCTGTACCATGGAACCGTTCTAATCGGAGCAACGCAAGTCACTCCAACTTAGAAAAAGGTTCCTGTACTACTTTGGGGGCGACTTGCATAGACTTCTATACAGAAGTCGTTTTGCAAGTCGTCATGTGCAGGCGGTGAGGCGACCTGCAAGTCGTGCCACCCCTGTGTGAACCGAGTCTAATGGTGTTGTGGTAACTCGCCCCCCCAAAAAAAAAAAAAGCACAATAATATTATTCTTGATATCACTAGGAAAAAAAACCTTTGAAAATTTGTTTGCAATAAGAGAATTGTGCGCTGAATTTGGAGATTTCTTAATTTTCCACGTCACGAATGTTAATTCTCCATTACGAGCGCGAGTTTACAAGACCGACCGCTTCCGGCTCGTCCTTGCTTCTGAGCATGCGTGTTTGTACTTTGGACTCTTGTCCTACGGACTTGTGTACACACGCTCGGAAAATCCGACAACACCCATTTGTCCGCAGAAAATTTTCAAACCTGCCATCCAACATTTTTCACCGGAAAATTCGACAACAATTGTCCGATGGAGCGTACACACGGTCGGATTTTCCGCCAACAGCCTCACACATTTCCCGTCGGAAAATTTTGATCGTGTCTACGAGGCATTTGAACATGTCAAATGACCATATAAAACATTACTATAATACCTGGAATGCCTGGATTACATTAAATATTCAGTGGACTATGATCGCCTTACAGGCACTTGAGTTGGACCTACATTTAATCTACTGAGGTGACTATTGCAATGTCTGTCCATTAAGATACCTGTTTAAAAACACTCTTGAGTATCTTTTTTCCGATGTCCTACATCTCCACTATATTAGAAGTCTTTTGACATTCTATTCAGTCAAATGAGAATTGTATATAGTGTACCTTATTTTATTTTATTTCATCCTCTTATGTTTACACACCTTCACCGTTTTCTTGTAATTCTCATATTTTTTTTATTTTTTTTTTAATTCTTTATTTATTTTAAGACAAAGTTCCTTAGCATACCACAAAATACGTCAGTTCCTTAACCATAGACATCTTATGCCCTGTACACACGGTCGGACATTGATCGGACATTCCGACAACAAATTCCTAGGATTTTTTCTGACGGATGTTGGCTCAAACTTGTCTTGCATACACACGGTCACACAAAGTTGTCGGAAAATCCGATCGTTCTGAACGCGGTGACGTAAAACACGTACGTCGGGACTATAAACGGGGCAGTGGCCAATAGCTTTCATCTCTTTATTTATTCTGAGTGTGCGTGGCACTTTGTTGGTCGGATTTGTGTACACACGATCGGAATTTCCGACAACGGATTTTGTTGTCGGAAAATTTTATATCCTGCTCTCAAACTCTGTGTGTCGGAAAATCCGATGGAAAATGTGTGATGGAGCCCACACACGGCAACAGGGTCCTATCACACATTTTCCGTCGGAAAATCCGACCGTGTGTGCGGGGCATTAGTCAAATTGTTCCATAGGTTAAAGGACATTACATGACTTGAAAGCGATTTCGTTAACAAAATAACAACTACTTCGTCTATATAATTCCTATAAGGCTATGAAAGACCAGAAGGCCTCAGAGAGCCCCCTGCACATTTGCCAAGTTAATAGTATACATATCTGATCCTTCAAATACGTGAACATATATCATCATTTCGACAACCTAAATTGCTGACTCAGAGTATCTTATGTTCTCTATACTTAAAACAGCTGAGATTACGGCTGTATTATCACTACATAATAAATAAAAGAAAAAAAAACAGAAGAAAAAACAGCAAAGAAAAAGAAAAAAAGAAGAAAAGTTGAGGAAAAGAGAAGAAAAGAGAAATAAAAAAAAAAAAAAAAAGTTGGATGAGTTAAACGGGGTCTCAATATCGTGTTCATTGTCGTAGTTACTTATGCCTCGTTTCCACCGACCGGATCGGTTCGGTACGCTATTTTGGGTGTTTCCATTATGAAAGCGGCCCATACAACCGAACCACTCCATTCAGGGTCCTGCTTCAGATGTGGGGTCATAGAAAATGGAACGGTTCGGTTAGGGCGGAGCTACGATACTTTCCACTGATTGGCGAACGTGTGACGCCATGCTAGGCATTTTTTCTGAACCCATGTATGGCCCCTGTCGGTCCGATTTGCAGTGGAAACGCTCACCGGAATAGGCCGGACCGTTCTAGGCCTTCCAAACTGTACCGACCCGAACCGATCCGCTCGGTGGCAACGAGGCATTATTTCCTTGATATCGCAGACTCAGCCATCTCCTGTAGATACGCATTTGTACCCATGAAATCTCTCCATGGCCTCCATTTGTTCCGTATTGTATATAGTGCACCTTATTTTATTTCATCCCTTTATGTTTACACACCTTTACCGTTTTCTTGTAATTCTCATATTTTTGACTATTTTATATACATTACTATATTAAATATATATATATATATATATATATATATATATATATATATATATATATATATATATATATATATATATATATATATATATTTCAGTTGCCCCCATCAGAGTACACATACAGTACAGCTGCCCCATGTCCTGAATAGGGGGTCTTTACTGAGTGTATTGAAGGGGGGAGAGGGATTCAGGGCTGTGGGGGAAGCAATAATTTAGGATACAGGGATTGCTAATTTTAATTTTTTTTTCCAGCTAAGCTAATAGGGGGTCCAAACACCATGACAATGATATTATAATAATATATTATACCTGTCCCGTACTAACAATTGGGACCCAGGACTCCCGGTTCCAGGTCATTACCTGATCACTGTGATAGCCTTTGATTGGCTATCTTAGTGATCAGTCGCGGTGCAGCCCGCCCCTTTGTTTACTTCCACTTCCAAATAAAAGAAGATACATTGAGGTTGATTTACTAAAGGCAAATCCACTTTGCATTGCAAGTGCACTTGGAAGTGCAGTCGCTTTTGATCTGAGGGGTAGATCTGAAATGAGGGGAAGCTCTGCTCATTTTATCATCCAATCATGTACAGGCAACAATGCTATTTTTTATTTTCCTCGCATATCCCCCTCAGATCTACAGCTAATGCACTTGCAGTGCACTTGTAGTGCAAAGTGGATTTGCCTTTAGTAAATAACCCCCCCCCCCCCCCCCCCTATTGTATCGTTCTGTCTTTGCAGGAAAGGAAGATATAAAACAAACAGAAGTGTATAAAAAAAAGCTAGATCTAGGTCAGTGCCAGGGTAAGTGTTAGGGTCAAAGGTCAGATTCAGAGCATTTTTGGTAGGATTTTTTTTTTAACCACTTCAGCTCCAGAAGGTTTTACCCCCTTCCTGAAAAGGCAATTTTTTGTGATACAAAATTGCAATGTGTCGCTTTAACTGACAATTGCGTGGTCGTGTGATGTTGTACCCAAATAAAATTGATGTCCTTTTTCCCCCACAAATAAAGCTTTCTTTTGATGATATTTGATCACCTCTGCATTTTTTTTTTTGTTTTCGCTATAAACAAAAAAGACTGACAATTTTGAAAAAAAAACAACAAAATAATATTTTTTTTTACTTTCTGCTATAAAAATCATCCAATAAAAAAAAATGTAAAAAAAAATAAATTTCTTCATCAATTGAGGCCAATATTTATTCTTCTACATGTTTTTGTAAAAAAAAAAAATTCCAATAAGCGTATATTGATTGGTTTGCGCAAAAGTTATAGCGGCTACAAACTGTGGGATATTTTGAAGGACTTTTTAAAAAAAAAAATTTTTTTTTTACTAGCATTGGCGGTGATCATCAATTTTTAGCGGGACTGAGACATTGCAGCAGACAAATCTGACACTAAGAGTCACTTTTTGGGGACCAGTGACACCAAAACAGTTATCAGTGCTAACTAGAAAATGCATTTCCTGGGGAAAAATGGGTGGGAATGCTGAATAGTATCTTCCTATCTGCTAGCTGCCTGTCCCCTGAACACATTGTAAAAAACATCTCCTCACTATCTGCTAGCTGCTTGAGTGAGAAACAGTGTGAGAGGACCCTTCAAACAAACCTTAATAAATCCAATATTCAATAGCAAAAATGGTTTGGGGACTTTAAATGAAGGCGTGACCTGGTAAGGTCAGTTCTTCCATCCCTCGGGACTTTAAATGAAATTGTGGCCCGGTAGAGTCACATATTTCCATCCCTGTCATATTCAAAAGGGGGGAGAGCAAGGGGGCGGGATTTTGAGTGAAGCATGTGGTAGCAAAAGCATCTTATGGTGGAAAATAAAAGGAGTTTATTGGTTGCCATCAGATAAAAAGCAAGGTACAATTGATAAATATACATATAATTATTGGTAATGCATGGGTAATACAATACATCTCAATCATGACTTGAGTATCATCAGAATTAACAAGCAATATTATATATCACAATAAAATGGCAAGCAACAACTTTCCAAAGTGCACCAAAAATATCATGAGGGTAAGATGATAAAATATGATAATGCCTGCAGAGACTCAGGCCTCTTGGATCCTGGGGTAAGGTATATGGTTTAGCTGATAAGTCTAGATAGGTATAGGGTAGCAAGGCGTAAGGCAGCTCTACGCGTTTCGTGGCTAGAGGGCCACTCGTCAGGAGCCAGCACTTGATATTTCTAAATGTAGAGATATAAGCATTAGTTAAGATAGTAATTAATGAAGTGAATGCATAGGTAAGCAGGGGTGAAACTAAGAGACCCCCGAACCCAGTGCATTCTAACTTACTCAAATTCAAAGAAGATGGAGGTGTGGTGTCGGGCAGCACAGGCCATCCAGGCGCACTCCCCATTTTTGCTACCACATGCTTCACTCAAAGTCCCGCCCCCTTGCTCTCCCCTAATCTTAATAAATCCACAACAGTACATGCTATGGAAATAGCGACGTCACCGTTAGAGACACGCGGCCTTTGTGAACGTATAAAATTTAGGTTGATAAACTAAAAAATGTGGGCATATCAGCGATTTAAAAAAGAAGTTGGCTGTGCGTTTCACTGGGAAATGTGAAGAATTTTATACATCAAAACTTCCCCATCATATTGCCCCATCAAAACGGCCCCCATCAAATTTGCCCCATCATATTGCCCCCATCAAAACGGCCCACATCAACACTGCCTCATCATATTGCCACCATCAAAACTGCCCCCATCATATTGTCACAGTCATAACTGCCCCATCATTTTGCCCCCATCAGAATTGCCACCATCAAAACTGCCCCCATCATATTGCCACCATCAAAACTGCCCCCATCATATTGCCACCATCAAAACTGCCCCCATCATATTGCCACCATCAAAACTGCCCCATCATATTGCCACCATCAAAACTGCCCCATCAGAATTGCCCCATCATATTCCTCTATTATAAATCAGTTCATGGTGTGTCTGTCCCCTCCCTCGGGCTCTGTAATCAGAGCTGAGATGCTCCAGCCGCCTCCCCCACCGTCCATCACTGTGTATAACAGAAGTTTTGGTAACCATGGCAACAAAAGCAGTTAAAATGAAATTTCCTGAAATGATCACTAAACTTAAACATCTTTTTCACAAAAACTGTAAAATATATCAAACTAAAAAGATATAGCCAGATAGCTGAATATTTTGTGAACATTTTAAAGTTTGTTTGGCGTCTGTAGGTGAAAGTATGAAGGAGCTGAAACTTTTGGGAGCGGAAGAAGATTTTAAGGATCTGAAGCATGCTCCCATTGACTTCAATGTTAAAAAAAAGTGTTAAAATGCTTAATATTTTTTAAAAAATGTATCAATAGTAGAAAAAAAAGTTGAAAAAGTCGCATCATCAAATGAAAGAGCTGAACATTTTAAATGTTGAATGGTTTTAATAGCTGAAAGTATGCAGAAGTTAGGCAGAGCCAAATAACGTACGGAATAAAAAATAAATAAATAAATAAATAAAATCGAACAACAATAGTGGGACTGCGGAATCATTCCCACTAATGATATGTACAGTTTTACTAACACATGTCAGAGCTACAAAATTGTGTTCTCCTGTGTTTTACCACCAGTCACTAAGGGGTTAATGAACAATGAATGTAGCTGGGCGGTGTGTTGTAGCGTCTCCCTGGACTGTATTGGTCATTTTCAGGAAAAGGTGAACTTGGCCTTTAATTCACAAACCCAACACACCGAGATAAAAACGCTGATTTATTTCCAACAAAGTGACCGGTAATTTTGGCCAACTGACAAATCACTGGATCTATTTTTAGCTCAGGTCAGTGAGATCTGAGAATGAAAGACAAGCAGATAAAGTCCAGTCCCAACCCCCATCTCCAGACATTTTATTTTTATATATTTATTCATATTTTATATTTATTAAGTGATCGTTAATTTTGGCCAGCTAAACAAAAATGTTGGATTTCTTTTTAGCTGAAATCAGTGAAACTTTTAAATTTAAAACAAGCAGATAAAATCCCCCCCCCCCCCATACACCTCTATGTAGTGAAATGTAGGGATTCACTCTCCAGCAGTCATACATTGGGACAAACAACATGAGAAAACTAACCCTTGGTTGACATTACATTTGCAATGCAGTGCTGCTGGCAGGAACAAGCAGTTTGCAGCAGTGCGGTTAAGCGAGGTTCATCCTAACTGCCACTGATGACATCATAGTGGAGACATTTACATCATAGTGGAGACATTTCTCAGCTGATATAATCATCCTCCCTGCTGTGTGTAGTTCATGTTTGAGCTAGACTCTTGTACAGAGCACACCTGTGAGCTGTTCTGAGAATCCTCATTCAATTTGCTAAGCGAATATTCAGATTTTTTCTGATTAGCTAAGCGAATATTTATAGATAAGATAAAAATCTTTAATTCTTTGTCACTTTTCTCTATTCTTTGTGACAAATTTGGAAAATGAGCCTTTTTAAAGCGTTTGTAGTTGTTTTCTGCTGTGTGTACCTGGCATGTGGTGTAGAATACGCTCATGCCCGACCAATATACACCCGTCTGGATGCTACAACTGGCTCTAAAGTGGTGATCCCATGTGTGGTCACCACCAATCATCTCTCTGGTGCAAGTAGTGTTAGGATCGAGTGGGGAATGACTCCGGAAGGAGACGGTCCCTTCTCACCTATCCTGTACCAAGATATTATCAACCTGCAGGAGGACCAAAGTGAAAGGTTTCATCTGGGTCTGATCCACTTAGATGAAGAGGATTGTTCCTTGGTCATTAGCCCGGTCCTGCAAAGAGACAGCGGAACCTACGAGGTCCGCCTCACCGTGGACAATGTCCCGCGTCACCCATTCAAGAAAGTCATCATTCACGTGACTGGTAAGTGTTACAGGTTTTGGTTTATTGTTCATTCTATGGGGGTCTTCTCCTGCTTTGGGGGGGAGGGGGGTCTACTGAGGACCAGGCTGGGCAGGTACAGCTCAGAGTACTTTTGGGTTGCTGGGTAATCTAATAACCCTTTCCCTGCCAGTTTTCTTCCCCAAACACACATCTTATACCTAAAAATCATCAACACAGGAGACGTCTGGTCATTACAATCTGATGTATTGTATCTCATCATCACTTCTCACACTATACAAATATAGGGACCATCACACTATACACCTATAAGGATCACTACACTATACACCTATAGGGACCATCACACTATACACCTATAGGGACCATCACACTATACACCTATAGGGATCATTACACTATACACCTATAGGAACCATTACACTATACACCTATAGGGACCATTACACTATACACCTATAGGGATCATTACACTATACACCTATAGGGATCATTAGATTACACACCTATAGGGACCATTACACTATACACCTATAGGGACCATTACACTATACACCTATAGGGACCATCACACTATACACCTATAGGGATCATTACACTATACACCTATAGGGATCATTACACTATACACCTATAGGGATCATTACACTATACACCTATAGGGATCATTAGATTACACACCTATAGGGACCATTACACTATACACCTATAGGGACCATTACACTATACACCTATAGGGACCATCACACTATACACCTATAGGGATCATTACACTATACACCTATAGGGATCATCACACTATACACCTATAGGGACCATTACACTATACACCTATAGGGACCATTACACTATACACCTATAGGGACCATTACACTATACACCTATAGGGACCATTACACTATACACCTATAGGGATCATTAGATTATACACCTATAGGGACCATCACACTATACACCTATAGGGATAATTACACTATACGCCTATAGGGATCATTACACTATACGCCTATAGGGATCATTACACTATACACCTATAGGGATCATTACACTATACACCTATAGGGATCATTACACTATACATCTATAGGGATCATTACACTATACACCTATAGGGATCATTACACTATACACCTATAGGGACCATTACACTATACACCTATAGGGACCATTACACTATACACCTATAGGGATCATTACACTATACACCTATAGGGACCATTACACTATACACCTATAAGGACACTGACCCTACGACCAAAAATGTCATCTATGGTCCAGTCTGTCACTATAAGTAATGCAGCAGTCTTTGTTTTCCTGAGTCCCCCATCCCCCATAATAGCTTATTACCTGTCAGGAAGTCTGATTACTAAAACAAGCTCTCCAGCAAAAGTGACAGTTACAACGGTCAGCTGGTATTTATTTCTGAAAAAAACCTTTATCGCAAAGGACACATACACACAAATTAACAATGCTGCTGTCCAATGGTTGCTACATTGCTCCTCTATAGTTACAGTGGCAGAGTGAATGTAGCCACCGGTGGCAGCCCGTACATTGTGGGCGCCGCCCCCTCTGACACCTCCGCCGCCCTCCCTATTCATGTGCCCGGCCCCTTTCAAGACAGCGGACACATGAAATACTACGGCGGGGATAGGCGGGGGGGGGGGGTTTGTGTTTTGTAGCACGTGATTAGAGCCAGAGGCTCTAATAGGCTTCAAAATAAGGTGGGCTCGGGGCGCAGAGCACTGTGTCCCGATCCCACCCTGTTGTGTGGCATTGCAAATTAATTTACGGTTCAGTATTTTTCAGTTTGTTTGCGCCCCCCCCCCCCCCAAAAAAAAAAATTTCGAGCACCAACCGCCACTGGTAGCCACCCTAGGACAGGAGGAGTGTTACTGGCCAATCACTGGCTGAAAATGAAGGAATAGTCTGTAAAAAGATAACTAATGCACCCACCACACCTAATGACTGTAAAGCTGTATGATACCTGACATTTTTGTTTGTATAACAGATTGTAATGACAAGTAGATGTATCGTTATATTAAAATGGGACCTGAATACACTTGAATATAATAAATAAAAAAAAACAAAACAAAAAAAAACAATATATACCCTAACTGATTTGTAAATATATGAAAGATGATTTTATGTTGTGTAAATACCCAACATGGCATGTCAAACTACAATACTTAATAATCTCCATAGACAATACAAGTTACAGAGGACAGAGGAGATCTATATTATCCTCGCTCTGATGTTCATGGCGATATCTCACAAGTGTGAACACCGCTTACATATTTGGACGCGACCTACGTATGCGTTCACCACTGCACATAAACACGGGGGGGGGGGGGGGGACTTTATGTATATTATTATTGATATTACATTTGTTTGATTTTTATACTGTTCCTTTACAAAAAAAGCGATCCCTTTTATTTCTATCACGAGGAATGTAAACATCCCTTGTGATAGAAATAAGCAGTGACAGGTCCTCTTTATGGAGAGATCTGGGGAGTCAATAAGACTCTCCTCTACAATGGAAAGCATTAGATAAAAAAAATAAAAAAATAATAAATAAAAAGACCTGATTTGTCCTTGTCATAGCCAATTGGATCAGGGACATTTGGAATAGATTTATAGTCATGAATGGAAACTGGTTTGTTTAACTTTGTAGCTCATTATTTGGACATTTAAGTGAATTTCCTTTATTTTTATTTTATCAGATCCCATGTCCACTGAGACCGCCGATACCGAGACAGTCAGGAAGCACCAAAGAAACCTGGAAATACAGCAGGAGACCCCTCCAGACCCTTCCACTGAGACCGCTGATACTGAGACAGTCAGGAAGCACCAAAGAAACCTGGAAATACAGCAGGAGACCCCTCCAGACCCTTCCACTGAGACCGCTGATACTGAGACGGTCAGGAAGGAGCAGAGCAATGTGGAGATACAAAGGGAGACCCCTCCAGTCACTTCCACTGAGGAGGTCCCCATGATGTCTCCAACAATGCCAATGACAACGACACCAACAATGGAGACAACTACTCATGATACGGGGAAACGAGTCATTGATTACGTTGTGATTTTTTTCTACATTGTCGTCATCGATCAAGTGCAGAGGGACTTTCCATTAGCGTTGTTCATTGCTGCAGTCGGTGTTGTACTACTAATCATTGGAGTCACTGCAGCAGTACGTTACATCAGGTAAGTTATTGCACATTCTTCATAGGTTTTCTCCATTACACATCTTCATGCTATCACCCACTTTATCTGAGCCCTCCCCCCTCCCAATATTTACCACTTTTCCTATAGGTGGGCAGTTGATCAGACCGAGGCGGTGTGTTTTCTGTACTTATTGCCCGGGGTTTAGCAGCACAAGCCCCTCACTGGTCATCATGAGATTAAAGCACCTCTAACATTTGTTCTATGGGGGAGGGGTGAATGAACTGAGGCTGCTGGTAACAGTAACAAATGGGGTGATGGCGTGTGACCATTTGTTTTCTATCAAAGACAGATTTAAGTGGCGTCGGCTTTTAATTCTGAAAATTGTTGCTGGTTTATGGACACATTCTTATAACATTTCTTTCTTTATCTCCACAGAATTTGTTGCTGCTGCAGAGCAAGAAAGGGGGACAGGCTAAAGAGGGTGGAAGAAGGAGTCCTAGAGATGGGAGGCGCAGAGGAAAAAGATGTCCCGGCGGTGATGGAAGAAAGATGCAGAGCAAAGGATGAAGTATGCATCGTGATGGAAGAAGAAGTCCTAGAGATGGGAGGCGCAGAGGAAAAAGATGTCCCGGCGGTGATGGAAGAAAGATGCAGAGCAAAGGATGAAGTATGCATCGTGATGGAAGAAGTCCTAGAGATGGGAGGCGCAGAGGAAAAAGATGTCCCGGCGGTGATGGAAGAAAGATGCAGAGCAAAGGATGAAGTATGCATCGTGATGGAAGAAGAAGATGAAAGAAGCGGAGATATGGAAGGAGGAATCACTGAGAGGAACAAAATGCACACACAGCTGACTGAAGTGTGCACAATAATGGAAAAAAGACACACATCGACGGAAGAAGTTGCAGCGATGGAAGAAGAACTCTCAGTGACTAAACAAAAACTTGCAGAGGCGCAAGAACTGGTAGTGAGGGTACAAGAACTTGCAAAGATGCAAGAAAAATTATCAGAAAATAGAAAAGAACTGGCAGTGAAGGAAAATGAACTTACAGCGACGCAAAAAAGATTAGCAGACAAAGAAAAAGAGTATATAAAAATACTCATAGAGGTTGAAGGAGTCACAGCGATAAAAGAAGAACTATCAGTAACTAAAAGAAACTGGCGGCGAGGGAACAAGAACTCGCAGCGGCGCAAGAAGAACTCGCAAAGATGCCAGATAAATCTGCAGAGAAAAAGAACTGGTGGCAACTAAAAAGAAGTGAGGGAAGAAGACTAAGACTAAAGCGGAGGTCTGCCAAATTTTTTTTAAAAAAAAGTCAGCAGCTACAAATACTGCAGCTGCTGAGTTTTAAAATAAAATTTAAAATTTTAGGATAAGATAAATCAGCGTGGGGGTCCCCCCCCCCATCCATACCAGGCCCTTAGCGTCTGGTATGGATTTTAAGGGGAACCTCACGCCAAAATTAAAAAAACAATGCTTTGGAGGCCCAAAATCCATATCAGACCTTTATCCGAGTATGCAGCCTTGTAGTCTAGGAAAGGGGGGGGAGGGGGACGAGTGAGTGTCCTTTCCCCCCTACCTCCTGAACTACACCAGGCCACATGCCCTCAACATGGGGGGTGCTTTGGGGTATGGGGCTCCCCTCCCCCAAAGTACCCTGTCCCCATCAACATAGGGACAAGGTGCTTTCGGGGTGGGGGAGGGTAGCCCCTCTACCCCAAAGCACCCCCCATGTTGAGGACATGTGGCCTGGTATGGTTGGGGGTGGGGGACTGGGCGCTCGCTCGCCCCTCCCTTTCCTAGCCTGCCAAGTTGCATGCTTTGATAAATCTCTGGTATTCATTTTGGTAGAACCCACATAATTATTTTTTTAATTTTTGGAGTGAGGTTTCCCTTAAAATCCATACCAGACCTGATGGGCATAGTATGGATTGGGGGGAACCCCATGCTGATTTATCTTTAAATTTTATTGCTGGCAACTCTTTTGTTTACATTCAGTTAGGGATGCACCAATACCATTTCTGGGACCTGAGTGTCTCCCAGAAGACAGCAGGTGGGGGGGGCGGAAGGGGCGTAGATACCGGCGGCTGGCTCGGGTATCTATGCCCAGAAGTGAGAGCAAAATACCTGTATTAGACAGGTATCTGCTCCCCCCTCCCCCCTGAAAGGTGCCTAATGTGAGACCGGAGGAGGGGAGGGTTCCGAAAAGTGGAAGTTCCATTTTTGGGTGGAACTCCGCATAAAGACTAAAAAAGAACTTGCAGAGAAAGAAGAAATGTATCAAAAAACAATCAGAATAATTGAACAAGGAGTCGCAACAATAGAAGTAAACGTCGCAACGACAAAATAACTAGTAGCCGTGACGAAAGAGGAACTTGGGGTGGCAGAGGAAATGAATTACGAACGCATAATAATGGAACAAAGAGTTTCAGCGATGGAAGGACCAGAAGAGGAGTAAGGGAGGCCGTACATTATACAATTTTCTACAACTAATGACTCATCAGCAGTCGGCGGGTTTCCCGCTGACAGCTGAATGAAAACCAAAGAATTGCCAGCAATAAAATTTTAGGATAAAATAAATCAGCGTGGGGGCCCCCCCCCAATCCATACCAAGCCCTTAGGGTCTGGTATGGATTTTAAGGGGAACCTCAGGCCAAAATTAAAAAAATAATGCTTTGGAGGCCCAAAATCCATATCAGACCTTTATCTGAGTATGCAGCCTGGTAGTCCAGGAAAGGGGGGGGAGGGGGACGAGTGAGCGTCCTTTCCCCCCATATCTCCTGAACCACACCAGGCCACATGCCCTCAACATGGGGGGTGCTTTGGGGTAGGGGGCTCCCCTCCCCCAAAGTACCCTGTCCCCATCAACATAGGGACAAGGTGCTTTCGGGGTGGGGGAAGGGAGCCCCTCTACCCCAAAGCACCCCCCATGTTGAGGACATGTGGCCTGGTATGGTTGGGGGTGGGGGACTGGGCGCTCGCTCGCCCCTCCCTTTCCTAGCCTGCCAAGTTGCATGCTTTGATAAATCTCTGGTATTCATTTTGGTAGAACCCACATAATTATTTTTTTAATTTTTGGAGTGAGGTTTCCCTTAAAATCCATACCAGACCTGATGGGCATAGTATGGATTGGGGGGGACCCCATGCTGATTTATCTTCACATTTTATTGCTGGCAATTCTTTTGTTTACATTCAGTTAGGGATGCACCAATACCATTTTTTAAACACCAAGTACCAATATTTTTTCTCACCGATACCAAATACTGATACCTATCGCCTAGGAAGAGTAGGTAGAGGGGTGGTTTGGTGGACAGTATTTTGGGGACTTTGTGTTTTACATTATGTGGGGACATTGGGCCGGTGATCAGTGTGTAAAAAGCTGTAAAAAAACAGCTCATAATCACTGATCACCGGCCGGCTGCAGAGATCCACGGATGTTGTCAGTGAGGAGAGGAGAGCTGATCTCCTAGCAACCAGCTCTCTATTTACATCACATGACGGCTGTGTCAATCACAGAGCCCTCCTGCCGATCAGAGATGCGCCGTGTCCGGGTGACACGAGCGCATCGGGATCGCGCTGCGAATGGCTTGCTATGGGTGGCAGATGCAGAAGAGGAGGAGCTGAGAGTGCCAGTTGGTGACCCCAGAAGAGGAGGAGCTGAGAGTGCCAGTCGGTGACCCCAGAAGAGGAGGAGCTGAGAGTGCCAGTCGGTGACCCCAGAAGAGGAGATCTTTAGGCTGAAGATGTATGCTCAGATGGACAGAGCATGCGATTCCTTCATCCTCAAATCGGGAGGACCGAGATTTTTTTGACCAACGGCAAGATGAACTCCAATTTGCTCCATGCTTTAGATAGATGTACACACACACACAACCAAATTAGGAGAGAGTAGATCGCATACACAGATTATAGGATGAGGCCGTACTACAAACATACATTAGAAAAAGGATGACTAGCATCCAGTAGGGTAGCTTAGTGTAGTTAGTGTAGGTCCTGCCCTAGAAGAGTCTACCTTGCCGTGGTGGGCAGGCTTGGAATCTCTTGGTCAAAAGTGTGTCAGCCAATGGGGCGATCACTAGATCTTCACTTCTGGCCAATTGATTCTACCAAAGGACTCTTGGTTTAATCCGAGTATATAAAGTTGGAAAAGGAAAAAAAAATGTGTACAGGTCCATAATTATACTTTCATAAACACACAATAAAAATTTGTTATATTTACATTTGAATTGCTTCCTCTTTTATTTAATCCTTTCATGACCGGGGGGAGGGGAGGGGTCATTACCACTTGGATGCACAGGCCACATTTGCAAGGCTGGAAGGGGCTCTATGGCTACTTCTTCCACTTCTGGTGAGTGTATGGATGTCTAATAGGCGTTTATGTATTAACATTAGGGGTGCGCATCTTCACTGATCTCACCATACAATTCGATTATCCTGTCCACGATTCGATTCGATTCCGCGATGCACCACGATTAATACCCAAGTGCCCATGGTTTTCAACTTTTCATCAAAAAATTAATTCAAGCAGTCAGAAATTGAAGAAATATATTTATTTTTATCTGCTATTTAAAAAAAAAATACACAATGTTTGTGAAAAGATCACTAATGCCGCGTACACACGGTCGGACTTTTCGCCTACAAAAGTCCGACAGACTTTCGACAGACTTTTGTCAGACTTTTGGCGGACTTGCGGCAGACTTTCTTACGAACGGACTTGCCTACATACGATCACACAAAAGTCAAACGGATTCGTACGTGATGACGTAAACCGGACTAAAATAAGGAAGTTGATAGCCAGTAGCCAATAGCTGCCCTAGCGTCGGTTTTTGCCCGTCGGACTAACACACAGACGAGCGGATTTCTGGGTCCGGCGTAGTTACGACGTAAAGATTTGAAGCATGTTTCAAATCTAAAGTCCGTCAAATTTGAGGCTGGAAAAGTCCGCTGAAAGTCCGGGGAAGCCCACACACGATCGGATTGTCAGCCAGCTTTAGTCCGTCGGCGTCCGTCTGATGACTTTTGTAGACGAAAAGTCCGACCGTGTGTACGCGGCATAAGACAAGACATAAACCAATAATGAAATAATAAATAAAATCACTTTTTTGAATTAAAAAATAAGACAACAGTAAAGTTGACCAATTTTTTTAATTTATATTGTGAAAGATAATGTTACGCCGAGTAAATTGATACCCAACATGTCACGCTTCAAAGTTGCGCCCGCTCGTGGAATGGCGACAAACTTTTACCCTTAAAAATCTCCATAGGCGACGTTTAAAAAAATTCTACAGGTTGCATGTTTTGAGTTACACAGGAGTTCTAGGGCTAGAATTATTGCTCTCGCTCTAACGATCGCTGCGATACCTCACATGTGTGGTTTGAATACCGTTTTCATATGCGGGCGCTGCTCACGTCGGGACGGGGCACTTTAAAAAATGTATTTATTTTTTCCTTTTTATTTTACTTCACTTTATTTATTTTTACACTGTTTTAAAAAAATAAAATAAAATTTGGGTCACTTTTATTCATATTACAAGGAATGTAAACATCCCTTGTAATAGAAAAAAGCATGACAGGACCTCTTAAATATGAGATCTGGGGGTCAAAAAGACCTCACATCTCATATTTACACTAAAAAGCACAAAAAAAACAAAAAACAAAAAAATATTCTAAAAAAAACCCGTCCCTTTAAGACCTATGGGCGGAAGTGACGTTTTGACGTCGCTTCCGCCCCGCTATGGTATGGAGACGGGTGGGGGCCATCTTCCCCTCACTCGTCTCCATACCTAGCATGAGAGAGGACAGGATCGCCTCTGCCGCCGGCTCCGGTAAGCAGCGGAGGGCACCGGAGAGCGGCGGGTTGGCCCCCTCTCCCGACTCCGATAAAAGTGATCTTGCGGCGTATCTGCCGCAGAGACCACTTTTATCTTGTAGCGGACCACCCGCTGAAGAAGAGGATACCGGGGGTTATGGTAGTTAGCTGCAGCCATAACAATGGTATTTCTCTTCAAACAGCCGACGTAAAACTGGTGCCCAGCACAGCACAGTGGATGGAGTGGTGGGTCTGGGATGGTGAATCCCAGTGATCGATGCTGTGCCCGGCTCTCGGTGACTGACATGGAGCAGCGGGTGCAAGTGCAGAGGATGGCTGGCTGTGTGGATCCCTCCAGTGTGTCCCGGGTCCCTCCCTCGTGATGCCGACTCACCCCCCCCCCCCCCAAGTGGATGTGCTGCAGGAAGAGACTGGCTACACTGCTGGCTACCCCAATCGTGATTACCAGCTAACCCTGCCAGGCTATCTGGGGTCCCCTCTGACACAGCCCCATAGCATTATTATACCAGCCCAACATCATAACGTCATTATTTCCTCGTTCATGAAAGGGAAAACCATGCATTTTAAAGCATATTTGAAGAGTGTATTATAAAATATATATATATATATATATATATATAATAAGACAGGTATGAAACACATAGGACTATATATATATATATATATATATATATATATATATATATATATATATATATATTATATATACATACATATAATGAAATTCCAGTTAAAAGTGGTAAAATTGGTCCATTATCAAGGGGCACTCCAGGAACATGGGGGGGGGTACTCTGGTTTCCAGAGACCACATTCTACAGAAAGAAGGGGGGGTTTACTGATATATGGGGGAAACCTTTATATCAGTGCCCCCTTATATTATTGTATTCACTCCCCCCCTTACATCAGTGACCCCCCTCAGACTTGCCTGGCAGCGCTGTCACTGACCTCCTCTCAGGTGCACTGTGCAGGGCTCAGTCAGTTGGCTCCAAGTTGGTGGCTCTGGTTTTCCTATAATCTCCTCTCCACAGTCCACACACGTCTGACTTCTCCCATGACCCCCATCCTGGCGGCACTCCCACTCTTCACTCTTCTCCAGACTCCCCCTCAGAGACTGCAGTCCTGATATAAGACAAGAGATGGTCAGAGGTTGCGAACATATTACAAGAGATGGCTAGAGACTGAGGACAGGATACAAGAGATGGTCAGAGGCTGCAGGCATGATACCAATTGTGCCCTCCAATTGCAACCTTAATTGTGCCCACCAATTGCAGCCTCAATTGTGCCCACCAATTGCAACCTTAATTGTGCCCACCAATTGCAGCCTCACCATTTCCTGGCTCACATGCAGTGACCAATGTATGTCACGGAGCTGGGTCTGTGTGTAGGGCAGCGCTGTAACAAGGTCCCTCCCCCCTAGACTGGCTCGTGTGATAGGCGGAACACTGATTCAATCAGTGTTCCATCTAGAAGACTATCACATGAGCCGGTCTAGGGGGGGCGGGACCTTGTTACAGCGCCGCCTTACACACACAGACCCAGCTCTGTGACATACAAGAGGAGGAGCCGGTGTTCTGTCAATATCTCCAACTCATCAGAAACTCCAACCACGTCACTTCCGGTTTATTTAAAACCAGCAGTAATTGGAGTTTTTAACGAATTGGTGGTTGGACACAACACTGGCAACCAAATGGAGTCCAGTGCAGGATATTATGAACGGAGATTCTTACTCCGCTCCGATATTAGCCAACAAAATGGCCCCCTCCGAGGCGGCGACAACTTTGTTCTCGTTAGCCGCTGTGCTGTCAAAACAGCTCAGTCTTCCTGTACCGGACTCTATTCGGTTGTCGGTGTTGTGTCCAACCACCAATTCGTCACAATCTCCGATTTACTAAGGTTTTAAATAAACCGGAAGTGACGCGGTTGGAGTTTCTGATGGGTTGGAGATATTGACAGAACACCGGAGGACAGAGGGAGGGAGGGGAGCGCTGCAGCCGCCGCTTAAAGGCCAGTCCGGCCCTGGTATGGACCATCCATAGGATAAACAATCCTTCTCTGGTTTTTGTACCTGCTTCCACATCACCATAAGATACCCCATACTTCTTAGTATGGAGGACCATGGGACTTTTTCTCTTGGCTCCCCCAATGCTTAAAAAGAAAACTTCACTCTTCCTGAAGTTGTCCATTAAGATCCCCCACCCTAGTGAGATTAGCCTGGTAAAATTAGTGACCTTCTGCAAGCTAAACATCCCGGCTGGGTCCTCCTTCTAGTGCACACACGGGCCACTGTGCCATTCATTCCCATGGATGATCCTTACATATGGTAGGCTCCAACCATCTAACAGAGTATGGACCATCCATAGGAAGAGAAGTCATTCTCTGGTTCTTGTAGCTGCTTCCACATCACTCTGCCAGCACCAGATCCCCATAACATACCCCTTACTTCCTAGTATGAAGGAGCATGTGACTTTCTCTCTTGGCCCCCACAATGCTTACATGGCAACTTCATTCTTCGTGAAGTTGCCTTTTAGGCCGGGTTCACACCAATGGGAATTCTAGAGCACAGCTCTCAACCCTTCTCCTGGAGCACAGCCCTCACCCCTTCTCCTAGAGCACAGCCCTCACCCCTTCTCCTAGAGCACAGCCCTCACCCCTTCTCCTAGAGCACAGCCCTCACCCCTTCTCCTAGAGCACAGCCCTCACCCCTTCTCCTAGAGCACAGCCCTCACCCCTTCTCCTAGAGCACAGCCCTCACCCCTTCTCCTAGAGCACAGCCCTCACCCCTTCTCCTAGAGCACAGCCCTCACCCCTTCTCCTAGAGCACAGCCCTCACCCCTTCTCCTAGAGCACAGCCCTCACCCCTTCTCCTAGAGCACAGCCCTCACCCCTTCTCCTAGAGCACAGCCCTCACCCCTTCTCCTAGAGCACAGCCCTCACCCCTTCTCCTAGAGCACAGCCCTCACCCCTTCTCCTAGAGCACAGCCCTCACCCCTTCTCCTAGAGCACAGCCCTCACCCCTTCTCCTAGAGCACAGCCCTCACCCCTTCTCCTAGAGCACAGCCCTCACCCCTTCTCCTAGAGCACAGCCCTCACCCCTTCTCCTAGAGCACAGCCCTCACCCCTTCTCCTAGAGCACAGCCCTCACCCCTTCTCCTAGAGCACAGCCCTCACCCCTTCTTCTACAGCACAGCCCTCACCCCTTCTTCTACAGCACAGCCCTCACCCCTTCTTCTACAGCACAGCCCTCACCCCTTCTTCTACAGCACACCCCTCAGCCCCTTCTTCTAGAACACAGCCCTCACCCCCTTCTGGGAGAGTCTTCATTCATCTGCAGAGAAAAGTAATCAGCTTTGTTCTTCATATGATGTCAGTTAGCCACCTCTTGCCCGCCGTATTGTAGTTTGACAGGGGCACCACTGATCTCGATGATGCGGCTTTTTACCTATGTGATCAGCTGTGTCCAATCAGCATTCCTCTCCTCACACTGACAGAGTGAGAGCAGAGGAGAGGAGAGCAGATCTACGGCATTTTTCACAGGGGAAACCTGTAAAGGTAATCAGGGCACTGATCATCAGTGCAGCCCCATCAGTGCCGTGCTTCAGTGCTGCCTATCAGTGCCGTCTATCAGTGTGGCCTATCAGTGCCCATCAGTGCTACATATCAGTGCCACCTCATCAGTGCTGCCCATCTGTGCTCATCAATGCCACCTATTAGTGCTCATCAGTGCCACCTATCAGTGCTACATATCAGCGCCACCTCATCAGTGCTTCCTATCAGTGCCACCCATCTGTGCTCATCAATGCCACCTATTAGTGCTCATCAGTGCCACCGATCAGTGCCGCCTATCAGTGCTACATATCAGCGCCACCTCATCAGTGCTACCTTATCAGTGTCGCCTATCTGTGCTCATCAATGCCACCTATTAGTGCTCATCGGTGCCACCAGTCAGTGCCATCCATCAATGCAGCCTATCAGTGCTACATATAAGTGTCCATCAGTGCTACATATCAGGGCCACCTATCAGTGCTACCGCATCAGTGCCGCCTATCAGTGCTACCGCATCAGTGCGCCTATCAGTGCAGCCTATCAGTGCTACTGCATCAGTGCCGCCTATCAGTGCAGTCTATCAGTGCTACCGCATCAGTGCAGCCTATCAGTGCTACCGCATCAGTGCGCCTATCAGTGCTACCGCATCAGTGCAGCCTATCAGTGCTACTACATCAGTGCGCCTATCAGTGCCGCCGCATCAGTGCAGCCTATCAGTGCCACCTATCAGTGCTACCTCTTCAGTGTCGCCTATCAGTGCCCATCAGTGCTACATATCAGTGCTGCCTCATCAGAGCAAATCAGTGAAGGAGAAAAATTACTTATTTACAAAATCTTTTAACAGAAACTAACACTTTTTTTCTTCAAAATTTTTATTTTTTTTCTTGTTTTTTTAGCAAAAAATAAATAACCCTAGTGGTGATTGAATACCACCAAAAGAAAGTTCTGCCTGTCTCAAAAAACCTATAAAAACGTCATATGGGTACAGTGTAGCATGACCGCGCAATTGTTACTGAATGCTGAAAATTGGCCTGGGCAGGAAGGGAGTACAAGTTCCCGGTAGGCAAGTGGTTAAAAAAATGAATAAACAACATTTAAAAGCATTTTTTTTCTTCATTTAATAAAAATGTGGTTATAGTTAACCCCTATTGTACCATAATCAGCACTAATGAACTCTTTCCCCTTCTCCTCCACAAAAATAAATAACCAATCAGGAAATGAATAGTTACTTTTTTTGCTTTTACTTGTTTTGTTCTTTTTTTTTTCATTTTTTTTTTTCCTGATGCATCAACAAAGTGTGCTAAAAAAATATATAAAAAGTTACTCAATTTATAAATAACTTTGCTTTGTACAGGAGTATAATGTGTGGGTCATAATAACTACTTCCAATCCGGCCTTTTCTGGCACTTATTGCTCACATATAACAATCAGTATTTTTTGGGGGGATAGAAAATCACTTAGAACCACAAACACATATATATATATATATATATATACACATATATATACACACACATGCTTACATACACACTTCTTTAAAGCAAAGGCCCTAGAGAATAAATTGGTGGGCTTTGCAATTTTTTATATCACACGGTATTTGCACAGCGATTTTTCAAACCAATTTGTTTGTGAAAAATACACTTTTTAAAATAAACGTATGAAAAAAAAAAAGCCTTGCTCAATTTTTTAGTACAATATAAAAATACAGTAAATAAGATACCAAACATGTCACGCTTCAAATTGCGCACGTCTGTGCAACGGAGACCTACGATTTCAAATTTACCATCCATAGGCGACACTTTAAAAGCCTTTACAGGTTACCACTTTAGATTTACAGAGGAGGTCTGCTGCTAGACTTACTGCCCTCGATCTGACATTTGCGGCGATACCTCACGTGTGTGGGAAGAACGCCATTTGCATGCGCGCAGGACCAAAGTGCACATTCACCTTTGTGTGCAAGCATGGGAGGACAGAGGCATTTAAATTTTGTTTTTATTTTTTTTTTATTCATTTATTTTATTGTTAAACTGTTGCTTTAATTTTTTTTTTTTTTAATGCTTTTATTGCTATCACAAGGAATGTAAACAGCCCTTGTGAAAGCAATAGGCAGTGACAGGTCCTCTTTATGGAGAGATCGGGGGTCTATAGGACGCCAGATCCCTCCTCTGCCCTTAAAAGCATTCAAACCACCAAGATCGCCATTTCTGAAGGCTTTTGATTTTTTTTAAAAAATGGCACCAATGGTTTCGGAGTAAACTGGAAGTGATGTCATCGCTCCCAGGTTACAATTACGAACAGCCGAGCAAAAGCAGATTTTGGCATTGTTCGGTTCCCTGGCCAGAAGGCAGATGTGCCGGCTGGTCGCTCTGGTCTCCTGGTGGGAGAGCCTGAGAGAGCCGCGGAAGGTGGCGGGGGGGTGGACATCCCCTTCCGCTGCTTGTAATAGCAATCCAGCAGCTGGTGAGCCCCTCCGGTTGCTATTACAAGACAGCCGACCACCGGCTCTAAAAAACGGTCCCGGGTGGATGCCGCCTATCAGTGCTACCGCATCAGTGCAGCCTATCAGTGCGCCTATCAGTGCAGCCTATCAGTGCTACTGCATCAGTGCCGCTTATCAGTGCAGTCTATCAGTGCTACTGCATCCCGGTACAACCACCGAAAGTCCAATCACGTACCGGTACATCACTGGATGGAAAGTGGTTAAACAGTAAAAATTAAAAATTTACATTTACACTTCTCTATAGTAAAAAAAGTGGGGTTTTTTGTTTTTTTTTGTTATGTTTTTGTCCTTGGATTGCATAAATAAATACATTTTTGCAAATTAGGCCCCTTTCATACCGATGAACCAATCGTCACCAACCATTGTTCTCTATGGAGCGGCGGATGTCAGCGGACAATGTTTCCACTGACACCCGCCGGCATCCAATCCGGTCTGCTAAAAACAGAAAGGTGGGGGATACGTTCTCCCCATCCATCCGGCGAATCGGATTACAGTCAGATAGAATCTAGACTAGTGTAATTTGCAATTCCAATTTTTCGAAAATTTGTAAATTCATAAATTCGAAAATGAAAAAATTCGGAAATCCGAAAGTAAAAACAAACAAAAAATCCCAGAAGGCTTTTCATCATAATGGATAGAATGCACCTTCTGCCTCTACAACGCCTTTAGCCCACGTTCACATCGGGGCGATTTGACATGTTGAATTGCATGTCAAATTGACGCCTATTGCCGGCAACGTCCGAAATTGATGCGACGTCGACTGTGCGGTGCCGTACCGATTCCCAAAAAGTAGTTCCTGCACTACTTTTGGAGACTTCGGGGGGGTCAATTTCAATAGAAATCTATACAGGAACCCGCACAGATGTCTCTGAAATCGCTCCCGAAGTCGGACTGAAATGCACGTTTGAAATTGTGCGAGTTCAGCTGAACCCAGGCTTAATATCATCAAACAAAAGCCTTTATTGTACTAAAAAAAAATAATAAAAAATCTCTGTATTACAACAAGAGAAACTTCAGAGTTGTTTTTAAGTCAGCGGGTACAAATACTGTAGCTGCTGAGTTTTAAAAACCAGGTATTTACCAGAGCCAGGGATACAGCGCCAGCTTTCTGCAGATGGCTCTTACCTGTGCAGGTCTCCGGCACCACCATCTTGGATATGGGAGCCAGCTTTGGCTTTCCCGAGGAACCACAGCAGTCTCCCTAGTGCCTGCAAGGTATTTCTATTCTTTTATTTTCACTACTATATTTTATTTTTATTGTTTTTTGGTTTGCATTGTATTTGTCCTATGTTGGCATGTGGATTTTTTTTTTTCCCCCACTGGTTTTCTGTGTCCATCTGTGGCTCGACTTTTCCCTTTAGAACAGACAAGCGATTTTTGATCTAAATATGTAATATGTATGTTATGGCTACCAGAATTTCTTTTTAAAACGAGTATGTTCAATTCTAGACAGTGAGATTCGTTCTCTCCTCTGCTATCTTTGAATACCTTGATTGTGTCCTGAAAAAGCCTTATGGTGAAACGCGTCGATACACAAGGGCTCACTGTATACTCTGTATCATATACATGATTTTTAACCTTTGAATGCTCTATTCATGTATTGTATTTTCATAATAAACATTGTTATTTTTCTATACTTTGCTATTTGTTTCGTATGCCTTTAAAGTCCGACCTAGGCCTTTCACTTTTTGTTCCCCTAGTGCCTGAGCTTACAAGGCGCCCTGTGAACGGTCCCGCAGCCTCCTGGGACATGTCACATGTTCCAGGAGGCTGTGGGAGTGGAAGGGGTGGGGCAAGGGACTTCATCCTTGCCTGGGCGAGGATTGCGGAAGTGAGCACCAAAAAAAAAAAATGGTACTCAGCCTGTTAGAATATTATTCCAAATTCATAATTCGGCACTTATAGGTGTTATATTATATTCATGGCAAGCTTGCAAAACATATTTGGTTTTATGATTAATCATGATAAATAGAGTATGTGTGAATGACCTTGATCAATTGATTTGACATGATTCTTCTTCTAAAGCTGAGCATTGCTGGATTTTTCTGGTGTAGCCAATTTGAGTATGACATATTAAGGTATCTTGGTGTAGAATGTCATGAGAAGACAAAAATAGACACGTGTCCACGTAGCCAAAGGAATATACATTGTGGATTATATCCTGTTAAGTTAAGCTAGTTTGTAGTTCCAGTCATATTAATAAGTATTAGTATATAGTTACATAATGTAAAGTTGGTTATATGTGTTAATATTATATCGATGTTTGGTTATATGACATTACATGATCAGCATATGTAAGCATATTCAAGTATGGAGTGTTACATGTGGGCTTGTCAATCGTATGCCATATATGACTTTGAGTTGGAATCTTTTCTTGTATAGCATATTGCTGAAGTTAGCAGAAATGAATGTGTGCTATACAAGGTTCTAAGATGGTGTGAGGTTATGACGTTCACACGTAACATATAAGCCAACGTTTCTATACTGAAGGACACACAGACAGACACACACACACAGACACACACACACAGTCACTAGGATAGATGACACTGACATGTTTACAAGACACTTTGACAAGTTGGGTCAGCTGTCAATTCTGCCAGAAGACTGAGAACGTCATTTCCTGCATTTCCTTACACAAGACAGCATGGAGACAGACAGCATCCATGAAGCACACATGCTTTCATAAGCTTATTACAGCTTTATAACTTTTATTCTATTTCATATATTTTTACCCACACTGAACTGAACTATTATATTTTTTACATTGTATTTATGATGCCAATTGTGTGACAATAAACTCACACTTTGTTTTAAGTCAGTTTGACTATCAATGCTATTCATCCGGAAATGCCTCTGAGATACAAGAATATTAGATATTAATAATTTTCTTCACAGCCCCCCCCCCCAAGAAAAAAAAACACAAGCCTGCTCTTCAGTTACATGATGGGGTGAGAGGGAAGATACTGTTTGGACGGTCAGCAGGTTCTCAGCTCTGGCCGGCATGCTCTGCACTCACCTGTCAGGATGTTTTCGGCCAGGACGTTCACCGAGTGCTTTGACGTGTAGGTGATATCCGCACTGACGTGACCCACTTCTCCGACACACATGGGTGACAGGAAGTCTGTGCGCTCCACACGAGCCAACGCCGCCACGCATTTCTCCTAGAAGAGAGCAGAGAAAAGGTCAGACAGGGGGAAAAAAAAAATTCTTATATAATAACAGCAGAAAGAGCAATCAGGACTGGAAAAGTGCAATAACTCCATCATACCGTCCAATCACAGCTCAGCTTGGGTTACTGCATATTGCACATTCACGATGCCCTTAACCACCTGTAGGCCCAGTGTTCCGCCGAGAAAGTTCCCCTCAGCGGATAAGGACCCCCCTCAGTATGAGCCGCCGGAAATAGCCGAAGCTGAATAGCTTTAAGTCAGCTGTACACGGCGCCTGTAACAGGGCCCCTTGCAGGCTCGCTACGCTTCGGGCACGGCCTCGCTTCGCTTGGCACTTTTTTATTCTACCTCTATTTCCACTTTGATGGTGGGGCTTCAACCTGGACTCAGGGCGCAGGCGCCATGTACAGCTGACTCAAGGTTTTCAGCTTCGGCTATTTTCAGCGGCTCCATAGTCGTTAGTACTGTGCAAGCGCTGCGCGGTACAAGGGGTTCCTTATCCGCCGGGGGGGAACTTTCTCAGCAAGACAGCGGCCTTTTCTGACACTTTTTGTTTAAACCAGTATCTTTTTTCCTAGAAAATTACTTAGAACCCCCAAACATACTATATATATGTACATATACATATATATATACATACATACATATACAGAGCTTTTTTTCAGCCGGAACCTCTGGCAGCCCTCTCCTCTCCGACCTGTAAACTCATAGCCAGTAGAGGAAGTTTTCCTGCACAGCTCACTTCCTCTACTGGCTTTTCTGTGTTAGCTATGGGCACTCAGTGCTGCTGCCCTCGAGGCTCGAGCCCTTGTGCATGCTTCTGCTACTGAGACATTGTAGCATGGAGCTGAGGAGCTCTGAAACTCCTCCTCGGCTCTGTGCTACAGCAGGCAGAGATCTCTGTACTCTGCTGAAGTTAAAAAAAAAAAAAAAAGCCTGTGCATACCAGAAAGACCGGTGGCTGTCGGAAGAGGTGAGGGATTACCAAAGCCTGAAGTCGTGCACTGTAAAGGTGTCGGGGAACGGGGAATATGTACTGAGAGAAGACCGGGTAGCAATTTGTGCAGAGGGAACAGTGAAAGGGGGGGTTAGCAGAGAGGAGAGATGGGGGGATGTGTGCAGAGGGGGGATTTGTGTGCAGAGAGGGGATCTGGGCAGAGAGGGGATCTGGGGGGGGGGTGTGTGCAGAGAGGGGATCTGGGGGGGATGTGTGCAGAGAGGGGATGTGTGCAGGGAGGGGATCTGGGGGGGTGCAAAGAGGGGATCTGGAGGGGATTTGTACATGGAGGAGAGCTGGGGGGATGTGTGCAGAGAGGGGATCTGGGGGGATTTGTGTGCAGAGAGGGGATCTGGGGGGATTTGTGTGCAGAGAGGAGATCTGGAGGAATTTGTGTGCAGAGAGGGGATGTGTGCAGAGAGGGGATCTGGGGGGATGTGTGCAGAGAGGTGATCTGGGGGGATTTGTGTGCAGAAAGAGGATCTGGGGGGGATGTGTGCAGAGAAGGGATCTGGGGGGATTTGTATGCGGAGAGGGGATCTGGGGGGATTTGTGTGCAGAGAGGGGATCTGGGGGGATTTGTATGCGGAGAGGGGATCTGGGGGGATGTGTGCAGAGAGGGGATCTGGGGGGATTTGTATGCGGAGAGGGGATCTGGGGGGATGTGTGCAGAGGGTTTGCAAGGGCTGTCACAGGTAAGAACGGGCCCTGGATCATTAGTTTGGAGACCCCTGGCCTAGATAATGCTCAGCTTAGTGGACAATCACTTGACCAGCATTGTCACAATGTCACAATTGGCACTGCGATGGAGGAGGGAACGGTAAAAGGGAGCGGTGAGTATGAAGTGGTCAGGTGGCCATTACACCAAAATGTTCTCTTTGCCCTAAATGGACAAGGTGACTATTGGGTGTCATACTGGTGCCAAAAGTATCATCATGGAGTTCTCACAGCCCTACACCAAACCCAACAGCGGCGAATCCCTTTACCCATAATGTATTGTGCTTATACATATGTACAGTGCATTGAAAAAGTATTCATACCCCTTGAAATTTTTCACATTTTGTCATGTTACAACCAAAAACAAATGTATTTTATTGGGATTTTATGTGATAGACCAACACAAAGTGGCACTTCATTGTGAAGTGGAAGCAAAATTAGACAAATAAATATTTATAAAGTATGGGGGGCATTTGTATTCAGCCCCTTTACTCTGATACCCCTAACTAACATCTAGTGGAACCAATTGCCTTCAGAAGTCACCTTATTAGTAAATAGAGTCCACCTGGGTGTAATTTAATCTCAGTATAAATACAGCTGTTCTGTGAAGCCCTCAGAGTTTTTTTAGAGAACCTTAGTGAACAAACAGCATCATTAAGGCCAAGGGACACACCAGACAGGTCAGGGATAAACTTGTGGAGAAGTATAAAGCAGAGTTAGGTTAAAAAAAAAAATCTCCCAAGCTTTGAACATCTCACGGAGCTCTGTTCAATCCATCATCCAAAAATGCAAAGAGTATGGCACAACGGCAAACCTACTAAGACATGGCCGTTCACCTAAACTGACCGGCCGGGCAAGGAGAGCATTCATCAGAGAAGAAGCCAAGAGGTCCATTTTAACCATTTGACGACCGCCTCACGCTGATATACGTCAGCAGAATGGCACGGGCAGGCAAAATCACGTACCTGGTATGTGATTGCCTTCCCGCGGGCGGGGGGTCTGATCGGACCCCCCCCCCGGTGCCTGAGGCGGTCGCCGTTGGTCTGTGAGTGTTCAGTGATGAGGGGGAGGCCATCCGATCGTGGCCCCCCCCTCGTGATCGCTCCCAGCCAATGAGAATCCTCCCCTGCCTGTGTGTAGTACACACAGGCAGAGGATGTGATGTCATCTCTCCTCGGCTCGGCAGTTTCCGTTCCGGCGCCGAGGAGAGAAGACATCCATGTGAGTGCACAAACACACCCACACTCAGTAGAACATGCCAGGCACACAAAACACCCCGAATCGCCCCCCCCCCCCCCCCCCCCCCTGTCACACTGACACCAAGCAGTTTTTTTTTTTTTCTGATTACTGCATGGTGTCAGTTTGTGGCAGTTACTGTGGTAGGACAGTTACTGTTAGCCCCCTTTAGGTCTAGGATACCCCCCTAACCCCCCCTAATAAAGTTTTAACCCCTTGATCACCCCCTGTCGCCAGTGTCGCTAAGCGATCATTTTTCTGATCGCTGTATTAGTGTCACTGGTGACGCTAGTTAGGGACGTAAATATTTAGGTTCGCCGTCAGCGTTTTATAGCGACAGGGACCCCCATATACTATCTAATAAATGTTTTAACCCCTTGATTGCCCCCTAGTTAACCCTTTCACCACTGATCACCGTATAACCATTACGGGTGACGCTGGTTAGTTCGTTTATTTTTTATAGTGTCAGGCCACCCGCCGTTTATTACCTAATAAAAGTTTAGCCCCCTGATCGCCCGGCGGTGATATGCGTCGCCCCAGGCTGCGTCAAATTAGCGCCAGTAGCGCTAACACCCACGCACGCAGCATACGCCTCCCTTAGTGGTATAGTATCTGTACGGATCAATATCTGATCCGATCAGATCTATAATAGCGTCCCCAGCAGTTTAGGGTTCCCAAAAACGCAGTGTTAGCGGGATCAGCCCAGATACCTGCTAGCACCTGAGTTTTGCCCCTCCGTCCGGCCCAGCCCAGCCCACCCAAGTGCAGTATCAATCGATCACTGTCACTTACAAAACACTAAACACATAACTGAAGCGTTCGCAGAGTCAGGCCTGATCCCTGCGATCGCTAACAGTTTTTTTTTGTCGCGTTTTGGTGAACTGGCAAGCACCAGCGGCCTAGTACACCCCGGTCGTAGTCAAACCAGCACTGCAGTAACACTTGGTGACGTGGTGAGTCCCATAAGTGCAGTTCAAGCTGGTGAGGTGGCAAGCACAAGTAGTGTCCCGCTGCCACCAAGAAGACAAACACAGGCCGTCGTGCCCATAATGGCCTTCCTGCTGCATTCGCCAATCCTAATTGGGAACCCACCACTTCTGCAGCGCCCGTACTTCCCCCATTCACATCCCCAACCAAATGCAGTCGGCTGCATGAGAGGCATTTTCTTTATGTCCTCCCGAGTACCCCTACCCGACGAACCCCCCCAAAAAGATGTTGTGTCTTCAGCAAGCGTGGATATAGGCGTGATACCCGCTATTATTGTCCCTCCTGTCCTGACAATCCTGGTCTTTGCATTGGTGAATGTTTTGAACGTTACCATGCACTAGTTGAGTATTAGCGTAGGGTACAGCATTGCACAGACTAGGCACACTTTCACAGGGTCTCCCAAGATGCTCCCAAAAAGTCCCACACATGTGGTATCCCCGTACTCAGGAGAAGCAGCAGAATATATTTTGGGGTGTAATTCCACATATGCCCATGGCATGTTTGAGCAATATATCATTTAGTGACAACTTTGTGCAAAAAAAAAAAAAAAAGTGTTACTTTCCCGCAACTTGTGTCAAAATATAAAATATTCCATGGACTCAACATGCCTCTCAGCAAATAGCTTGGGGTGTCTACTTTCCAAAATGGGGTCATTTGGGGGGGGGGGGGGTTGTGCCATCTTGGCATTTTATGGCCTTAAAAACTGTGATAGGTAGTGAGGAGTGAAATCAAAAATGTGTGCCCTTAGAAATCCTGAAGGCGGTGCTTGGTTTTCGGGGCCCCGTACGCGGCTAGGCTCCCAAAAAGTCCTAAACATGTGGTATCCCCATACTCAGGAGAAGCAGCTAAATGTATTTTGGGGTGCAATTCCACATATGCCCATGGCCTGTGTGAGCAATATATCATTTAGTGACAACTTTTTGTAAATATTTTTTTTTTTTTGTCATTATTCAATCACTTGGGACAAAAAAAATACATATTCAATGGGGTCAACATGCCTCTCAGCAATTTCCTTGGGGTGTCTACTTTCCAAAATGGAGTCATTTGGGTGGGGGTTTGTTTTGCCCTGCCATTTTAGCACCTCAAGAAATGACATAGGCAGTCATAAACTAAAAGCTGTGTAAATTCCAGAAAATGTACCCTAGTTTGTAGACGCTATAACTTTTGCGCAAACCAATAAATTTACGCTTATTGACATTTTTTTTACCAAAGACATGTGGCCGAATACATTTTGGCCTAAATGTATGACTAAAATTGAGTTTATTGGATTTTTTTATAACAAAGTAGAAAATATAATTTTGTTTCAAAATTTTCGGTCTTTTTCCGTTTATAGCGCAAAAAATAAAAACCACAGAGGTGATCAAATACCATCAAAAGAAAGCTCTATTTGTGGGAAGAAAAGGACGCAAATTTCGTTTGGGTACAGCATTGCATGACTGCGCAATTAGCAGTTAAAGCGACGCAGTGCCAAATTGGAAAAAGACCTCTGGTCCTTAGGCAGCATAATGGTCCGGGGCTCAAGTGGTTAATCTGAATTATATGTGATGGATCAGAACACAATAGTCTAAGTTGGTGAAGTAAAATTAGAAAAATATATATATATAAAACAATTTTTCAGAAATAAAAAACTGATAATTGGCGTGTGCGTATGTATTCACCCCCTTTGTTATGAAGCCCATAAAAATCTCTGGATCAACCAATTACCTTCAGAAGTCACATCATTAGTGAAATGATGTCCACCTGTGAGCAATCTAAGTGTCACATGATCTGTCATTACATAGACACACCTTTTTGAAAGGCCCCAGAGGCTGCAACACCTAAGCAAGAGGCACCACTAACCAAACACTGCCATGAAGACCAAGGAACTCTCCAAACAAGTAAGGGACAATGTTGTTGAGAAGTACAAGTCAGGGTTAGGTTATAACAAAATATCCAAATCTTTGATGATCCCTAGGAGCCCCATCAAATCTATCATAACCAAATGGAAAGAATGTGGCACAACAGGAACCCTGCCAAGAGACGGCCGCACACCAAAACTCACAGACCGGGCAAGGAGGGCATTAATCAGAGAGGAGCACAGAGACCTAAGATAACCCTGGAGGAGCTGCAGAGTTCCACAGCAGAGACTGGAGTATCTGTACATAGGACCACAATAAGCCGTACGCTCCATAGAGTTGGGCTTTATGGCAGAGTGGCCAGAAGAAAGCCATTACTTTCAGCAAAAAACAAAATGGCGCGTTTTGAGTTTGCGAAAAGGCATGTGGGAGACTTCCAAAATGTATGGAGGAAGGTGCTCTGGTCTGATGAGACTAAAATTGAACTTTTTGGCCATCAAAGAAAACCATCCCCACGGTGAAACATGCTGGTAGCAGCAGTGGCGGTGCGATCATAAGGGCACACGGGCGCCGCCCCCTCTAGCACCAATAGATAGATTCATGCATTGCATGAATCTATCTATAGCCACCCCTGCCACCCTGTCATGACTCTGCAGTAATACATTCATGCCCTGTCTGTCTCTTACCTGGTCTGTGTATCAGTCTTAGGGCTTGCACTCTCACACCTGCATGGTTAAGTAATCTTCCCTCAGTGTGGCTCCACCCTAGCCTTAACAGGAACCAATATTTAACACTGTGTTCTCCAAGCCTGCCTTGCCGAGCAATACTGTGTGTTTGGTTTCCTGTTTCCTGCTTGCCTTGTGCTCTACGTCTGTGTCTGTTACCGATCTTGGCTTGTTCTTGACTATCCCTGCCTGCTTGTGACCCTGACCTTTCGGCGTGTTCTCTGTCTATCCTTGTCTGCTAGTGGCTCGACCTTTGGCTTATCTCCTTACTATCCCTTGTTGTCCTGGGCTGCCGCTTCCTCTCTATCCTCCTGTAGCCTACCGTGAGCTGGGAGACCCTGGGGGCCGCGACCTGGAGTCAGTCGCAGTTGCTCACTACTAGAGGCTCTGGTGAACACCTGCTGGCTCTTAGACTCCGTGCCCTGGGGAATCTTATGCTCTAGCTCCCAGTGGGATCTGTGTTGGTGCTCCAGTGGACCTGCCTTCCTGAACCACCCAGACTTCCATCCACAGCAGTCAGCCGAAGGGTCCACTACCTTAGTGATGCACTCCTGACTCAACCGGTGTGCATCTGTCACCTGACACACCCCCGAAAAGGGGCCGGGCTCCTGAATTACGGCGGCGGGGGGTGTTTTTGAAGCACCTGATTAGAGCCATAGGCTCTAATAGGCGTAAAAAAAGGTGACCTGCGAGTGTCATGCTGGGCACTCGCAGGTCACTCAGCTGTGTTAGAAAAGCGAATGAATATTCGCTTTCCTAACACTAAACCGCCTCTCCGCCAATCAGGTGCTTGGATCTGTTACCCGTCACCTGATTGGCTGAAACGACAGGCGCTGTGATTGGACGCCTATCAGGCGTCCAATCATAGCAGAGGACGAGAGAAGATATCGAGGAGCATCAAGGAGCTGTCCCACTGAGACAGGGGCTCACTGAGACAACACTGAGATCGTTGTTCCTGATGACTAGGAACAGCAGATCTCCAAGATGTCCCCCGTCAGAATGGGGATCAGCCTTGTTTACATAGGCAGATCCCCGTTCTGCCTCTCTGTACCGCGAGTAATCTCCCATGCATGAATTTCACCTATAGATACAGTAAATGTCTCCTAAATGTGCACCGTTTAGGTAGGAGATATTTACTGTAGATGCAGCCAGTGACATCACCGGCGCATGTGCTCTGAAGGAATGGATAAATAATGAAGAAACTCCTGCGCTGTCAGAAATACCTATGCTAAGGGGCACTGCTGCAACACCTAAATGGCTGATGCAAACAGACAAAAGTGGTATGAATAAAGTAAGTGGTGATTGCGCTGTGATAAGTGGGGAAGGAAGGAGGAGGGAGGGGAAGGGGCTAGCTCAAATGTATAGAGAGGTGAATGAAAAATGAAAAAATTATACAAAATATAAAAAGGTATAAGAGAGATTTTTCTTTTGATAAGTATTTGCTGAGTTACCACATATGTGCTAGTATGGTACTAGCCATTTTGCACTGAGATTTTTCTTCTGTTTCAGTATTTACATGATATTTTTTATGTGCTAGTATGATACTAGCCCTCATGCTCATTATACATTTATATTTTGTATAATTTTTTCATTCACCTCTCTATACATTTGAGCTAGCCCCTTCCCCTCCCTCCTCCTTCCTTCCCCACTTATCACAGCGCAATCACCACTTACTTTATTCACACCACTTTTGTCTGCTCTGAAGGAATGGCATACCCATGCCGTTCCTTCATAGTCCTGTGCCGGTATTCTGTCAGAATCGGTGATCCGTCAAATTAGTTAACGGAAGTGACGTTCCGTCAGCTGCGCATGCGTACACCACTACCAGGTTTGCTCATCTAACCCCTGCAGTGAGAAGAAGTGGCAGTGGACATCTTAGTACACCCAGCTACTGTACGTCTTGAATTACACAGTAATTTTAGCAATATAGTGAGCGTATATACATAAATATAGTATATTGACATGGTAACAACAGGAGGATGATTGGGATTATGACGGTGCCAAAAACAAAAAAGGGATACAGTAGTATATAAAAAATATATAATTTTATTACATAGAACAAATGCAGGGTTCAATAAAAACATCAGCAGAGCATAGTATATATCATGTTACTAATTACTTGTGTCAATATATAGGAGGGTGGTCAATATTAGATGTCATCTCCCGACATGTTTCGCCAACATTGGCTTCATCAGGAGTTTCTTTGGACCACCAGTTTCCATATAGCTCAGAAAAGCGTCAAAGGGAAACACCAAGAAAGTCCACAGATAAAGCTGGAGGAGGGGGGGGGGGACCATTGTCACTATGTGCTGCCTGGCTTGAGTGGTCCATTTGTGATAACATAACACCACATGATTGTAGTTTTACGCTGGTGCCCCTGTATTGATCCTTTTGTACAGCAGAGTTCTCCTGGTCCTTTTATAGCCCCTGTGATTGCACAGAGCCTCCCCTACCTACATCTGTGGACTTTCCTGGTGTTTCCCTTTGACGCTTTTCTGAGCTATATGGAAACTGGTGGTCCAAAAAAAACCCCCCAGAGGAAGCCAATGTTGACGAAACATGTCGTGAGATGACATCTTATATTGACCACCCTTCTATATATGGACACCAGTAAGTAGTAACATGATATATGTTATGCTCTGCTGATGTTTTTATTGAACCCTGTATTTGTTCCATGTTATAAAATTATATATATTTTTATATACTACTGTATTCCCTATCCATAGTATATTGACATCTGTGAAGCTGTTTGGATGTTACATTTTGAAATGCCATGTTGGTACACCCAGCATTAGGAAGGTGATGGAGGCCATGTTGGTACACCCAGCAGTAGGAAGGGGGTGGAGGCCATGTTGGTACACCCAGCAGTAGGAAGGGGGTGGAGGCCATGTTGGTACACCCAGCAGTAGGAAGGGGGCGGAGGCCATGTTGGTACACCCAGCAGTAGGAAGGTGGCGGAGGCCATGTTGGTACACCCAGCAGTAGGAAGGTGGCGGAGGCCATGTTGGTTCACCCAGCAGTAGGAAGGTGGCGGAGGCCATGTTGGTTCATCCAGCAGTAGGAAGGTGGTGGAGGCCATGTTGGTACACCCCGCACTGCTCAGCGCTAAACCTTTAGGCTGGGTTCATACCAGTGCGAATTGGATGTGGGCTTCTCTGCATCCAATTCGCATGTCAAGAGATTGCGACTGGCTCTCTCACACATCTTTGGAGCGGCTCCAGTGCGAATTGCATAGGAGCCCTGTGCGTTTTCTGGTCCGTTTCAGGTCTGAATTCAGCCAAAAATTCAGGCTTAAATCGGATCTGAAACCGTGAATGGAGATGCATCGGACACCCTGCTGTGAGCCGCTCTGTTCCTCAGTGTGAACTTAGCCTTTAGGCTTTCAAAATTAAACATCCAAACAGCATCACAGATGTCACAATACTGAATTTATTTCTATATGCTCACTTTACTGCTAAAATTATTGTGGAAGACGTAGCTGGGTGTACTAAGATGTCCGCTGCAGGTGTTCTATTCAGATGAGCAAACCTGGTAGTGGTTTAATGAATGCACAGCTGACAGAACGTCACTTCCGTTACCTAATCTGGCGGGTCGCCGATTCTGACAGAACACTGTAAACAGCAGCTGCCACGCGTATGCGCGGGAGTGATGTCATCGCGGCTCAGGCCACTCGCAGAGCCAGAGTCTGCGAACCCGAAAGGAAGACAGAGTGAAGATGGAAGCACCTTCAGCTGTGACAGCGCACCACTGGAAGGCTTCGTTTTCAAGTACGTTTCACATAAAGTGCTAGTATGAGGGGCACACTAGCACATTATGACATTGCCTCAAAAAAAAAAAAAAAAAAAAACACTCAGCGGTTTACTACCACTTTAACAACTGGAGGAATAACATGGAAGCCGTCACTCACACTTGTATGTCACGGAAACAGTTGATGCACAACATTGACTTCTTCTCTGTTGAAAACATGATATACGGTTCTTCATGTAAAGCTGAAAAAATATGAGACAGCAATGTAAAAATAGGATTTTTTAAAACAGCTTACCTGTAAAATCCTTTTCTTTCGAAGGACATCACGGGACACAGAGCCACAGTAATTACTGATGGGTTATATAGGTATCACTGGTGATTGGACACTGGCACACCCTATCAGGAAGTTCAACCCCCTATATAATCCCTCCCTCTTGCAGGGATACCTCAGTTTTGTAGCCAAGCAATATAGTGTATTAGAAGAGGGGCGGGACCTCTGTGTCCCGTGATGTCCTTCGAAAGAAAAGGATTTTACAGGTAAGCTGTTTTAAAAAATCCTATTTTCTTTCTCGAACATCACGGGACACAGAGCCACAGTAATTACTGATGGGATGTCCCAGAGCAATGCTACCTGAGGGGGGGGAACCACGACCATGTAGGGTGCAATCAGACCTGAGGACCCTGTACCGCTGCCTGCAGCACACTACGCCCAAAGGCGATATCCTCATGCCTTCTCTCATCCACCTGATAGAATTTGGTGAATGTATGAACTGAAGACCAGGTTGCGGCCTTGCAGATTTGAGCCATAGAGGCCTGGTGATGCACTGCCCAAGAAGCACCAATAGCCCTTGTGGAATGTGCCCTGATCTGAAACAGAGGAATCTTCTGTTTCAAACCGTAAGCTTGAATGATCAACTGTCGAATCCATTTAGAAATGGTAGCTTTTGACGCTGCCTGTCCTCTATTGGGACCCTCTGGCAGCACAAACAAAACATCCGTCTTGCGGATCTGAGTAGTTGCCCCTAGATAGGCCTTAACTGCTCTTACTACATCCAACGAATGTAGAGATCTCTCTTCCGGAGAACAGGGATCTGGAAAGAAGGAAGGTAGAACAATGTCTTGGTTTAAATGAAAATCAGAAACCACCTTCGGTAAAAAACTAGGATGAGGGCGTAGTACCACTCTATCCTTGTGTATAATCAAATAAGGCTCCTTACAGGAAAGAGCTGCTAATTCTGATACTCTTCTAGCAGAAGAGATGGCCACCAGAAAAATTAATTTCCTTGTCAACAAGACCAAAGGAATCTGACTTATTGGTTCAAAAGGCTGTTTCTGTAACACAGCCAGGACCAAATTCAAGTCCCAGGGGTTTAGGGGCGCTTTAACCGGAGGATTAAGACGCATCACCCCCTGCATAAAGTTTCGGACCAAAGAATGCGAAGCAAGTGGCCGCTGAAATAATACTGATAAAGCAGAAACCTGGCCCTTGATGGTACTCAAGGCCAGCTTCATCTCTAATCCCATCTGTAGAAAATCAAGGATTCTACCTATGACATATTTCCTGGGATGCCAACCTCTGGATTCACACCAGGTTATATAAGCCTTCCAGACTCTATGATAAATCATCCTGGAAGCTGGCTTCCTTGCATTAATCAAGGTAGATATGACAGGACCTGAGAGCCTACGACTCTTCAGAACGTGGGTCTCAATAGCCAAACCGTCAAATTTAGCGTTTGTAAGGCAGGATGGAACACTGGACCTTGAGATAACAGGTCTGGGCGTACCGGTAGGGTCCACGGGGAACCTACCGTCATCCTTACTATTTCTGCATACCAAGTCCTTCTGGGCCAAGCGGGGGCCACCAGAAGTACCGACTTCCTTTCCGCCTGATCCTGCGAAGGAGTCGTGGTAGTAGCAGAATAGGCGGGAATGCGTAAATCAGTGAGAACCGATGCCACGGAATCACCAACGCATCTGTCCCGCATGCAAGAGGATCTTTTGTCCTTGCCACAAATCTGTCTATCTTTTTGTTGAATCGGGATGCAAAGAGATCTACATCTGGAACCCCCCATCTTTGGCATATGGCCCAAAAGACGTCGGGATGCAGAGACCATTCCCCTGGAAGTAACTGCTGGCGACTTAGATAGTCCGCCTGCCAATTCTCTATTCCCGGGATGAAAACTGCCGATATGCATGGCACATGCATCTCTGCCCAGACTAAGATCTGGTTCACCTCTTTTTGAGCAGCTCGGCTCCGGGTGCCTCCCTGATGATTGACATAAGCCACTGCTGTGGCATTGTCGGACTGGATCCTGACCGGACAACCCTGTAGCCTGATAGTCCAGGCTTTTAGAGCTAAATGTATCGCCCGGATCTCCAGAATGTTGATGGGTAAGGTCCTCTCTGTCTTGGACCATACCCCTTGGACCGCAGCCTGTTCCAGAACTGCTCCCCAACCTGACAGACTGGCATCTGTTGTTACCACCGTCCAGGTAACCGGTAGAAAGGATTTCCCCTTCTGCAGGTTTTCGGGTATGAGCCACCAATTGAGGCTCTGACGCACCGCATGCGACAGGTGCATCGGAAAGTCTAATGCCTGAACCTTCTTGTTCCAGGTCGACAGAATACTGTGTTGCAGCATTCTTGAGTGAAACTGAGCATAGGGAACTGCTTCGAATGAAGACACCATCTTCCCTAGTAGCCTCATACAAAGGCGGACTGAGGGACCCTTCTTGGTCCTTACTGTCAGAATCAGCTCTCTCAAAGCAGTGATCTTTGCCTGGGGTAGAAATATTTTCTCCTGGCTTGTATCTATAATCAGACCTAAATACTCCAGTCTTCTTACTGGTTTTAGGAAAGACTTTTCTAAGTTGAGGATCCAACCCAGGTGTTCTAGATACCTGACCGTGGTCCTCAAGTTTCCATTCAAAGAGGCTACCGACCGGTCTATCAAGAGCAGGTCATCTAGGTATGCTATGACAGCTATACCCTGAGCCCTTAATCTGGCCAGAGGAGGAGCCAAGATCTTTGTGAACACTCGAGGTGCAGTGGCTATCCCAAAAGGCAGAGCCACAAACTGGAAATGGCGCCCTCCTACCTCGAAGCGCAGAAACTTCTGATGAGCAGGAAAAATGGGCACATGCAGATATGCATCTCTGATGTCTATTGATGCCAGAAATTCTCCTCCCTGCAGGGTGGGAACTACTGTTCGAATTGATTCCATGCGGAAGGATTGAATCCTTAGGAATCGGTTCAGATCCCTTAAGTCCAAAATGGGCCTGACATCCCCATTTGGCTTTTGGACCGTAAAAAGGTTGGAATAGAAGCCCAATCCCTGGTCCTTTGCAGGAACTATCATAATGACCTCCTGCGACAAAAGTCGCTCTAACGCTAGAAGGAGCGACTGCTTCTTCTCTGGGAACATTTGATCTGAGGAACCGAGGAGAAGGGAATTCCTGAAACTCCAGCTTGTACCCTAAGGTTACCGTGGAGATTACCCATCTGTCCTGGAAGTCCTCGTGCCAGAGCTCTGAGAACTGTCGCAGTCTTCCCCCCACTCGAATGAGCGGGGGCGCCCCCTCATGCAGAGGTCTTAGTGTTTTGCCTAGTAGGCTTCTTTCCCCAGGACTTCTTTTGTCCCTGGGGTTGACTCTTGTCTCTGGACCCCGATGGAGGCGGCAGTCGAGACTGCCTGGAGGCTGAAGCCCCGGCGCTGGGGAAAGAGTCCGTTTGAAAGAGGGACGCTTACTCTTCTTCTTGACAGGTAAGAGAGTGCTTTTCCCACAAGAGATTCTCTTGATATAGTTATCCAAGTCCTCTCCAAACAACCTTGCACCACGAAATGGAAACCCAGCCAGTAGCTTCTTACATGGTGCTTCGGCTGACCAATTTTTCAACCATAGGATTCTACGTATATGCACCAACCCCAGTGAAAGACGGGAGGTTTGCACGATAGAATCTCTAATGGCGTCAACCACAAAGCATAAGGCCGCTGGAAGGTTAGCAAACCCCTGGGCCTGCTGTTCAGGTAATACTTTGATGACCTGCTTAACATGGTCTCTTAAGTATTGACAGACTCCAATCGCTGCTACTGCAGGTTGGGCCACTGATCCTGCTAAGGAGAAAACATCCTTCAATAGGGATTCCATCCTTTTATCTACAGGATCCCTGAGCATCTGAACATTGTCTACAGGACAAGTCAGGCTATTATTTACGGAGGAAATGGCAGCATCAATAGCCGGTATTCCCCATATTTTAATAAACTTTTCTTCCATCGGATAAAGTGTTGAAAACTTTCTCGGCGGAAAAAAACGTTTGTCTGGGTGATCCCACACAGAATAAATAAGCTTTTCAAGTAAAGTATGAACAGGAAAAGCATGTGCTGCTTGGAAAGGTTCCAGTGACCCCAAAGCAGAAGAGGATTCTTTAGCAGTTTCAGGTATGGGCAACTTAAATGTGGAGCGGACCAATCCAGTGAGGATCTGCACTAAGACTTTCTCCTCTTGGGAAGTCGCAGAGGGTCCCTCTCCACCTCCACCAGGCTGGTAACAAGATCTGCCTGAACGGCTATCTTGAGATGGTGGCCATTAAGCCGCAGAGCCCGGGTGGTATAACCACTTTCTAGACCCCTGTGGCCCCTCTCTAGCCTGGGGGGGGAACATTCAAACATGAGAAATCCCCCTTTCCACCTTACCTGTTTGCAGCCTGCTTGATACGCTGGGACATACACAGCGATTACAACACCTGAGACAGAGTCAGCATGTGTAGGTTTGTGCTCTTGGCAGCCCCCGGTGGTCACAATAGGCATAGCATGCATTTACCTTAAAGGAGAAAAGCCACTAGAACTCAAAAATTCTGTGGAATCTCCTCTTACCTTATCCAGCCGCAGGGTGCTGTTTACACAGACCCAATCTTCACCTCTCACGGTGGGCTCCGTTTGAAAAACCGTCAGAGACTGGGGCCCCCCATCAGTAGGGGGATCCAACAGTTCTGGGACCGTAAAGCACCTCGCCAGAAATTAGGAAGTTTAAAGCCATTTTCTGATCTGCGGGGTCCAGCTCTCTAAAAAGAGAAGCATTACGGGTAAAACCTCATTTCTTCGGACACGAGGCCCGGGTACCATTCAATTCGGCCATGAAAAGACACTTTGAATGGATCCGGTTCGCCTGGCTTGCCCCAGTATAGGATATCAGGATAATCCCTTTGGAGCTCAGCACAGGACATCTTTACACGTCCATCACCTAAGACACTGGCGTAAAAACTGAGGTATCCCTGCAAGGGGGAGGGATTATATAGGGGGTTGAACTTCCTGATAGGGTGTGCCAGTGTCCAATCACCAGTGATACCTATATAACCCATCAGTAATTACTGTGGCTCTGTGTCCCGTGATGTTCGAGAAAGAAATAATATATCTTTATCTAGGAATTAGTAAATCATTGCAGAGCACACTGACACTCCGGATAGGATACAGATCAACTCCAGCCAAAATGTTCATTGCAGAATACCAGTCCTTACATGTGGTGGCTGCATTAGTGTCCTTTATTTTCAGGCTTTTACCTTTATTGTCACCTGATGATCCTGCCAGTAACACACTTCCTGTACTCAGGTGACAACAATCACTCATTATATTGTATCTATGGAGAAGCAGTGATTTCACCCTAGAACAGCAAGTGTGTTGAGACTACAGATCCCCTCCTCCCCTATAAACCCTGGAGGGAGGTGTTCTGTAGTATATAAAGAAAGTGGGGAACAATGTAACTCCCTGGGTCCCTGCAGACACTAATCTGTGTTTCCTTATTGCCCTGTTATAGCAGTGATTTCTAGCAGTCTCATGTAACATATCTCCAGTCTCCAACTCCAATAGCATGTTCACAGTCTCTGACCATTTCCTGTATCATGTCTGCGGTCTCTGACCATATCTTGTATCATGTCTGCAGTCTCTGACCATTTCCTGTACTATGTCTGCAGTCTCTGACCATCTCTTGTATCATGTCTGCAGTCCCTGACCATCTCTTCTATGATGTCTGCAGTCTCTGACCATCTCTTGTATCATGTCTGCAGTTTCTGACCATCTCTTGTATCATGTCTGCAGTCTCTGACCATCTCCTGTATCATGTCTGCAGTCTCTGACCATTTCCTGTATCATGTCTGCGGTCTCTAACCATCTCTTGTATCATGTCTGCAGTCTCTGACCATTTCCTGTACTATATCTGCAGTCTCTGACCATCTCTTGTATCAAGTCTGCAGTCTCTGACCATCTCTTGTATCAAGTCTGCATTCCCTGACCATCTCTTGTATCAGGTCTGCAGTCTCTGACCATCTCTTGTATTATACCTGAGTCTCTGACCATCTCTTGTATCATGTCTGCAGTCTCTGACCATCTCCTATATCATGTCTGCAATCTCTGACCATCTGTTGTATCATGTCTCCGATCTGACCATCTCCTGTATCATGCCTGTAGTCTCTGACCATCTCCTATATCATATCTGCAGTCTCTGACCATCTCTTGTATCATGTCTCTGACCATCTCTTGTATCATGTCTGCAGTCTCTGACCATCACTTGTATCATGTCTGTAGTCTCTGACCATCTCCTATATCATATCTGCAATCTCTGACCATCTCTTGTATCATGTCTGCAGTCTCTGACCATCACTTGTATCATGTCTGTAGTCTCTGACCATCTCCTATATCATGTCTGCAGTCTCTGACCATCTCTTGTATCATGTCTGCAGTCTCTGACCATCTCTTGTATCATGTCTGCAGTCTCTGACCATCACTTGTATTATGTCTGCAGTCTCTGACCATCACTTGTATTATGTCTGTAGTCTCTGACCATCTCCTGTATCTAGTGGCTTTTATCCGACAGGGTGATTGAACAGAAGTTGATCAGTAGATCAGCTCCGGTTTAATTTCAGTGGACACACACGTGGATCGAAATTCGGCTAGTCTCTGCTGAATCTGTCTAATTTCAATCCATCTTTGGCCACCTTACCTCACCATCTTATCAGGAACAATTCTTCTATACAATGAAAAGATGGTTTTGATCTTTTGTAATGAGATGACACTTACGGCACTTCTTATGGATGTCCTTGGCACGTTTAGCCAGAGTCACGATCTCATGGCGGGAGAACATTTTGGCTTTGTGAGTCTCCTCTCGGCATTTAACACACAGAGGCTGGTTGCAGGTATTACAATAGTACATAAGGTCTCCATCCTAGAATCAAAGATACAAAAGGGAAAGAATGAGGAGAAGGGTGGGTGACAATTGGGGGGTATTACTGGAAGTGCCTTGTGTCTATGTCTATGTCACAATCAGGTTTAAAATGTGTCTGATGGTGATGAAGTATGGTTCCTTTTGTCTGTTTGCTGGGCGCAGTCCCCATTTTAAGGGGTCTGTCCCTGGAACACAAAATGACCCTGCCCAACTGTGCAGGTGCCAACCCGATAGGAGTTCCATATTGGTCGGTGCCTGTGGAGTGCGACTATTTAATTGGTACCTGCTCAGTTATAAAGTCTGATAAAGAAATCAGAAGAAGAGGCCATCCCACCACTTTAAGAGGATTCCCTTGCATTTGCAAGTGGCTCCAGCAGAACCGTATATTAGGGTGGTGCCTGCACAGTGCAAAGCCAAGGTATTGTTTCATAGGTTCAATAGAGATGCTTAAAGCTGAAGTCCAGGTATGATTTTTGTTACATAGTTACATTGGTTCAGCTTGACTAATGTAAGTATTTATGTGCCATGTGGGATCCATAGAAGTTGGAAATCACTGTAGAAGACACCGCTACTACACTGCTACTACAGTAATCTCCACCAACTTCTGGGTCTGGTGCCGAGCAGCTGCCCTTCTGCTTATGTACTGAACACATGAGGTTGCTTGAAGCCAGGTTCACACCTTCCCTGCATGCGGCTCCCAGCAGGGGTCCGGTGCATCCTGGTTCACCGTTTCAGGTCCGATTTCAGCTCGAATTTTGGGTTGAATTCGGACCTGAAACGAACCAAAAGACGCACAGATGCACCGGACCTGCTGCGGAGATATGTGAACCGGCTCCATAGAGAGCTGGTCAAAATCTCCTGCTTTTGCGAATTCTCCGCATCCAATTCACAAAGGTGTGAACCCAGTCTAAATGGGCAGAACACTTCACCACTTCAGCCCCGTAAGGATTTACCCACTACCTGACCAGGCCATTTTTTGCGATACGGCACTGCGTCACTTTAACTAATGTAGCACCCTGATGGTTAGGCACGGTTGCTAGTAAATTTACCTGCCAGCTATAGTTGCCTTGGACGATTGATAGGAGATCAACTGATTTCACCCTAATTCTGGAATTGCTGCACTTCTCTCTTCTGTCACTAGATGGCCGCCAATTTTGGAAAAAAAAAAAAGTTTTACTTTCTGCTATAATAAAACATTTCCAAAAAAAAAAAAAAATGTAAAAAAACAAATGTATTCATCAGTTTAGGCCGATCTGTATTCTGCTACATATTTTTGGTAAAAAAAAAAAATGCAATAAGCGTATATTGATTGGTTTGCACAAAAGTTATCGCGTCTACAAAATAGGGGATAGATTTATGGCACTTTTCTAATATATTTTTTTTTTAAACTAGTAATGGCGTCGCTCAGTGATTTTTAGCGGGACTTTGACATTGCGGCGGACAGATCGGACACCTAACTGACATTTTTGACACTTTTCTGGGAACCAGTGACACTATTACAGTAATCAGTGCTAAAAATATGCATGGTTGTTGTACTGACACTGGCAGGGAAGGGGTTAACATCAGGGGCGATCAAAGGGTTAAATGTGTTCCCTGCAGGTGTGTTTTAACTGTATGGGGGATTGTGTGACTAGGGAAACACACAGATCTTCCTTCCTGCTGCCCTGCTTAGCACAAAGACAGGATCTGTGTGATCTCCCCTGTCAGAACGGAGATTTGCCTTGTTTACACAGTTCTGTCACTGCGGGGAACGATCGCGGGTGGCCAGCGGACATCGTTTCCTCCAGACCCGCTGATTGGCTCCCCCGTTGGTCGCTGGGAGCGCGCCCACAAAAGTGAGTTCCCGATACCGTCGTACACCTACGGCGATTTGCGGGATGGTGCCACCTTGCCCTAGTATAATTATGGCGGCTGGTCAGCAAGATGTTAATGCAAAGTGTTGTCTGATTGGTCTTCACCACCCTGCCTCTCCATCTCGTCCAACCAGAGAACACTTTGCATTTTCTCAATAAATTCAAAGTGTTCCGTGAATGTCACCTGTGCCGAGTGAACGACCTCCTGTGTTTACAATGCAGCAGGGCAGCCATTTGTTATGGGACCCGGAAGCTAGAGGACGAGGGGGGGGGATGGGTTTCATTTTGAAAATCTGATAACGCTGAGGCCGGGTTCATACATAATTCGTACCGGATGAGGGTTTCCCCGCATCCAATTCCCACGACAGGTAGACATGTGCACTGCCGAACAATTTGTTCATTTTCGTTTTATTCGTTTTTTTTGTAAATTCGAAAATTCGAAAAATAAGCAAATTCGAACATTCGGAATTCGTAAATTTGGAATTTGTAAATTAGAAAATTTGGAATCCGAAGATTTGGAATTCGAAAATAAGAAAGGAAAATCCGAAGATTCGAAATAATAACTAACTATTAAATTATAGGTATTGGAATTTCCTTTCAAATTTTGATTAGTGAACGTAACGAATACAAGTTTATGTGAAGTTATGAATGAACCGAAATAAAGAATGCCGCATCTAAACAAATGGAACGGAACAATATAATAATAAATAATGATAATAATAATAATACGTTTTTATTATTATTATTAATTAGTTACGTTCCATTGGTTTAGATACGGCATTGGTTATTGCGTATAATTTGTAACTTCGGATAAATTTGTTACGTTCACTAACAGCCAAAATTTGAAAGGAAATCTCAATACCTATAATTTAATAGTTAGTAATAGGTAAGTTATTAGTTAGTTATTATTTCAGATTTTCGAATTTTCAGATTTTCAAATTTTCGTTATTTTCAGATTTTCGTTCTTTAGAATTTTCGTTCTTATTTTTGAATTTCTGAAATTCCGAAATTTTCGGAGAAATTCATAAATTCTAAAATTCGGATATTTCCGAATGAATGAATTTGTTTAAATTAGTTAAAAGACAAGTTTGGAACTAAACGAATTGCACGTGTCTAATGACAGGAGAGTGTGAGCGGTTCACACATCTCCGGAGCGTCCGCGGAGCGCACAGAAGCAGGAGGGTCCTGTGCGTCTTTGTCTCAGTTTCAGGTACGATTTCAGGCAAAAATTTGGACCTGATTCACCCCTGAAAACGGAGAACAGGGAGACGCACCGAAACCCCCCTGCTTGCGAGCCGCTCCGCACATAGTGTGGACCCAGCCTGAGGCCCCGTTCACACATGGCGAGCGCTGCAAGAAACGTGCAAAGTGTGTTTTGGGTTTTATCCACTCTAAAAATGAATTCTAAATGGCAAAATACGGTGCGATTTTGCCGTGATTGTTGCGGTGCAATTGTGGCAAAACACACCTTTAAAAAATCGCGTGGAGCTTGTCGCCCCAAAAAAGGAGAAGGAGCTCCCTTTGGGCAGCAAACACGCATAAGGCAACCCATTGCAGTGAATGGACTGCCATATGCACAGCACACGGAATCGCATTAAAAAAATCGCCCATACATAATCTCAAGTTCCTGCTACGCAAAATGTGAATAGGGCCCAAGGTAAGTGCTAAGTACACATTTCCTGCAGATGCCTGCGGTGTGAAGTCACCTGTTTCCTGCATTCCAGGTCACAGTTGGCACATTGTAGAACTTCTTCAGAGTCAGCGGAACTGTCCACCAGGAACTTTAGTAACCGGTCCACAGGGGGCAATCCGTTATTCCCCTTCACTATGGAGTGCTGTCTGCAAGAGAAATAAAAACATCATTATCAGTCAGATATCAGCTTTGTAAAAATGACTCCACTCATCTCTACTGGTGAAGGCAGTGCTGGCCCAAGACATTGTGCTGCCCGGGTCCAAGAATTAAATGCTGCCCCCCCCCCCAAAAAGAAAAATCACGCTCACCAAAAGGCCCCCACATCCATTATTTTATATCATGATAATTAAAACTAAACTTATCAGGACGTCAGATTTACACGCAACAGCACCTCTATATGCAAAATTATATGACATACCATTATGCTTGGGTAGTATATAGACAGGCTAGTGTAGTATATGGACAGGCTAGTGTAGTATGCGGACAGGCTAGTGTAGTATATAGACAGGCTAGTGTAGTATGCGGACAGGCTAGTGTAGTATATAGACAGGCTAGTGTAGTATAGGGGCGGGCTAGGGTAGTATATGGACAGGCTATATGGGCAGGCTAGTGTAGTATACGGACAGGCTAGGGTAGTATATGGAAAGGCTAGGGCAGTATATGGACAGGCTAGGATAGTATATGGACAGGCTAGGGTAGTATAAGGATGACTAGGGTAGTATATGGACAGGCTAGGGTAGTATATGGATGACTAGGGTAGTATATGGACCGGCTAGGGCAGTATATATAGGGTATAGGGGCAGGCAGCGTGGCCCGATGGGGCAGTTGTCATCATGACACACAAAACTACTGGAAAATAAATCTTGGTTGTCAATTTGCTGGGTAAATAGAAGAGAAGGAGAGGCGGCCGTGGTTCAATTTGCTGCCCCTCTCAAAGTGCTGCCTGAGTCCAATGGACCCCCTGGGACCCCTGGTAAGGCCGGCCCTGGGTGAAGGATTGGTGAAGGACGGATGACGGCTCACTCCTGAATTTGGCTCGATTCACACACATGGATGTTGCTCTTGAGCGTTTCAGCAGTGCTTATTGCAGTGCTTTCCGCGTTTTCAGACATGCAATTTTGATGTGTTTTGGATTCTTTTTTTCTTTTTATTTGGCCAATTTGTTGTTGGGCAGATTAAATAATGCAAAACGCATCAAAAACGCGCTATAAAAAACGCACATCATGCTTTTCTGCCGCTTCTCCATTGAAGTCTATTACAACAAAAAAGGCAAAAAAAGCACCGTTTTGCATTTAAAAAAGTCCCTGACCCTTTACAAAAACACAGAGGCACAAAAACACATTTATGTGATTGTGTTCCATGAGAACCCAAATTAAAAATAATGTCCTGTGATTCTGCAAAAAGTAGGAAAAAAACACATTAATGTGAACTGAGCCTAACATGTAAGCTCCTTTTTTTCTACAATTGAATGAATCTGTGATTAGGTACATCTGTTCAGTTGCTTTTTAACACAAATTACTAATCGGCCAATCACATGGCAGCAACTCGATGCAGTAAGGTAACTAGACGTGGTGAAGACGACTTGCTGAAGTTCAAACCAAGCATCAGAATGGGGGAGGAAAAGGGGATTGAAGTGACTTTGAACGTGGCATGGTTGTTGGTGGCAGACGGTATAGAGTATTTCTGGGATTTTCACACACAACCATCTCTCTGGGATTACAGAGAATGGTGGGAAAAAGAGAAAATATCCAGTGAGCGGCAGTTGTGTGGAGGAAAATGCCCTGTTGGTGTCAGAGGAGAATGGGCAGACTGGTTCCACATGATAGAAAGACAACAGTAACTCAAATAACCTCTCGTTACATCCAAGGTATGCAGAAAACCATCTCTGAACGCACAACACATCCAACCTTGAAGCAGATGAGCTACAGCAGCAGAAGACCACACCGGGTGCAACTCCAGTCAGCTAAGAACAGGAAACTGAGGCTACAATTGGCACAGGATCACCAACATTGGACAATAAAAGATTGAAAAAACGTTGCCTGGTCTGATGAGTCTGGATTTCAGCTGCGACATTCAGATGGTGGGGTCAGAATTTGGCGCATAGATCCATCCTGCCTTGTATCACCGGTTCAGGCTGGTGGTGGGGGTGTAATGGTGTGGGGGATGGGATATCACCGGTTCAGGCTGGTGGTGGGGGTGTAATGGTGTGGGGGATGGGATATCACCGGTTCAGGCTGGTGGTGGGGGTGTAATGGTGTGGGGGATGGGATATCACCGGTTCAGGCTGGTGGTGGGGGTGTAATGGTGTGGGGGATGGGGTATCACTGGTTCAGGCAGGATGGTGGGGGTGTAATGGTGTGGGGGATAGGGTATCACCGGTTCAGGCTGGTGGTGGGGTGTAATGGTGTGGGGGATGGGGTATCACCGGTTCAGGCTGGTGGTGGGGTGTAATGGTGTGGGGGATGGGATATCACTGGTTCAGGTTGGTGGTGGGGGTGTAATGGTGTGGGGGATGGGATATCACCGGTTCAGGCTGGTGGTGGGGTGTAATGGTGTGGGGGATGGGATATCACTGGTTCAGGTTGGTGGTGGGGGTGTAATGGTGTGGGGGATGGGATATCACCGGTAGAGGCTGGTGGTGGGGTGTAATGGTGTGGGGGATGGGGTATCACCGGTTCAGGCTGGTGGTGGAGGTGTAATGGTGTGGGGGATGGGGTATCACCGGTTCAGGCTGATGGTGGAGGTGTAATGGTGTGGGGGATGGGCTATCACCAGTTCAGGCTGGTGGTGGGGGTGTAATGGTGTGGGGGATGGGGTATCACCGGTTCAGGTTGGTGGTGGGGTGTAATGGTGTGGGGGATGGGATATCACCGGTTCAGACTGGTGGTGGGGGTGTAATGGTGTGGGGGATGGGGTATCACCTCACCGGTTCAGGCTGGTGGTGGGGGTGTAATGGTGTGGGGGATGGGGTATCACCTCACCGGTTCAGGTTGGTGGTGGGGGTGTAATGGTGTGGGGGATGGGGTATCACTGGTTCAGGCAGGATGGTGGGGGTGTAATGGTGTGGGGGATAGGGTATCACCGGTTCAGGCTGGTGGTGGGGTGTAATGGTGTGGGGGATGGGATATCATCAGTTCAGGCTGGTGGTGGGGGTGTAATGGTGTGGGGGATGGGGTATCACTGGTTCAGGCAGGATGGTGGGGGTGTAATGGTGTGGGGGATAGGGTATCACCGGTTCAGGCTGGTGGTGGGGTGTAATGGTGTGGGGGATGGGGTATCACCGGTTCAGGCTGGTGGTGGGGGGTGTAATGGTGTGGGGGATGGGATATCACCGGTTCAGGCTGGTGGTGGAGGTGTAATGGTGTGGGGGATGGGATATCACCGGTTCAGACTGGTGGTGGGGGTGTAATGGTGTGGGGGATGGGGTATCACCTCACCGGTTCAGGCTGGTGGTGGGGGTGTAATGGTGTGGGGGATGGGGTATCACCTCACCGGTTCAGGCAGGTGGTGGGGGTGTAATGGTGTGGGGGATGGGGTATCACCGGTTCAGGCTGGTGGTGGGGTGTAATGGTGTGGGGGATGGGGTATCACCGGTTCAGGCTGGTGGTGGGGGATGGGGTATCACCGGTTCAGGCTGGTGGTGGGGGTGTAATGGTGTGGGGGATGGGATATCACCGGTTCAGGCTGGTGGTGGGGGTATAATGGTATGGGGGATGGGATATCACCGGTTCAGGCTGGTGGTGGGGGTGTAATGGTATGGGGGATGGGATATCACCGGTTCAGGCTGGTGGTGGGGGTGTAATAGTGTGGGGGATAGGGTATCACCGGTTCAGGCTGGTGGTGGGGTGTAATGGTGTGGGGGATGGGGTATCACCGGTTCAGGCTGGTGGTGGGGGTGTAATGGTGTGGGGGATGGGGTATCACCGGTTCAGGCTGGTGGTGGGGTGTAATGGTGTGGGGGATGGGGTATCACCGGTTCAGGCTGGTGGTGGGGGTGTAATGGTGTGGGGGATGGGGTATCACCGGTTCAGGCTGGTGGTGGGGTGTAATGGTGTGGGGGATGGGGTATCACCGGTTCAGGCTGGTGGTGGAGGTGTAATGGTGTGGGGGGATGGGGTATTACCGGTTCAGGCTGGTGGTGGGGGTATAATGGTATGGGGGGATGGGATATCATTGGTTCAGGCTGGTGGTGGAGGTGTAATGGTGTGGGGGATGGGGTATCACCGGTTCAGGCTGATGGTGGAGGTGTAATGGTGTGGGGGATGGGCTATCACCAGTTCAGGCTGGTGGTGGGGGTGTAATGGTGTGGGGGATGGGGTATCACCGGTTCAGGTTGGTGGTGGGGTGTAATGGTGTGGGGGATGGGATATCACCGGTTCAGACTGGTGGTGGGGGTGTAATGGTGTGGGGGATGGGGTATCACCGGTTCAGGCTGATGGTGGAGGTGTAATGGTGTGGGGGATGGGCTATCACCAGTTCAGGCTGGTGGTGGAGGTGTAATGGTGTGGGGGATGGGGTATCACCGGTTCAGGTTGGTGGTGGGGTGTAATGGTGTGGGGGATGGGATATCACCGGTTCAGACTGGTGGTGGGGGTGTAATGGTGTGGGGGATGGGGTATCACCGGTTCAGGCTGATGGTGGAGGTGTAATGGTGTGGGGGATGGGCTATCACCAGTTCAGGCTGGTGGTGGGGGTGTAATGGTGTGGGGGATGGGATATCAACGGTTCAGGCTGGTGGTGGGGGTGTAATGGTGTGGGGGATGGGATATCACCGGTTCAGGCTGGTGGTGGGGTGTAATGGTGTGGGGGGTGGGATATCACCGGTTCAGGCTGGTGGTGGGGGTGTAATGGTGTGGGGGATGGGGTATTACCGGTTCAGGCTGGTGGTGGAGGTGTAATGGTGTGGGGGATGGGATATCACCGGTTCAGGCTGGTGGTGGGGGTGTAATGGTGTGGGGGATGGGGTATCAACGGTTCAGGCTGGTGGTGGGGGTGTAATGGTGTGGGGGATGGGGTATCACCGGTTCAGGCTGGTGGTGGGGGTGTAATGGTGTGGGGGATGGGGTATCACCGGTTCAGGCTGGTGGTGGCGGTGTAATGGTGGGGGGGATGGGGTACCTGAGTATTGTTGCTGACCATGTCCATCCCTTTATGACTACAGTGTCCCCATCTTCTGATGGCTCCTTCCAGCAGGATAATGCTCCATGTCACAAAGCTCCAATCATCTCACCACTGGACAATGAGGTCCCTGTCCTCCAATGGCCTCCACACTCACCACATCTCATCCAATAGAGCACCTTTGGGATGTGGTGGAACGGGAGATTGGCAACATAGCAGCCAACAAATCTGCAGCAACTGCGTGATGCTATCAGGTCACTATAGAGCCTCAGATATTGTGTTTCACAGAGTCTGTCAGACATCCGCAAGCGCAGTCTGCTTAGTAATCCAATAAGTTTTGTGAAGCCTTTAACCCACCCGGCCTCAAAAAGAACAATAGGAGGGTCACCCATCTTGGCCACGTAGATCTTTTATAGAAATGAGAAGTCAGTATGTCAGGATCTGGGATTCGGAAACATTTACTTGTTTAAAAAGGATTTGTTGTTGGAATAAACTTTGAAAAAAAGGTCTTACTGCAAAGGAAACAGGGGATGAGATGAGGAGGGGGGGGGATGAGATGAAGAGGTGAGGGTATGGAGATGAGATGAGGAGCTAAGGGTATGTAGATGAGGAGGTGAGGGTAGGGGGGTGGGATGAGAAGGAGGATGAGATGAGGAGAAGGAGGATGAGATGAGAAGAAGGAGGCTGAGAAGAGGAGGTGAGGAGGAGGATGAGATGAGGAGGTGAGGAGGAGGATGAGATGAGGAGGTGAGGAGGAGGATGAGATGAGGAGGTGAGGGTAGAGGGATGAGATGAAGAGGTGACGGTATGGAGATGAGATGAGGAGGTGAGGGTATGGAGATGAGGAGGGGGATGAGATGAGGGGGTGAGGGTATGGGGATGAGATGAGGGTAGGGGGGTGAGATGAGGAGAAGGAGGATGAGATGAGAAGAAGGAGGCTGAGAAGAGGAGGTGAGGAGGAGGATGAGATGAGGAGGTGAGGGCAGGGGGATGAGATGAGGAGGTGAGGGTAGAGGGATGAGATGAAGAGGTGAGGGTATGGAGATGAGATGAGGAGGTGAGGGTATGGAGATGAGGAGGGGGATGAGATGAGGGGGTGAGGGTATAGAGAGGAGGAGGGGGATGAGATGAGGGGGTGAGGGTATAGAGATGAGGAGGGGGGTGAGATGAGGAGGTGAGGGTAGAGGGATAAGATGAGGAGGTGAGGGTATGGAGATGAGATGAGAAGGTAAGGGTATGTAGATGAGGAGGTGAGGGTAGGGGGGTGGGATGAGAAGGAGGATGAGATGAGGAGAAGGAGGATGAGATGAGAAGAAGGAGGCTGAGAAGAGGAGGTGAGGAGGAGGATGAGATGAGGAGGTGAGGGTAGAGGGATGAGATGAAGAGGTGACGGTATGGAGATGAGATGAGGAGGTGAGGGTATGGAGATGAGGAGGGGGATAAGATGAGGGGGTGAGGGTATGGGGATGAGGAGGGGGATGAGATGAGGGTAGGGGGGTGAGATGAGGAGAAGGAGGATGAGATGAGAAGAAGGAGGCTGAGAAGAGGAGGTGAGGAGGATGAGATGAGGAGGTGGGGGCAGGGGGATGAGATGAGGAGGATGAGATGAGGAGGTGAGGGTAGAGGGATGAGATGAAGAGGTGAGGGTATGGAGATGAGATGAGGAGGTGAGGGTATAGAGATGAGGAGGGGGATGAGATGAGGGGGTGAGGGTATAGAGATGAGGAGGGGGGTGAGATGAGGAGGTGAGGGTATGGGGATGAGATAAGAAGGTAAAGGTATGGAGATGAGGAGGGGGGGATGAGATGAAGAGGTGAGGGTAGAGGGATAAGATGAGGAGGTGAGGGTATGGAGATGAGGAGGGGGATGAGATAAGAAGGTAAGGGTATGGGGATGAGGAAGGGGATGAGATGAGGAGGTGAGGGTAGGGGGTGAGATGAGGAGAAGGAGGATGAGATGAGGAGAAGGAGGATGAGATGAGAAGAAGGAGGCTGAGAAGAGGAGGAGGATGAGATGAGGAGGTGAGGGTAGGGGGATGAGATGAGGAGGAGGATGAGATGAGGAGGTGAGGGTAGGGGGATGAGATGAGGAGGTGAGGGTAGGGGGATGAGATGAGGAGGTGAGGGTAGGGGGATGAGATGAGGAGAAGGAGGCTGAGATGATGAGGTGAGGGTAGGGGGATGAGATGAGAAGGTGAGGGCGGGGGGGATGAGAGGAGGAGAAGGAGGCTGAGATGAGGAGATGTGGGTATGGAGATGAGGAGGGGGATGAGATGAGGTGGTGAGGGTATGGAGATGAGGAGGTGAGGGTAGGGGGATGAGATGAAGAGGTGAGGGTAGAGGGATAAGATGAAGAGGTGAGGGTATGTAGATGAGATGAGAAGGTAAGTGTATGGGGATGAGATGAGGAGGTGAGGGTAGGGGGGTGAGATGAGGAGAAGGAGGATGAGATTAGAAGGAGGCTGAGAAGAGGAGGTGAGGGTAGGGGGATGAGATGAGGAGGAGGATGAGATGAGGAGGTGAGGGTAGGGGGATGAGATGAGGATAAGAAGGAAGAGATGAGGAGGTGAGGGTATGGAGATGAGAAATGGCATGAGATGAGGAGGTGAGGGTAGGGGGATGAGATGAGGAGGTGAGGGTATGGAGATGAGGAATGGCATGAGATGAGGGTAGGGGATGAGATGAGGAGGTGAGGGTATGGAGATGAGGAATGGGATGAGATGAGGAGATGAGGGTAGGGGGATGAGATGAGGAATGGCATGAGATGAGGAGGTGAGGGTAGGGGGGTGAGATGAGGAGGAGGATGAGATGAGGAGGTGTGGGTAGGGGGGTGAGATGAGGAGGAGGATGAGATGAGGAGGTGAGGGTATGGGGATGAGATGAGGAGAAGGAGGCTGAGATGATGAGGTGAGGGTAGGGGGATGAGATGAGGAGGTGAGGGTATGGAGATGAGGAATGGCATGAGATGAGGAGATGAGGGTAGGGGGATGAGATGAGGAGGTGAGGGTATGGAGATGAGAAATGGCATGAGATGAGGAGGTGAGGGTAGGGGGATGAGATGAGGAGGTGAGGGTATGGAGATGAGGAATGGCATGAGATGAGGAGGTGAGGGTAGGGGGGTGAGGTGAGGAGGAGGATGAGATGAGGAGGTGTGGGTAGGGGGGTGAGATGAGGAGGATGAGATGAGGAGGTGAGGGTATGGGGATGAGATGAGGAGAAGGAGGCTGAGATGAGGAGATGTGGGTATGGAGATGAGGAATGGCATGAGATGAGGAGATGAGGGTAGGGGGATGAGATGAGGAGGTGAGGGTATGGAGATGAGGAATGGCATGAGATGAGGAGATGAGGGTAGGGGGATTAGATGAGGAGGTGAGGGTATGGAGATGAGGAATGGCATGAGATGAGGAGATGAGGGTAGGGGGATTAGATGAGGAGGTGAGGGTATGGAGATGAGGAATGGGATGAGATGAGGTGAGGGTAGAGGGGTGAGATGAGGAGGAGGATGAGATGAGGAGAAGGAGGATGAGATGAGGAGGTGAGGGTAGGGGGGTGAGATGAGGAGGAGGATGAGATGAGGAGGTGTGAGTAGGGGGGTGAGATGAGGAGGAGGATGAGATGAGGAGGTGAGGGTAGGGGGGTGAGATGAGGAGGAGGATGAGGAGATGAGAAGGAGGATGAGATGAGAAGGAGGATGAGATGAGGAGGAGGATGAGATGAGTAGAAGGAGGATGAGATGAGGAGGTGAGGGTAGAGGGATGAGATGAGAAGAAGGAGGATGATTAGGAGGAGGATGAGGAGATGAGAAGGATGAGGAGATGAGAAGGAGGATGAGATGAGGAGGAGGATGAGATGAGGAGAAGGATGATGAGATGAGGAGGTGAGGGTAGGGGGGTGAGATGAGGAGGAGGATGAGATGAGGAGGTGTGGGTAGGGGGGTGAGATGAGGAGGAGGATGAGATGAGGAGGTGAGGGTATGGGGATGAGATGAGGAGAAGGAGGCTGAGATGATGAGGTGAGGGTAGGGGGATGAGATGAGGAGGTGAGGGTATGGAGATGAGGAATGGCATGAGATGAGGAGATGAGGGTAGGGGGATGAGATGAGGAGGTGAGGGTATGGAGATGAGAAATGGCATGAGATGAGGAGGTGAGGGTAGGGGGATGAGATGAGGAGGTGAGGGTATGGAGATGAGGAATGGCATGAGATGAGGAGGTGAGGGTAGGGGGGTGAGGTGAGGAGGAGGATGAGATGAGGAGGTGTGGGTAGGGGGGTGAGATGAGGAGGATGAGATGAGGAGGTGAGGGTATGGGGATGAGATGAGGAGAAGGAGGCTGAGATGAGGAGATGTGGGTATGGAGATGAGGAATGGCATGAGATGAGGAGATGAGGGTAGGGGGATGAGATGAGGAGGTGAGGGTATGGAGATGAGGAATGGCATGAGATGAGGAGATGAGGGTAGGGGGATTAGATGAGGAGGTGAGGGTATGGAGATGAGGAATGGCATGAGATGAGGAGATGAGGGTAGGGGGATTAGATGAGGAGGTGAGGGTATGGAGATGAGGAATGGGATGAGATGAGGTGAGGGTAGAGGGGTGAGATGAGGAGGAGGATGAGATGAGGAGAAGGAGGATGAGATGAGGAGGTGAGGGTAGGGGGGTGAGATGAGGAGGAGGATGAGATGAGGAGGTGTGAGTAGGGGGGTGAGATGAGGAGGAGGATGAGATGAGGAGGTGAGGGTAGGGGGGTGAGATGAGGAGGAGGATGAGGAGATGAGAAGGAGGATGAGATGAGAAGGAGGATGAGATGAGGAGGAGGATGAGATGAGTAGAAGGAGGATGAGATGAGGAGGTGAGGGTAGAGGGATGAGATGAGAAGAAGGAGGATGATTAGGAGGAGGATGAGGAGATGAGAAGGATGAGGAGATGAGAAGGAGGATGAGATGAGGAGGAGGATGAGATGAGGAGAAGGATGATGAGATGAGGAGGTGAGGGTAGGGGGGTGAGATGAGGAGGAGGATGAGATGAGGAGAAGGAGGATGAGATGAGGAGGTGAGGGTAGGTGGATGAGAGGAGAAGGAGGATGAGATGAGGAGGATGAGATGAGGAGGTGTGGGTAGGGGGGTGAGATGAGGAGGAGGATGAGATGAGGTGGGGGATGAGATGAGGAGGATGATGAGATGAGGAGGTGAGGGTAGGTGGATGAGAGGAGAAGGAGGATGAGATGAGGAGGAGGATGAGATGAGAAGAAGGAGGATGAGATGAGGAGGTGAGGGTAGGGGGGTGAGATGAGGAGAAGGAGGATGAGATGAGGAGGAGGATGAGATGAGGAGGAGGATGAGATGAGGAGGTGTGGGTACTGAGACAGAAGTGGAAGAAAATGAGGAGGGGAGGAGAAAAGGATGGGTCTGTGTTCTTTGCGCTCCATCAGAAATGAGGTAGTCAGGGCTGACACCACGTGCTGAGGAATTCAGAGCTGCGTTGTCATGTCAGAGAAGGGCGGAGCTCTCTATTTCTGGCACATAGTAGTTACATAGTTAGTCAGGTTGAAAAATGACACAAGTCCATCCAGTCCAACCATAAAAAAAAAAACAAAAAAAAAAAAAAAAAAAAAAAAAAAAAACGTACAATCCAATATACCCAATACTATACCCACAGTTGATCCAGAGGAAGGCAAAAAACCCCAGCAGAGCATGCTCCAATTTGCTACAGCAGGGGAAAAAATTCCTTCCTGATCCCAGAGAGGCAATCAGATTTTCCCTGGATCAACTTTACCTATAAATGTCAGTACCCAGTTATATTATGTACATTTAGGAAAGTATCCAGGCCTTTCTTAAAGCAATCTACTGAGCTGGCCAGAACCACCTCTGGAGGGAGTCTATTCCACATTTTCACAGCTCTTACTGTGAAGAAACCTTTCCGTATTTGGAGATGAAATCTCTTTTCCTCCAGTCGTAAAGAGTGCCCCCTTGTCCTCTGTGTTGACCGTAAAGTGAATAACTCAACACCAAGTTCACTATATGGACCCCTTATATATTTAAACATGTTGATCATATCCCCCCTTATTCTCCTCTTCTCAAGAGTGAACAAATTCAGTTCCTCTAATCTTTCCTCATAGCTGAGCTCCCCCATGCCTCTTATCAGTTTGGTTGCCCTTCTCTGCACTTTCTCCAGTTCCCCGATATCCTTTTTGAGAACTGGTGTTCAAAACTGAACTGCATATTCCAGATGAGGCCTTACTAATGATTTGAACAGGGGCAAAATGATATCTCTCTCTCTGGAGTCCATACCTCTCTTAATACAAGAAAGAACTTTGCTCGCTTTGGAAACCGCAGCTTGGCATTGCATGCTATTATTGAGCTTATGATCTACCAAAACCCCCAGATCCTTCTCCACTACAGATTCCCCCAGTTGTACTCCCCCTAGCATGTATGATGCATGCACATGAACAGATATTTTCTGCACTCGAAGTCTTTAAAGGGATGAAACGGAATATTTGTACACATTTCATAGTCATTAAATATTATTAAACCCGGCAAAACTATTTCAATAAAAAGCATTTGATTAAAATACATTATTTTATATGATTTATGATATTTCTTGGACATGTGCTTTACAAATGAGGACACTATCAGTAGAATGAGAATAGCGGGTCCCTGTTATCAGTTCCTGTCCCGGCAGCCTTTGTCCCACATTCTGTCTGAGCTATAAGTAGAAGCTCTTGTCCTGCAGCTGTCCCCAGCTAAATCCTCTGATGGGTGAGATTGTGTTTGGTGGGTGCAGGAAGAGCGATCCGCACTCAGTGTATATTCCCCACGTCCTGTGACCTTACTATCACCCGCCAACATTCTAATCCGCACAATGACCCCCCCCTTTCCTATATAATGTAATAATAGGGGAAGGTGCACAGGGAGTGCTCAACCCTTCTATGTGTTCATCCAATAAGAACTGCAAACACACATCGACCTATCAGATAATGACTTTGATTCCATGTAAAAGAAGAACTGGTTTCTTCCTATTTGCCCCCCCCCCCCCCCCCCCCCAGCTACTTTTATTCTGCCCCATTCTATACAATTCACAATAGAAACCCCATTTCTGGTCACACCAACACTATTTGAATATGTAGAAATTCATTGACAGAGACAAATCCATTTCCTCTCTTCTATATTGGATGTGATTGGATAACGGAGTATAGGCTGATGCAAGAATCGGACGAAGAATATCGCTTTCTGAGCGATCGTCCGATAATCTGATCGTTAGTACACAGTTTTCAACAGCAGCGGCGGCAGTTTATTCCAAGGAACAAACACAAAAAATTTTCTTGTATGGTAACAAAACAAACATTTTTAGTTTAACCCCTTCAGCCCCGGAAGATTTGGCTGCTGAATGACCGGGCCATTTTTTGCGATTCTGCACTGCGTCGCTTTAACTGACAATTGCGCGGTCATGCGACGCTGTACCCAAACAAAATTGACGTCCTTTTTTTCCCCACTAATAGAACTTTCTTTTGATGGTATTTGATCACCACTGCGGTTTTTATTTTTTGCGCTATAAACAAAAAAAGCGACAATTTTGAAAAAAAAAACGCATTATTTTTTACTTTTTGCTATAATAAATATATAAAAAACATTTTTTTCCCTCAGTTTAGGCCGATATGTATTCTTCTACTTTTTTTTGGTAAAAAAAAAAAAATTGCAATAAGCGTATATTGATTGGTTTGTGCAAAAGTTATAGCGTCTACAAAATAGGGGACAGATTTATGGCATTTTTATTATTAATTTTTTTTTTTTTTTACCAGTAATGGCGGCGATCTGCGATTTTTATCGGGACTGCGACATTATGGCGCACACATCGGACACTTTTGATACATTTTTGGGACCATTGGCATTTATACAGCGATCAGTGCTATAAAAATGCACTGATTACTGTAAAAATGTCACTAGCAGTGAAGGGGTTACCACTAGGGGGCGCTCAAGGGGATAATTGTGTTCCATGGGAGGTGATTCTAACTGAAGGGGGAGGGGACTGACTAGAGGAAGTGACAGATCGTGGTTCCTAGCTAATAGGAACACACGATCTGTCACTGCTCTCAGAACAGAACACAGATTTGTGTGTTTACACGCACACACTTCTGTGTTCTGTCCCTCGCGCTCGCTTGTGGCTGGCGGTCATCGCGACCGTCGGCCACGAGTGCAGCGAAGCACGCGCCTGCTATCCCGATACCGCGACCCGATGTATAGCTGCGATGGTTCGCAGGATCGTGCCAACCTGCCGCAATATAATGACGGCGGCTGGTTGGCAAGTGGTTAATCAGTAAAGTATTCGTGTCTACTTTCCAAAATGGGGTCATTTGGGGGGGTTTTGTGCCATCTGGGCATTCCATGGCCTCCGAAACTGTGATAGGCAGTGAAGAGTGAAATCAAAAATTTACACCCTTAGAAATCCTGAAGGCAGTGATTGGTTTTCGGGGTTCCGTACGCGGCTAGGCTCCCAAAAAGTCCCACACATGTGGTATCCCCATACTCAGGAGAAGCAGCTAAATGTATTTTGGGGTGCAATTCAACATAGGCCCATGGCCTGTGTGAGCAATATATCATTTAGTGACAACTTTTTGTAAATTTTTTTTATTTTTTTTTTATCATTATTCAATCACTTAGGACACAAAAAAAATATTCAATGGGTTCAACATGCCTCTCAGCAATTTCCTTGGGGTGTCTATTTTCCAAAATGGGGTCATTTGGGGGGGGGGGGGGGTTGTACTGCCCTGCCATTTTAGCACCTCAAGAAATGACATAGGCAGTCATAAACTAAAAGCTGTGTAAATTCCAGAAAATGTACCCTAGTTTGTAGACGCTATAACTTTTGCGCAAACCAATAAATATACGCTTATTGACATTTTTTTTACCAAAGACATGTGGCCGAATACATTTTGGCCTAAATGTATGACTAAAATTGAGTTTATTGGATTTTTTTATAACAAAAAGTAGAAAATATCGTTTTTTTTCAAAATTTTCGGTCTTTTTCCGTTTATAGCGCAAAAAATAAAAACCGCAGAGGTGATCAAATACCATCAAAAGAAAGCTCTATTTGTGGGAAGAAAAGGACACAAATTTTGTTTGGGTACAGCATTGCATGACCGCGCAATTAGCAGTTAAAGCGACGCAGTGCCAAATTGGAAAAAAAGACCTCTGGTCCTTAGGCAGCATAATGGTCCGGGGCTCAAGTGGTTAAATATTAAAAATGAAATAAATAGTGTTTGTAGTGCTCAGATACAATGTAGTTCTGCATTAAAGTGTATTGTTTTACAGAGGTTGTCACAAGAAATTCTCCAAAGTTTGGGACATAGGGCTTGGTTCGCCCTCCACTAATTCCTCGAGGGAGACAAATCCTTATGCCCCGTACACACAATAGGATTGTTGGCCAACAAAACCATGGACTTTTGTCCGAAGGGCGTTGGCTCACACTTGTCTTGCATACACACGGTCACACAAATGTTGGCCAACAATTACGAACATAGTGACGTACTAGATGTACTACGTGGTTTTTCAGCTCTTTGGCGCCACCCTTTGGGCTCCTTCTGCTAATTTCGTGTTAGCAGAAGCTTGGCGAGTGTTGATTTGCGCTTTTCTTTCTGCGTTTTTCATTTAGCGCTTTTTAGTTCGTTTCTGAATGGCCGTTTGTCAATCAGACATCTTGCGGAATTGAAGGAGATAACGTGTTATTTATTATTGGCCTTGGAGTTATTGCTTTGACATTATTTTTTGGTAGAATAATGATTTGATTTGGTATATTTTCTATATTTTTGGATGCATAGAATGCACTTTTTGGTTAAGTTCTATTGGCAGATATCATGTCTAATTTTATTTGTTTTCTTTTTTTAATGCACAATAAAAAAATTGTGTAGAATAATACTTGGCTTTGTGTTTTACTTTGAATGACAGTTTGGGAGTCGGCAGTTACATTTTATAAAATACAATGTAAAATTTACAAGGGACACCAACATAGTTGTATCTTTGTTCTTAAAAACTACGAGATAATGGTGTTGTGGTAACTTGCCCAAAAAAATTAAAATAAAGCATAATAATATTATTCTTGATATCACTAGAAAAAAAAAGCCTTTGAAACTTTCTTTGCAAAAACTCCATCAGTATCACCAGCAAAGCAGCTTCATTATTATCCCATTATAAAGAAGAAGAGAATTGTGCGCTGCATTTCCAGATTTCATAATTTTCCACGTCAGGAATGTTAATTCTTCATTATGAACGCTAGTTTACAAGACCGACCGCTTCCGGCTCGTCCTTGATTCCGAGCATGCGTGTTTGTATTTTGGACTTTTGTCCTACGGACTTGTGTACACACACTCGGAAAATCCGACATCTGAGGGGTAGATCTGAAATGAGGGGAAGCTCTGCTCATTTTATCATCCAATCATGTACAAGCAACAATGCTGTTTTTTATTTTCCTCACATGTCCCCCTCAGATCTACAGCTAATGCACTTGTAGTGCAAAGTGGATTTGTCTTTACTAAATAACAACCCCCCCCTCCCCCCCGTATCGTATCGTTCTGTCCTTGCAGGAAAGGAAGATATAAAACAAACAGAAGTGTATAAAAAAAAAGCTAGATCTAGGTCAGTGCCAGGGTAAGTGTTAGGGTCAAAGGTCAGATTCAGAGCATTTTTGGTAGGATTTTTTTTTTTTAACCACTTCAGCTCCGGAAGGTTTTACCCCCTTCCTGAAAAGGCAATTTTTTGTGATACAAAATTGCAATGTGTCGCTTTAACTGACAATTGCGCGGTCGTGTGATGTTGTACCCAAATAAAATTGATGTCCTTTTTTCCCCACAAATAAAGCTTTCTTTTGATGATATTTGATCACCTCTGCATTTTTTTTTTTGTTTTCGCTATAAACAAAAAAGACTGACAATTTTGAAAAAAAAACCAAAATAATATTTTTTTTTACTTTCTGCTATAAAAATGTAAAAAAAAAATAAATTTCTTCATCAATTGAGGCCAATATTAATGCTTCTACATGTTTTGGTAAAAAAAAAAAAAAAAATTCCAATAAGCGTATATTGATTGGTTTGCGCAAAAGTTATAGCGGCTGCAAACTGTGGGATATTTTGAAGGACTTTTTTTTAAAAAAAATTTTTTTTTTTACTAGCATTGGCGGTGATCATCGATTTTTAGCGGGACTGAAACATTGCAGCAGACAAATCTGACACTAAGGGTCACTTTTTGGGGACCAGTGACACCAAAACAGTTATTAGTGCTAACTAGAAAATGCATTTCCTGGGGAAAATGGGTGGGAATGCTGAATAGTATCTTCCTATCTGCTAGCTGCCTGTCCCCTGAACACATTGTAAAAAACATCTCCTCACTATCTGCTAGCTGCCTGAGTGAGAGACAGTGTGAGAGGACCCTTCAAACAAACCTTAATAAATCCACTATTCAATAGCAAAAATGGTTTGGGGACTTTAAATGAAGGCGTGACCTGGTAAGGCCAGTTCTTCCATCCCTCGGGACTTTAAATGAAATTGTGGCCCGGTAGAGTCACATATTTCCATCCCTGTCATATTCAAAAGGGGGGAGAGCAAGGGGGCGGGACTTTGAGTGAAGCATGTGGTAGCAAAAGCATCTTTTGGTGGAAAATAAAAGGAGTTTATTGGTTGCCATCAGATAAAAAGCAAGGTACAACTAATAAATATACATATAATTGGTGGTAATGCATGGGTAATACAATACATCTCAATCATGACTTGAGTATCATCAGAATTAAGAAGCAATATTATATATCACAAGAAAATGGCAAGCAACAACTTTCCAAAGTGCACCAAAAATATTATGAGGGTAAGATGATAAAATATGATAATGCCTGCAGAGACTCAGGCCTCTTGGATCCTGGGGTAAGGTATATGGTTTAGCTGATAAGTCTAGATAGGTATAGGGTAGCAAGGCGTAAGGCAGCTCTACGCGTTTCGTGGCTAGAGGGCCACTCGTCAGGAGCCAGCACTTGATATTTCTAAATGTAGAGATATAAGCATTAGTTAAGATAGTAATTAATGAAGTGAATGCATAGGTAAGCAGGGGTGAAACTAAGAGACCCCCGAACCCAGTGCATTCTAACTTACTCAAATTCAAAGAAGATGGAGGTGTGGTGTCGGGCAGCACAGGCCATCCAGGCGCACTCCCCATTTTTGCTACCACATGCTTCACTCAAAGTCCCGCCCCCTTGCTCTCCCCTAATCTTAATAAATCCACAACAGTACATGCTATGGAAACAGTGACGTCACCGTTAGAGACACGCGGCCTTTGTGAACGTATAAAATTTATGTTGATAAACTAAAAAATGTGGGCATATCAGCGATTTAAAAAAGAAGTTGGCTGTGCGTTTCACTGGGAAATGTGAAGAATTTTATACATCAAAACTTCCCCATCATATTGCCCCATCAAAACGGCCCCCATCAAATTTGCCCCATCATATTGCCCCCATCAAAACGGCCCACATCAACACTGCCTCATCATATTGCCACCATCAAAACTGCCCCCATCATATTGTCACAGTCATAACTGCCCCATCATTTTGCCCCCATCAGAATTGCCACCATCAAAACTGTCCCCATCATATTGCCACCATCAAAACTGCCCCCATCATATTGCCACCATCAAAACTGCCCCATCATATTGCCACCATCAAAACTGCCCCATCAGAATTGCCCCATCATATTCCTCTATTATAAATCAGTACATGGTGTGTCTGTCCCCTCCCCCGGGCTCTGTAATCAGACCTGAGATGCTCCAGCCGCCTCCCCCACCGCCCATCACTGTGTATAACAGAAGTTTTGGTAACCATGGCAACAAAAGCCGTTAAAATGAAATTTCCTGAAATGATCACCAAACTTAAACATCTTTTTCACAAAAACTGTAAAATATATCAAACTAAAAAGATATAGCCAGATAGCTGAATATTTTGTGAACATTTTAAAGTTTGTTTGGCGTCTGTAGGTGAAAGTATGAAGGAGCTGAAACTTTTGGGAGCGGAAGAAGATTTTAAGGATCTGAAGCATGCTCCCATTGACTTCAATGTTAAAAAAAAGCGTTAAAATGCTTAATATTTTTTAAAAAATGTATCAATAGTAGAAAAAAAGTTGAAAAAGTCGCATCATCAAATGAAAGAGCTGAACATTTTAAATGTTGAATGGTTTTAATAGCTGAAAGTATGCAGAAGTTAAGCAGAGCCAAATAACGTACGGAATAAAAAATAGAAATAAAAATAAATAAAAACGAACAACAATAGTGGTGGGACTGCGGAAGCATTCCCACTAATGATATGTACAGTTTTACTAACACATGTCAGAGCTACAAAATTGTGTTCTCCTGTGTTTTACCACCAGTCACTAAGGGGTTAATGAACAATGAATGTAGCTGGGCGGTGTGTTGTAGCGTCTCCCTGGACTGTATTGGTCATTTTCAGGAAAAGGTGAACTTGGCCTTTAATTCACAAACCCAACACACCGAGATAAAAACGCTGATTTATTTCCAACAAAGTGACCAGTAATTTTGGCCAACTGACAAATCACTGGATCTATTTTTAGCTCAGGTCAGTGAGATCTGAAAATGAAAGACAAGCAGATAAAGTCCAGTCCCAACCCCCATCTCCAGACATTTTATTTTTATATATTTATTTATATTTTATATTTATTAAGTGATCGTTAATTTTGGCCAGCTAAACAAAAATGTTGGATTTCTTTTTAGCTGAAATCAGTGAAACTTTTAAATTTAAAACAAGCAGATAAAATCCCCCCCCATACACCTCTATGTAGTGAAATGTAGGGATTCACTCTCCAGCAGTCATACATTGGGACAAACAACATGAGAAAACTAACCCTTGGTTGACATTACATTTGCAATGCAATGCTGCTGGCAGGAACAAGCAGTTTGCAGCAGTGCGGTTAAGCGAGGTTCATCCTAACTGCCACTGATGACATCATAGTGGAGACATTTACATCATAGTGGAGACATTTCTCAGCTGATATAATCAGCCTCCCTGCTGTGTGTAGTTCAGTTTGAGCTAGACTCTTGTACAGAGCACACCTGTGAGCTGTTCTGAGAATCCTCATTCAATTTGTTAAGCAAATATTCAGATTTTTTCTGATTAGCTAAGCGAATACTTATAGATAAGATAAAAATCTTTAATTCTTTGTCACTTTTCTCTATTCTTTGTGACAAATTTGGAAAATGAGCCTTTTTAAAGCGTTTGTAGTTGTTTTCTGCTGTGTGTACCTGGCATGTGGTGTAGAATACGCTCATGCCCGACCAATATACACCCATCTGAATGCTACAACCGGCTCTAAAGTGGTGATCCCATGTGTGGTCACCACCAATCATCTCTCTGGTGCAAGTAGTGTTAGGATCGAGTGGGGAATGACTCCGGAAGGAGACGGTCCCTTCTCACCTATCCTGTACCATGATATTATCAACCTGCAGGAGGACCAAAGTGAAAGGTTTCATCTGGGTCTGATCCACTTAGATGAAGAGGATTGTTCCTTGGTCATCAGCCCGGTCCTGCAAAGAGACAGCGGAACCTACGAGGTCCGCCTCACCGTGGACAACGTCCCGCATCACCCATTCAAGAAAGTCATCATTCACGTGACTGGTAAGTGTTACAGGTTTTGGTTTATTGTTCATTCTATGGGGGTCTTCTCCTGCTTTGGGGGGGAGGGGGGTCTACTGAGGACCAGGCTGGGCAGGTACAGCTCAGAGTACTTTTGGGTTGCTGGGTAATCTAATAACCCTTTCCCTGCCAGTTTTCTTCCCCAAAACACACATCTTATACCTAAAAATCATCAACACAGGAGACGTCTGGTCATTACAATCTGATGTATTGTATCTCATAATCACTTCTCACACTATACAAATATAGGGACCACCACACTATACACCTATAGGGATCATTACACTATACACCTATAAGGATCATTACACTATACACCTATAAGGATCATTACGCTATACACCTATAAGGATCATTACATTATACACCTATAGGGACCATCACACTATACACCTATAGGGATCATTACACTATACACCTATAGGGACCATCACACTATACACCTATAGGGACAATCACACTATACACCTATAGGGATCATTACACTATACGCCTATAGGGATCAATATACTATACACCTATAGGGATCATTACACTATAAGCCTATAGGGATCATTACACTATACGCCTATAGGGATCATTACACTATACACCTATAGGGACCCTTACACTATACACCTATAGGGACCATTACACTATACACCTATAGGGACCATTACACTATACACCTATAGGGATCATTAGATTATACACCTATAGGAACCATTACACTATACACCTATAGGGATCATTACACTATACACCTATAGGGATCATTACACTATACACCTATAGGGACCATCACACTATACACCTATAGGGATCATTACACTATACACCTATAGGGACCATCACACTATACACCTATAGGGATCATTGCACTATACACCTAAAGGGACCATCACACTATACACCTATAGGGACCCTTACACTATACACCTATAGGGATCATTACACTATACACCTATAGGGACCCTTACACTATACACCTATAGGGACCCTTACACTATACACCTATAGGGACCCTTACACTATACACCTATAGGGACCATTACACTATACACCTATAGGGATCATTACACTATACACCTATAGGGATCATTACACTATATGCCTATAGGAACCATCACACTATACACCTATAGGGACCATTACACTATACGCCTATAGGGACCATTACACTATACACCTATAGGGACCATTACACTATACGCCTATAGGAACCATCACACTATACACCTATAGGGACCATTACACTATACACCTATAGGGACACTGACACTACGACCAAAAATGTCATCTATGGTCCAGTCTGTCACTATCAGTAATGCAGCAGTCTTTGTTTTCCTGAGTCCCCCATCCCCCATAATAGCTTATTACCTGTCAGGAAGTCTGATTACTAAAACAAGCTCTCCAGCAAAAGTGACAGTTACAACGGTCAGCTGGTATTTATTTCTGAAAAAAACCTTTATCGCAAAGGACACATACACACAAATTAACAATGCTGCTGTCCAATGGTTGCTACATTGCTCCTCTATAGTTACAGTGGCAGAGTAAATGTAGCCACCGGTGGCAGCCCGTACATTGTGGGCGCCGCCCCCTCTGACACCTTCGCCGCCCTCCCTATTCATGTGCCCGGCCCCTTTCAAGACAGCGGACACATGAAATACTACGGCGGGGATAGGCGGGGGGGGGGGGGTTTGTGTTTTGTAGCACGTGATTAGAGCCAGAGGCTCTAATAGGCTTCAAAATAAGGTGGGCTCGGGGCGCAGAGCACTGTGTCCCGATCCCACCCTGTTGTGTGGCATTGCAAATTAATTTACGGTTCAGTATTTTTCAGTTTGTTTGCGCCCCCCCCCCCCCAAAAAAAAATTTCGAGCACCAACCGCCACTGGTAGCCACCCTAGGACAGGAGGAGTGTTACTGGCCAATCACTGGCTGAAAATGAAGGAATAGTCTGTAAAAAGATAACTAATGCACCCACCACACCTTATGGCTGTAAAGCTGTATGATACCTGACATTTTTGTTTGTATAACAGATTGTAATGACAAGTAGATGTATCGTTATATTAAAATGGGACCTGAATACACTTGAATATAATAAATAAAAAAAAACAAAACAAAACAAAACAAAAAAAAACAATATATACCCTAACTGATTTGTAAATATATGAAAGATGATTTTATGTTGTGTAAATACCCAACATGGCATGTCAAACTACAATACTTAATAATCTCCATAGACAATACAAGTTAAAGAGGACAGAGGAGATCTATATTATCCTCGCTCTGATGTTCATGGCGATATCTCACAAGTGTGAACACCGCTTACATATTTGGACGCGACCTACGTATGCGTTCACCACTGCACATAAACACGGGGGGGGGGACTTTATGTATATTATTATTGATATTACATTTGTTTGATTTTTATACTGTTCCTTTACAAAAAAAGCGATCCCTTTTATTTCTATCACGAGGAATGTAAACATCCCTTGTGATAGAAATAAGCAGTGACAGGTCCTCTTTATGGAGAGATCTGGGGAGTCAATAAGACTCTCCTCTACAATGGAAAGCATTAGATAAAAAAAATAAAAAAATAATAAATAAAAAGACCTGATTTGTCCTTGTCATAGCCAATTGGATCAGGGACATTTGGAATAGATTTATAGTCATGAATGGAAACTGGTTTGTTTAACTTTGTAGCTCATTATTTGGACATTTAAGTGAATTTCCTTTATTTTTATTTTATCAGATCCCATGTCCACTGAGACCGCCGATACCGAGACAGTCAGGAAGCACCAAAGAAACCTGGAAATACAGCAGGAGACCCCTCCAGACCCTTCCACTGAGACCGCTGATACTGAGACGGTCAGGAAGCACCAAAGAAACCTGGAAATACAGCAGGAGACCCCTCCAGACCCTTCCACTGAGACCGCTGATACCGAGACAGTCAGGAAGCAACAAAGAAACCTGGAAATACAGCAGGAGACCCCTCCAGACCCTTCCACTGAGACCGCTGATACTGAGACGGTCAGGAAGGAGCAGAGCAATGTGGAGATACAAAGGGAGACCCCTCCAGTCACTTCCACTGAGGAGGTCCCCATGATGTCTCCAACAATGCCAATGACAACGACACCAACAATGGAGACAACTACTCATGATACGGGGAAACGAGTCATTGATCACGTTGTGAATTTTTTCACCATTGTCATCGATAAACTGCAGAGGGACTTTCCAGTCGGTGTTGTACTACTAATCGTCTTCGCTGCAGCAGTACGTTGCATCAGGTAAGTTATTGCACATTCTTCATAGGTTTTCTCCATTACACATCTTCATGCTATCACCCACTTTATCTGAGCCCTCCCCCCTCCCAATATTTACCACTTTTCCTATAGGTGGGCAGTTGATCAGACCGAGGCGGTGTGTTTTCTGTACTTATTGCCCGGGGTTTAGCAGCACAAGCCCCTCACTGGTCATCATGAGATTAAAGCACCTCTAACATTTGTTCTATGGGGGAGGGGTGAATGAACTGAGGCTGCTGGTAACAGTAACAAATGGGGTGATGGCGTGTGACTATTTGTTTTCTATCAAACACAGATTTAAGTGGCGTCGGCTTTTAATTCTGAAAATTGTTGCTGGTTTATGGACACATTCTTATAACATTTCTTTATCTCCACAGAATTTGTTGCTGCTGCAGAGCAAGAAAGGGGGACAGGCTAAAGAGGGTGGAAGAAGGAGTCCTAGAGATGGAAGGCGCAGAGGAAAAAGATGTCCCGGCGGTGATGGAAGAAAGATGCACAGCAAAGGATGAAGTATGCATCGTGATGGCAGAAGAAGATGAAAGAAGCGGAGATATGGAAGGAGGAATCACTGAGAGGAACAAAATGCACACACAGCTGACTGAAGTGTGCACAATAATGGAAAAAAGACACACATCGACGGAAGAAGTTGCAGCGATGGAAGAAGAACTCTCAGTGACTAAACAAAAACTTGCAGAGGCGCAAGAACTGGTAGTGAGGGTACAAGAACTTGCAAAGATGCAAGAAAAATTATCAGAAAATAGAAAAGAAGAACTGGCAGTGAAGGAAAATGAACTTACAGCGACGCAAAAAAGATTAGCAGACAAAGAAAAAGAGTATATAGAAATACACATAGAGGTTGAAGGAGTCACAGCGATAAAAGAAGAACTATCAGTAACTAAAAGAGAACTGGCGGCGAGGGAACAAGAACTCGCAGCGGCCCAAGAAGAACTCGCAAAGATGCAAGCTAAATCTGCAGAGAAAAAGAAGAGCCTATGGTCACTAAGAAAGAAGTGAGGGAAGAAGACTAAGACTAAAGAGGAGGTCCGCCAAATTTTTTTAAAAAAAAAGTCAGCAGCTACAAATACTGCAGCTGCTGAGTTTTAAAATAAAATTTAAAATTTTAGGATAAGATAAATCAGCGTGGGGGTCCCCCCCCCCAATCCATACCAGGCCCTTAGCGTCTGGTATGGATTTTAAGGGGAACCTCACGCCAAAATTAAAAAAATAATGCTTTGGAGGCCCAAAATCCATATCAGACCGTTATCCGAGTATGCAGCCTGGTAGTCCAGGAAAGGGGGGGGGAGGGGGATGAGTGAGCGTCCTTTCCCCCCTACCTCCTGAACTACACCAGGCCACATGCCCTCAACATGGGGGGTGCTTTGGGGTATGGGGCTCCCCTCCCCCAAAGTACCCTGTCCCCATTAACATAGGGACAAGGTGCTTTCGGGGTGGGGGAGGGGAGCCCCTCTACCCCAAAGCACCCCCCATGTTGAGGACATGTGGCCTGGTATGGTTGGGGGTGGGGGACTGGGCGCTCGCTCGCCCCTCCCTTTCCTAGCCTGCCAAGTTGCATGCTTTGATAAATCTCTGGTATTCATTTTGGTAGAACCCACATAATTATTTTTTTAATTTTTGGAGTGGGGTTTCCCTTAAAATCCATACCAGACCTGATGGGCATAGTATGGATTGGGGGTAACCCCATGCTGATTTATCGTCACATTTTATTGCTGGCAATTCTTTTGTTTACATTCAGTTAGGGATGCACCATTACCATTTTTTAAACACTAAGTACCAATATTTTTTCTCACCGATACCAATTACTGATACCTATCGCCTAGGAAGAGTAGGTAGAGGGGTGGTTTGGTGGACAGTATTTTGGGGACTTTGTGTTTTACATTATGTGGGGACATTGGGCCGGTGATCAGTGTGTAAAAAGCTGTAAAAAAACAGCTCATAATCACTGATCACCGGCCGGCTGCAGAGATCCACGGATGTTGTCAGTGAGGAGAGGAGAGCCGATCTCCTAGCAACCAGCTCTCTATTTACATCACATGACGGCTGTGTCAATCACAGAGCCCTCCTGCCGATCAGAGATGCGCCGTGTCCGGGTGACACGAGCGCATCGGGATCGCGCCGCGAACGGCTTGCTATGGGTGGCAGATGCAGAAGAGGAAGAGCTAAGAGTGCCAGTTGGTGACCCCAGAAGAGGAGGAGCTGAGAGTGCCAGTCGGTGACCCCAGAAGAGGAGATCTTTAGGCTGAAGATGTATGCTCAGATGGACAGAGCATGCGATTCCTTCATCCTCAAATCGAGACGACCGAGATTTTTTGACCAACGGCAAGATGAACTCCAATTTGCTCCATGCTTTAGATAGATGTACACACACACACAACCAAATTAGGAGAGAGTAGATCGCACACACAGATTATAGGATGAGGCCGTACTACAAACATACATTCAACATTAGAAAAAGGATGACTAGCATCCAGTAGGGTAGCTTAGTGTAGTTAGTGTAGGTCCTGCCCTAGAAGAGTCTACCTTGCCGTGGTGGGCAGGCTTGGAATCTCTTGGTCAAAAGTGTGTCAGCCAATGGGGCGATCACTAGATCTTCACTTCTGGCCAATTGATTCTACCAAAGGACTCTTGGTTTAATCCGAGTATATAAAGTTGGAAAAGGAAAAAAAATGTGTACAGGTCCATAATTATACTTTCATAAACACACAATAAAAATTTGTTATATTTACATTTGAATTGCTTCCTCTTTTATTTAATCCTTTCATGACCGGGGGGAGGGGAGGGGTCATTACCACTTGGATGCACAGGCCACATTTGCAAGGCTGGAAGGGGCTCTATGGCTACTTCTTCCTCTTCTGGTGAGTGTAGGGATGTCTAATAGGCGTTTATGTATTAACATTAGGGGTGCGCATCTTCACTGGTCTCACCATTCAATTCGATTATCCTGTCCACGATTCGATTCGATTCCGCGATGCATCACGATTAATACCCAAGTGCCCATGGTTTTCAACTTTTCATCAAAAAATTAATTCAAGCAGTCAGAAATTGAAGAAATATATTTATTTTTATCTGCTATTTAAAAAAAAATACACGTTTGTGAAAAGATCACTAATGCCGCGTACACACGGTCGGACTTTTCGGCTACAAAAGTCTGACAGACTTTCGACAGACTTTTGTCAGACTTTTGGCGGACTTGCAGCAGACTTTCTTACGAACGGACTTGCCTACATACGATCACACAAAAGTCAGACGGATTCGTACGTGATGACGTAAAGCGGACTAAAATAAGGAAGTTGATAGCCAGTAGCCAATAGCTGCCCTAGCGTGGGTTTTTGCCCGTCGGACTAGCACACAGACAAGCGGATTTCTGGGTCCGGCGTAGTTACGACGTAAAGATTTGAAGCATGTTTCAAATCTAAAGTCCGTCAGATTTGAGGCTGGAAAAGTCAGCTGAAAGTCCGGGGAAGCCCACACACGATCGGATTGTCAGCCAGCTTTAGTCCGTCGGCGTTCGTCTGATGACTTTTGTAGACGAAAAGTCCGACCGTGTGTACGCGGCATAAGACAAGACATAAACCAATAATGAAATAATAAATAAAATCACTTTTTCGAATTAAAAAATAAGACAACAGTAAAGTTGACCAATTTTTTTAATTTATATTGTGAAAGATAATGTTACGCCGAGTAAATTGATACCCAACATGTCACGCTTCAAAGTTGCGCCCGCTCGTGGAATGGCGACAAACTTTTACCCTTAAAAATCTCCATAGGCGACGTTTAAAAAAATTCTACAGGTTGCATGTTTTGAGTTACACAGGAGTTCTAGGGCTAGAATTATTGCTCTCGCTCTAACGATCGCTGCGATACCTCACATGTGTGGTTTGAATACCGTTTTCATATGCGGGCGCTGCTCACGTCGGGACGGGGCACTTTAAAAAATGTATTTATTTTTTCCTTTTTATTTTACTTCACTTTATTTATTTTTACACTGTTTTAAAAAAATAAAAAAAAATTTGGGTCACTTTTATTCATATTACAAGGAATGTAAACATCCCTTGTAATAGAAAAAAGCATGACAGGTCCTCTTAAATATGAGATCTGGGGGTCAAAAAGACCTCACATCTCATATTTACACTAAAAAGCACAAAAAAAACAAAAAACAAAAAAATTATATTCTAAAAAAAAAACCGTCCCTTTAAGACCTATGGGCGGAAGTGACGTTTTGACGTCGCTTCCGCCCCGCTATGGTATGGAGAGGGGTGGGGGCCATCTTCCCCTCACTCGTCTCCATACCTAGCATGAGAGAGGACAGGATCGCCTCTGCCGCCGGCTCCGGTAAGCAGCGGAGGGCACCGGAGAGCAGCGGGTTGGCCCCCTCTCCCGACTCCGATAAAAGTGATCTTGCGGCGTATCTGCCGCAGAGACCACTTTTATCTTGTAGCGGACCACCCGCTGAAGAAGAGGATACCGGGGGGTTTTATGGTAGTTAGCTGCAGCCATAACAACGGTATTTCTCTTCAAACAGCCGACGTAAAACTGGTGCCCAGCACAGCACAGTGGATGGAGTGGTGGGTCTGGGATGGTGAATCCCAGTGATCGATGCTGTGCCCGGCTCTCGGTGACTGACATGGAGCAGCGGGTGCAAGTGCAGAGGATGGCTGGCTGTGTGGATCCCTCCAGTGTGTCCCGGGTCCCTCCCTCGCGATGCCGACTCACCCCCCCCAAGTGGATGTGCTGCAGGAAGAGATTGGCTACACTGCTGGCTACCCAAATTGTGAGTACCAGCTAACCCTCTAACCCTGCCAGGCTATCTGGGGTCCCCTCTGACACAGTCCCATAGCATTATTATACCAGCCCAACATCATAACGTCATTATTTCCTTGTTCATGAAAGGAAAAACCATGCATTTTAAAGCATATTTGAAGAGTGTATTATATTATATTATATTATATATATATATATATATATATCCCTATGTGCTTTTATATCTGTCTTATATATAATGAAATTCCAGTTAAATTGGTAAAATTGGTCCATCATCAAGGGGCACCCCAGGAACATAGGGGGGGGGGGGGGGTACCCTGGTTTCCAGAGACCACCTTCCACAGAAAAAAAAAGGGGGGGGGGGTTTACTGATATATGGGGGAAACCTTTATATCAGTGCCCCCTTATATTATTGTATTCACTCCCCCCCTTACATCAGTGACCCCCCTCAGACTTGCCTGGCAGCGCTGTCACTGACCTCCTCTCAGGTGCACTGTGCAGGGCTCAGTCAGTTGGCTCCAAGTTGGTGGCTCTGGTTTTCCTATAATCTCCTCTCCACAGTCCACACACGTCTGACTTCTCCCATGACCCCCATCCTGGCGGCACTCCCACTCTTCACTCTTCTCCAGACTCCCCCTCAGAGACTGCAGTCCTGATATAAGACAAGAGATGGTCAGAGGTTGCGAACATATTACAAGAGATGGCTAGAGACTGAGGACAGGATACAAGAGATGGTCAGAGGCTGCAGGCATGATACCAATTGTGCCCACCAATTGCAGCCTCAATTGTGCCCTCCAATTGCAACCTTAATTGTGCCCACCAATTGCAGCCTCAATTGTGCCCACCAATTGCAGCCTCAATTGTGCCCACCAATTGCAACCTCAATTGTGCCCACCAATTGCAGCCTCAATTGTGCCCACCAATTGCAGCCTCAATTGTGCCCACCAATTGCAGCCTCACCATTTCCTGGCTCACACGCAGCGACCAATGTATGTCACGGAGCTGGGTCTGTGTGTGTAAGGCAGCGCTGTAACAAGGTCCCGCCCCCCTAGACCGGCTCGTGTGATAGGCGGAACACTGATTCAATCAGTGTTCCATCTAGAAGACTATCACATGAGCCGGTCTAGGGGGGGCGGGACCTTGTTACAGCGCCGCCTTACACACACAGACCCAGCTCCGTGACATACAAGAGGAGGAGCCGGTGTTCTGTCAATATCTCCAACTCATCAGAAACTCCAACCACGTCACTTCCGGTTTATTTAAAACCAGCAGTAATTGGAGTTTTTAACAAATTGGTGGTTGGACACAACACTGGCAACCAAATGGAGTCCGGTGCAGGATATTATGAACGGAGATTCTTACTCCGCTCCGATATTAGCCAACAAAATGGCCCCCTCCGAGGCGGCGACAACTTTGTTCTCGTTAGCCGCTGTGCTGTCAAAACAGCTCAGTCTTCCTGTACCGGACTCTATTCGGTTGTCGGTGTTGTGTCCAACCACCAATTCGTCACAATCTCCGATTTACTAAGGTTTTAAATAAACCGGAAGTGACGCGGTTGGAGTTTCTGATGGGTTGGAGATATTGACAGAACACCGGAGGACAGAGGGAGGGAGGGGAGCGCTGCAGCCGCCGCTTAAAGGCCAGTCCGGCCCTGGTATGGACCATCCATAGGATAAACAATCCTTCTCTGGTTTTTGTACCTGCTTCCACATCACCATAAGATACCCCATACTTCTTAGTATGGAGGACCATGGGACTTTTTCTCTTGGCTCCCACAATGCTTAAAAAGAAAACTTCACTCTTCCTGAAGTTGTCCATTAAGATCCCCCACCCTGAGATTAGCCTGGTAAAATTAGTGACCTTCTGCAAGCTAAACATCCCGGCTGGGTCCTCCTTCTAGTGCACACACGGGCCACTGTGCCATTCATTCCCATGGATGATCCTTACATATGGTAGGCTCCAACCATCTAACAGAGTATGGACCATCCATAGGAAGAGAAGTCATTCTCTGGTTCTTGTAGCTGCTTCCACATCACTCTGCCAGCACCAGATCCCCATAACATACCCCATACTTCCTAGTATGAAGGAGCATGTGACTTTCTCTCTTGGCCCCCACAATGCTTAAATGGCAACTTCATTCTTCGTGAAGTTGCCTTTTAGGCCGGGTTCACACCAAAGGGAATTCTAGAGCACAGCTCTCAACCCTTCTCCTGGAGCACAGCCCTCACCCCTTCTCCTAGAGCACAGCCCTCACCCCTTTTTCTAGAGCACAGCCCTCACCCCTTCTCCTAGAGCACAGCCCTCACCCCTTCTTCTACAGCACAGCCCTCACCCCTTCTTCTACAGCACTGTCCTCACCCTTCTTCTAGAGCACAGCCCTCGCCCCTTCTTCTACAGCACAGCCCTCAGCCCCTTCTTCTAGAACACAGCCCTCACCCCCTTCTGGGAGAGTCTTCATTCATCTGCAGAGAAAAGTAATCAGCTTTGTTCTGCATATGATGTCAGTTAGCCACCTCTTGCCCGCCGTATTGTAGTTTGACAGGGGCACCACTGATCTCGATGACGCGGCTTTTTACCTATGTGATCAGCTGTGTCCAATCAGCATTCCTCTCCTCACACTGACAGAGTGAGAGCAGAGGAGAGGAGAGCAGATCTACGGCATTTTTCACAGGGGAAACCTGTAAAGGTAATCAGGGCACTGATCATCAGTGCAGCCACATCAGTGCCGTGCTTCAGTGCTGCCTATCAGTGCCGCCTATCAGTGCCGCCTATCAGTGTGGCCTATCAGTGTGGCCCATCAGTGCTACATATCAGTGCCACCTCATCAGTGCCGCCCATCTGTGCTCATCAATGCCACCTATTAGTGCTCATCAGTGCCACCGATCAGTGCCGCCTATCAGTGCTACATATCAGCGCCACCTCATCAGTGCCCATCAGTGCTACCTCATCAGTGTCGCCTATCTGTGCTCATCAATGCCACCTATTAGTGCTCATCGGTGCCACCAATCAGTGCCATCCATCAATGCAGCCTATCAGTGCTACATATAAGTGTCCATCAGTGCTACATATCAGGGCCACCTATCAGTGCTACCTATCAGTGCTACCGCATCAGTGCCGCCTATCAGTGCAGTCTATCAGTGCTACCGCATCAGTGCAGCCTATCAGTGCTACCGCATCAGTGCGCCTATCAGTGCTACTGCATCAGTGCCACCTATCAGTGCTACCGCATCAGTGCAGCCTATCAGTGCTACCGCATCAGTGCGCCTATCAGTGCTACCTATCAGTGCTACCGCATCAGTGCCGCCTATCAGTGCAGTCTATCAGTGATACCGCATCAGTGCAGCCTATCAGTGCTACCGCATCAGTGCGCCTATCAGTGCTGCCGTATCAGTGCAGCCTATCAGTGCTACCGCATCAGTGCAGCCTATCAGTGCTACTACATCAGTGCGCCTATCAGTGCCGACGCATCAGTGCAGCCTATCAGTGCTACTACATCAGTGCGCCTATCAGTGCCGCCGCATCAGTGCAGCCTATCAGTGCCACCTATCAGTGCTACCTCTTCAGTGTCGCCTATCAGTGCCCATCAGTGCTACATATCAGTGCTGCCTCATCAGAGCAAATCAGTGAAGGAGAAAAATTACTTATTTACAAAATCTTTTAACAGAAACTAACATTTTTTTTCTTCAAAATTTTTATTTTTTTTCTTGTTTTTTTAGCAAAAAATAAATAACCCTAGTGGTGATTGAATACCACCAAAAGAAAGTTCTGCCTGTCTCAAAAAACCTATAGAAACGTCATATGGGTACAGTGTAGCATGACCGCGCAATTGTTACTGAATGCTGAAAATTGGCCTGGGCAGGAAGGGAGTACAAGTGCCCGGTAGGCAAGTGGTTAAAAAAATGAATAAACAACATTTAAAAGCATTTTTTTTCTTCATTTAATAAAAATGTGGTTATAGTTAACCCCTATTGTACCATAATCAGCACTAATGAACTCTTTCCCCTTCTCCTCCACAAAAATAAATAAATAATCAGGAAATGAATAGTTACTTTTTTTGCTTTTACTTGTTTTGTTCTTTTTTTTTTCATTTAATTTTTTTCCTGATGCATCAACAAAGTGTGCAAAAAAAAATATATAAAAGTTACTCAATTTATAAATAACTTTGCTTTGTACAGGAGTATAATGTGTGGGTCATAATAACTACTTCCAGTCCGGCCTTTTCTGGTACTTTTTGTTCACATATAACAATCAGTATTTTTTTTTTGGATAGAAAATTACTTAGAACCACAAACAAACGTATATAAATAAGTAAATATATATATACACACACACACACATACACACACACACACACATACATACACACTTCTTTAAAGCAAAGGCCCTAGAGAATAAATTGGTGGGCTTTGCAATTTTTTTATATCACACGGTATTTGCGCAGCGATTTTTTCAAACCAATTTGTGTGAAAAATACACTTTTTAAAATAAATGTATGCAAAAAAAAAAAACATTGCTCAATTTTTAGTACAATATAAAAATACAGTAAATAGATACCAAACATGTCACGCTTCAAATTGCGCACGTCTGTGCAACAGAGACCTACGATTTCAAATTTACCATCAATAGGCGACACTTTAAAAGCCTTTACAGGTTACCACTTTAGATTTACAGAGGAGGTCTGCTGCTAGACTTACTGCCCACGATCTGACATTTGCGGCGATACCTCACGTGTGTGGGAAGAACGCCGTTTGCATGCGCGCAGGACCAAAGTGCACGTTCACCTTTGTGTGCAAGCATGGGAGGACAGAGGCATTTAAATTTTGTTTTTATTTTTTTTTTATTCATTTATTTTATTGTTAAACTGTTGCTTTAATTTTTTTTTTTTTAATGCTTTTATTGCTATCACAAGGAATGTAAACAGCCCTTGTGAAAGCAATAGGCAGTGACAGGTCCTCTTTATGGAGAGATCGGGGGTCTATAGGACGCCAGATCCCTCCTCTGCCCTTAAAAGCATTCAAACCACCAAGATCGCCATTTCTGAAGGCTTTTGATTTTTTTTTAAAAATGGCACCAATGGTTTCAGAGTAAACTGGAAGTGATGTCATCGCTTCCGGGTTACAATTACGAACAGCCGAGCAAAAGCAGATTTTGGCATTGTTCGGTTCCCTGGCCAGAAGGCAGATGTGCCGGCTGGTCGCTCTGGTCTCCTGGTGGGAGAGCCTGAGAGAGCCGCGGAAGGTGGCGGGGGGGCGGACATCCCCTTCCGCTGCTTGTAATAGCAATCCAGCAGCTGGTGAGCCCCTCCGGTTGCTATTACAAGACAGCCGACCACCGGCTCTAAAAAAACGGTCCCGGGTGGATGCCTGCAGCTACATATAATCCCGGTACAACCACCGAAAGTCCAATCACGTACCGGTACATCACTGGATGGAAAGTGGTTAAACAGTAAAAATTAAAAATTTACATTTACACTTCTCTATAGTAAAAAAAAGTGTTTTTTTGTTTTTTTTTTGTTATGTTTTTGTCCTTGGATTGCATAAATAAATACATTTTTGCAAATTAGGCCCCTTTCATACCGACGAACCAATCGTCACCAACCATTGTTCTATATGGAGCGGCGGATGTCAGCGGACAATGTTTCCACTGACACCCGCCGGCATCCAATCCGGTCTGCTAAAAACAGAAAGGTGGGGGATACGTTCTCCCCACCCGTCCGGCGAATCGGATTACAGTCAGATAGAATCTAGACTAGTGTAATTTGAAATTACAATTTTTCAAAAATTTGTAAATTCATAAATTCGAAAATGAAAAAATTCGGAAATCCGAAAGTAAAAACAAAAAAAAAAATCCCAGAAGGCTTTTCATCATAATGGATAGAATGCACCTTCTGCCTTTACAACCCCTTTAGCCCACGTTCACATCGGGGCGATTTGACATGTTGAATTGCATGTCAAATTGACGCCTATTGAAGGCAACGTCCGAAATTGATGCAACGTCGACTGTGAGGCGCCGTACCGATTCCCAAAAAGTAGTTCCTGCACTACTTTTGACAACTTCGGGGGGTGTCGATTTCAAAAGACATCTATACAGGAACCCGCACAGATGTCTCTGAAATCGCTCGGACTGAAATGCGCATTTGAAATCGTGCGAGTTCAGCTGAACCCAGGCTTAATATCACCAAATCACCAAACAAAAGCCTTTATTGTACTAAAAAAAATTAATAAAAAATCTCTATTACAACAAGAGGAACTTCGGAGTTGTTTTTAAGTCAGCGGGTACAAATACTGTAGCTGCTGAGTTTTAAAAACCAAGTATTTACCAGAGCCAGGGATACAGCGCCAGCTTTCTGCAGACGGCTCTTACCTGTGCAGGTCTCCGGTACCACCATCTTGAATATGGGAGCCAGCTTTGGCTTTCCCGAGGAACCACATCGGTCTCCCTAGTGCCTGCAAGGTATTTCTATTCTCTTATTTTCACTACTATATTTTATTTTTATTGTTTTTTGCTTTGCATTGTATTTGTCCTATGTTGGCATGTGGATTTTTTTTTTTCCCCCACTGGTTTTCTGTGTCCATCTGTGGCTCCACTTCTCCCTTTTGAACAGACAAGCGATTTTTAATCTCAATATGTAATATGTATGTTATGGCTACCAGAATTTCTTTTTAAAACGAGTATGTTCCATTCTAGACAGTGACATTCATTCTCTACTCTGCTATCTTTGAATACCTTGATCGTGTCCTGAAAAAGCCTAACGGTGAAACGCGTCGATACACAAGGGCTCACTGTATACTCTGTATCATATACATGATTTTTAACCTTTGAATGCTCTATTCATGTATTGTATTTTCATAATAAACATTGTTATTTTTCTATACTTTGCTATTTGTTTCGTATGCCTTTAAAGTCCGACCTAGGCCTTTCTCTTTTTGTTCCCCTAGTGCCTGAGCTCGCAAGGTGCCCTGTGAACGGTCCCGCAGCCTCCTGGGACATGTCACATGTTCCAGGAGGCTGTGGGAGTGGAAGGGGCGGGGCAAGGGACTTCATCCTTGCCTGGGCGAGGATTGCGGAAGTGAGCACCAAAAAAAAATGGCCCCCCTCAAAAGAAAAAAAAACACAAGCCTGCTCCTCAGTTACATGATGGGGTGAGGGGCGAGATACTGTTTGGACGGTCAGCAGGCTTTCAGCTCTGGCAGGCAAGCTCTGCACTCACCTGTCAGGAGGTTTTCGGCCAGGACGTTCACCGAGTGCTTTGACGTGTAGGTGATTTCCGCACTGACGTGACCCACTTCTCCGATACACGTGGGTGACAGGAAGTCTGTGCGCTCCACACGAGCCAACGCCGCCACGCATTTCTGCTAGAAGAGAACAGAGAAAAGGTCAGACGGGAAAAAAAAATAACAACAGAAAGAGCAATCAGGACTGGAAAAGTGCAATAAATCCATCATACCATCCAATCACAGCTCAGCTTGGGTTACTGCATATTGCACATTCACGATGCCCTTAATAACGTGAAGGCCCGGTGTTCTGCCGAGGAAGTTCCCCTCAGCGGATAAGAACCCCCCTGTACTGCGCTTGCGCAGTACAAGCCGCCGGAAATAGCCGAAGCTGAATAGCTGTAAGTCAGCTGTACATAGCACCTGTAACAGGGCCCCTTGCAGGCTCGCTACGCTCGCCACGCTTCGGGCACGGCCTCGCTTGGCACTTTTTTATTCTACCTCTATGTCCACTTGGATGGTGGGGCTTGAACCTGGACTCAGGGCGCAAGCGCCGTGTACAGCTGACTCAAGGTTTTCAGCTTCGGCTATTTTTGGCGGCTCCATAGCCGTTAGTACTGCGCAAGAGCTGGGGGGATGTGTGTAGAGAGGGGATCTGGGGGGATGTGTATAGAGAGGGGATCTGGGGGGATATGTGCAGAGAGGGGATCTGGAGGGGGTGTGTGCAGAGAGGGGATCTGGGGGGGGGGTGCAGAGAGGGGATCTGGGGGGGGGGGATTTGTACATGGAGGAGAGCTGGGGGGATTTGTGTGCAGAGAGAGGATCTGGGGGTGTGTGCAGAGAGGGGATCTGGGGGAGGGATGTGTGCAGAGAGGGCATCTGGGGGGATGTGTGCAGAGAGGGGATCTGGGGGGATTTGTGTGCAGACAGGGGATCTGGGGGGTGTGTGCAGACAGGGGATCTGGGGGGGATGTGTGCAGAGAGGGGATCTGGGGGGGATGTGTACAGAAAGGGGATCTGGGGGGGGATGTGTACAGAGAGGGGATCTAGGGGGATTTGTGTGCAGAGAGGGGATCTGGGGGGATGTGTGCAGAGAGGGGATCTGGGGGGATGTGAGCAGAGAGGGGATCGGGGAGGATGTGTGCAGAGAGGGGATCTGGGGGGGGATGTGTGCAGAGAGGGGATCTGGGGGGATGTGAGCAGAGAGGGGATCTGGGGGGATTTGTGTGCAGAGAGGGGATCTGGGGGGATTTGTGTGCAGAGAGGGGATCTGGGGGGATTTATACATGGAGAAGAGCTGGGGGATGTGTGCAGAGAGGGGATCTGGGAGGGATGTGTGCAGAGAAAGGATCTGGGGGGGGGGTGTGCAGAGGGGGGATCTGGGGGGGTGATGTGTGCAGAGAGGGGATCTGGGGGGGATGTGTGCAGAGAGAGGATCTGGGGGGATGTGTGCAGAGAGGGGATCTGGGGGGGATGTGTGCAGAGGGGATCTGGGGGGGTTGTGTGTGCAGAGAGGGGATCTGGAGGGGATTTGTACATGGAAGAGATCTGGGGGGATGTGTGCAGAGAGGGGATCTGGAGGGAATTTGTGTGCAGAGAGGGGATCTAGGGGGATGTGTGCAGAGAGGGGATCTGGTGGGGATTTGTGTGCAGAGAGGGGATCTGGGGGGATGTGTGCCGAGAGTGGATCTAGGGGAGGTATGTGAAGAGAGGGGATCTGGGGGGGATTTGAGCTTGAAGGAGAGCTGGGGGATGTGTGCAGTGAGGGGATCTGGGGGGAATTGTGTGCAGAGAGGGGATCTGGGGGGGATGTGTGCAGAGAGGGTATCTGGGGGGATGTGTGCAGAGAGGGGATCTGGAAGGATTTGTGTGCAGAGAGGGGATCTGGGGGGATTTGTGTGCAGATAGGGGATCTGGGGGGGGTGTGCAGAGAGGGGATCTAGGGGGATGTGTGCAGAGAGGGGATCTGGGGGGATTTGTGTGCAAAGAGGGGATCTGGGGGGATGTGTGCAGAGAAGGGATCAGGGGGCTATGTGTGCAGAGAAGGGATCGGGGGGATGTGTGTGCAGAGAGGGGATCTGGGGGGGATGTGTGCAGAGAGGGGATCTGGGGGGATGTGTGCAGAGAAGGGATCAGGGGGGGATGTGTGCGGAGAAGGGATCGGGGGGATGTGTGCGGAGAGGGGATCTGGGGGGGGGATGTGTGCAGAGAGGGGATCTGGGGGGATGTGTGCAGAGAGGGGATCAGGGGGGATTTGTATGCGGAGAGGGGATCTGGGGGGATGTGTGCAGAGAGTTTGCAAGGGCTGTCACAGGTAAGAACGGGCCCTGGATCATTAGTTTGGAGACCCCTGGCCTAGATAATGCTGAGCTTAGTGGACAATCACTAGACCAGCATTGTCACAATTGGCACTGCGATGGAGGAGGGAGCGGTAAGAGGGAGCGGTGAGTATGAAGTGGTCAGGTGGCCTTTACACCAAAATGTTCTCTTTGCCCTAAATGGTCAAGGTGACTATTGGGTGTGGTACTGGTGCCAAAAGTATCATCATGGAGTTCTCACAGCCCTACACCAAACCCAACAGCGGCGAATCCCTTTCCCCATAATGTATTGCGCTTTTATATATATATATATATATATATATATATATATATATATATATATATATATATATATATATATATATACACATAAAGTGCATTGAAAAAGTATTCATACCCCGTGAAATTTTTCACATTTTGGCATGTTACAACCAAAAACATAAATGTATTTTAAGGGATTTTATGTGATAGACCAACACAAAGTGGCATATAATTGTGAAGTGGAAGCAAAATGATAAATGATACAAATAAATATGTGAAAAGTGTGTGTGGGGGGGCACTTGTATTCAGCTCCCTTTTACTCTGATACCCCTAACTAACATCTAGTGGAACCAATTGCCTTCAGAAGTCACCTAATTAGTAAATAGATGCCACCTGTGTGTCATTTAATCTCAGTATAAATACAGCTGTTCTGTGAAGCCCTCAGAGGTTTTTAGAGAACCTTAGTGAACAAACAGCATCCTGAAGGCCATGGAACACACCAGACAGGTCAGGGATAAAGTTGTGAAGTATAAAGCAGGGTTAGGGTAAAAAAAAATCTCCCAAGCTTTGAACATCTCACGGAGCTCTGTTCAATCCATCATCGGAAAATGGAAAGAGTATGGCACAACTGCAAACCTACCAAGACATGGCCGTTCACCTAAACTGACCGGCCGGGCAAGGAGAGCATTCATCAGAGAAGAGCCAAGAGGTTCATGGTAACTCTGGAGGAGCTGCAGAGATCCACAGCTCAGGTGGGAGAATCTGTCCACAGGACAACTATTAGTCGTGTTCTCCACAAATCTGCCCTTTATGGAAGAGTGACAAGAAGAAAGACATTGGTGAAAGAAAGTCATAAGAAGTCCTGTTTGTAGTTTGTGAGAAGCCATGTGGGGAAAATTAAATAATGAAGAAATAATGCAAAAAAAATGCATATATATATATATATATATATATATATATATATATATATATATATATATATATATATATATATATATATATATATATATATATATACTTGAGTATAAGTCGAGTTTTTCCAGCACATTTTTTTGTGCTGAAAGTGCCCCCCTCAACTTATACTCGAGTCAAGCACTTTTCTGCAGCAAAAAATTTCATTTTCCGAACCGATTTTGGGGCCCCGTATCTCAGGGCCACTTGGTGCTAGAAACAGCAAATTTGGTGTGCAAACCCAGTGGAACTGCTACCACAACATATCCAAAGCTGGAGTTCCTAGCACCAAGTGGCCCTGAGATACGGGGCCCCAAATTAGGTTCAGAAAATGTCATTCTCTGCTGCCGAAAAGTGCTTTACATTTTCTGAACCGATTTTTAGGGCCCTGTATCTCAGGGCCACTTGATGCTAGAAACCCCAATGTTGGATATTTTATGGTGCTAGTTCCACTGGGTTAGCACACCAAATTTGGAGTTTCTAGCACTACGGGGCCCCGAGATACGGGGCCCCAAAGTCAGTCAACTGTGTCCATCTGCAGCAATGTCATTTCGGGACCCTTTGGGTTCAGAGACCCCAAATTATGGCTGCAGCTAGGGGGCATCTAGGAACCCTTAACTACCGAGTTTGAAGTTTGAAGGGGACCTATGGCTGCAAATGGGCACAGTGAGGCTGTGAGGCATTGTTGACCCTCTTTTCCACTTACAGTAGCTGTGAATTTCTCATCCTCGTCTTATACTCGGGTCAATACGTTTTTTCCATTTTTTTGTGGTAAATTAGGGCCTCGACTTATACTCGGATCGACTTATACTCGAGTATATACGGCATATATATATATATATATATATATATATATATTATATATATTCTCACAAAAGTAAGTACACACCTCACATTTTTGTAAATCTTTTCTTCTATCTTTTCACAACACTGAATGTCTAAACTGCTGGCAACAAAAGTCAGTACACCCCTAAGTGAAAATGTCCAAATTGGGCCCAAAGTGTCAATATTTTGTGTGGCCACCATTATTTTCCAGCAGTGGCTTAACCCTCTTGGGCATGGAGGTCACCAGAGCTTCACGGATTATCACTGGAGTCCTCTTCCCCTCCTCCACGACAACATCACGGAGCTGGTGGATGTTAGAGACCTTTCGCTCCTCCACCTTCTGTTTGAGGATGCCCCACAGATGCAATTAGACATTTTTTCTCCCCGGTGTCATGTGACTCGTTAGTGTTACAAGGTCTCAGGTGTGAATGGGCGCAGGTGTGTTAAATTTTGTTATCGCTCTCACTCTCTCATACTGGTCACTGGAAGTTCAACATGGCACCTCATGGCAAAGAACTCTCTGAGGATCTGAAAAAAGAATTGTTGCTCTACATAAAGATGGCCTAGGCTATAATGCCGCGTACACACGGTCGGTCATGCCAATGGGATAACCTCCTTTGGCATTTCCGATGTTAAGATTTAGAACATGTTCTCTATCTGAGTCCGTCGGAAATGCCGACAGAAAAAGTCAGATGGGGCATACACACGGTCGGAATATCCGACCAAAAGCTCCCATTGGACTTCTTATGTCGGAAATTCCGCTCGTGTGTACGGGGCATAAGAACATTGCCAAGACCCTGAAACTGATCTGCAGCACAGTGGCCAAGACCATACAGCGATATCACAGGACAGGTTCCACTCAGAACAGGCCTCACCATGGTCCACCAAAGAAGTTGAGGTCACGTGCTCAGCGTCATATCCAGAGGTTGTCTTTGGGAAATAGACGTATGAGTGCTGCCAGCATTGCTGCAGAGGTTGTAGGGGTGGGGGGTCAGCCTGTCAGTGCTCAGACCATACGCCGCACACTGCATCAAATTGGTCTGCATGGCTGTCATCCCAGAAGGAAGCCTCTTCTAAAGATGATGCACAAGAAAGCCTGCAGTTTGCATGAAGACAAGCAGACTAAGGACATGGATTACTGGAACCATGTCCTGTGGTCTGATGAGACCAAGATAAACGTATTTGGTTCAGATGGTGACAAGCGTGTGTGGCGGCAACCAGGTGAGGAGGACAAAGACAAGTGTGTCTTGTCTACAGTCAAGCATGGTGGTGGGAGTGTCATGGTCTGGGGCTGCATGAGTGCTGCCGGGACTGGGGAGCTACAGATCATTGAGGGAACCATGAATGCCAACATGTACTGTGACATACTGAAGCAGAGCATGATCCCCTCCCTTCAGAGACTGAGCCGCAGGGCAGTATTCCAACATGATAACCACCCCAAACACACCTCCAAGATGACTACTGCCTTGCTAAAGAAGCTGAGGGGAAAGGTGATGGACTGGCCAAGCATGTCTCTAGACCTAAACCCTATTGAGCATCTGTGGGCATCCTCAAACAGAAGGTGAAGGAGCGCAAGGTCTCTAACATCCACCAGCTCTGTGATGTCATCATGGAGGAGGGGAAGAGGACTCCAGTGACAACCTGGGAAGCTCTGGTGACCTCCATGCCCAAGAGGGTTAAGGCAGTGCTGCAAAATAATGGTGGCCACACAAAATATTGACACTTTGGGCCCAATTTGGAGATTTTCACTTAGGGGTGTACTCGCTTTTGTTGCCAGCGGTTTAGACATTAATGGCTGTGTGTTGAGTTATTTTGAGGGGACAGCAAATTTACACTGTTATACAAGCTGTACACTCACTACTTTACATTGTAGCAAAGTGTCATTTCTTCAGTGTTCTTCACATGAAAAGATAAAATATTTACAAAAATGTGAGGGGTGTACTTACTTTTGTGAGATACTGTATTTGCTCCCATAGATTGCCGCAGTATCAGTGGTGATCTACACCATATCCAGCCCCTCCTCCCTCCCCGCTGTCTTCTGGGAGACACACAGGTCCCAGAAGACAGCAGGGACCAGTGAGATCCCACAGCGCGACTCGCACATGCGCAGTAGATAACCAGGCTGTAAAGCCGCCAGGCTGTGAAGCCGCAAGGCTTCACCTCCTGATTCCCTTACCGAAGATGCCGGCGCCTCCACCCAGGAGCCGAGGGACGGGTCGGCTTCGGGTGAGGACATCGCGGATGCCCTGGGACAGGTAAGTGCCCTAATATTAAAAGTCAGCAGCTGCAGTATTTGTAGCTGCTGACTTTTATTTATTTATTTTCAGCAGAACTCCGCATTAAATGGTCAACAAGCGACTCTTGCTAACGTGTACTTTCCTAACACTGCTCACATTTCCTTTTTGCCAAAGGATTATAGACTAGCTGAAAGGGTTCCCGACAGGAATGGTAGTTTTAGGAGACTTTAATATCCCATTCAATGCACTACAAGACACCTCAAATGGCCAAACTTCAATTGCCTAGAAGATGTTCAAACGCATCAAACTGATGCTGAACTCTTTAACTCTAATGGATTCCTGGAGATTATTAAATCCGTCCGAGAAAGACTTCTCATTTTATTCGATACCACACAATAAATACTCAAGGATAGATTACATCTTTATACCACAAAGAGAACTTACTCTATTGACAGAGGCTAACATTGGCTTTAATTCCCTATCTGATCATGGACCAATTACTCTCTCTCTCTCAACCTAACAATTAGACTGCTTTCACACTGAGACGCTTTACAGGCGCTATAGCGCCTGCATAGCGCCTGTAAATCGCCTCTCCTGTCTCTCCAGTGTGAAAGCCCAAGTGCTTTCACACTGGAGTGCTGCGCTTGCAGGACGGTAAAAAAAGTCCTGCAAGCAGCATCTGTGCAGCACTGTAGGAGTGGCGTATACACTGCTCCTACAGCGCTCCTGCCCATTGAAATCAATGGGGCAGTGCCACCGAACCGCCGCTACAGCAGAGCTTTGCGGGCGGTTTTGACCCTTTTTTTGGCCGCTAGCAGGGCACTTTTAACCCCCGCTAGCAGCCCAAAAAAGGGTTCAAACCGCCCAAAAAAGCGCCGCTGCAGCGGGGTTAAAAGTACCCCACTAGCGGCCGAATAGCGCCGCTAAAAATAGCGACGCTTTACCGCCGATGCCGCCTCGGTGTGAAAGCACCCAGCCAAGAGCATGAAATTGGAGACTCCTTAATTTTGAAGCCCGAAATCATAAATCAGACTACAAAAGCTATCTAGAATTATTTTGCCCTGAATTGTGAAACCTCCCCCCCTCTTAAAACATAAATGTGTGATGAGAGGGGAAGTCATAAAATGGGGGGCTCACCTTCTCTCTGACCAGAGAATTTCCGCTCTTTCTGCCACTATATCACGCCTTGAGTCTCAACACAAACAAACTCTTTCTGTATCATCTGCTACAGAATTATTAGAAGCTACAAAGGAACCACAATCCATACTTGAAAATAAAACGAGACGCTTACTTTTTTTTTTTTCAAGAAACGACTCTACTATGAACATGGTAGTAGGAGTGGAAAGTTTCTGGCCAGAGCTCTAAAAGACACCAAATCACCGTAAAATATCCTTTGCATACGATCTAGGAACGGCACATTAGAACACTCGACAGATAAAATTGCTGTACAATTTCACGAGTTTTACTCTAAACTAGAGGTGGACCGATATGGGTTTTTCTGTGGCCGATATTTTGAAATCGGGGCGGCCGATGGCCGATATATGTTGCCGGTTTTTGCGGCCAATTTTTTTCTTTTTACTTCATCTCAGAAAGTCTAGGGTAGAGAGGTGGGGTGCAGCCTATCAGTGCCACCTCATTAGTGCCCACCAGTGCCACCTCATTAGTGCCCACCAGTGCCACCTCATTAGTGCCCACCAGTGCAGCCTATCAGTGTATCTCATGAGTGCCCATCAGTGCCACCTTATCAGTGCCCTTCAGTGCATCCCATCAGTGCCCACCAGTGTCGCCCATCAGTGCCCACCAGTGCAGCCCAGTGTCCATCAGTGCAAACCAGTGCAGCCTAGTGCCAACCAGTGCATCTCATCAGTGCCCATCAGTCCCACCTCATCAGTGCCCACCAGTGCATCACATCAGTGCCAACCAGCGCATCACATCAGTGCCCACCAGTGCATCACATCAGTGCCAACCATTGCATCACATCAGTGCCCACAAGTGCCAACCAGTGCATCACATCAGTGCCCACCAGTGCCAATCAGTGCATCACATCAGTGCCCACCAGTGCATCACATCAGTGCCCACCAGTGCATCACATCAGTGCCCACCAGTGCATCACATCAGTACCCACCAGTGCATCACATCAGTGCCCACTAGTGCATCACATCAGTGCCCACTAGTGCATCACATCAGTGCCCACATGTGCCAATCAGTGCATCACATCAGTGCCCACTAGTGCATCACATCAGTGCCCACAAGTGCCAACCAGTGCATCACATCAGTGCAGCCCATCAGTCCCACCTCATCAGTGCCCACCAGTACAGCCTAATAATCTAATTCACTGCCACCTCAGCAGTGCCCACCAGCGGAGCACTCCCGGCTCCATTCCGTCCCCTCGCCTGGCCAAAGACATCTCCACTCGTCTGACGTGCTGCGTGCCCCGCCTCTGCCTCCGGACTACAATCCCCAGAATGCAGCGTGGCCAGTAACAGCCAATCGGGGGCCGGTGGGGATTTCCACCCAGCACACCCCCTGCCTCAGATCCCTCACAATCGGCCTTTTTCCCATAATAATCGGCCGATGTTGATTTCTTTAAAAGGTGAAATATCGGCCGGCCGATATATCGGTCGACCCCTACTCTAAACTTTATGACCTTCCCTCAAATCACAAACCAATTAATCTCCAAGGGGAAAGGAAACATTATTTTCTGAAATTCTTGAAAAAAGCTGCCTACCAACACTACACCTAGATAAGATTCACAATCTAGAATGTCTGATCCAAGAAATTGAACTTACCCAGGCCATCAAAGACCTGAAACCAGAGGTCACACGGGGGAGGAGCTGATGTCCAAGATGGCTGCCTAGGGAGATCGGGAGGCAGACATGCTGCAGACGCTATAGAGAAGGAGGTCCATGCCAATTGTTACACAGGCTTAACTTCTAGACTGCATGCCAGAGACTACCTCTAATTAGAGATTGAGTCACCTAAACAAGCGCCGCCACAACCGGAGCGGTGTACTGAAGCGGCCTGAATAGTCCCAGGAGATTAAGGAAAGAGCGGTACCTGTCGGGCGCTGGTGAGAGATCGAGGACGGAGCCAGGAGCCAGGAGTTTGCGCAGTACCGTGCGGGAGTCCCCGTCTGTCTGCATACACAGGCAGCGGAGGCAGCTCGCTGGGAAGACGCGCACTCCGGCGGAGGAGCTCAGGACACAGTCAGCAGAGCTCGGGAGCAGAGCTCAGGAAAAATCAAGCGATCCTAAGCCACAGAGTCTATACTTCTTACATAGAGGAAACAGGAGCACCATGGTACTTCAAACAAACAACAAATAAAGAAAGGAAAACCAAGATCTCCATACAAGGTATGAAGGCATATAAAGGAATGGTGGAATGTATAAGGACTATATAAGGGCTGCATACAAGTCCATAGGACTGCATAAATAATTACTGTCTTTTAAACCTTCCTTAAAGAGTGGCATGGAGAAGATTTAAGGGTCTCTTTCATAGGTATTGTTGGGACAATAAAGCTTACTAAACCCTAATCACACAATACAGGTGTAGAGACAACACACACTATGCCAATAGTTCCTATGGGTTTCCCCAGTACTAATTAAGGATCTGTGTATATAAATTTAAATTAAAGGGCTTGGCAACACCCTGATAACTATTGTGCTCATTTAAAAGAAGGGGGAAAAAGGGAAGAAAGGAAGATATCAATCAAGAGCCAAGACGGATAAGTAATCATAAAGAACATATAAAATATCCGCTTTATACAGCAAGGACTAAGAAACAGAGGCTTTAATTAAAACATGGCACCCAAGAAAGGTAATAAAACACCCCAACATCAAAAAAATAAGAGAGATAAAATGGAGAGCACAAATAAAAACCCTACAGGGGCCCAACCTACACAAAAAATGGATATAAAAGAGATTTTTCAACAATTACAAGTGCAATCACCCCGAACTATTCAAGGTCTGCACTCACCACAGGAAATATCAAATATTGCGGAAACCTCAGCCACATCTAGATCGTCAGGGGAAGAGCAAATCACTCACCCAAGAAATAGCTCACCAATAGATACATCAGGCTCTTTAAGCGAACAAAAAGAAGAGGATAAAGAAAATTGGGATATGAGGACATACATTCAATCTCTCCCTACCAGAGCAGATATGGATCAATATGTACATAGATTGGAAAAAACATATAAAACTGAAATCCAAGAACTCAAGATAGCTACAAAAGACGCACAAGAAAAAACAACTAAATTAGATAATAGAGTTTCAAAAACAGAACAAGAGCTATTGAAGATAAAAGAAAAAATACAAAAACAAGGGAATCAAATAAACCAATTAATAAATAGCCTAGATGAGCAAGAAAATAGAAGTCGAAGGTCCAATATAAGAATCAGAGGATTAAAAGAAGAGGTTAATGCTAAGGATCTTACAACAACGTTACAAAAAATTTTTCAGGAAATAAGTCAAGATACAGATATAAAAGACCTGATAATAGACCGTGCACATAGAGTATCAGGAATAAGGAGAGTAGATCCTAGCAAACCAAGGGATATCATCTGCAAGATGCATTATGCTCGCATAAAGGACAGAATCATGCTAGCAGCAAGACAAAACCAAAATATCCAGCATGAGGGAGATTCATTATTATTTTTTCAAGATTTATCAAAATATACACTAGATCGGAGAAGAGCACTGAAACCCTTGGTGGAACAACTTAAAAGAAATAATCTGCAGTATAGATGGAAATTCCCATTTCAGTTACAGGCCCAAAAAGAGGAAGCAATTGCAACATTCAACGATTTAGAAGACCTACCACAGTTTTTGGCAACCCTTAAACTTTCAGAAGTGGAACTGCCGGACTGGCCCATTTCTTATATGAAATCGCCGAGAAGATTTTGAGGAGCAATGTATGGGGGAGGGGAGAGGGGAGAGAAAGGGTGATAGGGGATCATTAATTTACTAGTTACACAAATAGAAGCTGCATAGGGGGGGGTTGGAGGAGAGAGAAGAGAAGGGAAGAGTAAATAATATAGGGGGGAGTGAGGAAAGGGGATTATGTAAAATAAAACTTGTTTTTTTTTTTTTTTTTTTTTTGACTCGCACATTATGGTGAGATACTAGCACAATATAGTACACAATAATGTATTATAACAATATAGTTTGTTGGAATGTTTTTTTTTTTTTTTTTTTTTTCCAATACGTAGGATATTTAATAGATTTGACACTGTTTTTTCTTAGCGAGATGTTTCCACCATATTACTTATTATTTATCTATAATAAAATAGCACAGATTGATAGATTGGTTAGATACTACGGTCACTGATGGATATGACACTTAGAGGGTATGGGGGGGAAATGGGGGGAGTGTTAGTCGGGGAAGATGGGGGATGGGGTTTTTTTTTTTTTTCCACATTGGATATTTTTGCAGATTTGAATACTGTGTTTTGATGAGATGCACTATATAATTTATCACTATATAACAATAGTTAGATTGATGGATATGCTGGTTATTGATGGATACGACACTAATGGGAGATTGGGGTAATATGGTAGGTGTGTGTTGATATGGGGGGAGGGATAGCTAGGGGGGGAGGGTTTTTTTTTTTTTTGGTAAACAAGGTTCTTGGTGAGATGTTCACATTACACAATCTATTATTATGCAACAAATCAGCACACACTGATGGAGTTGACATCAGGGGGTTCTAGGTAATTATAGTAGGGTTTTTTTTTTTTTTTTTTTTTTTTTTTTCCTTCCCCCCTCTTGCTGTGTCTCTGCACCCCCTCCCCGCAGTGTCGGACAGAGACATCCCTCATGCGGGATGGGATAAGGAGGGGAAAATAGATAGGTACACATAAGATGTAGGTTTTAAGATGAGAGACCCTCCCCATGCTCCCACCCCCGTCTGTGCTCTCCTATTCTCCCTCTTTACTGACCTAGAGTGATGGTAGGGAAAATCAATATGGGGACGGGAGATGGGAGTAGATGAAATAAAATAATAGTAAATTAAGGCTTAATCATAGCATGCGCCACCGATAGAGCGGCTAATCTTGGACAGCGGTGTCCGGTGACCCCCCTATAGGGAACTTACTTTAGTTAGTAAGACAGACTTTATATAAGTCAATAGTTTCAGGGTAGTGTGAGTGGTGAGTGTGAGTGTGTGTTTTTCCCTTTCCCCTAAATTTTTTTTTTTTTTTTTTCTTTCTTGGGTACCTCTTGGATTTTGAAGTATGAAAATATGTTCTTATAATGTTAGAGGCCTTAACTCGGCGGCAAAGAGGTCTCAGATTCTGTGCTCTCTCCATAAACAAAAAGTTGGTGTAATATTCTTCCAGGAGACGCATTTCCGCACAGATCATATCCCTAAACTACAAAATAGATTCTATACTGCATGGTATCATGATTCCTTCGGGTACTCAAAATCAAAAGGTGTCTCTATTGCAATACATAAGACAATACCACACCAAGTGTTGGAGGAATGGCGTAATAGAGATGGAAGAGCGATACTACTCAAAGTGTTGATACTCGGTAAGAAATATACCTTCATCAATATATATTTACCTAATCAGGGTCAACACAAAGTAGGAACACAAATGTTAAAAATGCTTATGGAAAAGGCAGAAGGGATAATAATAATTGGGGGGGATTTCAACTTTGTCTTAGATAGGGAGAAGGACACTACAGCACCATCACAAATACAGGCGGGTAGGGAGAAAAAAAGTTTTTTAGACATGATGGTAAAATATCAGCTATTTGATATTTGGAGGGTATTGCACCCAACCGAAAAAGACTTCACGTTCCACTCAAAAGTCCACGGGACATACCATAGATTAGATTTTTTCTTGATAAATCAGATGGGGATAGAAATAACCTTATCCACTGAGATAGGTAGCTCCTTGTGGTCAGACCACGCGCCAGTATTCTTGGTGCTAGATATATTTAAGAGTAAAAACAATAGGGGAAACTGGAAACTTAATGACAATTTGTTGTATGATGAAAAATGTGTGACAGAGATTAGAAAAGTGATAATAGATTTTATATATGATCACATAAAAGACACTACATCCTTGCCGAATCAGTGGGAAGCATTAAAGTGTGTAATTCGGGGCTTTTTTATAAAACATGGGGCCAGGTTGAAGAAAATAAAAGGGAATAAAATGACTCAATTATTAAAAGAAATACCTAAAATAGAAACCCAACATAAACAAAACCCAACGCGTGATAAATTAATCGAACTAACGGATATGAAAACAGAACTAAAAACACTGATAAATGAGCAAACCCTACGAATAAGAGATAGTAATCGCTCTTTATATTATCAGCAGGGTAATAAACCAGGTAAACTTCTTGCTAGGGCTCTGCGCCACCGGGGCAATACAAAGCCCATTATTAAAATCAAGTCAGAAAAAGGAGATATGAGGTATGATTCAAAAGAAATATTAAAAGAGTTTCAGATTTTTTATACAAAATTATATAATATACCTAACGATAGCATAAACAGCGATCCGAAGGGATTTCAACAAAGTGTGTATCAATATGTTAAAGAAACTGCACTCCCCACACTAGCACCAACAGAAACATCACAACTAGACCAGGATTTCTCAGAGATAGAGGTACAAAAAGCAATTGATGCATTAGTACCTGGGAAAAGTCCAGGCCCGGATGGTTTTACCCCTAGATTCTACAAAACATTTAAAGAAGAACTTATCCCTATAATAACGCGGACCTTTAATGCAGTATCTACCTCAGTGCCTTTTGTCCCACAAAGTATGCAGGCGTATATATCACTTATACCCAAACCAGAGAAGGATCATACATTATGTGGAAATTATAGACCAATCTCATTAACAAACATTGATTTAAGATTGTACTCTAAAATAATCGCCAATAGACTGACACCTATAATGCCTCTGTATATACATTTAGATCAAGTAGGATTTGTGAGAGGTAGGGAGGCAAGAGATAACACTCTAAAAACACTCACACTGGTGGAACACGCACAGAGAGGTTCCATCCCATCCTGTCTATTGGCAATTGATGCTGAGAAAGCTTTTGACAGGGTGGGATGGAACTTTCTTAGAGAGACATTAGTACAATGGGGATTGGGCCCTATACTTATAGATAAAATAATGGCATTATATCGGAATCCAACAGCTAAGATAAGGGCAAATGGTGATCTTTCGGAGGTAGTCCCCATAACGAACGGCACCCGACAGGGTTGTCCGCTATCCCCACTGCTATATATACTAGTGATGGAGCACTTATTAAAAGCAGTCCGAGAAAATAAAGACATACAAGGAATCAAAGTGGGAGACATAGAGTACAAGATGTCAGTATATGCAGATGACATTCTATTATATATCTCAAATCCCTTGATATCATTACCAAATATAATATCTGAATTCAAACGATATGGGGCACTTAGCAATTTCAAGGTAAACTATAATAAATCTGAAGCTCTAAATATTAATCTGCCAAATAGTATGTTGGAACTCCTTAAAAACAATTTTTCTTTTAAATGGCAGGTAAATGCAATCAAATATTTAGGTATCTATATCCCTACTGATCTTGGTAAATTGCAAGAATATAATTATGTCCCGATGGTGCAGAAAACTGCGAGAATGTTACAACAGTATGAGAAAGGAATGTTTTCCTGGATGGGTAGAATAAGTATAGTGAAAATGGACATATTACCCAAGATTCTCTATATGTTACAAGCGATACCCACCTTTCCCTCAACAAATGTTATAAAAAAACTACATAGTTTAATAGGTAAGTTTGTCTGGGGAGGCAGGACCCCCAGAATCAATAGAACAGTGTTAAACAAAAATAAAAGAGATGGGGGCCTTGCCCTTCCAGATATAGATTTATATCTTAGAGCAATTTTGGTTACAAGAATGGTGGATTGGTTCCATAGCAGAGATAATAAACAGTGGGTGAGGCTTGAAGAAGAGATCACGGCCTTAAAATTAAAATCATTACCATGGATTAGAAAAGAGCTAAGACCGCCAGATGGAGAAATGCCCTCTCTAGTGGTATCAACACTAAAGGTATGGGATAGCATGATAAAAAGAGGGATAGGATCTACCAATAGAGGCCCAATGATCCCATTATTTAGTAACCCAGAATTCCCATTGGCACTTGAAGCCAAAACATTTCTTAAATGGAAGAGATCTGAGGATACCAGGATAGTGGAAACAATGGTGGGGAATACACTCCTCCCACTGGATAGATTGGGCGAAGAACATAAAACAAAATGGATGCAGTATGGATTGCTTCAACGGTATATTACATCTTTAATAAAGGAATCAGTATTAGATAGGCCTCTAACAGATCTAGAAAAAATTTTCCTGCAGGAACATAGACCCACCCAGGTTCTATCTAAGATATATAAATATTTAAATTCAGAGAACAAAGAACTGGAATTACCCTACATTAAGAAGTGGGAAATAGAGATAGGGATGGAAATCCCTAGGGAAAGGTGGAAAAAAGCAATCATAGCAACCCATAAGCTCTCAATATCTGCTAAACATCAAGAAAGGAACTATAAAATCTTAGCCAGATGGTATAGATGTCCTGTGGATTTACATAAAATAAACCCTGATAATGAGGATACATGTTGGAGGTGTCATGCAGCTCAGGGTACAATGTCACATATTTGGTACTATTGCTCAGAAATTCAACCATTCTGGCAGAGAATATTCGAGATATACAGAGATATGACAGGGACGGATCTATACCCTGGAATACAGATGGCAGTATTATCTATGATCCCAGGATCAGTGAAAAAAATAAAAAAGGGAATTTTGAAATATTTTTTGACAGCGGCTCGAACCATTATAGCAAGAAATTGGAAGAGCACACATATGCCTTCAGTAGTGGAGTGGGAGTGTGAGATGGCGGAGATGCGTGCCCTGGAGGTAAGAATGATGATAGAAGAAGGGTATAAGGAACAAATATTAAATATATGGATTAAATGGGAAGAGTACAGAGTCTCCTCAAAGCTTCTGAGAAAGGCATAGAAGCTCTAATTTTAACATAGGAGGAAGTGAGGTCCCCGGGAAAAGAGAGAGAAAATTCTAAAAGAAAATTATTATAAATTTTTTTTTTTTTTTTTGTTATTGCTGTCATTTGATGTGTCGGTATGAATGGGTTTGATTGTTTTGTTAGAGAGGACGGGGGATGGGTATAATATATGCATGTACACCCTTGAATAAATTGTGTTGTTTTAAGGAAATAGAGAATGTAATAACGGTCACGATAAAGAATTATAGAATTGTTTCATGTCATGGATGTATATATATGTATTATAAATATTGTTAAAACGTTTTGATAAATAAAGATTATATATAAAAAAAAAAAAAAAGACCTGAAACCAGGCAAAAGTCCGGGCCCAGACGGCCTAACATCTCAATATTACAAAACATTTATAGATATTTTTAAGGCCCCTCTCCTTGCGAATTTTAATTCCTTATATGCCAAACAGAAAATACCTGAAACTTTTTTACAGGCAGACATAACTGTCATATCAAAGGCAAATAAAGACCCCAAAGAATGCTCAAGTTACAGACCAATCTCTCTCCCTAATATTGATCTAAAACTTCTTGAAAAAATTTTTAGCAAACTGCCTTAGACCCCTCTTAAAAGAGATTATTGGTCCAGAACAAGTCGGCTTCATGTCAGGGAGGGAAGCTAGAGATAACATCACCAAAGCTCTTAATCTTATTCACACCTAGGCAAGATCGAGGGGCTTCTTCTGTCTACTGAAGAGGAGAAGGCCTTCGATCGAGTAGCATAGGACTACATGTGCAAACATCTTGGCCTTCAAAACAAGATGATCACTTTGGATATCTACACTTTATTCTTCACCAACGGCAAAAATTTAAATAATTGGATCGCTTTCCGATACTATTAAAATTAAAAACAGTACCAGGCAAGGATGTACCCACCCCTTTATTTATCATCACATTAGAACCCTTCATCCACACTATTAACCAGAATACTTCTATCCATTGATTCAAGATGGCAGGAAGGGGATTAAAAACGGCGGCGTATGCCAACGATCTACTTTTTTTTTTCTGACCCATATCTCTATCCCCAACCTAATAGAAAATTTTAAGACTTATGGCTATATTTCAAATTTAAAAATAAAATATAGCAAGTCTGAGGCTCTGAACATCTCATTACCAGATCAATCCTTAAATTTACCTCGCCAAGCTTGCTCATTTCATTGGGAGAATAAAGCCTTAAAGTATTTGAGAATATGGCTTACCCCCATCCCAGCGGACTTATTTGACTAAAACTTTTCCCCAGTGTTAAAAAATATCACAGCCGATCTCAAGAAATGGCATGCAGGAGGCTTTTCGTGGTTTCGAAAAGAGCAGCAATTGTTAAAATGGTCATTCTCCCCAGACTGCTATATTGCATGCATGTCCGTCCAATTAAAATCCCTTCTACCTTTTTCAAACGACTACAACGACAGTTCGTTTGGGCTCATTAAAAAACGTGTTTAAAGCGGAGTTCCACCCAAAAGTGGAACTTCCGCTTATTTGTCTCCGACCCCCCCGGTGCCACAATTGGAACCTTTTAGGGGGGAGGGGGGACAGGATACCTGTCTTTGACAGGTATCCTGTTCCCACTTCCGGGAGTCCGAGCCGCGGCCCATGACGTCACCGCGGGGATTCCTTCTCCTCCCCCTGTCACCGAGCCAGTAGGAGAGAGGAGCGGGGCCTCGCACAATGTGCAGTAGGGTGATGGAAACATCGGCTGCGGTGCCGACATCGCTGGACTCCAGGACAGGTAAGTGTCCTATTATAAAAGCCAGCAGCTGCAGTATGTGTGCAGTATGTGTAGCTGCTGCCTTTTAACTTTTTTTTTTTTTTTTTTTGGGTGGACCTCCGCTTTAAAGTTCAACACAATGGGGGTTATTTACTAAAGGCAAATCCACTTTGCACTACAAGTGCAAAGTGCACTTGAAATTGCACTGAAAGTGCACTCGCTGTAGATCCGAGGGGGACATGCAAGGAAAGTAAAAAACAGCATTTTAGCTTGCACATGATTGGATGATAAAATCAGCAGAGCTTCCCCTCATTTCACATCTACCCCCCAGATTTACAGCGACTGCACTTCCAAGTCCACTTTCAGTGCAATTTCAAGTGCACTTTGCACTTGTAGTTTGCACTTCTAGTGCAAAGTGGATTTGCCTTTCGTAAATGACCCCCAATGACATGGGCTTACCTGATTTTAGGCGGTATTATTACGCCACACATATCACAAGGTTCATAGACTGGCACTGCCATGCACAAAATAAAGTCTGGATCGCTATTGAAAACGCATCCTCCCTTTACCCCTCAAATTTTTACTTTGGATCCAAAAATCTTTTTACCTACCATCTTCAAAGCAACAGCCCTTCATTGGCACCACATTACAGATCTTCCATTTGATCTCCACCAACTATGATCTAGCTTCAATTCCTGGTCCCCTTACTCGAATTGCTGATAATCCAGAGTTCAGTCCAGGAACAACAAAACGTTCTCCACCACTACCAAGAATTCCCCATTATTAGTCTCTCACTGCATGCAAGCGGGACAGATCAAGTCTAGGGATGTTCTCCAGAGTATATGCAATGTTTTCCTCAATGGACATATCTAGAGTTGCGTAGCTATCTTACTAGCCACAAACTGAAACAATCCTTCTTCAAGGCCTCGTACACACGATACGAAAATCAGAAGGGAAAATTCGTAAGGCGAGCGCTGTCGGACGATTTTCGGATCGTTAGTACGGTGCATTCGACAGACGGTTCAACTTTTTCGTCAGACAAAAGCTGCATGTGAAGAATATAATATTTTTGTCGGATGTGAATTCAACGTCCGATTTTCGGATGGTCAGTACAGAAATCGTCACACAAAAGTCAAAACACGCTCGGAATCAAGAAACGTCTGGGAAGAGTTCGGTCTTGTAAACTACCCTTCGTAATCTAAAATTAACATTCATGACGTGGCAATTGATGAAATGTTGAAATTCTCATCTTCTTTAATGGGATAATCATGAAGCTGCTTTGCTGGTGATACCGATGTAGTTATGCCAAACATATTTTATAAAGGCATTTGTTTTGTACGATCTGAAAATTGCGAATCAACGCTCACCAAACTTCTACTTAAAATTCTACTTCTACCCAAAATTAACAGAGGGGGCCCAAAGGGTGACACTTGAGTAATGAACCTTCTCTTTATACTCTCATAGTAAGTCACTACGTTTGTGTGTACTGTGTGTACGAGGCCTGAGACTCCCACACAATTTGAAACTTCCTAAGCGGAGGAGAAGAGTTGAAGTGCGGGGGACCATGTCACATCTTCCCGGAGAGCACCACTGAGCGGAGCCCCGGCTACCTCCCATTCCCACACCGCGCCTCTCCCCAGACGGCTCCTCTCCGCACACCCGCGGTCAGGTGCGGCACCCAGGCAACACAAGCAGCCGGAGCAGCGTGCAGTGCATGGAAGCCTGAGCTGGGCGGTGATAGCGAGGCTGAGGGGCAGAGCCCAGACACTACACACAGAATCTCTGCACTACTGGAGTTTTTTCTTCCCTTCTTTTCTTGGATAATCCATTGTATGCTGTGGAAGTGGCTATCCATTGGTGCGCAGCTCCTGTTCCATTGGTCGTCTAGTGGTGCGCCTTTGTCCCTTTGGTCATCCATTGATGCGCAGCACTCATCCCCTGGAAGTGAACTATGGAAGTTACTCCTTATTGATGCCAGCTGGTCACCTGGGAATCCCTAACAGTGTTCTTGCTGTTTCTACTAAGCCTGTTTTGACCCCCCCCTGAGAAGTGCGGTCGCAGGCTTTTTGGTAAGCCTCCATTATCTATTATAAGGTGACGGGCAGCACAAGCGGTGGAGTATACAGATCCTGGTTCCTATATTGGAATTCTTTTTTTGGGATACCTTCACTTATGAACTTTTTATTGTCACATTATGTGTTTATTATGCACATATTTTTTCTAACATATTAATTTATGTATGGACCTTTTTTTACCTAATTTTTTTTCACCTGATTTTTTTCATTGGATATTTTTGATTTTGACACATATTTCACCTTAATGTTAATATATCTATTATGTTCACTTGCTAAATTATTAGTTTATTATCCGGCGCTGCACTTTTATATATACATTTATTTCTTTGTGCCCCATATCAGGGTTATAGTGCTTAGCAGCAGGATATCCTTCACGGTTTAATTTATCTGTTTTTTATTTACCACACACCTAGCGCAATTTCTTTCTTTTTTATATACCGTATATACTCGAGTATAAGCCGAGTTTTTCAGCACATTTTTTTGTGCTGAAAGTGCCCCCCTCGGCTTATACTCTGCAGCAGAAAATGACATTTTCCGACTTTCGTATCTCGGAGCCACTTGGTGCTAGGAACCCCAAACTGGTGTGCAAACCCAGTGGAACTAGTACTACAACATACCCAAGAGATACCCGAGATACGGGGCCCCAAAGTCGGTTCGGAAAATGTCATTCTCTGCTGCAGAAAAGTGCTTGACATTTTCCGAACTGACTTTGGGGCCCAGTATCTCGGGGCCACTTGGTTCTAGGAACCACAGCTTTGGATATGTTGTAGTGCTATATTCACTGGGTTTGCTCACTAAATCTGGGGTCCCTAGTACCAAGTGTCCCCGAGATACAGGGCCCCTAAGTCGGTCAACTGTGTCCAACTGCAGCAATGTCATTTCAGGAGCCTTTTGGTCCAGAGACCCCAAATTTTGGCTGCAGCTAGGGGGCATCTAGGAACCCTTAACTACCGAGTTTGAAGTTCGGGGGACCTATGGCTGCAAATGGGCACAGTGAGGCTGCAAATGGGCATTGTTGACCCTCTTTCCCACTTACAGTAGCTGCGCATTTCTCACCCTAGGCTTATACTCGAGTCAATACGTTTTCACAGTTTTTTTGTGGTAAAATTTGGTGCCTCGGCTTATATTCGGGTCGACTTATACTCGAGTATATACGGTATATATTTCTATTTTTATAAAAAAAACACTTCCCTGGCCTACTCTTGGCTCCAAGCCTCTATTAATAAGCAGAAATCCAACTTCAAATCTAAGTGAGAATTTGCCTTAGGCAAGGATATCATTAACTCTCAATGGGGAAAGGCCTGTACAGGCATACCCCACTTTTAAGTACACAACGGGGTTTATTTACTAAAGCTGGAAAGTGCAAAATCAGGCTCACTTCTGCATAGAAACCAACAAGCTTCTAACCCCAGCTTGTTCAATTAGGCTTTGGTAACAAAACCTGGAAGCTCATTGGTTTCTATGCAGAAGTAAATAAACCTCATTGTGTACTTAAAAGTGGGGTAAGCCTGTATTCTATCTCACAAGTGTTCTATCGGCACAAGATTGCAGGAAACCTCATACAAGCTACTTACATAGTGGTATGCTACACCTGGTACCCACAGAACACAGATGTGTGCCGGAGATGCAATAATTGACACAGGCTCAATGCTGCATATTTGGTGGCATTGTCCTCTAATCTCGGATTTCTGGGAAAATATGTTGGGACCAAACTCGGGAAATAACGGAGACAAACATATAGCTAGATACAGCCCTCTGTCTTCTCCATATCTCCACTCAACCTATTCATCGATATAAAGGATCTCTAGTTAAACATTTGCTCAATGCAGCTAAAATTTTCATCCCTAGATCCTGGAAAACGTCATATAAACCATCTATAAAAGATTGGCTTTCAGAAATAAATTATATCTACACCATGGAAGAGACGTTAGACACACGATCGGATTGTTGGCCAACAAAACCGTGGACTTTTTTCCGAAGGGCGTTGTCCCAAACTTGTCTTGCAAACACACGGCCACACAATTGTTGGCCAACAAATACGAACGTAGTGATGTACTATGTTGTTTTTCAGCTCTTTGGCGCCACCGTTTGGGCTCCTTCTGCTAATTTCGTGTTAGTAGAAGTTTTGTGAGTGTTGATTCCCGCTTTTCATTTCGCACTTTTCAGTTCGTTTCTAAACGGTCGTTCATCAACCAGCCATGTTGCGGAATGGGAGGAGATAACGTGTTATTTATTATTGGCCTTTGAGTTATTGCTTTGACATTATTATTTTTGGTTGAATAATAATGATTTGATTTGGTATATTTTTTATATTTTTGGATGCATAGAATGCACTTTTTAGTTAAGTTCTATTGGCAGATAACATGTCTAATTTTATTTGTTTTCTTTTTTTAATGCACAATAAAAAAAAACTGTGTAGAATATTACTCTGTGTTTTACTTCAAATGATAGTTTGGGAGTCGGCAGTTACATTTAAAAAAATACAATGTAAAATTAACAAGGGACACCAACATAGTTGTATCTTTGATCTTAAAAACTACGAGATAATGGTGTTGTAGTAACTTGCCTTAAAAAAAAAAAAAAAAAAAAAGCACAATAATATTATTCTTGATATCACTAGAAAAAAAAAAAACCTTTGAAAATTTGTTTGCAATAAGAGAATTGTGCGCTGAATTTGGAGATTTCATAATTTTCCACGTCACGAATGTTGATACTCAATTACGAACGATAGTTTACAAGACCGACCGCTTCCGACTCGTCCTTGATTCCGAGCATGCGTGTTTGTACTTTGGACTTTTGTCCTACGGACTTGTGTACACACGCTCGGAAAATCCAACAACACACATTTGTCCGCAGAAAATTTTAAAACCTGCTTGCCAACATTTTTCCGCAGGAAAATTCGACAACAATTGTCCGATGAAGCGTACACACGGTCGGATTTTCCGCCAACAGCCTGTCATCGAACATTTCCGTTGGAAAATCCGATCGTGTGTACGAGGCATTTGAACATGTCAAATGACCATATAAAACATTACTATAATACCTGGAATGCCTGGATTACATTTAAATATTCAGTGAATTATGATCGCCTTACGGGCACTTATTTATTTCAGGTACTTCTATAGTGCCATCAATTTACGCAGCGCTTTACATATACATTGTACATTCACATCAGTCCCTACCTTCAAGGAGCTTGCAATCTAAGGTCATACATATTGGGGACAATTTAGACAGGATCCAATTAACCTCCCAGCATGTCTTTGGAGTGTGGGAGGAAACCGGAGTACCCGGAGGAAACCCACGCAGGCACATGGAGAACATGCAAACTCCAGGCAGGTAGTGTCGTGGTTGGGATTCGAACAAGCGACCCTTCTTACTGCTAGGCAAAAGTGCTATCCACTACACCACTGTGCCGCGGGCACTTGAGTTGACCTACATTTAATCTACTAAGGTGACTATTGCAATGTCTGTCCATTAAGATACCTGTTTAAAAACACTCTTGAGTATGTTTTTTCCTATGTCCTACATCTCCACTATATTAGAAGTCTTTTGACATTCTATTCAGTCAAATGAGAATTGTATATAGTGCACCTTATTTTATTTCATCCTCATGTTTTCACATCTTTAGCGTTTTCTTGTAACTCTCATATTTTTGACTATTTTATATATAAATCTGACACTAAGTGACACATTTGGGGACCAGTGACACCAATACAGTTATCAGTGCTAACTAGAAAATGCATTTCCTGGGGAAAATGGGTGGGAATGCTGAATAGCATCTCCCTATCTGCTAGCTGCTTAAGTGAGAGACAGTGTGAGAGAACCCTTCAAACAAGCCTTAATAAATCCACAACAGTACATGCTATGGAAACAGCGACTTCACCGTTAAAGACACACGGCCTTTGTGAACGTATCGGTATAAAATTTATGTTGATAAACTTAAAAATGTGGGCATGTCAGCGATTTACAAAAGAAGTTAGCTGTGCGTTTAACTGTGAAATGTGAAGAATTTTTATACATCAAAACTTCCCCATCATATTGCCCCATCAAAACGGCCCCCATCAAAACTGCCCCATCATATTGCCCCATCAAAACGGCCCCCATGAAATTTGCCCCATCATATTGCCACCATCAAAACGCCCCCCCATCAAAACTGCCCCATCATATTGCCCCATCAAAACGGCCCCCATGAAATTTGCCCCATCATATTGCCACCATCAAAACGCCCCCCCCATCAAAACTGCCCCATCATATTGCCACCATCAAAACGCCCCCCATCAAATTTGCCCTATCATATTGCCACCATCAAAACGGACTCATCATATTGCCCCATCATATTGCCACCATCAAAACTGCCTCATCATATTGCCCCATCATATTGCCACCATCAAAACTGCCCCCATCATATTGCTACAGTCATAACTGCCCCATCATATTGCCACCATCAAAACTGCCCTCTTTAAAACTGCCCCATCATATTGCCACCATCAAAACTGCCCCCATCAGAATTGGCCCATCAAAACGGCCCCATCATATTACCCCCATCAAAACTGCCCCATCATACTGCCACCATCAAAACTGCCCCCATTATATTGCCCCATCAAAACTGCCCCCATTAAAATTGCCCCATCATATTGCCACAGTCATAACTGCCCCATCAAAATTGCCCCATCATATTGCCACCATCAAAACTGCCCCATCATATTGCCACCATCATATTGCCACCATCAAAACCGGCCCATCATATTCCTCTATTATAAATCAGTACATGGTGTGTCTGTCCCCCCTCCCCCGGGCTCTGTAATCAGAGCTGAGATGCTCCAGCCGCCTCCCCCACCACCCATCACTGTGTATAACAGAAGCTTCGGTAACCATGGCAACAAAAGCCGTTAAAATGAAATGTCCTGAAATGATCACTAAACTTAAACAGCTTTTTCACAAAAACTGTAAAAGATATCAAACTGAAAAGATATAGCCAGATAGCTGAATATTTTGTGAACGTTTTAAAGTTTGTTTGGCATCTGTAGGTGAAAGTATGAAGGAGCTGAAACTTTTGGGAGCGGAAGAAGATTTTAAGGATCTGGAGCATGCTCCCATTGACTTCAATGTTAAAAAAAAAGTGTTAAAAAGCTTAATATTTTAAAAAGTATAAATGGTAGAAAAAAAGTTGAAAAAGAGCACACATCAGCTAAAAGAGACGGACATTTTAATAGTTGAATGGTTTTAATAGCTGAAAGTATGCAGAAGTTACGTAGAGCCAAAAGACGTACGGAATAAAATTAAAAATGAATAAAATCAAATAAAAATAGTGGGACTGCTAAAGCATTCCCACTAATAAAAATAAAAATAAATAAAATTGAATAACAATAGTGGGACTGCGGAAGCATTCCCACTAATATGTACAGTTTTACTAACACATGTCAGAGCTACAAAATTGTGTTCTCCTGTGTTTTACCACCAGTCACTAAGGGGTTAATGAACAATGAATGTAGCTGGGCGGTGTGTTGTAGCGTCTCCCTGGACTGTATTGGTCATTTTCAGGAAAAGGTGAACTTGGCCTTTAATTCACAAACCCAACACACCGAGATAAAAACGCTGATTTATTTCCAACAAAGTGACCGGTAATTTTGGCCAACTGACAAATCACTGGATCTATTTTTAGCTCAGGTCAGTGAGATCTGAAAATGAAAGACAAGCAGATAAAGTCCAGTCCCAACCCCCATCTCCAGACATTTTATTTTTATATATTTATTTATATTTTATATTTATTAAGTGATCGTTAATTTTGGCCAGCTAAACAAAAATGTTGGATTTCTTTTTAGCTGAAATCAGTGAGATTTAAACATTGACAAGCAGATAAAATCCCCCCCCCCCATACACCTCTATGTAGTGAAATGTAGGGATTCACTCTCCAGCAGTCATACATTGGGACAAACAACATGAGAAAACTAACCCTTGGTTGACATTACATTTGCAATGCAGTGCTGCTGGCAGGAACAAGCAGTTTGCAGCAGTGCGGTTAAGCGAGGTTCATCCTAACTGCCACTGATGACATCATAGTGGAGACATTTACATCATAGTGGAGACATTTCTCAGCTGATATAATCAGCCTCCCTGCTGTGTGTAGTTCATGTTTGAGCTAGACTCTTGTACAGAGCACACCTGTGAGCTGTTCTGAGAATCCTCATTCAATTTGTTAAGCAAATATTCAGATTTTTTCTGATTAGCTAAGCGAATACTTATAGATAAGATAAAAATCTTTAATTCTTTGTCACTTTTCTCTATTCTTTGTGACAAATTTGGAAAATGAGCCTTTTTAAAGCGTTTGTAGTTGTTTTCTGCTGTGTGTACCTGGCATGTGGTGTAGAATACGCTCATGCCCGACCAATATACACCCATCTGAATGCTACAACCGGCTCTAAAGTAGTGATCCCATGTGCGGTCACCACCAATCATCTCTCTGGTGCAAGTAGTGTTAGGATCGAGTGGGGAATGATTCCGGAAGGAGACGGTCCCTTCTCACCTATCCTGTACCAAGATATTATCAACCGGCAGGAGGACCAAAGTGAAAGGTTTCATCTGGGTCTGACCCACTCAGATCAAGAGGATTGTTCCTTGGTCATCAGCCCGGTCCTGCAAAGAGACAGCGGAACCTACGAGGTCCGCCTCACCGTGGACAACGTCCCACGTCACCCATTCAAGAAAGTCATCATTCACGTGACTGGTAAGTGTTACAGGTTTTGGTTTATTGTTCATTCTATGGCGGTCTTCTCCTGCTTTGGGGGGGAGGGGGGTCTACTGAGGACCAGGCTGGGCAGGTACAGCTCAGAGTACTTTTGGGTTGCTGGGTAATCTAATAACCCTTTCCCTGCCAGTTTTCTTCCCCAAACACACATCTTATACCTAAAAATCATCAACACAGGAGACGTCTGGTCATTACAATCTGATGTACTGTATCTCATCATCACTTCTCACACTATACACCTATAGGGACCATCACACTATATACCTATAGGGATCATTACACTATACACCTATAAGGATCATTACACTATACACCTATAAGGATCATCACACTATACACCTATAGGGACCATCACACTATACACCTATAGGGATCATTACACTATACACCTATAGGAACCATTACACTATACACCTATAGGGACCATTACACTATACACCTATAGGGATCATTAGATTATACACCTATAGGTGTATAGTGTAATGGTCCCTATAGGTGTATAGTGTGATGGTCCCTATAGGGACCATTACACTATACACCTATAGGGATCATTAGATTATACACCTATAGGGACCATCACACTATACACCTATAGGGATCATTACACTATACGCCTATAGGGATCATTACACTATACACCTATAGGGATCATTACACTATACGCCTATAGGGATCATTACACTATACGCCTATAGGGATCATTACACTACACATCTATAGGAACCATTACACTATACACCTATAGGGACCATCACACTATACGCCTATAGGGATCATTACACTATACACCTATAGGGACCATCACACTATACACCTATAGGGATCATTACACTATACACCTAAAGGGACCGTCACACTATACACCTATAGGGACCGTTACACTATACACCTATAGGGATCATTACACTATACACCTATAGGGACCATTACACTATACACCTATAGGGACCATTACACTATACACCTATAGGGACCATTACACTATACACCTATAGGGACCCTTATACTATACACCTATAGGGACCCTTACACTATACACCTATAGGGATCATTACACTATACGCCTATAGGAACCATCACACTATACACCTATAGGGACCATTAGACTATACACCTATAGGGACCCTTACACTATACACCTATAGGGACCATTACACTATACACCTATAGGGATCATTACACTATACGCCTATAGGAACCATCACACTATACACCTATAGGGACCATTACACTATACGCCTATAGGGACCATTACACTATACACCTATAGGGACACTGACACTACGACCAAAAATGTCATCTATGGTCCAGTCTGTCACTATAAGTAATGCAGCAGTCTTTGTTTTCCTGAGTCCCCCATCCCCCATAATAGCTTATTACCTGTCAGGAAGTCTGATTACTAAAACAAGCTCTCCAGCAAAAGTGACAGTTACAACGGTCAGCTGGTATTTATTTCTGAAAAAAACCTTTATCGCAAAGGACACATACACACAAATTAACAATGCTGCTGTCCAATGGTTGCTACATTGCTCCTCTATAGTTACAGTGGCAGAGTGAATGTAGCCACCGGTGGCAGCCCGTACATTGTGGGTGCCGCCCCCTCTGACACCTTCACCGCCCTCCCTATTCATGTGCCCGGCCCCTTTCAAGACAGCGGACACATGAAATACTACGGCGGGGATAGGCGGGGGGGGGGGGGTTTGTGTTTTGTAGCACGTGATTAGAGCCAGAGGCTCTAATAGGCTTCAAAATAAGGTGGGCTCGGGGCGCAGAGCACTGTGTCCCGATCCCACCCTGTTGTGTGGCATTGCAAATTAATTTACGGTTCAGTATTTTTCAGTTTGTTTGCACCCCCCCCAAAAAAAAAATTTCGAGCACCAACCGCCACTGGTAGCCACCCTAGGACAGGAGGAGTGTTACTGGCCAATCACTGGCTGAAAATGAAGGAATAGTCTGTAAAAAGATAACTAATGCACCCACCACACCTTATGGCTGTAAAGCTGTATGATACCTGACATTTTTGTTTGTATAACAGATTGTAATGACAAGTAGATGTATCGTTATATTAAAATGGGACCTGAATACACTTGAATATAATAAATAAAAAAAAACAAAACAAAAAACAATATATACCCTAACTGATTTGTAAATATATGAAAGATGATTTTATGTTGTGTAAATACCCAACATGGCATGTCAAACTACAATACTTAATAATCTCCATAGACAATACAAGTTACAGAGGACAGAGGAGATCTATATTATCCTCGCTCTGATGTTCATGGCGATATCTCACAAGTGTGAACACCGCTTACATATTTGGACGCGACCTACGTATGCGTTCACCACTGCACATAAACACGGGGGGGGGGACTTTATGTATATTATTATTGATATTACATTTGTTTGATTTTTATACTGTTCCTTTACAAAAAAAGCGATCCCTTTTATTTCTATCACGAGGAATGTAAACATCCCTTGTGATAGAAATAAGCAGTGACAGGTCCTCTTTATGGAGAGATCTGGGGAGTCAATAAGACTCTCCTCTACAATGGAAAGCATTAGATAAAAAAAATAAAAAAATAATAAATAAAAAGACCTGATTTGTCCTTGTCATAGCCAATTGGATCAGGGACATTTGGAATAGATTTATAGTCATGAATGGAAACTGGTTTGTTTAACTTTGTAGCTCATTATTTGGACATTTAAGTGAATTTCCTTTATTTTTATTTTATCAGATCCCAAGACCGCCGATACCGAGACAGTCAGGAAGCACCAAAGAAACTTGGAAATACAGCAGGAGACCCCTCCAGACCCTTCCACTGAGACCGCTGATACTGAGACGGTCAGGAAGGAGCAGAGCAATGTGGAGATACAAAGGGAGACCCCTCCAGTCACTTCCACTGAGGAGGTCCCCATGATGTCTCCAACAATGCCAATGACAACGACACCAACAATGGAGACAACTACTCATGATACGGGGAAACGAGTCATTGATCACGTTGTGAATTTTTTCACCATTGTCATCGATCAAGTGCAGAGGGACTTTCCATTAGCGTTGTTCTTTGCTGCAGTCGGTGTTGTACTACTAATCATTGGAGTCACTGCAGCAGTACGTTACATCAGGTAAGTTATTGCACATTCTTCATAGGTTTTCTCCATTACACGTCTTCATGCTATCACCCACTTTATCTGAGCCCTCCCCCCTCCCAATATTTACCACTTTTCCTATAGGTGGGCAGTTGATCAGACCGAGGCGGTTTGTTTTCTGTACTTATTGCCCGGGGTTTAGCAGCACAAGCCCCTCACTGGTCATCATGAGATTAAAGCACCTCTAACATTTGTTCTATGGGGGAGGGGTGAATGAACTGAGGCTGCTGGTAACAATAACAAATGGGGTGATGGCGTGTGACCATTTGTTTTCTATCAAACACAGATTTAAGTGGCGTCGGCTTTTAATTCTGAAAATTGTTGCTGGTTTATGGACACATTCTTATAACATTTCTTTATCTCCACAGAATTTGTTGCTGCTGCAGAGCAAGAAAGGGGGACAGGCTAAAGAGGGTGGAAGAAGGAGTCCTAGAGATGGAAGGCGCAGAGGAAAAAGATGTCCCGGCGGTGATGGAAGAAAGATGCACAGCAAAGGATGAAGTATGCATCGTGATGGCAGAAGAAGATGAAAGAAGCGGAGATATGGAAGGAGGAATCACTGAGAGGAACAAAATGCACACACAGCTGACTGAAGTGTGCACAATAATGGAAAAAAGACACACATCGACGGAAGAAGTTGCAGCGATGGAAGAAGAACTCTCAGTGACTAAACAAAAACTTGCAGAGACGCAAGAACTGGTAGTGAGGGTACAAGAACTTGCAAAGATGCAAGAAAAATTATCAGAAAATAGAAAAGAATAACTGGCAGTGAAGGAAAATGAACTTACAGCGACGCAAAAAAGATTAGCAGACAAAGAAAAAGAGTATATAGAAATACACATAGAGGTTGAAGGAGTCACAGCGATAAAAGAAGAACTATCAGTAACTAAAAGAGAACTGGCGGCGAGGGAACAAGAACTCGCAGCGGCGCAAGAAGAACTCGCAAAGATGCCAGATAAATCTGCAGAGAAAAAGAACTGGTGGCAACTAAAAAGAAGTGAGGGAAGAAGACTAAGACTAAAGAGGAGGTCCGCCAAATTTTTTTTAAAAAAAAGTCAGCAGCTACAAATACTGCAGCTGCTGAGTTTTAAAATAAAATTTAAAATTTTAGGATAAGATAAATCAGCGTGGGGGTCCCCCCCCCCCCAAATCCATACCAGGCCCTTAGCGTCTGGTATGGATTTTAAGGGGAACCTCACGCCAAAATTAAAAAAATAATGCTTTGGAGGCCCAAAATCCATATCAGACCTTTATCCGAGTATGCAGCCTGGTAGTCCAGGAAAGGGGGGGAGGGGGACGAGTGAGTGTCCTTTCCCCCCTACCTCCTGAACCACACCAGGCCACATGCCCTCAACATGGGGGGTGCTTTGGGGTATGGGGCTCCCCTCCCCCAAAGTACCCTGTCCCCATCAACATAGGGACAAGGTGCTTTCGGGGTGGGGGAGGGGAGCCCCTCTACCCCAAAGCACCCCCCATGTTGAGGACATGTGGCCTGGTATTGTTGGGGGTGGGGGACTGGGCGCTCGCTCGCCCCTCCCTTTCCTAGCCTGCCAAGTTGCATGCTTTGATAAATCTCTGGTATTCATTTTGGTAGAACCCACATAATTATTTTTTTAATTTTTGGAGTGAGGTTTCCCTTAAAATCCATACCAGACCTGATGGGCATAGTATGGATTGGGGGGGACCCCATGCTGATTTATCTTCAAATTTTATTGCTGGCAATTCTTTTGTTTACATTCAGTTAGGGATGCAACATTACCATTCTTTAAATACCGAATACCAATACTTTTTCTCACCGATACCAAATACTGATACCTATCGCCTAGGAAGAGTAGGTAGAGGGGTGGTTTGGTGGACAGTATTTTGGGGACTTTGTGTTTTACATTATGTGGGGACATTGGGCCGGTGATCAGTGTGTAAAAAGCTGTAAAAAAACAGCTCATAATCACTGATCACCGGCCGGCTGCAGAGATCCACGGATGTTGTCAGTGAGGAGAGCCGATCTCCTAGCAACCAGCTCTCTATTTACATCACATGACGACTGTGTCAATCACAGAGCCCTCCTGCCGATCAGAGATGTGCCGTTTCCGGGTGGCACGAGCGCATCTGGATCGCGCCACAAACGGCTTGCTATGGGTGGCAGATGCAGAAGAGGAGGAGCTGAGAGTGCCAGTCGGTGACCCCAGAAGAGGAGGAGCTGAGAGTGCCAGTTGGTGACCCCAGAAAAGGAGGAGCTGAAGAGTGCCAGTCGGTGACCCCAGAAGAGGAGGAGCTGATAGTGCCAGTCGGTGACCCCAGAAAAGGAGATCTTTAGGCTGAAGATGTATGCTCAGATGGACAGAGCATGCGATTCCTTCATCCTCAAATCGGGAGGACCGAGATTTTTTAACCAAAGGCAAGATGAACTCCAAATTGCTCCATGCTTTAGATAGATGTACACACACACACAACCAAATTAGGAGAGAGTAGATCGCACACACAGATTATAGGATGAGGCCGTACTACAAACATACATCCAACATTAGAAAAAGGATGACTAGCATCCAGTAGGGTAGCTTAGTGTAGTTAGTGTAGGTCCTGCCCTAGAAGAGTCTACCTTGCCGTGGTGGGCAGGCTTGGAATCTCTTGGTCAAAAGTGTGTCAGCCAATGGGGCGATCACTAGATCTTCACTTCTGGCCAATTGATTCTACCAAAGGACTCTTGGTTTAATCCGAGTATATAAAGTTGGAAAAGGAAAAAAAATGTGTACAGGTCCATAATTATACTTTCATAAACACACAATAAAAATTTGTTATATTTACATTTGAATTGCTTCCTCTTTTATTTAATCCTTTCATGACCGGGGGGAGGGGAGGGGTCATTACCACTTGGATGCACAGGCCACATTTGCAAGGCTGGAAGGGGCTCTATGGCTACTTCTTCCTCTTCTGGTGAGTGTAGGGATGTCTAATAGGCGTTTATGTATTAACATTAGGGGTGCGCATCTTCACTGGTCTCACCATTCAATTCGATTATCCTGTCCACAATTCGATTTGATTCCGCGATGCACCATGAGTAATACCCAAGTGCCCATGGTTTTCAACTTTTCATCAAAAAATTATTCAAGCAGTCAGAAACTGAAGAAATATATTTATTTTTATCTGCTATATTTAAAAAAAAAAATTACACAATGTTTGTGAAAAGATCACTAAGACAAGATATAAACCAATAATGAAATAATAAATAAAATCACTTTTTTAGTCCTAAAATGTATTTAATCCAAATGTCATATGTACCACTTTTTCTGCAAATGTACCTTTATAACGATGTTATGTGATTACTTGTTCAATCAATAAAAACCTTTGTGAAACAAAAATCACTTTTTTGAATTAAAAAATAAGACAACAGTAAAGTTGACCAATTTTTTTAATTTATATTGTGAAAGATAATGTTACGACAAGTAAATTGATACCCAACATGTCACGCTTCAAAGTTGCGCCCGCTCGTGGAATGGCGACAAACTTTTAAACCCTTAAAAATCTCCATAGGCGACGTTTAAAAAAATTTTACAGGTTGCATGTTTTGAGTTACACAGGAGTTCTAGGGCTAGAATTATTGCTCTCGCTCTAACGATCGCGGCGATACCTCACATGTGTGGTTTGAATACCTGTTTTCATATGCGGGCGCTGCTCACGTATGCACTCGCTTCCGCGCGCGAGCTCACCGGGACGGGGCGCTTTAAAAAATGTATTTATTTTTTCCTTTTTATTTTACTTTACTTTATTTATTTTTACACTGTTTTAAAAAAAAAATTAAATTTGGGTCACTTTTATCCCTATTACAAGGAAAGTAAACATCCCTTGTAATAGAAAAAAGCATGACAAGACTCTGGTCCGGCCGCACCTGGAGTATGCTGTCCAGTTCTGGGCACCAGTCCTCAGGAGGGACGTACTGGAAATGGAGCGAGTACAAAGAAGGGCAACAAAGCTAATAAAGGGTCTGGAGGATCTTAGTTATGAGGAAAGGTTGCGAGCACTGAACTTATTCTCTCTGGAGAAGAGACGCTTGAGAGGGGATATGATTTCAATTTACAAATACTGTACTGGTGACCCCACAATAGGGATAAAACTTTTTCGCAGAAGAGAGTTTAATAAGACTCGTGGCCACTCATTACAATTAGAAGAAAAGGAGGTTTAACCTTAAACTACGTAGAGGGTTCTTTACTGTAAGAGCGGCAAGGATGTGGAATTCCCTTCCACAGGCGGTGGTCTCAGCGGGGAGCATTGATAGCTTCAAGAAACTATTAGATAATCACCTGAATGACCGCAATATACAGGGATATGTAATGTAATACTGACACATAATCACACACATAGGTTGGACTTGATGGACTTGTGTCTTTTTTCAACCTCACCTACTATGTAACTATGTATGACAGGACCTCTTAAATATGAGATCTGGGGGTCAAAAAGACCTCACATCTCATAGTTACACTAAAATGCACAAAAAAAAAAGATGTCATTCTAAAAAAAAAACCCCCAAAAATGTCCCTTTAAGACCTATGGGCGGAAGTGACGTTTTGACGTCGCTTCCGCCCTGCTATGGTATGGAGATGGATGGGGGCCATCTTCCCCTCACTCGTCTCCATACCTAGCATGAGAGAGGACCGGATAGCCGCCGCCGCTGGCTCCGGTAAGCGGCGGAGGGCACCAGAGTGGCGGGACTGGGGTGGCCCCCTCTCATGCCTCCGATAAAAGTGATCTTGCGGCGTATCCGCCGCAGAGACCACTTTTATCTTGTAGCGGACCACCCGCTGAAGAAGAGGATACCGGGGGGTTACGGTAGTTAGCTGCAGCCATAACAACGGTATTTCTCTTCAAACAGCCGACGTAAAACTAGTGCCCAGCCCAGCACAGCGCAAAAAGGGGAAAACCATGCATTTTAAAGCATATTTGAAGAGTGTATTATATTATATCATATATATCATTATATATATATATATATATATATATATATATATATATATATATATATATATATATATATATATATTAATATTATAAGACAGATATAGAAAACACATAGGGCTATATATACATATATATATACTGTATTTATTGGCGTATAACACGCACATTCATTTTAAGAGGGAAGTTTCAGGAAAAAAACTTAAATTTGAAATAAGGAACTTTGAAGCAAAATAAGGGTCAGTGCCCATCTGCAGCCTCATCAGTCCACATCAATGCAGCCTCACCATTGCCATCAATGCAGCAGCCTCACCATTGCCATCAATGCAGCAGCCCCACAATTGCCATCAATGCAGCAGCCCCACAATTGCCATCAATGCAGCAGCCCCACAATTGCCATCAATGCAGCCTGATCAATGCCCATCTGCAGCCTAGAGGGGATAGGGAGGGGGTGGGACGAGCGTAGACAGATTGCACACAGTGAGAATCTCTAATGATATACTTGAAAGATATGAGTGGTTGGACTATGGCCAGGGGATAGTTCAGACAGATCTCCCAATCCCTAATAACCATATAGTATAGAAAAGGGAGGAGAAAGGAGACGGATCTCCTCCAAAAAATGGGATTTTACCGGGAAGCACTCTGTCCATTAATAGTAGGTAGAGACCAATCAAATTAATAAAAATATACGAATTTTAATTACATTATCAAAAAGAAAATATATGACACAATACATTTAAAAGAAAGTATGACCATACAGTAGTACGTTTCAGAATTCATACGTGACTATCAGCCAACATGTTTCGCAAAGAACTATTCGCTTCATCAGGGCTAGACACGATATTATTGATTCATATAAACTGTAGAAAAACAAACAATCTATAGTTATGTAATGGTCATACATATAATTACATCATAGTATACCAGTTGCAAGGTAAAATATTTATTGCAAGACTTCTCACCTACTGATATAAGTCAAGAAACTAGAGCAATCACCACCATTCGCCAGGCGTCATCTGTTGGACCAACTGGTGCAGATTGTCCCTGGGTGCCAGATCCCAAAAGGACAATACCAATAAGAGGACTGGACCACACAATAAAAGCCTGCCTTTTATTGTGTGACACGACACCGGCCTTTTCTGACACTTTTTGTTTAAACCAGTATCTTTTTTGCTAGAAAATTACTTAGAACCCCCAAACATACTATATATATATATATATATATATATATATATATATATATATATATATATATATATATATATATATATATATATATATATATATATATATATATATATATATATATATATATATATATATATATATATATATATATATATATACACAGAGCTTTTTTTTTCAGCCGGAACTTGCCAGAACCTCTGGCAGCCCTCTCCTCTCCGACCTGACATGTAAACTCATAGCCAGTAGAGGAAGTTTTCCTGCACAGCTCACTTCCTCTACTGGCTTTTCTGTGTTAGCTATGGGCACCCAGTGCTGCTGCCCTCGAGGCTCGAGCCCTTTGCATGCTTCTGCTACTGAGACATTGTAGCATGGAGCTGAGGAGCTCTGAAACTCCTCCTCGGCTCTGTGTTACAGCAGGCAGAGGTCTCTGTACTCTGCTGAAGTTAAAAAAAAAAAGCCTGTTCATACCAGAAAGACCGGTGGCTGTCGGAAGAGGTGAGGGATTACCAAAGCCTGAAGTTGTGCAGAGGAGTGCACTGTAAAGGTGTTGGGGAAGGGGGAATATGTACTGAGAGAAGACCGGGTAGCAATTTGTGCAGAGGGAACAGTGAAAGGGGGGGGGGGGGGTTAGCAGAGAGGAGAGATGGGGGATGTGTGCAGAGGGGGGATTTGTGTGCAGAGAGGGGATCTGGGGGGATGCGTGCAGAGAGGGGATCTGGGGGGGGGGGATGTGTGCAGAGAGGGGATCTGGAGGGGGTGTGTGCAGAGAGGGGATCTGGAGGGGGTGTGTGCAGAGAGGGGATCTGGGGGGGATTTGTGTGCAGAGAGGGGATCTGTGCAGAGAGGGGATCTGGGGGGATGTGTGTAGAGAGGGGATCTGGGGGGGGATGTGTGCAGAGAGGGGATCTGGGGGGGAATTGTGTGCAGAGAGGGGATCTGGGGGGGAATTGTGTGCAGAGAGGGGATCTGGGGGGGAATTGTGTGCAGAGAGGGGATCTGGGGGGGAATTGTGTGCAGAGAGGGGATCTGGGGGGGAATTGTGTGCAGAAAGGGGATCTGGGGGGGAATTGTGTGCAGAGAGGGGATCTGGGGGGGAATTGTGTGCAGAGAGGGGATCTGGGGGGATGTGTGCAGAGAGGGGATCTGGGGGGATGTGTGCAGAGAGGGGATCTGGGGGGATGTGCGCAGAGAGGGGATCTGGGGGGATGTGTGCAGAGAGGGGATCTGGGGGGATGTGCACAGAGAGGGGATCTGGGGGGATGTGTGCAGAGAGGGGATCTGGAGGGGATTTGTACATGAAGGAGAGCTGGGGGGATTTGTGTGCAGAGAGGGGATCTGTGTGCAGATAGGGGGTCTGGGGGATGTGTGCAGAGAGGGGATCTGGGGGGATTTGTGTGCAGAGAGGGGATCTGGGGGGATGTGTGCAGAGAGGGTATCTGAGGGGATGTGTGCAGAGAGGGGATCTGGGGGGATTTGTGTGCAGAGAGGGGATCTGGGGGCAGGGCCGTCTTTAATTTTGATTGGGCCCTGGGCAAACATTTTCTTGGGGCCCCCCCTCCATTCTGAGACATACAAAACATAGCAGGTAGACTCAAAATCAGTTTACTGCAGCAGATCACGCAGCGATTGCAATTGTTTGCCAGAGGTTACAGCCTATCGTTACTGCTCAATGGCTGGTTTCTAGAGGTTACAACACATAATTTCTGCTTGCCGATTGGTTGCTAGAGGTTAATGCACATTATTAGCGCTCACTAATTGGTTGCTAGGGGTTACAGCACATCATTAGCACTTACTGATTGGTTGCTAGCGATTAAAGCAGATCACTACTGTTTGCTGATTGGTTGCTAGAGGTTCATGCACATCATTACCTCTCACTGAGCAGTGGAGCAATCCCAAATAATTGAGCAAGTAAAGGGGCACATTAATACACATAATACAGGAGAGGTTCAAAGACAGCGGACATACTGCAGGAGACAATCAGAGACTGCGGACATACTGCAGGAGATTACCAGAGACTGCGGACATACTGCAGGAGACAATCAGAGACTGCGGACATACTGCAGGAGATTACCAGAGACTGCGGACATACTGCAGGAGACAATCAGAGACTGTGGACATACTGCAGGAGACAATCAGAGATTGCGGACATACTGCAGGAGATTACCAGAGACTGCGGACATACTGCAGGAGACAATCAGAGACTGCGGACATACTGCAGGAGACAATCAGAGACTGCGGACATACTGCAGGAGACAATCAGAGACTGCGGACATACTGCAGGAGATTACCAGAGACTGCGGACATACTGCAGGAGACAATCAGAGACTGCGGACATACTGCAGGAGATTACCAGAGACTGCAGACATACTGCAGGAGATTACCAGAGGCTGCGGACATACTGCAGGAGACAATCAGAGACTGCGGACATACTGCAGGAGATTACCAGAGACTGCAGACATACTGCAGGAGATTACCAGAGACTGCAGACATTATACAGGGGATGGTCAGAGAACTTTCAGCAATGCACAGCTTTACAGTTAAATAACACAGCTCTGGGTTTAAACAGTCAGGCATTCTGTGGGTGTAAGGACATACCTGGCCAGCCAAACTTACTACAAACATTCAGGACTGTGGGCGGGGCTTCCACTCTCTGCTCTCACTCTGCTTCACTGATGCTTTGTTGGGGGGCCCACGTCACCCGTCAATTGTCGCCCCGATGACAGCTTTGCAGAGCGCACAGAGGACACGGGAGGATGTATTCCGCGCTAGCCAGCTGAGAGGGGCGGGGCCAGGAGCTCCACTGACGCTCTGACCCCGCCCACGTGCAGCCTGTGTACTGGGAATAGAGCGCCTGTAGTGAGAGCCAGTGATCGGAGTGGGAGTGTCATTGGAGCTCCAGGCCCCGCCCCCGGACCTCTGTATTCACCAGCCAGTATAGAGGGGGCGGGGCCGGAAGCTCCACTGACACTCGCACTCCGATCACTGGCTCTCATTACAGGCGCTCTATTCAGCGTCTATTCAGTGTCTCCTGCAGTATTTCACAGCTAGCGCGGGCCCCCCAACAAAGATTGGGCCCTGCGCTAAAGACGGCCCTGCCTGGGTGTACTGAAGCCCCCCCCACCCAAATAAAGCACCCTCATCATACCCCCAAAAGTTCCACTGAGGTATTGGCATACAATGTGGACACTTTTTTTCTGTAATAATATTGTAGCTCCTGTGAATTCTGTCTGCTATTTGGTGGGGACTCTTTTTTTTGTAGAGGAGGGATACAGTCCTATAAGTCTCTGATGATTAATTAGTTCCGGCTGAGAGGGAGGCGGTTTGATACAGAATGTTGTGCAGAGGTGCGACCTTATAAAAGCCCCTGTGACACAAGGTGACTTTACAATTGGCGCGCAGAAGAAGAGGGAGGAGGGAGAGGAGAGGAGAGAAGAGGAGAGGAAGAGGAGAGGAGAGAAGAGAAGAGAAGAGAAGAGAAGAGAAGAGAAGAGAAGAGAAGAGAAGAGAAGAGAAGAGAAGAGAAGAGAAGAGAAGAGAAGAGAAGAGAAGAGAAGAGAAAAGAGAAGAGAAGAGCTGTTTCCTTGGTAGACCGCGGGGGAGGGAGCAGAGAGGCTCTACACAGAGAGCTCCTCATCTGATAAGAGCAGAGGAGGGGGAGGGGGGAATGGAGGATCCCTGTTTAGTAAGCCTGGCTCCAGGAGGAAGAAGGATGAGGAGGAGGAAGGAGGATGAGGAGGGAGGAGGAAGAGGAGGAAGGATGAGGAAGAATGAGGAGGATGGGTGCTGTCCTTTTCATAAGGGAGCTGCTGCTGTGCCTGGGGAGGGGGAGGGGGGACTCCACTCTGCCCTCCTCTGTTATTTCATCTATGGGAGGGGGAATCCGGCCCTGTGATCTTATCACTCTGATTTGCCCCGGGCACTGCAATTACACTGAACTGCCCCACCAGACCAAGAGTGCCCGTTTTACCAGGGCCAGTGCTAGACTATTCTGTGCCTGAGACAAAGACCAGCTACCCCAGTAAATGCAGCCCCCCCCTCACATTGCGCCCCAAGTAAACTCGGCCCCCCTCACGTTGCACCCCAGTAAACTTGCCCCCCCCTCACATTGCACCCCAGTAAACTTGCCCCCCCTCACATTGCACCCCAGTAAACTCGGCCCCCCTCATATTGTACCCCAGTAAATTCAGCCCCCCTCATGTTGCACCCCAGTAAACTCGGCCCCCCTCACGTTGCACCCCAGTAAACTCGGCCCCACTCACATTGCACCCCAGTAAACTCGGCCCCACTCACATTGCACCCCAATAAACTCGGCCCCCCTCACGTTGCACCCCAGTAAACTCGGCCCCACTCACATTGCACCCCAGGAAACTCAGCATCCCTCACATTGCACCCCAGTAAACTCAGGATCCCTCACATTGCACCCCAGTAAACTCAGGATCCCTCACATTGCACCCCAGTAAACTCGGCCCCACTCACATTGCACCCCAGTAAACTCGGCCCCACTCACATTGCACCCCAGTAAACTCGGCCCCACTCACATTGCACCCCAGTAAACTCGGCCCCACTCACATTGCACCCCAGTAAACTCGGCCCCACTCACATTGCACCCCAGTAAACTCAGCCCCACTTACGTTGCAACCCAGTAATTTCAGCCCTCCTCACATTGCACCCCAGTAAGCTCAGTCCCCCTCACATTGCACCCCAGTAAGCTCGGTCCCCCTCACATTGCACCCCAGTTAACTCAGCCCCACTCAGTGCACCCCAGTAAACTCAGCATCCCTCACATTGCACCCCAGTAAACTCGGCCCCACTCACATTGCACCCCAGTAAACTCGGCCCCACTCACATTGCACCCCAGTAAACTCGGCCCCACTCACATTGCACCCCAGTAAACTCGGCCCCACTCACATTGCACCCCAGTAAACTCGGCCCCACTCACATTGCACCCCAGTAAACTCGGCCCCACTCACATTGCACCCCAGTAAACTCACTCCTCTCACATTGCACCCCAGTAAACTCGCTCCCCTCACATTGCACCCCAGTAAACTCGCCCCCCAGTAAACTCAGCATCCCCCACATTGCACCCCAGTAAACTCGGCCCCACTCACATTGCACCCCAGTAAACTCGGCCCCACTCACATTGCACCCCAATAAACTCGGCCCCACTCACATTGCACCCCAGTAAACTCGGCCCCACTCACATTGCACCCCAGTAAACTCAGCCCCACTCACATTGCACCCCAGTAAACTCACTCCCCTCACATTGCACCCCAGTAAACTCGCTCCCCTCACATTGCACCCCAGTAAACTCAGCCCCCCCTCACATTGCACCCCAGTTAACCCAGCCCCTCACATTGCACCCCAGTAAACTCAGGATCCCTCACATTGCACACCAGTAAACTCGGCCCCACTCACATTGCACCCCAGTAAACTCAGTCCCCCTCACATTGCACCCCAGTTAACCCAGCCCCACTCAGTGCACCCCTGTAAACTCAGGATCCCTCACATTTCACCCCAGTAAACTCGGCCCCACTCACATTGCACCCCAGTAAACTCAGTCCCCCCTCACATTGCACCCCAGTTAACTCAGCCCCACTTAGTGCACCCCAGTAAAGTCAGGATCCCTCACATTGCACCCCAGTAAACTCAGTCCCCCTCACATTGCACCCCAGTAAACTCAGTCCCCCCTCACATTGCACCCCAGTTAACCCAGCCCCCCTCACATTGCACCCCAGTAAACTCAGCCCCCCTCACATTGCACCCCAGTAAGCTCAGCCCCCCTCACATTGCACCCCAGTAAGCTCAGCCCCCCTCACATTGCACCCCAGTCAACTCAGCCCCCCCCCCTCATATTGCACACCAGTAAACTTGGCCCCCCTCAAATTATACTCCATTAAACTCTGCATCCCTCAAATAACACCCTAATGCACTCAGCATTGACAAAACATTGATAGCCCCCCACATTGCACCCCAATACACTCAGCACTCCTCATATTGCGCCCCAATTCACACACACACATTATATATATTCTTAACCACTTGGCGTCTGCGTTATAGCCGAATGACGGCCACAGCATGGACCTGACTTTCCCGTCATATGACGGCCTCCCCTTTGCACGCTCCCCCTGCAGGGCACGCTGTGATCACCGAGTCACTGAGACTTGGGTGATCACAGATCCCACTAAGGGGCTGACCCCAGCCCCTTACCACGTGATCATCTGTCAGCCAATGACAGCTGATCACATGATGTAAACAAAAGCTTGTTTTTTTTTTTCTCCTCACGCTGATAGTGTGAATAAAAAGCCGATCACCGGCTTATGTGAAAGGGACATCGGTCCCAAAGAGGAATGAGGCAATTCTGCCTCATCTGTGCCCACCAAGTACCCCCTGCCAGTGCCCACCAGTGCCACCTATCAATGCCCACCAGTGGTGTCAAACAGTGCCACCTAGCAGTGCTGCCTATCAGTGTAACCAAAGCCCATCACCGCCACCCATCAGTGCCCATCACTGCCACCTATCGGTGCCCATCAGTGCCGCCTCATCAGCGTACATCAATGAAGGAGAAAAATTACCTGTTTGCAAAATTTTATAACAAAATATAAAATATAATATAATATAAAAAATATAATTTTTTTTTTCAAACTTCGGTCTTTTAAAATTTTTTTAACGAAACATAACAACCGCAGAGGTGATCAAATACCACCAAAAGAAAGCTCTGTTTGTGGGGAAAAAAATGATAAAAATGTAATTTGGGTACAGTGTCGCAATTGTCATTCAAAGAGTGACAGCTCTAAAAGCTGAAAATTGGTCTGGACAGGAGGCGGGTTTAAGTGCCCAGTAAGCAAGAGGTTAAGGTATTTCCGGAAACTACCGTATTATGGCCACTAGATGGAGCTGATGATCACCTTTTCTAAATAGTAATAATCCTGAAAAAAAAAAAAACGCGCTTAGGACAGGTCTATATGGCAAATGAAAAAAAAAACACACACACGGGTTGCTGCCACCCTTAAACAAAGACACTCACTAGGGGTGTCCTGCCAAATATATATTTTAAGTAGATATTTAGGGATAGACCGGCGCTACCTGGAGAAACCTGTTGGCTTAGCCTATACAGGAAACATTGGTAAAACGTTTTTTTCATATATATTAAGATCCTCAAAGCTATATAAGAAGAAAACTTCAGTGTTGTCAGCAATATGAAAATGGGTGAAGTATATGTGTGTGGGTCAGGCCATAGTTGCATGCATCCTACATAGAGAGTGTAGGATGCAAAATGCACTCTCAAAATCAGGAACTATATTCACCACTATTTGCAGAACAACAGAAATTGTACTACAGTTGTGCTGATTCCTGTAAGGAAAGGTTGCATACACCATAAGCATATATAATTATCTCAATGTTTACACAGTTCATATGCTGTGGCGATTGGAGCAATGTATAATAGTCCCATGCACTTCATACGTCAGCCAGGCAAGATATTCCCCAGAGTGACTTTCATGTGTACAGGGATGACTGGTGACTTCTGTGCTCCCCCCCCCCTGAATTGCTCACTCACCAAATGTCGGAACCCCTGCAGGGGTATCAGGCCTGTAGTGCTTATAAAAGGGCTTTGCTGCTCACTGCTGTTGGTCCTCAGATGTCTCCAATGGTATCCAAAATGGATCATACTACGATCAAACCCTCATGCATCATAGAAAAATAAAGAAGGGCTTCCATAGTGTGATAAGTCCCAACAAAGTGTTTATTTTAAAAAAATCAATTTAAAATCCAAAAAACGCAAAGCAAAAAATTAAAATTAGACTTAAAACATCCAAGGAGGTAAAGCTCCGTTCCCCCCGCCCCGTGACCACTGGGGTGGGATGGTACTCGGATGCCGACTTGGATGACAGGCACAATCACTGTACTCAAAGCAGGTAAGTTGGAGGAAGTGACGGTCAGCTGGAAGTGTCTGTGTTCCACCCACTTGTCCGCCAGGAAGTGATGTAAAGTGATGAGCGTAGGTCCGTCGTGCGCGCTTCGTCACCTGACGTCCTCAGCGGCAGTGCTACGCTACTACACACTGCAGATTTATATATAAGAGGAGAGTTCAATTGTATCCCACCCCTCTAAGATGCGAGCAACCAATCCCCGCTATGCGTCCCAGGAGGGGGGGGAGGGAAGGGCCGGATCGGAATACATAATTAACACCCGGAGGTATATATTATCCGGAGGTAGAATGTAACCACATAAGTGGAATTTTGGGATGAGCTATAACTTTCCCATCCCAGCAGTCCTAAGAACGATCTCCTCATTATATACCTATATCAAGGGGATTGTGAGCATATATACTGTATATAATTAGGGGATACCCCCAGTGGTCATGGGTGGTATACCTCAAGTACAATAATAGACATCACCAATCTGATTTATCATACTATTACAGTAAATACAGTATAGTTACTTACTCTATTATAAAGGCAATGCATCTCTATTAAAAACAATACATTCAAGGGTAGAAATAAATATAAAAATACAGATGGGGGTAAGGTAAACTAATTACATACAGACTAGCACTTGCCCGTTGTATATAAGTTAGTGCACCGTGATGTTGGCTTGAAGCTATAATTATTACAATCATGTCCACAGGACAAAAAATGGAATCCAGTTTACATACGTGTCTATAAGGGCCATCATATATAGATATTATGACATGATCTCAGGAAAAATTAAGACAGAATTATCAATGATATAGGGAAAAATAGACCACTATGTAAATATATAAATATATAAGGAAAAATAAAAAAACAATTAAATGTAAATATATTTAATCAATGTCGTGACTATAATTAATGAATACGTGACACGTGTATCATACATTTTTTATGGTGAAATCCTCCTGTTAATGGTACGTATTCATAATAGAAAATTGCCCATAAGTGCAAGTGCATAATGTGAGTGAATAGCCCTATATACTGTAACATATATCACCTAATTGAACTTAGTAATAAGTGTGTATACCACCATCTGTGTACAGTAGGGTATGCGATAATGTGAAGTGTGGATAGATTAGAAAGGCCTCCATATACCTTACAATGTTCCATATTTAGGTGTAGTGGGCTCCACAGTGGGGGGTGAAGTGTCAGTATGTAAATAAATTGTATAAAAGGTAATCATCCCTAATATCAGGACCCAAGTGGTATGTTATTCCCACATAGATAACTGAGAAAAACTAGAACATAGGGTATCCCATTCATTAAAATGAGGAATACGTTGGTTGTTTTATGGATTGGCTATGAAGCAATTGAGATCTATTGAGATATTGAGATTCATAGCCAATCCATAAAACAACCAACGTATTCCTCATTTTAATGAATGGGATACCCTATGTTCTAGTTTTTCTCAGTTATCTATGTGGGAATAACATACCACTTGGGTCCTGATATTAGGGATGATTACCTTTTATACAATTTATTTACATACTGACACTTCACCCCCCACTGTGGAGCCCACTACACCTAAATATGGAACATTGTAAGGTATATGGAGGCCTTTCTAATCTATCCACACTTCACATTATCGCATACCCTACTGTACACAGATGGTGGTATACACACTTATTGCTAAGTTCAATTAGGTGATATATGTTACAGTATATAGGGCTATTCACTCACATTATGCACTTGCACTTATGGGCAATTTTCTATTATGAATACGTACCATTAACAGGAGGATTTCACCATAAATTTCTGATACACGTGTCACGTATTCATTAATTATATTCACGACATTGATTAAATATATTTACATTTAATTGTTTTTTTATTTTTCCTTATATATTTACATATTGGTCTATTTTTCCCTATATCATTGATAATTCTGTCTTAATTTTTCCTGAGATCATGTCATAATATCTATATATGATGGCCCTTATAGACACGTATGTAAACTGGATTCCATTTTTTGTCCTGTGGACATGATTGTAATATTTATAGCTTCAAGCCAACATCATGAGGGGGAGGGATGTCCCCTCCCGCCGCCTGTAAGAACGATCAAGCGGCGGAACAGCCGCTATGATCGTTCTTATGGTGTACGGAATCGCCGGCTGAAAATGCCGGTATCTGAATGATGTCTGTAGCCTCAGACATCATTCAGATATAAGCCCTGAAAGTCGAGGCCGTCATATGACGGCCTCCGGATGTCAAGCGGTTAAATTATGGGAGGGAGGAAAAATGTCTGCTGTCAGCTGGTCAGCAAATACCCAGTTGTGAGTGTGGAAAACATAAAAACTCTGAGCACAATGCTTTTCCCCCCACTAACAGAGATTTTTTTCTTTGATGAGTGAATGAGAAAAACACTATGGGTGGGTGGGGGGGTGTTAAAGATGTGCGGCTGAGCTGCGTTTTTACTACCCCCAACCGTTTCCCCTTTATGCTGCAAAGACGGCAGAGGGGAAGTACATATGCCAACGCCATGGTGCTTGGCAAAAATGATCCCCTGCTGTCATGTGTCAGTCCTACCTGGTGTACGTGACCCATTCAAGTGAATGGGGATGTCCCGCAATCGTGTGCAATGCAGACAGCTGCGGCCCACTGGTGCGGGGTTTAAGTAGGGCTGGGAGATTTTCTTTTAAAAAAAAAAATCTTCGATTCTCTTAAAAAAAACTTGATTCACGATTCGAATCGAGTTTTTTTTTATTCTTTGGAAACCGCGCTGGTCCTGAGGCGCTGCGAGCATGAGCTTTTAGGCGAGGCTTTGGCCTAGTTCCGCAGCGTCTGGCCTCGCGGACTAGGCCGAAGCCGCGGCCTCACCTAAAAACTCCTTGCCCGCAGCTCCTCCGGACCAGCGCGGTGTCAGCGCCGGTCCTGAGATGCTGCGGGCATGAGTTTTTAGGCGAGGCTTCGGCCTAGTCCGTGGCGTCTGGCCGAAGCCGCGGACTAGGCCGAAGCTGCGGCCTCGCCTAAAAACTCATGCCTGCAGCGCCTCAGGACCGGCGCGGTGAAATAAAAAAAAATCGATTTGCTTAAATTTTGAATCGATTTGACCTCTCAACTCGATTCAAGATTTAAATCGATTTTTTTTCCCCAGCCCTAGGTTTAAGGCAGGCCACACACGGAGCAAATTTCCTTCCTACAACCTGTCAACGCAGTGCTGACAGGGGGAATCCCCCCCCCCACTGAGCCATTAAATTGTCCAGGAGCGGGGGTGGGGAAAGACGTCTCTACAGGGAGAAGACAGTGACCATTGCTAGCACAGACTGATTTGTACCCAAGTTGATCGATCGATCAACTTGGTACATTCAGCCTGCTCATACCTGGTTTGAATCTTGGCCGGTTCAGCAGGAACAGGACAAGGAGGTGGTTGATATAACAGTTCTTCACTGCCTTTGAAGTGCAATCTGAAGAGCAATCTGTAAGTGTGTCGCTCTTCAGAGGGCAAGTGGAACCGAGGCTTGAAAGTGAACGATAGGAGTACTCCAGTCTCCCTTCACCTCTGTATAACAAGAAAAAGTAGAAATAAAAAATTGAACAGACCTGCATGATATGTGCAGACACACAATGTCCTGTTCAGGCTCCATCTCTTGCTCCTCGTGTTCTTCTGCAGCTGACCTTCTCCCATTTTCTCAGGAAACCTGCTGGGACAGAAGAGGAGTGTAAGCTCTGTGACCAAGAAAGGGAATAGTATTCAGACACAAAATCAGGACTCGCTAGTCTCAGAGTGCATTGGGGGGGGTGTCGGGCCCTCGGACGTTTAGGGCCCATTCACACAGACATCTGCCGCACAGCACACTGCTGAAGTTTACTGCCCTGTCTGTTCTGGGTGGGGGGGGGGAAGGGCTGGTGGGGGGCCGTGTGGTAAATGTTTTAATGAATCACAAAGCTCCCGACACTTTCATTTTACATTTTTTTTGTACACACTTTATTCCAAACGCATTGGGGTGTATTTCAGTGTGAATAGGACACATAGAAGACAATTGTTTTCCAGTGACCGCTGTTCTACCAGTGCGGAAACACGCCTGTCACTGCAGTATACATGAACAAGGCCTTAAAGTGATATTAAAGGTGCGTTTAATAAAAAAAAAAATAAGAAACATGTTATACTTATCTGCTCTATGTAATGGTTTTCCACAGAGCAGCCCTGATCCTCCTCTTCTTCTCGGGTCCCCCGCTGGCGCTCCTGGCTCCTCCCTCTTGCTTTTGCATGCTCGCTCCTGAGCCCTGCTCTATGCATCAATAAGACACATAGAAGTGCAGCTCGCCCCCCCCCCCCCACACACACACACACACACACACTCTCTCCTCATTGGTTCAATGGATTTGATTGACAGCAGTGTGAGCCAGTGGTCCCGTTGTTGTCTTAGCCAGGCATACCTGCCCTTTAAGTGGTACTAAAGCTAAAGCATTAATACATTCCCTGCATTCAGGTAAATAAACCTTTTGCCACTTGCTGTGAACCCCCAAAACAATCAGCTGAGTCGTGTACCAATCCAGCACTGTGCCCAGCTGCAGTTCCACTCCCCTGTTTTTCTCTTCTCACAGGAGGATCAGGCAGCAGTGGGAGCCATTGGCTTCTGCTGCTGTAACCAAATCCTGTGAGGAGAGGCGGGGCTGAGCCATGCTGCGTGCGTCTATAGACACACACAGACCTTCACCCAGGTTGGTTCATTGCTGAGCTTCAGATCCCCGGTGCTGCTCTCTTAGATTTTGGGAGCCAGCTGTGACTCCCTGTGGGAAGTCACATACACAGTCCCGCCTCTGCCATCGGCATTGGACCAGCCCCTGTGATAGACAGAACACTGGTCCAATGCCGGTGGTGGAAGCAGGACTGTGTGTGTGAGGTGCGAGCTGAGTGGAGAGGAGATGACGGCTCTGTGATTTCCGGCTGCATTCGTTCCCCTCCTTCCCCTCCGAGGTACGCTGTCGGCGTATAACACGCACCCGCGATTTCCCCCTTATTTTCAGGGGGAAAAAATTGCGTGTTACACACCAATAAATACGGTATTTACTATTTTTTAAAACAGGAGTTTGGCAACTTTGTCATGGTGTTGATAAAACTGTACATATTATTGCAACTACTTTGTGTATCCAGGTGGATTGTACTGCATTTTTTTTTTCAGGACAAACTGGGCTTTCACTTGGCAGTGAATGGTAACGGATACAACCTGGCACAAAATTGTAAAATAAATAAATAAATACATAATAAAATTAGCTGTGTATTGCCATAACCTACCACCAAAGAACAACCCGAAATAAATTCTCCTGCTCATATGTGTGTGTTATTTATGTCCTGTACCTGTAGTAGTGCCCAGGAATAATTGTGCACAGTTTGCTTTTTTTTATCCCAAATAAAACATACTGACAATGACAATAATTTAAAAAAAAAATGTTTGCTGTTTTTTCTTTTTAAATCCTACCTAGAATACACTAACCCAGACTTTTTACCTTAACTTTGACCTTTGAACCTGGGTTTTCTCCGGGTACTCCGGTTTCCTCCCACACACCAAAGAGAAGCTGGGAGGATAAAGGATATGTTCACGTTTTTAGAAAAAAATAAATAAATAAATGCACATTTTTATGTAGGTAAAAAAAAAAAAAAATATGTGCATTTATTATTTTTTGTTGCAGGAGCCTGGAAAGCATCGCACCAGCGAGTAGCAGATCAGTGATGGCATGCAGGCCTCCTGCAGAGCTGTCACAGTATAGGCCGGCTCGTACCTTGTACCAGGAAGCCAATGTATGCTGACAGGAAGAATGAATGAACACTACTCACAGGCGCTTGTGGCAGTTCATTGAAAACTACAAGCCGACAGCCACAAAGGCCGGACCTTGAAGTCTTCCGTTCACAGAGCGAATGAAAGTTTTTGGGTTTTTTTTGACAGCTAGCGGGTGGAGAAGAACCCCTGCTAGCTGGCACAGTAGGGATCGGGAAGGTGCGGGGGCCAGTGCATTTATAACATGTTCCATTCTGAATATGGGTGAAACATGTCATAAAAGGGGAACTTATCCTTTAATTGGCTCCTGTCTAAATTGGCCCTAGTATGTGTATGTATGTGAGTTAGGGACCTTAGATTGTAAGCTCCTTGGGGACAGGGACTGATGTGAATGTACAATGTATATGTAATTTGATGGCGCTATATAAGTACCTGTAATAAATAAACGCTGACCAAGATGGAACCCGACTCTATTTATTCTTTTTATTATTAATAATGAACACACATTTGTTTTTGTTTACAGTTTTCTCCTATAGCAGAAGAGATACAATGTATCATTTTTACAATTCAAGAAGAAAAAAAAACACAGGGGTGGGGCTATACAGTGACTGATCACTGGGATAGCCAATCAGAGGCTATCTCAGGCATCAGAAGTTTGGGAACTGAGCTTTCTGGTTCCCAGTCATTAGTACTGAGAGCCGGGTCCCTGTGCAGTGTGCTCTCAGCAGAAAGATATGAACACATATACAGTGACTGATCACTGGGATAGTCAATCAGAAGCTATCTCAGCAGAGGCTGCCCATACATAGGGGGCGCATGCGCACCGTCCCCCATCCATGCATCCGGCCCCCTAATCTACATGTAGGGCACTGGGTGCATGGATGCCAATTGGATGCTTTCTTTTCTGAAGCACGTAATTAGGGCCTAAAATTCTAATTGGCTTTAAATAATGGTGGACTCGGGGCGCAGAGCCCTGAGCCCACCCAGCTGTGTGACAATAGCGAATGAGTATTCGCCATTGTCTTCCCGCTTCTCCTCTTGGCCAATCAGGAAGCAGGTCCTGAGACCCGATTAGCCAAGAGGAGAAGTGACCGTATTGGCCGGGCAGGGGGGAGGATGTACGACGCTCAGTACTGGGATGGGGAATTCCTGTCCTACTGCAGGAACACAGTGCTGTATACTGCATGGAGCATCCGGAACACAGCGCCGTATACTGCATGGAGCTTCCGGAACACGGCGCTGTATACTGCATGGAGCTTCCGGAACACAGCGCTGTATACTGCATGGAGCATCCGGAACACAGCGCCGTATACTGCATGGAGCTTCCGGAACACAGCGCCGTATACTGCATGGAGCTTCCGGAACACAGCGCTGTATACTGCATGGAGCATCCGGAACACAGCGCCGTATACTGCATGGAGCTTCCAGAACACAGCGCCATATACTGCATGGAGCATCCGGAACACAGCGCCGTATACTGCATGAAGCTTCCGGAACACAGCGCTGTATACTGCATGGAGCATCCGGAACACAGCGCTGTATACTGTATGGAGCTTCCAGAACACAACGCTGTATACTGCATGGAGCATCCGGAACACAGCGCCGTATACTGCATGGAGCTTCCGGAACACAGCACCATATACTGCATGGAGCATCCGGAACACAGCGCCGTATACTGCATGGAGCTTCCGGAACACAGCGCCGTATACTGCATGGAGCGTCTGGAACGCAGCTCTGTATACTGCATGGAGCGTCCGGAACACAGCTCTGTATACTGCATGGAGCATCCGGAACACAACGCTGTATACTGCATGGAGCATCCGGAACACAGCGCTGTATACTGCATGGAGCATCCGAAACACAGCGCTGTATACTGCATGGAGCTTCCGGAACACAGTGCTGTATACTGCATGGAGCTTCCGGAACACAGTGCTGTATACTGCATGGAGCATCCGGAACACAGCTCTGTATACTGCATGGAGCTTCCAGAACACAGCGCTGTATACTGCATGGAGCATCCGGAACACAGCTCTGTATACTGCATGGAGCTTCCAGAACACAGCGCTGTATACTGCATGGAGTATCCGGAACACAGCGCTGTATACTGTATGGAGCATCCGGAACACAGCGCTGTATACTGTATGGAGCTTCCAGAACACAACGCTGTATACTGCATGAAGCATCCGGAACACAGCGCTGTATACTGCATGGAACTTCCGGAACACAGCGTCGTATACTGCATGGAACTTCCGGAACACAGCTCTGTATACTGCATGGAGCTTCCGGAAAACAGAGCGCTGTATACTGCATGGAGCATCCGGAACACAGCTCTGTATACTGTATGAAGCTTCCAGAACACAGCACTGTATACTACAGCTGATTGGCCAATTATCTGATCATTAGTATAGTGCCTTCGTCTGGCAAACAGATGAAACCAGAAGTCTCAAAAAACATAGCCATGCTCTTGAGTGTCTGAGGCGTAAGACTAAAAGCCTCATACACACGATCAGATTTTCCGCAGACAAAGTGTCGGACTTTTGTCCGAAGGGCGTGTGCCTGGATTTTGTCTTGCATATAAATGGCACACAATTGTCGGCTAACAAACACAAATGTAGTGACGTACTATGTGGTTTTTCAGCTCTTTAGCGCCACCCTTTGGGCACCTTCTGCTAATGTTGTGTTTGGTGAGCATTGCCTCCAAGCATGCGTGTTTGTACTTTGGACATTTGTCTGACGGACTTGTGTACACACGATCAGAAAATCCGACAACAGACCGCTGTCCGCAGAAAATTTCAAAGCCTGCCATCCAACATTTGTCCGCGGAAAATCCGACAATTGTGCGATGGAGCGTACAAATGGTCAGATTTTCGGCCAACAGTCTGTCATCAAACAATTCCCATCAGAAAATCCGATCGCGTGTACGAGGCTTTAGTCTCTCAAAGACTTCAACCAATACAAATCTGCCCTCCAAAACGTCAATTTCTACCTCCTCATTGCAAAGAGACCTATTTTATCACTCTCATTAACATCCTTCTCATCCAGTCCCTGTCAACACTTCTCTACCTTTAACTCTCTGCTTTGTCCTCCACGGCCTCCACCCACTAACTCACTCACTGTCCAAGAGATCACCAATCACTTCAAACATAAGATTGATTCAATTTGTGATGACTTCTCCACTTTACAGGTATTTCCCCCACTTACCACCTCATGTCAACAGGTACAATCAGCACTTCCCTTATTTAACCCTGCTACTAAAGTACTACGGTCACCCTCTGACTCCAACCCAAACTACACTCTCTAACCCACATCTTCAATCTCTCCCTGTTCTGGCATCTTCCCCAACTCTCTAAAACATGCACTGGTCACCCCCATACTTGAAAAGCCGTCCTTGGACTCTACCAACCTTGACAATCTAAGCCCCATCTCCTTGCTTCCCCTTTCCTCTAAATTCCTTGAAAGTCTGGTCTACAAGAGTGTACACCTCATTAAGAATAAACTCCTCGATCCCCTTCAGTCTGGATTTCGCCCTCAACGCTCCACAGAAACTTCTCTTTTAAAACTCACAAATGACTTACTAACAGCAAAAAGCAATGGACATTATTCTGTACTCCTACTTCTGGATCTTTCAGCTGCCTTTGATATGGTTGACCACCCCCTCCTCCTCAAAAAACTTTTTTTTTAAAGCTAAGTGCTTTCCCCCGGCTTGTTCATTCCAGTAGGCGGAACACTTTGGTGGTGGGTTAGTCAGCCAAGACTCTTGACCACTGACCTCTGGGGACCCGCCTGCTGACCTTTGGAAGAGGTCCCTATTCCAATCCCTGAGTCCTAACCTTGTTCTTCAAGGGAAAACCCTAACCCCTAACTCTAACCCTTATAAAAAACATTTGCGCAAAGCAATTTCCCTGACTTGTTCATTGCCCGACTTAGTTGGGGTAGGCGGAACACTTTAGTGGGGGTGGGTCAGCCATGCCTCTTGACCATTGACCTCTGTGGACTCGCCTGTTGACCTTTGACGAAGGTCCCTATTCCAATCACTGAGTCCTAACCTTGTTCTTCAAGGGAAAACCCTAACCCTAACCCTCGAGCCTGGCAGACAAGATGGGTGAACTAGAGATACTGTTTTACGAGGAGGATTTGGATTTTGTGGGAATTTCAGAGACCTGGTTCAACAGCTCTCATGATTGGCTGGCAAACATTCAAGGGTATACCCTTTATCGCAGGGATAGAAAGGGTAAAAAAGGGGGAGGGGTAAGGCTATATATTAAGAATAATGTACAAGTGAATGTGAGAGATGACATCACTAAGGGAGTTATGGAGGAGGTGGAATCATTATAGGTAGAGCTCGAAAGGGATGAAGCTAAGGGGAAAATAATACTTGGAGTATGCTATAGGCCCCCTAACCTGAGGGAGGAGGGGGAGGCGGACCTCCTTTCACAATTTGGATTAGCAGCAAGAATGGGAAGTGTTATCATAATGGGGGATTTTAATTATCCAGACATAGACTGGGTGGAGGGAACCACGCTTTCATCTAAGGCTCGCCAGTTCCTAAATGTCTTGCAGGACAATTTTATGGGTCAGATGGTAGATGCACCAACTAGAAATAAAGGGTTACTGGATCTACTGATTACCCTTAATACAGACCTGATCACGGATGTGGAAATACGGGGCAATTTAGGTAACAGCGATCACAGGTTAATTGGCTTCAGTATAAATCACACAAACAGGAAACATAAGGGGAATACAAAGACACTGAATTTCAAAAGAGCCAACTTCCCTAAACTACGAACCTAGCTAGAAGGCATAAATTCGGATAAAATCTTAGGAACAAAGAACACAGAGGATAGATGGGTTTGCTTTAAGAGCATATTAAATAAGGGCATTAGCGCACTGTGCATAAGGGCATTAGCCAATGCATCCCATTGGGTAATAAATTTAAAAGAGCGAACAAAAGTCCTGGATGGCCTAACTTCAATGTAAAAATGAATATAAAAGCAAAGGAGAAGGCCTTCAAAAAATACAAGGTTGAGGGATCATCATCAGCATTCAGACTTTATAAAGAATGCAATAAGAAATGTAAGGGTGCAATAAGGACGGCTAAGATAGAACATGAAAGACACATACCGGAGAAGAGCAAAAAAATTCCCAAGAAATTCTTTAAGTATGTACACAGTAAAAAAGGGAGGACAGACTATAATGGCCCCATAAAGAATGAGGAAGGACATCTGGTTACAAAGGATGGGGAGATGGCAAAGGTATTGAATTTATTCTTCTCCTCAGTCTTCACGAGGGAATCGGGGGGCTTCAGTAACCAAAACTGCAATGTTTATCCTCATGACACACCACAGAAAGCATCTCCATGGTTAACTGAGGACAGAATTAAAATTATACTTGGGAAACTTAACATTAATACATCACCGGGACCAGATGGCTTGCACCCAAGGGTACTTAGGGAACTCAGTCAAGTAATTGCCAGACCATTGTTCCTAATTTTTACTGACAGTCTACTGACTGGAATGGTACCAGCTGATTATAGAAAAGCCAATATAGCACCAATATTTAAAAAGGGCCCAAAATACATCCCTGGGAATTACAGACCAGTTAGCCTAACATCAATAGTATGTAAACTCTTGGAGGGGATGATAAGGGACTATATACAATATTTTAGTAATGAGAACGGTATCATTAGCAGTAATCAGCATGGATTCATGAACAATCATTCTTGCCAAATCAATCTATTAACCTTCTATGAGGAGGTGAGTTGCCATCTAGATAAAGGAAGGCCCGTAGACATGGTGTATCTGGCAAAAGCCAGATACACAAAAAGCAAAATTTTGTAAAAGCATTTGACACAGTTCCCCATAACCGTTAACTGTACAAAACAAGGTCCGTTGGCATGGACCATAGGGTGAGTAAATGGATTGAAGACTGGCTACAAGGGTGAGTTCAGAGGGTGGTGATAAATGGGGAGTACTCTGAATGGTCAGAGGTGGGTAGTGGGGTCCCCCAGGGTTCTGTGCTGGGACCAATCCTGTTTAATTTGTTCATAAACGACCTGGAGGATGGGATAAACAGTTCAAACTCTGTATTTACGGACGATACTAAGCTAAGCAGGGCAATAACTTCTCCGCAGGATGTGGAAAACTTACAAAAAGATCTGAACAAATTAATGGGGTGGGCAACTAGGCAAATGAGGATCAATGTAGAAAAATGTAAAATGATGCATTTGGGTGGCAAAAATATGAATGCAATCTATACACTGGGGGGAGAACCTCTGGGGGAATCTAGGTTGGAAAAGGACCTGGGGGTCCTAGTAGATGATAGGCTCAGCAATGACATGCAATGCCAAGCTGCTACTAATAAAGCAAACAGAATATTGGCATTAAAAAGGGGATCAACTCCAGAGATAAAACGAGAATTCTCCCACTCTACAAGACTCTGGTCCGGCCGCACCTGGATTATGCTGTCCAGTTCTGGGCACCAGTCCTCAGGAAGGAAGCTCATAAAGGGTCTGGAGGATATTAGTTATGAGGAAAGGTTGTGAGCACTGAACTTATTCTCCCTGAAGAAGAGACGCTTGAGAGGGGATATGATTTCAATTTATAAATACCGTACTGGTGACCCCACAATAGGGAGAAAACTTTTTCGCGGAAGGGAGTTTAACAAGACACGTGGCCACTCATTAAAATTAGAAGCAAAGAGGTTTAACCTTAAACTACGTAGAGGGTTCTTTACTGTAAGAGCGGCAAGGATGTGGAATTCCCTTCCACAGGCGGTGGTCTCAGCGGGGGGCATCGATAGTTTCAAGAAACTATTAGATAAGCACCTTAACGACCACAACATACAGGGATATACAATGTAATACTGACATATAATCACACACATAGGTTGGACTTGATGGACTTGTGTCTTTTTTCGACCTCACCTATTACGTAACTATGTAACCCTTTGGTCACCAGGAGTGTGCTCTTCGATGGCTCTCATCCTACCTTTCCCACCGCACCTTCAGTATCACTTCTAATTCAACTTCCTCCAGTCCTCTTCCTTTCTCTGTCAGGGTCCCCCAAGGTTCCGGTCTTGGACCTCTCCTATTTTCAATCTACACCTCCTGCCTGGGCCAACTGATAGCCTCCCATGGCTTTCAATATCATTTCTACGCCACCGACTCCCAAATCGATCTCTCCACCCGTCAGTTTACTTCAGCACTCTCTTCACGCATCACCAACTTACTAACAGACATATCTATCTGGATGTCACACAACTTCCTCAAACTCAATTTGTCCAAAACTGAGCTCATAATATTTCCTCTCCCACATGCCTCTTCCCCTGACTTCTCTTTTAAGAGCAATGGCACAACCATCCACCCGTCCCCGCATGCCAAGGTTCTAGGTGTAATCCTGGACTCTGAACTCTCCTTTCACCCCCATATCCAATTTCCATGGCTCCTCGCCTCAACCTCCTTCCTAACCAATGAAACCACAAAGCTCCTGAGATTCACTCCCAGGTTATCTCTCCCCCTCGACTACTGCAACTCCTTTCTCATTGGCTTACCTTTAAATAGGCTCCTCCCCCTTTCAGTCCATCATGAATGTTGCTGCCAGACTCATCCACCTTACAAACCGCTCAGCGTCTGCTACTCTTCTCTTCCAATCCCTCCAATTGGCTGCCACTCACCCAACAAATTAAATTCAAAATACAAGCAACAACTTACAAAGCCATCCACAATGCTGCCCCCCAGCTACATCGCTAACCTAGTCTTCAAAATACCAACCAAATCATTCTCTTTGTTCCTCCCAAGACCTCCTGCTCTCTAGTTGCCTTGTCACCTCGTCCCATGCTTGCCTCCAGGACTTCTCCCGAGCCTCTCCCATCCTTTAGAATTCCCTACCCCAATCTGTCACACTATGTCCAACTCTATCCACTTTTAGACGATCCCTGAAAGTTTTCTCTTTAGAGAAGCCTATCCTTCCTCCATCTAACAACTGTACTTTTATTTTCTCCATCAGCCCATCCCCCACACTTATTACCTTTTGTATCACTTGACCCTCCCTCCTAGATTGTAAGCTCTAATGGGAAGGGCCTTCTGATTCCTTCCGTCTGCCTTCATGTTGTAAAGCGCTGCGCAAACTGTTGGCACTATATAAATCCTGTATAGTAATAATAATCCATGGTAGCGTTTTTTTAGAGCCGACGGTCGGCTTTCGTGTAATGACAAACAATGTGGCTAATCAGGCTGTTACTAAAAGCGGTGGGAGAGGACACCCTCCCCTTTTGTGGCTTGCCAGGGCTCTCCTGTCCCACCAGAAGGCCCGAGTGACCAGCCGTCACATCCGCCAGCTGGCCAGAGACCAAAAACAAAGCTGGAATCGTGTCTCAGATCTAGCAACCCGAAAGAGATTCCATGACATCACTTCTGGTTTACTGGAGCCTTAAAGGCGCCCGATTAAAAAAAAAAAATTCAGTATTCAAAACAGCCAAACTTGGCGTGTTGAATGCTTTTAAGTGCAAAGGAGGGATTTGGGGTCTTATAGATCCCAAAATCCCTCCAAAAAAAAAAGACACGTGACTATCACTGTCACAAGGGATGTTTACATTCAACGTGACAGCAATAGAAGTGATCATAAAATAAATAGAAAAATAAAGGGACAGTGTAAAAAAAAAAAAAAAAATTAAAGAGACCCATCCCTCCGTGCACGCACACAGAAGCAAACGCATAATTAAGTCGCTCCCGCAAATGTAAACAGTGTTCAAACCACACGTGAGCTATCACCACAATTGTTAGAGCGAGAGCAATGATCTTAGCACTAGACGCTCTGATTGGCCCTTTACCTCAATCTGTGAACAGCTGTGTCCAACAGGCACAGCAGACACAAAGCGCACCCCAAGGGCACATAGGGGGGCGGGTTCTGGGAGGATGTTAAAGTAGAAGTCCACCCCAACACTAAAATCCTTACATCTACAGACATCTATGATCTAACACTAACATATCTAGCCCTGTAAAGAAGAAATCGCTATACATACCTTTTAAGAAACCGCTCCGGTCCAGTCTCCAGAGGCAGAAGCTCTGCAGAGGACACAGCTGACAACGCCTGTGAAATCAATGAGGAGTGACGTCACCCATAGAGTTACTATGGGGCTTCCGCTGTCAGCTGTGTCCTCTGCACCCGCCTCCACAGCAAAGCTGCATCTGACAGTTCAGTGTGGGACCGGATCAGAGCGGCTTCAGAAAAGGTATATACAGTTGTGCTCATAAGTTTACATACCCTGACAGAATTTATTTCTTGGCCAGTTTTCAGAGAATATGAATGATAACACAAAAACTTTTCTTTCACTCATGGTTAGTGTTTGGCTGAAGTCATTGGAAGGAACTGATGTTGTCCCTCCCACGGTGTGATGTCAGCAACCGGAAGCAACGAGGACTTTGTCACTTCTAGTTTCGGTTCTTTGCTTACCTGGCTGTTACCGGTCACTGAAGTAGCCAATCAGACTGATCTGTGTCTGAATGGCTGCACTGGAGGCCAGATAAGAGATCTGTCCATAAAGAGGACCTGTCATGGCCCATGCTATCACAAGGGATGTTCTTCATCCCATGTGGTGTCAATAAAGTTGATCAATAAAAAAAAAAAAAAGTAATTTTATTAGTGAAAAATTTGCTTGTGCGCAAATGCGGAAACAGTCCGTGAAAAACATTTTCAGTACACATGTGAGGAATCGCCGCAAACGTCTGAGTGACAGCAAAAATTCTACCTCCACACCTCTATTTAACTGTAAACTGGTAACCTGTAAAGTCTTTTAAATGGTCACCTATGGAGATTTTTAGATACCGCAGTTTGGTGGCGTTCGAGTGTGCGCAATTTTAAAGTGTGACAATAGATTGAAAATTACCACCAACCCACGCAGATGGAAAACTAAATTAAATAACGTGGAACTTAATTCGTTGCAGCACGTTGTATTTGAAAGTAAATAAACATATTAATGAATTGATTAGAACCGCGCTCTCTATAAAGTGCAAGTGCAGAAAAAGTTAATCTCTTAATACAAAATAAAAGTGCTAGTATTAATACATATATGAATTCTCAACTTAAAATCCAGTTGTGAAAACACCCAACATGGCGTTTGCTACCATGTGCTCAAAAAATCAAACCTCAAAATTGTTATGATATATCAAAAATGAAAAATAGTGTTCAAAATAAACAAATTCTGAATGACTTGTGGATAAAATCTTCCTAATGTTCGGCGGTCATTAAACTCTTGGAAGAAAAAAAAACAAAAAGACATGAGATAGGGACAATAAAAGTGTAGAGAAAATCTTTTTGAAACATTGGCCAGTTCTGTTGAGAGATAAGACTTTGTCCAAATTGTTACCTGAACACCCCAAATTCATCTATCGGCGTCGACCTAATTTGAGAAATAAACTAGCCCCTAATGTACTCAACCCCCCCCCCCCCCCCAGAGAAAGCGGACACTTTTCTGGATTTAAAGGGATTCCTCTATTGTAGGAAGTGTAAGACCTGTAAACTGACTAGAAATAGTGCGAGGAAAGTGGTACATTTTACATCTTTTAGTACAGGTAATGAATATAGGATTGATAAATTCATCACATGTAAATCCACCCATGTAACATATCTTATAATCTGCCCTTGTGGGTTACAGTACGTGGGACGTACAAAAAGGAATCTCTGCACACATATTAATGAGCATCTAAACAATATAAAAAATGGGTTTTTAAAACATAGCCTCTCTGATCATTTCATAATACATCACAACAAGGACCCCAGTGTAGCCAAATTCTTTGGTATAGATAGATTAGATGTTGATTGGAGGGGAGGAAACATGGTCCAGAGAATATCAAAAAATGAAACAGAATGGATATATATATTAAATACAATTACTCCCACAGGTATTAACGTCGACATCAACTTAAATTGTTATCTGTCTAATTATTGTATATGTACTCTATTGTAAAAGGTTAATCCATTCCAGTTTTATCCCCTCTATTCCTTTTCACTTTGTATATCTTGCCCTGTAATTTGTAACTTGGCCACTAGATGGCAGCACCCTTAAGGAGTAATTATTTACCAAAACTGTATTCTTCTTTTTCACCACAAGATGGCGCCATAAATGTTTTCTCCAACCTTCCTCTTCTTTGGTGTAAATTTAGCTTGTCTTTTTAGCCACAAGATGGCAGTCTATTTTTATTTTATTTATTTATTTTATCTATTTTATTTTAAATTTTATAATATAAATATAAAAGTGCATGCAGGGCACTGGATAAACCACTAGGGACAAAGGGGATGTGTAATTATTTGATACAGTACTGTAATCTGTAAGATTACAGTATACTGTATTTATTACTTTTTGAATTTGGCGCCGAACTCTGTCCCCGTGCGTCGCAACACTCGCAGGGAACGGAGCTCGGCACTGTGAATTAAGCGAGACATGGCGGCTCGCAGATCACAGCGGAGAGACATCGCAGGATCCAGGGGACAAGGTAAGTAAGCTCTTCCTGGATCCTGCGATGCGATCCCTGAGTCTGGCTCGGGGTTACCGCTTTTGTTACTAAAATCTCACCGTGAGCCAGAGTCGGGAATACCGCCAGGGAGGTTAATGCACAATAAAAAAAAATTGTGGAGAATAATACTTGGCTATGTGTTTTACTTCAAATGACAGTTTGGGAGTCGGCAGTTATATTTTAAAAAATACAATGTAACATTAACAATCGACACCAACATAGTTGTTAGACTTGGTTCACACAGGGGCGACTTGTCAGGCGACCTAGTCGCCTGACAAGTCGCCTCCCGTTCTGTACCATGGAACCGTTCTAATCGGAGCAACGCAAGTCACTCCAACTTAGAAAAAGGTTCCTGTACTACTTTGGGGGCGACTTGCATAGACTTCTATACAGAAGTCGTTTTGCAAGTCGTCATGTGCAGGCGGTGAGGCGACCTGCAAGTCGTGCCGCCCCTGTGTGAACCGAGTCTAATGGTGTTGTGGTAACTCGCCCCCCCAAAAAAAAAAAAAGCACAATAATATTATTCTTGATATCACTAGGAAAAAAAACCTTTGAAAATTTGTTTGCAATAAGAGAATTGTGCGCTGAATTTGGAGATTTCTTAATTTTCCACGTCACGAATGTTAATTCTCCATTACGAGCGCGAGTTTACAAGACCGACCGCTTCCGGCTCGTCCTTGCTTCTGAGCATGCGTGTTTGTACTTTGGACTCTTGTCCTACGGACTTGTGTACACACGCTCGGAAAATCCGACAACACCCATTTGTCCGCAGAAAATTTTCAAACCTGCCATCCAACATTTTTCACCGGAAAATTCGACAACAATTGTCCGATGGAGCGTACACACGGTCGGATTTTCCGCCAACAGCCTCACACATTTCCCGTCGGAAAATTTTGATCGTGTCTACGAGGCATTTGAACATGTCAAATGACCATATAAAACATTACTATAATACCTGGAATGCCTGGATTACATTAAATATTCAGTGGACTATGATCGCCTTACAGGCACTTGAGTTGGACCTACATTTAATCTACTGAGGTGACTATTGCAATGTCTGTCCATTAAGATACCTGTTTAAAAACACTCTTGAGTATCTTTTTTCCGATGTCCTACATCTCCACTATATTAGAAGTCTTTTGACATTCTATTCAGTCAAATGAGAATTGTATATAGTGTACCTTATTTTATTTTATTTCATCCTCTTATGTTTACACACCTTCACCGTTTTCTTGTAATTCTCATATTTTTTTTATTTTTTTTTTAATTCTTTATTTATTTTAAGACAAAGTTCCTTAGCATACCACAAAATACGTCAGTTCCTTAACCATAGACATCTTATGCCCTGTACACACGGTCGGACATTGATCGGACATTCCGACAACAAATTCCTAGGATTTTTTCTGACGGATGTTGGCTCAAACTTGTCTTGCATACACACGGTCACACAAAGTTGTCGGAAAATCCGATCGTTCTGAACGCGGTGACGTAAAACACGTACGTCGGGACTATAAACGGGGCAGTGGCCAATAGCTTTCATCTCTTTATTTATTCTGAGTGTGCGTGGCACTTTGTTGGTCGGATTTGTGTACACACGATCGGAATTTCCGACAACGGATTTTGTTGTCGGAAAATTTTATATCCTGCTCTCAAACTCTGTGTGTCGGAAAATCCGATGGAAAATGTGTGATGGAGCCCACACACGGCAACAGGGTCCTATCACACATTTTCCGTCGGAAAATCCGACCGTGTGTGCGGGGCATTAGTCAAATTGTTCCATAGGTTAAAGGACATTACATGACTTGAAAGCGATTTCGTTAACAAAATAACAACTACTTCGTCTATATAATTCCTATAAGGCTATGAAAGACCAGAAGGCCTCAGAGAGCCCCCTGCACATTTGCCAAGTTAATAGTATACATATCTGATCCTTCAAATACGTGAACATATATCATCATTTCGACAACCTAAATTGCTGACTCAGAGTATCTTATGTTCTCTATACTTAAAACAGCTGAGATTACGGCTGTATTATCACTACATAATAAATAAAAGAAAAAAAAACAGAAGAAAAAACAGCAAAGAAAAAGAAAAAAAGAAGAAAAGTTGAGGAAAAGAGAAGAAAAGAGAAATAAAAAAAAAAAAAAAAAGTTGGATGAGTTAAACGGGGTCTCAATATCGTGTTCATTGTCGTAGTTACTTATGCCTCGTTTCCACCGACCGGATCGGTTCGGTACGCTATTTTGGGTGTTTCCATTATGAAAGCGGCCCATACAACCGAACCACTCCATTCAGGGTCCTGCTTCAGATGTGGGGTCATAGAAAATGGAACGGTTCGGTTAGGGCGGAGCTACGATACTTTCCACTGATTGGCGAACGTGTGACGCCATGCTAGGCATTTTTTCTGAACCCATGTATGGCCCCTGTCGGTCCGATTTGCAGTGGAAACGCTCACCGGAATAGGCCGGACCGTTCTAGGCCTTCCAAACTGTACCGACCCGAACCGATCCGCTCGGTGGCAACGAGGCATTATTTCCTTGATATCGCAGACTCAGCCATCTCCTGTAGATACGCATTTGTACCCATGAAATCTCTCCATGGCCTCCATTTGTTCCGTATTGTATATAGTGCACCTTATTTTATTTCATCCCTTTATGTTTACACACCTTTACCGTTTTCTTGTAATTCTCATATTTTTGACTATTTTATATACATTACTATATTAAATATATATATATATATATATATATATATATATATATATATATATATATATATATATATATATATATATATATATATATATTCAGTTGCCCCCATCAGAGTACACATACAGTACAGCTGCCCCATGTCCTGAATAGGGGGTCTTTACTGAGTGTATTGAAGGGGGGAGAGGGATTCAGGGCTGTGGGGGAAGCAATAATTTAGGATACAGGGATTGCTAATTTTAATTTTTTTTTCCAGCTAAGCTAATAGGGGGTCCAAACACCATGACAATGATATTATAATAATATATTATACCTGTCCCGTACTAACAATTGGGACCCAGGACTCCCGGTTCCAGGTCATTACCTGATCACTGTGATAGCCTTTGATTGGCTATCTTAGTGATCAGTCGCGGTGCAGCCCGCCCCTTTGTTTACTTCCACTTCCAAATAAAAGAAGATACATTGAGGTTGATTTACTAAAGGCAAATCCACTTTGCATTGCAAGTGCACTTGGAAGTGCAGTCGCTTTTGATCTGAGGGGTAGATCTGAAATGAGGGGAAGCTCTGCTCATTTTATCATCCAATCATGTACAGGCAACAATGCTATTTTTTATTTTCCTCGCATATCCCCCTCAGATCTACAGCTAATGCACTTGCAGTGCACTTGTAGTGCAAAGTGGATTTGCCTTTAGTAAATAACCCCCCCCCCCCCCCCCCCTATTGTATCGTTCTGTCTTTGCAGGAAAGGAAGATATAAAACAAACAGAAGTGTATAAAAAAAAAGCTAGATCTAGGTCAGTGCCAGGGTAAGTGTTAGGGTCAAAGGTCAGATTCAGAGCATTTTTGGTAGGATTTTTTTTTTAACCACTTCAGCTCCAGAAGGTTTTACCCCCTTCCTGAAAAGGCAATTTTTTGTGATACAAAATTGCAATGTGTCGCTTTAACTGACAATTGCGTGGTCGTGTGATGTTGTACCCAAATAAAATTGATGTCCTTTTTCCCCCACAAATAAAGCTTTCTTTTGATGATATTTGATCACCTCTGCATTTTTTTTTTTGTTTTCGCTATAAACAAAAAAGACTGACAATTTTGAAAAAAAAACAACAAAATAATATTTTTTTTTACTTTCTGCTATAAAAATCATCCAATAAAAAAAAATGTAAAAAAAAATAAATTTCTTCATCAATTGAGGCCAATATTTATTCTTCTACATGTTTTTGTAAAAAAAAAAAAAAAATTCCAATAAGCGTATATTGATTGGTTTGCGCAAAAGTTATAGCGGCTACAAACTGTGGGATATTTTGAAGGACTTTTTAAAAAAAAAAATTTTTTTTTTACTAGCATTGGCGGTGATCATCAATTTTTAGCGGGACTGAGACATTGCAGCAGACAAATCTGACACTAAGAGTCACTTTTTGGGGACCAGTGACACCAAAACAGTTATCAGTGCTAACTAGAAAATGCATTTCCTGGGGAAAAATGGGTGGGAATGCTGAATAGTATCTTCCTATCTGCTAGCTGCCTGTCCCCTGAACACATTGTAAAAAACATCTCCTCACTATCTGCTAGCTGCTTGAGTGAGAAACAGTGTGAGAGGACCCTTCAAACAAACCTTAATAAATCCAATATTCAATAGCAAAAATGGTTTGGGGACTTTAAATGAAGGCGTGACCTGGTAAGGTCAGTTCTTCCATCCCTCGGGACTTTAAATGAAATTGTGGCCCGGTAGAGTCACATATTTCCATCCCTGTCATATTCAAAAGGGGGGAGAGCAAGGGGGCGGGATTTTGAGTGAAGCATGTGGTAGCAAAAGCATCTTATGGTGGAAAATAAAAGGAGTTTATTGGTTGCCATCAGATAAAAAGCAAGGTACAATTGATAAATATACATATAATTATTGGTAATGCATGGGTAATACAATACATCTCAATCATGACTTGAGTATCATCAGAATTAACAAGCAATATTATATATCACAATAAAATGGCAAGCAACAACTTTCCAAAGTGCACCAAAAATATCATGAGGGTAAGATGATAAAATATGATAATGCCTGCAGAGACTCAGGCCTCTTGGATCCTGGGGTAAGGTATATGGTTTAGCTGATAAGTCTAGATAGGTATAGGGTAGCAAGGCGTAAGGCAGCTCTACGCGTTTCGTGGCTAGAGGGCCACTCGTCAGGAGCCAGCACTTGATATTTCTAAATGTAGAGATATAAGCATTAGTTAAGATAGTAATTAATGAAGTGAATGCATAGGTAAGCAGGGGTGAAACTAAGAGACCCCCGAACCCAGTGCATTCTAACTTACTCAAATTCAAAGAAGATGGAGGTGTGGTGTCGGGCAGCACAGGCCATCCAGGCGCACTCCCCATTTTTGCTACCACATGCTTCACTCAAAGTCCCGCCCCCTTGCTCTCCCCTAATCTTAATAAATCCACAACAGTACATGCTATGGAAATAGCGACGTCACCGTTAGAGACACGCGGCCTTTGTGAACGTATAAAATTTAGGTTGATAAACTAAAAAATGTGGGCATATCAGCGATTTAAAAAAGAAGTTGGCTGTGCGTTTCACTGGGAAATGTGAAGAATTTTATACATCAAAACTTCCCCATCATATTGCCCCATCAAAACGGCCCCCATCAAATTTGCCCCATCATATTGCCCCCATCAAAACGGCCCACATCAACACTGCCTCATCATATTGCCACCATCAAAACTGCCCCCATCATATTGTCACAGTCATAACTGCCCCATCATTTTGCCCCCATCAGAATTGCCACCATCAAAACTGCCCCCATCATATTGCCACCATCAAAACTGCCCCCATCATATTGCCACCATCAAAACTGCCCCCATCATATTGCCACCATCAAAACTGCCCCATCATATTGCCACCATCAAAACTGCCCCATCAGAATTGCCCCATCATATTCCTCTATTATAAATCAGTTCATGGTGTGTCTGTCCCCTCCCTCGGGCTCTGTAATCAGAGCTGAGATGCTCCAGCCGCCTCCCCCACCGTCCATCACTGTGTATAACAGAAGTTTTGGTAACCATGGCAACAAAAGCAGTTAAAATGAAATTTCCTGAAATGATCACTAAACTTAAACATCTTTTTCACAAAAACTGTAAAATATATCAAACTAAAAAGATATAGCCAGATAGCTGAATATTTTGTGAACATTTTAAAGTTTGTTTGGCGTCTGTAGGTGAAAGTATGAAGGAGCTGAAACTTTTGGGAGCGGAAGAAGATTTTAAGGATCTGAAGCATGCTCCCATTGACTTCAATGTTAAAAAAAAGTGTTAAAATGCTTAATATTTTTTAAAAAATGTATCAATAGTAGAAAAAAAAGTTGAAAAAGTCGCATCATCAAATGAAAGAGCTGAACATTTTAAATGTTGAATGGTTTTAATAGCTGAAAGTATGCAGAAGTTAGGCAGAGCCAAATAACGTACGGAATAAAAAATAAATAAATAAATAAAATCGAACAACAATAGTGGGACTGCGGAATCATTCCCACTAATGATATGTACAGTTTTACTAACACATGTCAGAGCTACAAAATTGTGTTCTCCTGTGTTTTACCACCAGTCACTAAGGGGTTAATGAACAATGAATGTAGCTGGGCGGTGTGTTGTAGCGTCTCCCTGGACTGTATTGGTCATTTTCAGGAAAAGGTGAACTTGGCCTTTAATTCACAAACCCAACACACCGAGATAAAAACGCTGATTTATTTCCAACAAAGTGACCGGTAATTTTGGCCAACTGACAAATCACTGGATCTATTTTTAGCTCAGGTCAGTGAGATCTGAGAATGAAAGACAAGCAGATAAAGTCCAGTCCCAACCCCCATCTCCAGACATTTTATTTATATATATTTATTCATATTTTATATTTATTAAGTGATCGTTAATTTTGGCCAGCTAAACAAAAATGTTGGATTTCTTTTTAGCTGAAATCAGTGAAACTTTTAAATTTAAAACAAGCAGATAAATCCCCCCCTCCCCCCCCCATACACCTCTATGTAGTGAAATGTAGGGATTCACTCTCCAGCAGTCATACATTGGGACAAACAACATGAGAAAACTAACCCTTGGTTGACATTACATTTGCAATGCAGTGCTGCTGGCAGGAACAAGCAGTTTGCAGCAGTGCGGTTAAGCGAGGTTCATCCTAACTGCCACTGATGACATCATAGTGGAGACATTTACATCATAGTGGAGACATTTCTCAGCTGATATAATCAGCCTCCCTGCTGTGTGTAGTTCATGTTTGAGCTAGACTCTTGTACAGAGCACACCTGTGAGCTGTTCTGAGAATCCTCATTCAATTTGCTAAGCGAATATTCAGATTTTTTCTGATTAGCTAAGCGAATATTTATAGATAAGATAAAAATCTTTAATTCTTTGTCACTTTTCTCTATTCTTTGTGACAAATTTGGAAAATGAGCCTTTTTAAAGCGTTTGTAGTTGTTTTCTGCTGTGTGTACCTGGCATGTGGTGTAGAATACGCTCATGCCCGACCAATATACACCCGTCTGGATGCTACAACTGGCTCTAAAGTGGTGATCCCATGTGTGGTCACCACCGATCATCTCTCTGGTGCAAGTAGTGTTAGGATCGAGTGGGGAATGACTCCGGAAGGAGACGGTCCCTTCTCACCTATCCTGTACCATGATATTATCAACCTGCAGGAGGACCAAAGTGAAAGGTTTCATCTGGGTCTGATCCACTTAGATGAAGAGGATTGTTCCTTGGTCATCAGCCCGGTCCTGCAAAGAGACAGCGGAACCTACGAGGTCCGCCTCACCGTGGACAACGTCCCGCATCACCCATTCAAGAAAGTCATCATTCACGTGACTGGTAAGTGTTACAGGTTTTGGTTTATTGTTCATTCTATGGGGGTCTTCTCCTGCTTTGGGGGGGAGGGGGGTCTACTGAGGACCAGGCTGGGCAGGTACAGCTCAGAGTACTTTTGGGTTGCTGGGTAATCTAATAACCCTTTCCCTGCCAGTTTTCTTCCCCAAACACACATCTTATACCTAAAAATCATCAACACAGGAGACGTCTGGTCATTACAATCTGATGTATTGTATCTCATCATCACTTCTCACACTATACAAATATAGGGACCATCACACTATACACCTATAAGGATCATTACACTATACACCTATAGGGACCATCACACTATACACCTATAGGGATCATCACACTATACGCCTATAGGGATCATCACACTATACGCCTATAGGGATCATCACACTATACACCTATAGGGATCATCACACTATACGCCTATAGGGATCATCACACTATACGCCTATAGGGATCATTACACTATACACCTATAGGGACCATTACACTATACACCTATAGGGATCATTACACTATACGCCTATAGGGACCATCACACTATACACCTATAGGGATCATTAGATTACACACCTATAGGGACCATTACACTATACACCTATAGGGACCATCACACTATACACCTATAGGGATCATTACACTATACACCTATAGGGACCATCACACTATACACCTATAGGGATCATTACACTATACACCTATAGGAACCATTACACTATACACCTATAGGGACCATTACACTATACACCTATAGGGATCATTACACTATACACCTATAGGGACCATCACACTATACACCTATAGGGATCATTAGATTACACACCTATAGGGACCATTACACTATACACCTACAGGGACCATCACACTATACACCTATAGGGATCATTACACTATACACCTATAGTGATCATCACACTATACACCTATAGGGACCATCACACTATACACCTATAGGGATCATTACACTATACACCTATAGGGACCATTACACTATACACCTATAGGGACCATTACACTATACACCTATAGGGACCATTACACTATACACCTATAGGGATCATTAGATTATACACCTATAGGGACCATCACACTATACACCTATAGGGACCATCACACTATACACCTATAGGGATCATTACACTATACGCCTATAGGGATCATTACACTATACACCTATAGGGATCATTACACTATACACCTATAGGGATCATTACACTATACATCTATAGGGATCATTACACTATACGCCTATAGGAACCATCACACTATACACCTATAGGGACCATTACACTATACGCCTATAGGGACCATTACACTATACACCTATAGGGATCATTACACTATACACCTATAGGGACCATTACACTATACACCTATAGGGACCATTACACTATACACCTATAGGGACACTGACCCTACGACCAAAAATGTCATCTATGGTCCAGTCTGTCACTATAAGTAATGCAGCAGTCTTTGTTTTCCTGAGTCCCCCATCCCCCATAATAGCTTATTACCTGTCAGGAAGTCTGATTACTAAAACAAGCTCTCCAGCAAAAGTGACAGTTACAACGGTCAGCTGGTATTTATTTCTGAAAAAAACCTTTATCGCAAAGGACACATACACACAAATGAACAATGCTGCTGTCCAATGGTTGCTACATTGCTCCTCTATAGTTACAGTGGCAGAGTGAATGTAGCCACCGGTGGCAGCCCGTGCATTGTGGGCGCCGCCCCCTCTGACACCTCCGCCGCCCTCCCTATTCATGTGCCCGGCCCCTTTCAAGACAGCGGACACATGAAATACTACGGCGGGGATAGGCGGGGGGGGGGGGGGGGGGTTTGTGTTTTGTAGCACGTGATTAGAGCCAGAGGCTCTAATAGGCTTCAAAATAAGGTGGGCTCGGGGCGCAGAGCACTGTGTCCCGATCCCACCCTGTTGTGTGGCATTGCAAATTAATTTACGGTTCAGTATTTTTCAGTTTGTTTGCGCCCCCCCCCCCCCAAAAAAAAAATTTCGAGCACCAACCGCCACTGGTAGCAACCCTAGGACAGGAGGAGTGTTACTGGCCAATCACTGGCTGAAAATGAAGGAATAGTCTGTAAAAAGATAACTAATGCACCCACCACACCTAATGACTGTAAAGCTGTATGATACCTGACATTTTTGTTTGTATAACAGATTGTAATGACAAGTAGATGTATCGTTATATTAAAATGGGACCTGAATACACTTGAATATAATAAATAAAAAAAAACAAAACAAAAAAAAACAATATATACCCTAACTGATTTGTAAATATATGAAAGATGATTTTATGTTGTGTAAATACCCAACATGGCATGTCAAACTACAATACTTAATAATCTCCATAGACAATACAAGTTACAGAGGACAGAGGAGATCTATATTACCCTCGCTCTGATGTTCATGGCGATATCTCACAAGTGTGAACACCGCTTACATATTTGGACGCGACCTACGTATGCGTTCACCACTGCACATAAACACGGGGGGGGGGGACTTTATGTATATTATTATTGATATTACATTTGTTTGATTTTTATACTGTTCCTTTACAAAAAAAGCGATCCCTTTTATTTCTATCACGAGGAATGTAAACATCCCTTGTGATAGAAATAAGCAGTGACAGGTCCTCTTTATGGAGAGATCTGGGGAGTCAATAAGACTCTCCTCTACAATGGAAAGCATTAGATAAAAAAAATAAAAAAATAATAAATAAAAAGACCTGATTTGTCCTTGTCATAGCCAATTGGATCAGGGACATTTGGAATAGATTTATAGTCAAGAATGGAAACTGGTTTGTTTAACTTTGTAGCTCATTATTTGGACATTTAAGTGAATTTCCTTTATTTTTATTTTATCAGATCCCATGTCCACTGAGACCGCCGATACCGAGACAGTCAGGAAGCACCAAAGAAACCTGGAAATACAGCAGGAGACCCCTCCAGACCCTTCCACTGAGACCGCTGATACTGAGACAGTCAGGAAGCAACAAAGAAACCTGGAAATACAGCAGGAGACCCCTCCAGACCCTTCCACTGAGACCGCTGATACTGAGACGGTCAGGAAGGAGCAGAGCAATGTGGAGATACAAAGGGAGACCCCTCCAGTCACTTCCACTGAGGAGGTCCCCATGATGTCTCCAACAATGCCAATGACAACGACACCAACAATGGAGACAACTACTCATGATACGGGGAAACGAGTCATTGATTACGTTGTGATTTTTTTCTACATTGTCGTCATCGATCAAGTGCAGAGGGACTTTCCATTAGCGTTGTTCATTGCTGCAGTCGGTGTTGTACTACTAATCATTGGAGTCACTGCAGCAGTACGTTACATCAGGTAAGTTATTGCACATTCTTCATAGGTTTTCTCCATTACACATCTTCATGCTATCACCCACTTTATCTGAGCCCTCCCCCCTCCCAATATTTACCACTTTTCCTATAGGTGGGCAGTTGATCAGACCGAGGCGGTGTGTTTTCTGTACTTATTGCCCGGGGTTTAGCAGCACAAGCCCCTCACTGGTCATCATGAGATTAAAGCACCTCTAACATTTGTTCTATGGGGGAGGGGTGAATGAACTGAGGCTGCTGGTAACAGTAACAAATGGGGTGATGGCGTGTGACCATTTGTTTTCTATCAAAGACAGATTTAAGTGGCGTCGGCTTTTAATTCTGAAAATTGTTGCTGGTTTATGGACACATTCTTATAACATTTCTTTCTTTATCTCCACAGAATTTGTTGCTGCTGCAGAGCAAGAAAGGGGGACAGGCTAAAGAGGGTGGAAGAAGGAGTCCTAGAGATGGAAGGCGCAGAGGAAAAAGATGTCCCGGCGGTGATGGAAGAAAGATGCAGAGCAAAGGATGAAGTATGCATCGTGATGGAAGAAGAAGTCCTAGAGATGGGAGGCGCAGAGGAAAAAGATGTCCCGGCGGTGATGGAAGAAAGATGCAGAGCAAAGGATGAAGTATGCATCGTGATGGAAGAAGAAGATGAAAGAAGCGGAGATATGGAAGGAGGAATCACTGAGAGGAACAAAATGCACACACAGCTGACTGAAGTGTGCACAATAATGGAAAAAAGACACACATCGACGGAAGAAGTTGCAGCGATGGAAGAAGAACTCTCAGTGACTAAACAAAAACTTGCAGAGGCGCAAGAACTGGTAGTGAGGGTACAAGAACTTGCAAAGATGCAAGAAAAATTATCAGAAAATAGAAAAGAAGAACTGGCAGTGAAGGAAAATGAACTTACAGCGACGCAAAAAAGATTAGCAGACAAAGAAAAAGAGTATATAAAAATACTCATAGAGGTTGAAGGAGTCACAGCGATAAAAGAAGAACTATCAGTAACTAAAAGAAACTGGCGGCGAGGGAACAAGAACTCGCAGCGGCGCAAGAAGAACTCGCAAAGATGCCAGATAAATCTGCAGAGAAAAAGAACTGGTGGCAACTAAAAAGAAGTGAGGGAAGAAGACTAAGACTAAAGCGGAGGTCTGCCAAATTTTTTTTAAAAAAAAGTCAGCAGCTACAAATACTGCAGCTGCTGAGTTTTAAAATAAAATTTAAAATTTTAGGATAAGATAAATCAGCGTGGGGGTCCCCCCCCCCATCCATACCAGGCCCTTAGCGTCTGGTATGGATTTTAAGGGGAACCTCACGCCAAAATTAAAAAAACAATGCTTTGGAGGCCCAAAATCCATATCAGACCTTTATCCGAGTATGCAGCCTTGTAGTCTAGGAAAGGGGGGGGGAGGGGGACGAGTGAGTGTCCTTTCCCCCCTACCTCCTGAACTACACCAGGCCACATGCCCTCAACATGGGGGGTGCTTTGGGGTATGGGGCTCCCCTCCCCCAAAGTACCCTGTCCCCATCAACATAGGGACAAGGTGCTTTCGGGGTGGGGGAGGGTAGCCCCTCTACCCCAAAGCACCCCCCATGTTGAGGACATGTGGCCTGGTATGGTTGGGGGTGGGGGACTGGGCGCTCGCTCGCCCCTCCCTTTCCTAGCCTGCCAAGTTGCATGCTTTGATAAATCTCTGGTATTCATTTTGGTAGAACCCACATAATTATTTTTTTAATTTTTGGAGTGAGGTTTCCCTTAAAATCCATACCAGACCTGATGGGCATAGTATGGATTGGGGGGAACCCCATGCTGATTTATCTTTAAATTTTATTGCTGGCAACTCTTTTGTTTACATTCAGTTAGGGATGCACCAATACCATTTCTGGGACCTGAGTGTCTCCCAGAAGACAGCAGGTGGGGGGGGCGGAAGGGGCGTAGATACCGGCGGCTGGCTCGGGTATCTATGCCCAGAAGTGAGAGCAAAATACCTGTATTAGACAGGTATCTGCTCCCCCCTCCCCCCTGAAAGGTGCCTAATGTGAGACCGGAGGAGGGGAGGGTTCCGAAAAGTGGAAGTTCCATTTTTGGGTGGAACTCCGCATAAAGACTAAAAAAGAACTTGCAGAGAAAGAAGAAATGTATCAAAAAACAATCAGAATAATTGAACAAGGAGTCGCAACAATAGAAGTAAACGTCGCAACGACAAAATAACTAGTAGCCGTGACGAAAGAGGAACTTGGGGTGGCAGAGGAAATGAATTACGAACGCATAATAATGGAACAAAGAGTTTCAGCGATGGAAGGACCAGAAGAGGAGTAAGGGAGGCCGTACATTATACAATTTTCTACAACTAATGACTCATCAGCAGTCGGCGGGTTTCCCGCTGACAGCTAAATGAAAACCAAAGAATTGCCAGCAATAAAATTTTAGGATAAAATAAATCAGCGTGGGGGCCCCCCCCCAATCCATACCAAGCCCTTAGGGTCTGGTATGGATTTTAAGGGGAACCTCAGGCCAAAATTAAAAAAATAATGCTTTGGAGGCCCAAAATCCATATCAGACCTTTATCTGAGTATGCAGCCTGGTAGTCCAGGAAAGGGGGGGGAGGGGGACGAGTGAGCGTCCTTTCCCCCCATATCTCCTGAACCACACCAGGCCACATGCCCTCAACATGGGGGGTGCTTTGGGGTAGGGGGCTCCCCTCCCCCAAAGTACCCTGTCCCCATCAACATAGGGACAAGGTGCTTTCGGGGTGGGGGAAGGGAGCCCCTCTACCCCAAAGCACCCCCCATGTTGAGGACATGTGGCCTGGTATGGTTGGGGGTGGGGGACTGGGCGCTCGCTCGCCCCTCCCTTTCCTAGCCTGCCAAGTTGCATGCTTTGATAAATCTCTGGTATTCATTTTGGTAGAACCCACATAATTATTTTTTTAATTTTTGGAGTGAGGTTTCCCTTAAAATCCATACCAGACCTGATGGGCATAGTATGGATTGGGGGGGACCCCATGCTGATTTATCTTCACATTTTATTGCTGGCAATTCTTTTGTTTACATTCAGTTAGGGATGCACCAATACCATTTTTTAAACACCAAGTACCAATATTTTTTCTCACCGATACCAAATACTGATACCTATCGCCTAGGAAGAGTAGGTAGAGGGGTGGTTTGGTGGACAGTATTTTGGGGACTTTGTGTTTTACATTATGTGGGGACATTGGGCCGGTGATCAGTGTGTAAAAAGCTGTAAAAAAACAGCTCATAATCACTGATCACCGGCCGGCTGCAGAGATCCACGGATGTTGTCAGTGAGGAGAGGAGAGCTGATCTCCTAGCAACCAGCTCTCTATTTACATCACATGACGGCTGTGTCAATCACAGAGCCCTCCTGCCGATCAGAGATGCGCCGTGTCCGGGTGACACGAGCGCATCGGGATCGCGCTGCGAATGGCTTGCTATGGGTGGCAGATGCAGAAGAGGAGGAGCTGAGAGTGCCAGTTGGTGACCCCAGAAGAGGAGGAGCTGAGAGTGCCAGTCGGTGACCCCAGAAGAGGAGGAGCTGAGAGTGCCAGTCGGTGACCCCAGAAGAGGAGATCTTTAGGCTGAAGATGTATGCTCAGATGGACAGAGCATGCGATTCCTTCATCCTCAAATCGGGAGGACCGAGATTTTTTTGACCAACGGCAAGATGAACTCCAATTTGCTCCATGCTTTAGATAGATGTACACACACACACAACCAAATTAGGAGAGAGTAGATCGCATACACAGATTATAGGATGAGGCCGTACTACAAACATACATTCAACATTAGAAAAAGGATGACTAGCATCCAGTAGGGTAGCTTAGTGTAGTTAGTGTAGGTCCTGCCCTAGAAGAGTCTACCTTGCCGTGGTGGGCAGGCTTGGAATCTCTTGGTCAAAAGTGTGTCAGCCAATGGGGCGATCACTAGATCTTCACTTCTGGCCAATTGATTCTACCAAAGGACTCTTGGTTTAATCCGAGTATATAAAGTTGGAAAAGGAAAAAAAAATGTGTACAGGTCCATAATTATACTTTCATAAACACACAATAAAAATTTGTTATATTTACATTTGAATTGCTTCCTCTTTTATTTAATCCTTTCATGACCGGGGGGAGGGGAGGGGTCATTACCACTTGGATGCACAGGCCACATTTGCAAGGCTGGAAGGGGCTCTATGGCTACTTCTTCCACTTCTGGTGAGTGTATGGATGTCTAATAGGCGTTTATGTATTAACATTAGGGGTGCGCATCTTCACTGGTCTCACCATACAATTCGATTATCCTGTCCACGATTCGATTCGATTCCGCGATGCACCACGATTAATACCCAAGTGCCCATGGTTTTCAACTTTTCATCAAAAAATTAATTCAAGCAGTCAGAAATTGAAGAAATATATTTATTTTTATCTGCTATTTAAAAAAAAAATACACAATGTTTGTGAAAAGATCACTAATGCCGCGTACACACGGTCGGACTTTTCGCCTACAAAAGTCCGACAGACTTTCGACAGACTTTTGTCAGACTTTTGGCGGACTTGCGGCAGACTTTCTTACGAACGGACTTGCCTACATACGATCACACAAAAGTCAGACGGATTCGTACGTGATGACGTAAACCGGACTAAAATAAGGAAGTTGATAGCCAGTAGCCAATAGCTGCCCTAGCGTCGGTTTTTGCCCGTCGGACTAGCACACAGACGAGCGGATTTCTGGGTCCGGCGTAGTTACGACGTAAAGATTTGAAGCATGTTTCAAATCTAAAGTCCGTCAAATTTGAGGCTGGAAAAGTCCGCTGAAAGTCCGGGGAAGCCCACACACGATCGGATTGTCAGCCAGCTTTAGTCCGTCGGCGTCCGTCTGATGACTTTTGTAGACGAAAAGTCCGACCGTGTGTACGCGGCATAAGACAAGACATAAACCAATAATGAAATAATAAATAAAATCACTTTTTTGAATTAAAAAATAAGACAACAGTAAAGTTGACCAATTTTTTTAATTTATATTGTGAAAGATAATGTTACGCCGAGTAAATTGATACCCAACATGTCACGCTTCAAAGTTGCGCCCGCTCGTGGAATGGCGACAAACTTTTACCCTTAAAAATCTCCATAGGCGACGTTTAAAAAAATTCTACAGGTTGCATGTTTTGAGTTACACAGGAGTTCTAGGGCTAGAATTATTGCTCTCGCTCTAACGATCGCTGCGATACCTCACATGTGTGGTTTGAATACCGTTTTCATATGCGGGCGCTGCTCACGTCGGGACGGGGCACTTTAAAAAATGTATTTATTTTTTCCTTTTTATTTTACTTCACTTTATTTATTTTTACACTGTTTTAAAAAAATAAAATAAAATTTGGGTCACTTTTATTCATATTACAAGGAATGTAAACATCCCTTGTAATAGAAAAAAGCATGACAGGACCTCTTAAATATGAGATCTGGGGGTCAAAAAGACCTCACATCTCATATTTACACTAAAAAGCACAAAAAAAACAAAAAACAAAAAAATATTCTAAAAAAAACCCGTCCCTTTAAGACCTATGGGCGGAAGTGACGTTTTGACGTCGCTTCCGCCCCGCTATGGTATGGAGACGGGTGGGGGCCATCTTCCCCTCACTCGTCTCCATACCTAGCATGAGAGAGGACAGGATCGCCTCTGCCGCCGGCTCCGGTAAGCAGCGGAGGGCACCGGAGAGCGGCGGGTTGGCCCCCTCTCCCGACTCCGATAAAAGTGATCTTGCGGCGTATCTGCCGCAGAGACCACTTTTATCTTGTAGCGGACCACCCGCTGAAGAAGAGGATACCGGGGGTTATGGTAGTTAGCTGCAGCCATAACAATGGTATTTCTCTTCAAACAGCCGACGTAAAACTGGTGCCCAGCACAGCGCAGTGGATGGAGTGGTGGGTCTGGGATGGTGAATCCCAGTGATCGATGCTGTGCCCGGCTCTCGGTGACTGACATGGAGCAGCGGGTGCAAGTGCAGAGGATGGCTGGCTGTGTGGATCCCTCCAGTGTGTCCCGGGTCCCTCCCTCGTGATGCCGACTCACCCCCCCCCCCCCAAGTGGATGTGCTGCAGGAAGAGACTGGCTACACTGCTGGCTACCCCAATCGTGATTACCAGACCCTCTAACCCTGCCAGGCTATCTGGGGTCCCCTCTGACACAGCCCCATAGCATTATTATACCAGCCCAACATCATAACGTCATTATTTCCTCGTTCATGAAAGGGAAAACCATGCATTTTAAAGCATATTTGAAGAGTGTATTATAATATATATATATATATATATATATATATATATATATATATATATATATATATATATATATATATATATATATATATAATAAGACAGGTATGAAACACATAGGACTATATATATATATATATATATATACATACATATAATGAAATTCCAGTTAAAAGTGGTAAAATTGGTCCATTATCAAGGGGCACTCCAGGAACATGGGGGGGGGGTACTCTGGTTTCCAGAGACCACATTCTACAGAAAGAAGGGGGGGTTTACTGATATATGGGGGAAACCTTTATATCAGTGCCCCCTTATATTATTGTATTCACTCCCCCCCTTACATCAGTGACCCCCCTCAGACTTGCCTGGCAGCGCTGTCACTGACCTCCTCTCAGGTGCACTGTGCAGGGCTCAGTCAGTTGGCTCCAAGTTGGTGGCTCTGGTTTTCCTATAATCTCCTCTCCACAGTCCACACACGTCTGACTTCTCCCATGACCCCCATCCTGGCGGCACTCCCACTCTTCACTCTTCTCCAGACTCCCCCTCAGAGACTGCAGTCCTGATATAAGACAAGAGATGGTCAGAGGTTGCGAACATATTACAAGAGATGGCTAGAGACTGAGGACAGGATACAAGAGATGGTCAGAGGCTGCAGGCATGATACCAATTGTGCCCTCCAATTGCAACCTTAATTGTGCCCACCAATTGCAGCCTCAATTGTGCCCACCAATTGCAACCTTAATTGTGCCCACCAATTGCAGCCTCACCATTTCCTGGCTCACATGCAGTGACCAATGTATGTCACGGAGCTGGGTCTGTGTGTAGGGCAGCGCTGTAACAAGGTCCCTCCCCCCTAGACTGGCTCGTGTGATAGGCGGAACACTGATTCAATCAGTGTTCCATCTAGAAGACTATCACATGAGCCGGTCTAGGGGGGGCGGGACCTTGTTACAGCGCCGCCTTACACACACAGACCCAGCTCTGTGACATACAAGAGGAGGAGCCGGTGTTCTGTCAATATCTCCAACTCATCAGAAACTCCAACCACGTCACTTCCGGTTTATTTAAAACCAGCAGTAATTGGAGTTTTTAACGAATTGGTGGTTGGACACAACACTGGCAACCAAATGGAGTCCAGTGCAGGATATTATGAACGGAGATTCTTACTCCGCTCCGATATTAGCCAACAAAATGGCCCCCTCCGAGGCGGCGACAACTTTGTTCTCGTTAGCCGCTGTGCTGTCAAAACAGCTCAGTCTTCCTGTACCGGACTCTATTCGGTTGTCGGTGTTGTGTCCAACCACCAATTCGTCACAATCTCCGATTTACTAAGGTTTTAAATGAACCGGAAGTGACGCGGTTGGAGTTTCTGATGGGTTGGAGATATTGACAGAACACCGGAGGACAGAGGGAGGGAGGGGAGCGCTGCAGCCGCCGCTTAAAGGCCAGTCCGGCCCTGGTATGGACCATCCATAGGATAAACAATCCTTCTCTGGTTTTTGTACCTGCTTCCACATCACCATAAGATACCCCATACTTCTTAGTATGGAGGACCATGGGACTTTTTCTCTTGGCTCCCCCAATGCTTAAAAAGAAAACTTCACTCTTCCTGAAGTTGTCCATTAAGATCCCCCACCCTAGTGAGATTAGCCTGGTAAAATTAGTGACCTTCTGCAAGCTAAACATCCCGGCTGGGTCCTCCTTCTAGTGCACACACGGGCCACTGTGCCATTCATTCCCATGGATGATCCTTACATATGGTAGGCTCCAACCATCTAACAGAGTATGGACCATCCATAGGAAGAGAAGTCATTCTCTGGTTCTTGTAGCTGCTTCCACATCACTCTGCCAGCACCAGATCCCCATAACATACCCCTTACTTCCTAGTATGAAGGAGCATGTGACTTTCTCTCTTGGCCCCCACAATGCTTACATGGCAACTTCATTCTTCGTGAAGTTGCCTTTTAGGCCGGGTTCACACCAATGGGAATTCTAGAGCACAGCTCTCAACCCTTCTCCTGGAGCACAGCCCTCACCCCTTCTCCTAGAGCACAGCCCTCACCCCTTCTCCTAGAGCACAGCCCTCACCCCTTCTCCTAGAGCACAGCCCTCACCCCTTCTCCTAGAGCACAGCCCTCACCCCTTCTCCTAGAGCACAGCCCTCACCCCTTCTCCTAGAGCACAGCCCTCACCCCTTCTCCTAGAGCACAGCCCTCACCCCTTCTCCTAGAGCACAGCCCTCACCCCTTCTCCTAGAGCACAGCCCTCACCCCTTCTCCTAGAGCACAGCCCTCACCCCTTCTCCTAGAGCACAGCCCTCACCCCTTCTCCTAGAGCACAGCCCTCACCCCTTCTCCTAGAGCACAGCCCTCACCCCTTCTCCTAGAGCACAGCCCTCACCCCTTCTCCTAGAGCACAGCCCTCACCCCTTCTCCTAGAGCACAGCCCTCACCCCTTCTCCTAGAGCACAGCCCTCACCCCTTCTCCTAGAGCACAGCCCTCACCCCTTCTCCTAGAGCACAGCCCTCACCCCTTCTCCTAGAGCACAGCCCTCACCCCTTCTCCTAGAGCACAGCCCTCACCCCTTCTCCTAGAGCACAGCCCTCACCCCTTCTTCTACAGCACAGCCCTCACCCCTTCTTCTACAGCACAGCCCTCACCCCTTCTTCTACAGCACAGCCCTCACCCCTTCTTCTACAGCACAGCCCTCAGCCCCTTCTTCTAGAACACAGCCCTCACCCCCTTCTGGGAGAGTCTTCATTCATCTGCAGAGAAAAGTAATCAGCTTTGTTCTTCATATGATGTCAGTTAGCCACCTCTTGCCCGCCGTATTGTAGTTTGACAGGGGCACCACTGATCTCGATGATGCGGCTTTTTACCTATGTGATCAGCTGTGTCCAATCAGCATTCCTCTCCTCACACTGACAGAGTGAGAGCAGAGGAGAGGAGAGCAGATCTACGGCATTTTTCACAGGGGAAACCTGTAAAGGTAATCAGGGCACTGATCATCAGTGCAGCCCCATCAGTGCCGTGCTTCAGTGCTGCCTATCAGTGCCGTCTATCAGTGCCGCCTATCAGTGTGGCCTATCAGTGCCCATCAGTGCTACATATCAGTGCCACCTCATCAGTGCTGCCCATCTGTGCTCATCAATGCCACCTATTAGTGCTCATCAGTGCCACCTATCAGTGCTACATATCAGCGCCACCTCATCAGTGCTTCCTATCAGTGCCACCCATCTGTGCTCATCAATGCCACCTATTAGTGCTCATCAGTGCCACCGATCAGTGCCGCCTATCAGTGCTACATATCAGCGCCACCTCATCAGTGCTACCTTATCAGTGTCGCCTATCTGTGCTCATCAATGCCACCTATTAGTGCTCATCGGTGCCACCAGTCAGTGCCATCCATCAATGCAGCCTATCAGTGCTACATATAAGTGTCCATCAGTGCTACATATCAGGGCCACCTATCAGTGCTACCGCATCAGTGCCGCCTATCAGTGCTACCGCATCAGTGCGCCTATCAGTGCAGCCTATCAGTGCTACTGCATCAGTGCCGCCTATCAGTGCAGTCTATCAGTGCTACCGCATCAGTGCAGCCTATCAGTGCTACCGCATCAGTGCGCCTATCAGTGCTACCGCATCAGTGCAGCCTATCAGTGCTACTACATCAGTGCGCCTATCAGTGCCGCCGCATCAGTGCAGCCTATCAGTGCCACCTATCAGTGCTACCTCTTCAGTGTCGCCTATCAGTGCCCATCAGTGCTACATATCAGTGCTGCCTCATCAGAGCAAATCAGTGAAGGAGAAAAATTACTTATTTACAAAATCTTTTAACAGAAACTAACACTTTTTTTCTTCAAAATTTTTATTTTTTTTCTTGTTTTTTTAGCAAAAAATAAATAACCCTAGTGGTGATTGAATACCACCAAAAGAAAGTTCTGCCTGTCTCAAAAAACCTATAAAAACGTCATATGGGTACAGTGTAGCATGACCGCGCAATTGTTACTGAATGCTGAAAATTGGCCTGGGCAGGAAGGGAGTACAAGTTCCCGGTAGGCAAGTGGTTAAAAAAATGAATAAACAACATTTAAAAGCATTTTTTTTCTTCATTTAATAAAAATGTGGTTATAGTTAACCCCTATTGTACCATAATCAGCACTAATGAACTCTTTCCCCTTCTCCTCCACAAAAATAAATAACCAATCAGGAAATGAATAGTTACTTTTTTTGCTTTTACTTGTTTTGTTCTTTTTTTTTTCATTTTTTTTTTCCTGATGCATCAACAAAGTGTGCTAAAAAAATATATAAAAAGTTACTCAATTTATAAATAACTTTGCTTTGTACAGGAGTATAATGTGTGGGTCATAATAACTACTTCCAATCCGGCCTTTTCTGGCACTTATTGCTCACATATAACAATCAGTATTTTTTGGGGGGATAGAAAATCACTTAGAACCACAAACACATATATATATATATATATATATATATATATATATATATATATATATATATATATATATATATATATATACACACACACATGCTTACATACACACTTCTTTAAAGCAAAGGCCCTAGAGAATAAATTGGTGGGCTTTGCAATTTTTTATATCACACGGTATTTGCACAGCGATTTTTCAAACCAATTTGTTTGTGAAAAATACACTTTTTAAAATAAACGTATGAAAAAAAAAAAGCCTTGCTCAATTTTTTTGTACAATATAAAAATACAGTAAATAAGATACCAAACATGTCACGCTTCAAATTGCGCACGTCTGTGCAACGGAGACCTACGATTTCAAATTTACCATCCATAGGCGACACTTTAAAAGCCTTTACAGGTTACCACTTTAGATTTACAGAGGAGGTCTGCTGCTAGACTTACTGCCCTCGATCTGACATTTGCGGCGATACCTCACGTGTGTGGGAAGAACGCCATTTGCATGCGCGCAGGACCAAAGTGCACATTCACCTTTGTGTGCAAGCATGGGAGGACAGAGGCATTTAAATTTTGTTTTTATTTTTTTTTTATTCATTTATTTTATTGTTAAACTGTTGCTTTAATTTTTTTTTTTTAATGCTTTTATTGCTATCACAAGGAATGTAAACAGCCCTTGTGAAAGCAATAGGCAGTGACAGGTCCTCTTTATGGAGAGATCGGGGGTCTATAGGACGCCAGATCCCTCCTCTGCCCTTAAAAGCATTCAAACCACCAAGATCGCCATTTCTGAAGGCTTTTGATTTTTTTTAAAAAATGGCACCAATGGTTTCGGAGTAAACTGGAAGTGATGTCATCGCTCCCAGGTTACAATTACGAACAGCCGAGCAAAAGCAGATTTTGGCATTGTTCGGTTCCCTGGCCAGAAGGCAGATGTGCCGGCTGGTCGCTCTGGTCTCCTGGTGGGAGAGCCTGAGAGAGCCGCGGAAGGTGGCGGGGGGGTGGACATCCCCTTCCGCTGCTTCCGCTGCTTGTAATAGCAATCCAGCAGCTGGTGAGCCCCTCCGGTTGCTATTACAAGACAGCCGACCACCGGCTCTAAAAAAACGGTCCCGGGTGGATGCCTGCAGCTACATATAATCCCGGTACAACCACCGAAAGTCCAATCACGTACCGGTACATCACTGGATGGAAAGTGGTTAAACAGTAAAAATTAAAAATTTACATTTACACTTCTCTATAGTAAAAAAAAGTGTTTTTTTGTTTTTTTTTTGTTATGTTTTTGTCCTTGGATTGCATAAATAAATACATTTTTGCAAATTAGGCCCCTTTCATACCGACGAACCAATCGTCACCAACCATTGTTCTATATGGAGCGGCGGATGTCAGCGGACAATGTTTCCACTGACACCCGCCGGCATCCAATCCGGTCTGCTAAAAACAGAAAGGTGGGGGATACGTTCTCCCCACCCGTCCGGCGAATCGGATTACAGTCAGATAGAATCTAGACTAGTGTAATTTGAAATTACAATTTTTCAAAAATTTGTAAATTCATAAATTCGAAAATGAAAAAATTCGGAAATCCGAAAGTAAAAACAAAAAAAAAAATCCCAGAAGGCTTTTCATCATAATGGATAGAATGCACCTTCTGCCTTTACAACCCCTTTAGCCCACGTTCACATCGGGGCGATTTGACATGTTGAATTGCATGTCAAATTGACGCCTATTGAAGGCAACGTCCGAAATTGATGCAACGTCGACTGTGAGGCGCCGTACCGATTCCCAAAAAGTAGTTCCTGCACTACTTTTGGAGACTTCGGGGGGTGTCGATTTCAAAAGACATCTATACAGGAACCCGCACAGATGTCTCTGAAATCGCTCGGACTGAAATGCGCATTTGAAATCGTGCGAGTTCAGCTGAACCCAGGCTTAATATCACCAAATCACCAAACAAAAGCCTTTATTGTACTAAAAAAAATTAATAAAAAATCTCTATTACAACAAGAGGAACTTCGGAGTTGTTTTTAAGTCAGCGGGTACAAATACTGTAGCTGCTGAGTTTTAAAAACCAAGTATTTACCAGAGCCAGGGATACAGCGCCAGCTTTCTGCAGACGGCTCTTACCTGTGCAGGTCTCCGGTACCACCATCTTGAATATGGGAGCCAGCTTTGGCTTTCCCGAGGAACCACATCGGTCTCCCTAGTGCCTGCAAGGTATTTCTATTCTCTTATTTTCACTACTATATTTTATTTTTATTGTTTTTTGCTTTGCATTGTATTTGTCCTATGTTGGCATGTGGATTTTTTTTTTTCCCCCACTGGTTTTCTGTGTCCATCTGTGGCTCCACTTCTCCCTTTTGAACAGACAAGCGATTTTTAATCTCAATATGTAATATGTATGTTATGGCTACCAGAATTTCTTTTTAAAACGAGTATGTTCCATTCTAGACAGTGACATTCATTCTCTACTCTGCTATCTTTGAATACCTTGATCGTGTCCTGAAAAAGCCTAACGGTGAAACGCGTCGATACACAAGGGCTCACTGTATACTCTGTATCATATACATGATTTTTAACCTTTGAATGCTCTATTCATGTATTGTATTTTCATAATAAACATTGTTATTTTTCTATACTTTGCTATTTGTTTCGTATGCCTTTAAAGTCCGACCTAGGCCTTTCTCTTTTTGTTCCCCTAGTGCCTGAGCTCGCAAGGTGCCCTGTGAACGGTCCCGCAGCCTCCTGGGACATGTCACATGTTCCAGGAGGCTGTGGGAGTGGAAGGGGCGGGGCAAGGGACTTCATCCTTGCCTGGGCGAGGATTGCGGAAGTGAGCACCAAAAAAAAATGGCCCCCCTCAAAAGAAAAAAAAACACAAGCCTGCTCCTCAGTTACATGATGGGGTGAGGGGCGAGATACTGTTTGGACGGTCAGCAGGCTTTCAGCTCTGGCAGGCAAGCTCTGCACTCACCTGTCAGGAGGTTTTCGGCCAGGACGTTCACCGAGTGCTTTGACGTGTAGGTGATTTCCGCACTGACGTGACCCACTTCTCCGATACACGTGGGTGACAGGAAGTCTGTGCGCTCCACACGAGCCAACGCCGCCACGCATTTCTGCTAGAAGAGAACAGAGAAAAGGTCAGACGGGAAAAAAAAATAACAACAGAAAGAGCAATCAGGACTGGAAAAGTGCAATAAATCCATCATACCATCCAATCACAGCTCAGCTTGGGTTACTGCATATTGCACATTCACGATGCCCTTTATAACGTGAAGGCCCGGTGTTCTGCCGAGGAAGTTCCCCTCAGCGGATAAGAACCCCCCTGTACTGCGCTTGCGCAGTACAAGCCGCCGGAAATAGCCGAAGCTGAATAGCTGTAAGTCAGCTGTACATAGCACCTGTAACAGGGCCCCTTGCAGGCTCGCTACGCTCGCCACGCTTCGGGCACGGCCTCGCTTGGCACTTTTTTATTCTACCTCTATGTCCACTTGGATGGTGGGGCTTGAACCTGGACTCAGGGCGCAAGCGCCGTGTACAGCTGACTCAAGGTTTTCAGCTTCGGCTATTTTTGGCGGCTCCATAGCCGTTAGTACTGCGCAAGAGCTGGGGGGATGTGTGTAGAGAGGGGATCTGGGGGGATGTGTGTAGAGAGGGGATCTGGGGGGATATGTGCAGAGAGGGGATCTGGAGGGGGTGTGTGCAGAGAGGGGATCTGGGGGGGGGGGGTGCAGAGAGGGGATCTGGGGGGGGGGGATTTGTACATGGAGGAGAGCTGGGGGGATTTGTGTGCAGAGAGAGGATCTGGGGGTGTGTGCAGAGAGGGGATCTGGGGGAGGGATGTGTGCAGAGAGGGCATCTGGGGGGATGTGTGCAGAGAGGGGATCTGGGGGGATTTGTGTGCAGACAGGGGATCTGGGGGGTGTGTGCAGACAGGGGATCTGGGGGGGATGTGTGCAGAGAGGGGATCTGGGGGGGATGTGTACAGAAAGGGGATCTGGGGGGGGATGTGTACAGAGAGGGGATCTAGGGGGATTTGTGTGCAGAGAGGGGATCTGGGGGGATGTGTGCAGAGAGGGGATCTGGGGGGATGTGAGCAGAGAGGGGATCGGGGAGGATGTGTGCAGAGAGGGGATCTGGGGGGGGATGTGTGCAGAGAGGGGATCTGGGGGGATGTGAGCAGAGAGGGGATCTGGGGGGGTTTGTGTGCAGAGAGGGGATCTGGGGGGATTTGTGTGCAGAGAGGGGATCTGGGGGGATTTATACATGGAGAAGAGCTGGGGGATGTGTGCAGAGAGGGGATCTGGGAGGGATGTGTGCAGAGAAAGGATCTGGGGGGGGGTGTGCAGAGGGGGGATCTGGGGGGGTGATGTGTGCAGAGAGGGGATCTGGGGGGGATGTGTGCAGAGAGAGGATCTGGGGGGATGTGTGCAGAGAGGGGATCTGGGGGGGATGTGTGCAGAGGGGATCTGGGGGGGTTGTGTGTGCAGAGAGGGGATCTGGAGGGGATTTGTACATGGAAGAGATCTGGGGGGATGTGTGCAGAGAGGGGATCTGGAGGGAATTTGTGTGCAGAGAGGGGATCTAGGGGGATGTGTGCAGAGAGGGGATCTGGTGGGGATTTGTGTGCAGAGAGGGGATCTGGGGGGATGTGTGCCGAGAGTGGATCTAGGGGAGGTATGTGAAGAGAGGGGATCTGGGGGGGATTTGAGCTTGAAGGAGAGCTGGGGGATGTGTGCAGTGAGGGGATCTGGGGGGAATTGTGTGCAGAGAGGGGATCTGGGGGGGGATGTGTGCAGAGAGGGTATCTGGGGGGATGTGTGCAGAGAGGGGATCTGGAAGGATTTGTGTGCAGAGAGGGGATCTGGGGGGATTTGTGTGCAGATAGGGGATCTGGGGGGGGTGTGCAGAGAGGGGATCTAGGGGGATGTGTGCAGAGAGGGGATCTGGGGGGATTTGTGTGCAAAGAGGGGATCTGGGGGGATGTGTGCAGAGAAGGGATCAGGGGGCTATGTGTGCAGAGAAGGGATCGGGGGGATGTGTGTGCAGAGAGGGGATCTGGGGGGGATGTGTGCAGAGAGGGGATCTGGGGGGATGTGTGCAGAGAAGGGATCAGGGGGGGATGTGTGCGGAGAAGGGATCGGGGGGATGTGTGCGGAGAGGGGATCTGGGGGGGGGATGTGTGCAGAGAGGGGATCTGGGGGGATGTGTGCAGAGAGGGGATCAGGGGGGATTTGTATGCGGAGAGGGGATCTGGGGGGATGTGTGCAGAGAGTTTGCAAGGGCTGTCACAGGTAAGAACGGGCCCTGGATCATTAGTTTGGAGACCCCTGGCCTAGATAATGCTGAGCTTAGTGGACAATCACTAGACCAGCATTGTCACAATTGGCACTGCGATGGAGGAGGGAGCGGTAAGAGGGAGCGGTGAGTATGAAGTGGTCAGGTGGCCTTTACACCAAAATGTTCTCTTTGCCCTAAATGGTCAAGGTGACTATTGGGTGTGGTACTGGTGCCAAAAGTATCATCATGGAGTTCTCACAGCCCTACACCAAACCCAACAGCGGCGAATCCCTTTCCCCATAATGTATTGCGCTTTTATATATATATATATATATATATATATATATATATACACATAAAGTGCATTGAAAAAGTATTCATACCCCGTGAAATTTTTCACATTTTGGCATGTTACAACCAAAAACATAAATGTATTTTAAGGGATTTTATGTGATAGACCAACACAAAGTGGCATATAATTGTGAAGTGGAAGCAAAATGATAAATGATACAAATAAATATGTGAAAAGTGTGTGTGGGGGGGCACTTGTATTCAGCTCCCTTTTACTCTGATACCCCTAACTAACATCTAGTGGAACCAATTGCCTTCAGAAGTCACCTAATTAGTAAATAGATGCCACCTGTGTGTCATTTAATCTCAGTATAAATACAGCTGTTCTGTGAAGCCCTCAGAGGTTTTTAGAGAACCTTAGTGAACAAACAGCATCCTGAAGGCCATGGAACACACCAGACAGGTCAGGGATAAAGTTGTGAAGTATAAAGCAGGGTTAGGGTAAAAAAAAATCTCCCAAGCTTTGAACATCTCACGGAGCTCTGTTCAATCCATCATCGGAAAATGGAAAGAGTATGGCACAACTGCAAACCTACCAAGACATGGCCGTTCACCTAAACTGACCGGCCGGGCAAGGAGAGCATTCATCAGAGAAGAGCCAAGAGGTTCATGGTAACTCTGGAGGAGCTGCAGAGATCCACAGCTCAGGTGGGAGAATCTGTCCACAGGACAACTATTAGTCGTGTTCTCCACAAATCTGCCCTTTATGGAAGAGTGACAAGAAGAAAGACATTGGTGAAAGAAAGTCATAAGAAGTCCTGTTTGTAGTTTGTGAGAAGCCATGTGGGGAAAATTAAATAATGAAGAAATAATGCAAAAAAAATGTATATATATATATATATATATATATATATATATATATATATATATATATATATATATATATATATATATACTTGAGTATAAGTCGAGTTTTTCCAGCACATTTTTTTGTGCTGAAAGTGCCCCCCTCAACTTATACTCGAGTCAAGCACTTTTCTGCAGCAAAAAATTTCATTTTCCGAACCGATTTTGGGGCCCCGTATCTCAGGGCCACTTGGTGCTAGAAACAGCAAATTTGGTGTGCAAACCCAGTGGAACTGGTACCACAACATATCCAAAGCTGGAGTTCCTAGCACCAAGTGGCCCTGAGATACGGGGCCCCAAATTAGGTTCAGAAAATGTCATTCTCTGCTGCCGAAAAGTGCTTTACATTTTCTGAACCGATTTTTAGGGCCCTGTATCTCAGGGCCACTTGATGCTAGAAACCCCAATGTTGGATATTTTATGGTGCTAGTTCCACTGGGTTAGCACACCAAATTTGGAGTTTCTAGCACTACGGGGCCCCGAGATACGGGGCCCCAAAGTCAGTCAACTGTGTCCATCTGCAGCAATGTCATTTCGGGACCCTTTGGGTTCAGAGACCCCAAATTATGGCTGCAGCTAGGGGGCATCTAGGAACCCTTAACTACCGAGTTTGAAGTTTGAAGGGGACCTATGGCTGCAAATGGGCACAGTGAGGCTGTGAGGCATTGTTGACCCTCTTTTCCACTTACAGTAGCTGTGAATTTCTCATCCTCGTCTTATACTCGGGTCAATACGTTTTTTCCATTTTTTTGTGGTAAATTAGGGCCTCGACTTATACTCGGATCGACTTATACTCGAGTATATACGGCATATATATATATATATATATATATATATATATATATATATATATATATATATATATATATATATATTATATATATTCTCACAAAAGTAAGTACACACCTCACATTTTTGTAAATCTTTTCTTCTATCTTTTCACAACACTGAATGTCTAAACTGCTGGCAACAAAAGTCAGTACACCCCTAAGTGAAAATGTCCAAATTGGGCCCAAAGTGTCAATATTTTGTGTGGCCACCATTATTTTCCAGCAGTGGCTTAACCCTCTTGGGCATGGAGGTCACCAGAGCTTCACGGATTATCACTGGAGTCCTCTTCCCCTCCTCCACGACAACATCACGGAGCTGGTGGATGTTAGAGACCTTTCGCTCCTCCACCTTCTGTTTGAGGATGCCCCACAGATGCAATTAGACATTTTTTCTCCCCGGTGTCATGTGACTCGTTAGTGTTACAAGGTCTCAGGTGTGAATGGGCGCAGGTGTGTTAAATTTTGTTATCGCTCTCACTCTCTCATACTGGTCACTGGAAGTTCAACATGGCACCTCATGGCAAAGAACTCTCTGAGGATCTGAAAAAAGAATTGTTGCTCTACATAAAGATGGCCTAGGCTATAATGCCGCGTACACACGGTCGGTCATGCCAATGGGATAACCTCCTTTGGCATTTCCGATGTTAAGATTTAGAACATGTTCTCTATCTGAGTCCGTCGGAAATGCCGACAGAAAAAGTCAGATGGGGCATACACACGGTCGGAATATCCGACCAAAAGCTCCCATTGGACTTCTTATGTCGGAAATTCCGCTCGTGTGTACGGGGCATAAGAACATTGCCAAGACCCTGAAACTGATCTGCAGCACGGTGGCCAAGACCATACAGCGATATCACAGGACAGGTTCCACTCAGAACAGGCCTCACCATGGTCCACCAAAGAAGTTGAGGTCACGTGCTCAGCGTCATATCCAGAGGTTGTCTTTGGGAAATAGACGTATGAGTGCTGCCAGCATTGCTGCAGAGGTTGTAGGGGTGGGGGGTCAGCCTGTCAGTGCTCAGACCATACGCCGCACACTGCATCAAATTGGTCTGCATGGCTGTCATCCCAGAAGGAAGCCTCTTCTAAAGATGATGCACAAGAAAGCCTGCAGTTTGCATGAAGACAAGCAGACTAAGGACATGGATTACTGGAACCATGTCCTGTGGTCTGATGAGACCAAGATAAACGTATTTGGTTCAGATGGTGACAAGCGTGTGTGGCGGCAACCAGGTGAGGAGGACAAAGACAAGTGTGTCTTGTCTACAGTCAAGCATGGTGGTGGGAGTGTCATGGTCTGGGGCTGCATGAGTGCTGCCGGGACTGGGGAGCTACAGATCATTGAGGGAACCATGAATGCCAACATGTACTGTGACATACTGAAGCAGAGCATGATCCCCTCCCTTCAGAGACTGAGCCGCAGGGCAGTATTCCAACATGATAACCACCCCAAACACACCTCCAAGATGACTACTGCCTTGCTAAAGAAGCTGAGGGGAAAGGTGATGGACTGGCCAAGCATGTCTCTAGACCTAAACCCTATTGAGCATCTGTGGGCATCCTCAAACAGAAGGTGAAGGAGCGCAAGGTCTCTAACATCCACCAGCTCTGTGATGTCATCATGGAGGAGGGGAAGAGGACTCCAGTGACAACCTGGGAAGCTCTGGTGACCTCCATGCCCAAGAGGGTTAAGGCAGTGCTGCAAAATAATGGTGGCCACACAAAATATTGACACTTTGGGCCCAATTTGGAGATTTTCACTTAGGGGTGTACTCGCTTTTGTTGCCAGCGGTTTAGACATTAATGGCTGTGTGTTGAGTTATTTTGAGGGGACAGCAAATTTACACTGTTATACAAGCTGTACACTCACTACTTTACATTGTAGCAAAGTGTCATTTCTTCAGTGTTCTTCACATGAAAAGATAAAATATTTACAAAAATGTGAGGGGTGTACTTACTTTTGTGAGATACTGTATTTGCTCCCATAGATTGCCGCAGTATCAGTGGTGATCTACACCATATCCAGCCCCTCCTCCCTCCCCGCTGTCTTCTGGGAGACACACAGGTCCCAGAAGACAGCAGGGACCAGTGAGATCCCACAGCGCGACTCGCACATGCGCAGTAGATAACCAGGCTGTAAAGCCGCCAGGCTGTGAAGCCGCAAGGCTTCACCTCCTGATTCCCTTACCGAAGATGCCGGCGCCTCCACCCAGGAGCCGAGGGACGGGTCGGCTTCGGGTGAGGACATCGCGGATGCCCTGGGACAGGTAAGTGCCCTAATATTAAAAGTCAGCAGCTGCAGTATTTGTAGCTGCTGACTTTTATTTATTTATTTTCAGCAGAACTCCGCATTAAATGGTCAACAAGCGACTCTTGCTAACGTGTACTTTCCTAACACTGCTCACATTTCCTTTTTGCCAAAGGATTATAGACTAGCTGAAAGGGTTCCCGACAGGAATGGTAGTTTTAGGAGACTTTAATATCCCATTCAATGCACTACAAGACACCTCAAATGGCCAAACTTCAATTGCCTAGAAGATGTTCAAACGCATCAAACTGATGCTGAACTCTTTAACTCTAATGGATTCCTGGAGATTATTAAATCCGTCCGAGAAAGACTTCTCATTTTATTCGATACCACACAATAAATACTCAAGGATAGATTACATCTTTATACCACAAAGAGAACTTACTCTATTGACAGAGGCTAACATTGGCTTTAATTCCCTATCTGATCATGGACCAATTACTCTCTCTCTCTCAACCTAACAATTAGACTGCTTTCACACTGAGACGCTTTACAGGCGCTATAGCGCCTGCATAGCGCCTGTAAATCGCCTCTCCTGTCTCTCCAGTGTGAAAGCCCAAGTGCTTTCACACTGGAGTGCTGCGCTTGCAGGACGGTAAAAAAAGTCCTGCAAGCAGCATCTGTGCAGCACTGTAGGAGTGGCGTATACACTGCTCCTACAGCGCTCCTGCCCATTGAAATCAATGGGGCAGTGCCACCGAACCGCCGCTACAGCAGAGCTTTGCGGGCGGTTTTGACCCTTTTTTTGGCCGCTAGCAGGGCACTTTTAACCCCCGCTAGCAGCCCAAAAAAGGGTTCAAACCGCCCAAAAAAGCGCCGCTGCAGCGGGGTTAAAAGTACCCCACTAGCGGCCGAATAGCGCCGCTAAAAATAGCGACGCTTTACCGCCGATGCCGCCTCGGTGTGAAAGCACCCAGCCAAGAGCATGAAATTGGAGACTCCTTAATTTTGAAGCCCGAAATCATAAATCAGACTACAAAAGCTATCTAGAATTATTTTGCCCTGAATTGTGAAACCTCCCCCCCTCTTAAAACATAAATGTGTGATGAGAGGGGAAGTCATAAAATGGGGGGCTCACCTTCTCTCTGACCAGAGAATTTCCGCTCTTTCTGCCACTATATCACGCCTTGAGTCTCAACACAAACAAACTCTTTCTGTATCATCTGCTACAGAATTATTAGAAGCTACAAAGGAACCACAATCCATACTTGAAAATAAAACGAGACGCTTACTTTTTTTTTTTTCAAGAAACGACTCTACTATGAACATGGTAGTAGGAGTGGAAAGTTTCTGGCCAGAGCTCTAAAAGACACCAAATCACCGTAAAATATCCTTTGCATACGATCTAGGAACGGCACATTAGAACACTCGACAGATAAAATTGCTGTACAATTTCACGAGTTTTACTCTAAACTAGAGGTGGACCGATATGGGTTTTTCTGTGGCCGATATTTTGAAATCGGGGCGGCCGATGGCCGATATATGTTGCCGGTTTTTGCGGCCAATTTTTTTCTTTTTACTTCATCTCAGAAAGTCTAGGGTAGAGAGGTGGGGTGCAGCCTATCAGTGCCACCTCATTAGTGCCCACCAGTGCCACCTCATTAGTGCCCACCAGTGCCACCTCATTAGTGCCCACCAGTGCAGCCTATCAGTGTATCTCATGAGTGCCCA